>NW_022145605.1:31557773-32757773 GCF_000002235.5 Strongylocentrotus purpuratus | reverse complement strand
CATTTTATATGATCAAACTATTTCAATGAGACATGTAAACTTTTCTCACATGTTGTTTTTAGTCAAATTGTACTTTGCTGTAAAGGGAAGACAATATGACAATATGGTGAAAGAAAGAAGAAAACGTTAAAGGCCTATTTCTATGACTGGATTAAAAAAAGCTTTACATGTATGTTTCTATGAACAAAGAACAAGAAGAACAAGAAGAAGGAGGAGGAGAAGAAGAAGAAGAAAAAGAGAAGTAGAAGAACAAAAGATGAGAAAGAAGTGGAGAATAAAAGAAAAGTAAAAGAATAGTTGATTTCATAGGAAATCTGTCATTTAACACAAGATTAATGGAATACTATTCTTATAATGACCAAATAAATATGAACAGGGTGTGCACTTGGAATTTCACCAATTTTACCAGCTTTGGTCACAAATAGTGCAAATTACACACTCTGCACATTTTACATTTCACCCTGGCATTGAGTAAGCTGGCAACAGTATTAATTGGAAAAATTAGAACGACCCCATGAAAAGTTTGTTTAACTTTCTGAATCTATCACGTTAGGGGCCACAATCCCTAATAGGTAACAAGTTTTACAATTAATGTATGCACTTTTAAATTAAACAGGCACTGCCAATTGAAATAGGGAGGGCCAAATAAGATTGCCCTGTGAAGAAACTTCATCAGTATCATATGATTGTAAATCTTAATATCCATTCCGAATGTTCTTTCCTTTTTCTTACATGGTGTATGAGACATACAGGGATAAGTATGTCCAATGTGAAAATGTTATTTAGTACCATTAAAGGTACACCCTGTACAAGTTATCACTTTTTTAATTCCATGAAATATTTGTATTCATAATATTTATACTAGATACATGTACATAGTTATGAGCAGCAAAATAATCCTGACAACATAAAAGTCAAACTTTTCTCTGAAAATTCATGTGGCAGATAAAATCCGATATTTTTCTATCTTTTCTATAAATAGATCAATTTAAAAGTAAAACTTTTGCCAATTTCTATTTTACTTTTTCAAACTAACATAAACAAAGGACAAATAATAATTCTTCTGGAGAGTGGGAGGGGGGATGGGGAGGGGGGAGCTAATTTTTCCCCACATAAATACAGGATACCCGGGCAGTGTGTCAACATTTTTCAAAAATGAATTCAAAGACTTCTACTCTCTAAGACAATTATTGCCCTTGCATGTACATGTCTGTAATTCATAGCATATACATGTATATTATACAACATTGTTTTTGGCTAGATGCTACCACAAGGTGGCGCTATTTCATTGAGAACTTAGTCCTTCATATCAATAATTCTCTCTCGTGTACAGGTGGACAAACCAGAACAGGTTGCATGCAGCGTGTGTGTCGGCGTGTAGGGGGTGTGAGATGGGTGGGCTAGGGGGGGGGGGGGGGGGGGGGTGAAGAGTTTGTGTGGTGTGAGTTGAGGGAACAGGTTGCATGCAGTGTGTGTTTGTATTTGTATGTGTGTTTATGTGTGTGAAAGGGGGTGTGGTGTGGGTGGGCTAGGGGGGGGGGGGGGGGGGGGGGTGAGAGTGTTGTGATAGGATGGTAATATGTAACTTTAAACCTTCCTCTACTGTTATTTTGATTATACACTGTTACATGCAAGACTTTTTTTTCTTTTTTTTTTCCTTTTTTTTCTCTATGTCCATTGATTGATGTAACTTATGAAATGTCTTGTATCAAAGATCTTGTTTTATATTGCTTATCTTGATAATTTCTTGTTATGTGAAATTATGAGGAAGGAAATAAAATATCATTTAAAACAAAAAAATCTACACTTTAAACCTTCCTCTACTGTTATTTTGATTATACACTGTTACATGCAAGAACATTTTTTTTTTTTTTTTTTCTATGTTCATTGATTGATGTAACTCATGAAGTGTCTTGTATCAAAGATCTTAATTTATATTGCTTAATTTGATAATTTCTTGTTATGTGAAATTATGAGGAAGGAAATAAAATATCATTTAAAACAAAAAAAAATATCAAGAGTGAAGACCAATTTGTTAGACAGGTAATCACAGCTACATGTATATATGTTTGGTACCACAATCGGGTCAGACACCTGTAATCGCAATAATAATAGAATGGGAGCTTATCCTTGTGCATTTCCAAATATCACAACAAAATAAATAAATAAAGGCCAAAACTTTCAGTAACCGCACAAAAGGAAATAACAAATTCATTGGGATCACAGTCATTGGAAATTCCAAATCTTGGTCAGGAAAAAATCATGGTAAAGCATTCATCATTAATTTAAATACTGTCTGAAAATGGTTAGATTGCACGAGAGGCGAGAGAGTATTGAAGAAATCTAGAGGTGGATCAGGGTTGCAAGGGACATTGTGCTTCATGCTTGTCATTCGCGCTTTGCACAGCAGCTCATACTCATTCTCCTCTGGGTTGCAATTTTAGATGTTTATAAACCCTTTTATTGCTTTCTTCGCCTCTCTGCATGGTCGCTTGTTTTGTTTGCCACACATGTAATTTTGCACAAAATTTAACAGGCACCACTTGGTGGAAGGATTATTACTTTGTGCAATACAACGACTTTGCTAAATTACCCATTTCTGCTCTTGAGTATCTCCATGACAACTCACTTCACACTGGTAAAGATTAATCTGCACTGGTAATATGGAAGCCTTTGGTATATCTATCCCATAATGAATACAACGAGTGATGTCAAGTTGGGTGTTTAGGGCTGGTGTTAGTGTAAACACTCACAGCAGCCCTAAACACAGAAATGGAAATAAGCTGGTGTTAAAAGGCTTTGATCTCTGAATATATCGCCAACTTTCGGTAGCTAGTGTTATCAATTTTGCAAAGTTGTCATCTGCTGAACCAACCTTTGTGGCTGGTGTTAATATTTTATGTACAAATGTCCTATTCTCTAACACTAGCCCCTAGGGATTAAGCAAATGTTGATTTCCAGTTCGGCGTTAGTGTTAAGCTATTGATATTGATATCGGTATCGGGCTCTTAATTTCACAAGCAAATTTTTAGCTCGATTTAAGAGGTCTTGACTGCTCTAAACACTATCACCCAACTTTAAATCACTCACTGTGGCACACAGAGATTATTTGTGTGGTGTATAAAGGGTTAAAATTTTGTGTGAGGACCACCGTGATCAGGGCCTGATCACCTGTCACACCATTAAATCGAGAGAGAGACAGGAAACGTGAGGATATCGTTCAACCTAAATGGGTTTCCTGCCCTGACATTACACATGGACCGGATACTGCTGATACACATGGATGGAGGTGATTGTACTTTTTCAGGTGGAACATGTCAATAGCTCCTCTGCTAGCTATAAGCACCTCCTCAAATCTATGATCGCATTGAATCATGCCTCGTCAAGAAATGGGCTCAGAACTACATGTATATAAAAATAATAATAATAATAATAATTGGATTTATATAGCGCCTTTTCCAAAGGTTACAAGGCGCTGCTCTCCTAGACTTTCGACAATAACAAGAATTAAATTGTGCCTGTTTGTGTTAACATAAATAATTCATGTTTTTGAGTGCATTAGTGAAAAATAAAAATAATAATAATAATAATAATACTAAAAACGGTGCTTATTAAGCGCTTACCACCAAAGTCTTGAAGCTCTATGAAAGTCAAAATCGGTTGAGGTACGAGACTTGCCAAGTTCCTTATCCGGCTAATTGTGACTTTACCATGTGTAGTGCACATCACTAAGAAAAAAAACTCCAAAACATGACTCAATGGTTTCATAAAATGGGTAGGGGATACGAATATGAAGTCGAGAAATAAGAAAAAGCCAATCACAATGCCCCTGTGGTATAGTCAAGGAGACCGCCATTTGCTCTATTGGATGACGACACATACATGTAAGTGCAGCCAAACAGTCTCGGTATGCGCATTAATGTCCTTGCCATTTGAAACACGAACATTTCATTGCATTGTTTTTTTGTATGCACCAGAGATAAGCATACACGCATCTTAGCTGTACATCATCACTTTTAGCCATGGGTCATTACTTTTTGATAGGAAGTTTTAGCACGGTAGGTGTGGTAGGGAAGGATGATGCTTGGTCACGTATTATCATCACCAACACCTCTCTAGCAACTCACTCTTATATCCCATCCCTCATCTTTATAGTCATCATCGTAACTGGATGGTTGAGATGAGATGTATACCTTGCCTTTATCCTTATCATCATCATCATCATCATCATCATCAAAATCATAATCATCATCATTATCATCACCATCCTAGTCATCGTCATCATCCTCATCATCATCATCCTCATCTTCCCATGAGATATATTTCTTGCTCTTATAGTTTCCTCCTCCTCCTCATCACTGCCACCACCACCACTACCACCATCAATCAATCATCATCATTGTTAACTATCATCATAATCATCTTCATCATAATCATCATCATTGTTAACTATCATCATAATCATCTTCATCATAATCATCATCATCATCATCATCAATTAATCAATCATCTTAATCATCCCATACCTCGTCATTATTATCGCTGGACGATTCTGATGAAATGTATTCCTTGCTCTTGTAGTTTCCTCCCGATCCGGCGCTGGATTTCTTGGGGCTTGGCGATGTCTTTTTGGGTTTGGATTTGCCCGAGCTTGACTTGGTCTTCTTGCCGCCACTGTGGATGCAATACAAAGGATCGTGGGTAAATCACTAGGAGCAGTGGATCACCCATATATAGTAGCAATATACAGTGAGTCCCAGAAAAAATGAAACGAGAATTATCAATGTTTTATCTTAACTTAATCACAATTATAATTGATAAATGACACATATTTGTAAAGCTTAGATCTTCCTCTTTCATTTGATGCAACTCTTATAATCCATATTTCACGCATGAGTGGTTAAAATGAATTTGAAGAGAGGAAATCAAAAAGTCATTTGGCGGACGGTATCTGAATTATAAAGAGAAAATCACATTTCTAGAAAGTTGAGATTCTGCCCTTTCATATGACACCTCAGTCAGGAAAAATGAGGTAGGAATAACAAAGTTCTGTTTGTTTAAAGTAGTGCTTGCATTTCCATATTTTATTAAACAAATTCGTTTTCACTGGCTGTCTGCTGTAGCAACAAACAGAATTAACTAAAGACTTAAACTCCGTTTCGTTGACAATCAGCCGTACACGAAAGACTTCATGCACGGCTGATTGTCAACGAAACGGAGTTAAGTCTTTTGTCAATTTTACTGTATAGTAGAAAAGAACTACACGCATGTTCAGATGTGTAACCAAGTGTTACCATGTTGCCACTGAAGATTAGAAGAGCCTTAAATACTGCTCATGGATTTTGCCATGCACAAAAAAAAGTCCTTCCTTAATGTATGTTTACTGTTTGTGCCGATCAGCCCTCGAGGCATGCCAGCACATGGGGCAATCAGCACTGATGACAAACCGTATCCGGACAACTATCCCCTAGGGCAACCACCCTCTAGGACAACTACCCCCCAGACAACTACCTCTGGACAGCTACCCACTGTACAGCTACCCCCCCCCCCTCCACCCCCCCCCCCCCTGACAGCTACCCCCCGGACAACTATCCTCTAGGATACTTGTCCGGGGGTAGTTGTCCTAGAGGATGGTTGTCGTAGGGGGTAATTGTCTGGGGGTGGTTGTCGTAGGGGGTAGTTGTCTGGGGGGGACTTGTCCTAGGGGATAGTTATCCTAGGGGTGGTTGTCCAGGAGGTAGGTGTCCTAGAACCATGACAAACGAAAGGTTGAACACTCACCTTACAGTTGCAGGTTCATATCCTTCTTCCGCTGCCCTCTCTCTGTACTCCTCCATCGCGATCTCGTACTCCTTCTTCTTCTCGCCGGCGATCTCGTTCCACTTGGCCTTGCCGGTGTCTCCCAGCTTCTGCCACATCTCTCCCGCCTTCTTGGTGAGGTCTGTCACGCTGATGCCCGGGAACTGCTCCTTGATGTCCTCGCGCTGGTCGTTGAGCCACAGCATGTAGCCGGTCGTCGGCCTCTTGGGTCGGTTGGCGTCCTCTCCTGCTTGACCTTCTTCCTGGGTTTGTCCGACTATGGTGTAATCAAAAGTCAAAGGGGAACAGTGAGTGATTAGCTAAGGAAAACTCTCGAAGAAGAAAAAAAATGTGTGAAAACTGCCCCCATGAAAATGTTATTTTTAAGGACTGTTCGCATATGCTGTAGAAAACCCTGGCAGAATTTTTTTCTTCTTTTGTGTAATAAATAAATGGCAAGTTGCGACAAATAAAGTACATGTACATGTATGTACTTTGGCAAGACATTTTATTATTATCCTTTGAGTATTTATCTTGCTTTGTCAACAGCTTACCGATTTCTTGGTTCTCTTCTTCTGCTTTGCTTTGCTCTTCTCCTTCTCCTTCTCCTGCCTTTTCCTCTCTCTCCTCTCTTCACGTTCTTTCATGTAGTTGTCGTCGTCGGCTTCGTCCTCTCCGCTTCCTGCCGTGTAGTCGGAATCAGAACCGGATGTATGTGTCTCAATGTTGCTGTCATATCTGGAAATTTGAAGAAGAAGAAGGGGAAACAAAGGTAGCTAAAATAATAAACTATTCAAAATTTAAGACCAGTATATCTACAAACAGTCAAACCTGCTTTAGTGACCACCTGTCTACAAAGACAACCTTTTTTGTTATCCATGAAAATGGTTTCTCATTGAAACATGTACTATTAGGAACCTGTACATAAAGGCCACCTGTCTGTACAGACCACTTTTCTTGTTTCCATTGGGCGGTCGCAATAGACAGGTGTGACTGTATCATAATAATAAGTCTTTGAGTTGGAAATCCTTTCCCGCAATATACAGTAAATCCGTTTGAAATCATTAAAAATAATTTTTCTCACGAATGAAGCATATGTGTTTGAGGTTTGTTCCAATGAATAACTAAATACCCAATTCAACAATGAAATAAAGAATCCAAAAAATGGATTTCCCTTTAAATATTGACAACCATAGAACATGTTGCTACTTACTCTTCAGCTACATCACTTGCACTTTCCAACGGATTGAAATCTTCATCTGAAAAATAAATTGAGAAAGCAAAGTGATGGTTAAAATAACAAAGATCAAGGAATCACTCTGAGAATGTATTAGAGAGAACTCCTTGAGTATAACATCAGAGAAGTGTTTCACAAACACTAAGATCGACTTAACTATGGCGGGCGGTTCATGCCACTGTTTGATCTCACAATTTACTGGCATTTGTCTCTCAAGGGACGTACAAAAACATGGTCATAGATCTACAGAATTTGCATTTTTTGATAATTCATTATTGAAGGAAAAAATATTATCTGGAGATCATAATGGTGAGAGCAAACAATGACAAGAACAGCCTGCCATAATTAAGTCCAACTTAAAGTTGATCTTAGTCTTTATGTAACACTCCCCAGGTATATGAGAAACTAGATGGAACTTCGACTGCGCGCAGTCGAAAGTGATGCCTCCATCATAGAGCAATTTTACAAACCCAAACGGAAAAAATATTTCAAATTCAAGTTCGGTTGTAATCCATAACAGGTTCTCAGAATATCGTGATTATACAAGCTATTTCTCATATACATGTATGACCCTTTGATCTTTGAACTCATGACCTCAAATGCAAAATACATATATATGCATGTCTTGAGTTTGATGGTAATCCATCCATCGGTTCTAATGATAATGCAATCACAAGCTATTTTTGCATACATAATGAGCCCCATGACCTTTGACCTTGACCCCAAAATCTAATCAATTCATTGGCTCTGCAAGATACATACATAACCTAAGTTTGGCAGGAAACCATCAATCAGTTCTTGAGATAACGCAATCACAAGCTATTTTTGCATACATAATGAGCCCTGTGACCTTTGACCTTTGACCTCGTGACCCTAAAATCTAATCAGTTCATAGGCTCTGCAAGTTACATACATGACCAAAGTTTGGTAGGAATCCATCAGTCGGTTCTTGAGATAACGCGATCACGAGAACGGGACGTACGTACGTACATACAGACGTACGGACGGACGGACAACCCGAAAACATTAATGCCTCTGGCTACTTCGTAACGGAGGCATAATAAAATTGGACTTATTCATTGCATTTAAATGCTAAAGCTTCCATAAAATATAATTGCTATAGAGTACCGAAGCTGTGACGTCATAAAAATCTATTTTTAGAATTTCTCAATTTTTTCTTCATTTTCCGAAAGAACATCAAAAATAATGTCCAAATGTCGAAAACCAATCGAATATGTTAAGTATTGGCTGAGATATGACCATCTGAATAAATATATGTCCTATGGGAACTCAGTGTTATATGCTCTGGCTCCTAATGGTTACACTTCACCACTCTATTATGATTACAGAATGAATAGGAAGAAGACACGAGAAAGCTAGAAAAAACATGATGAAAGAGAGACACACACAGATACGATAGAGATGAGAGAGAGATGAGAGAGAAAGAGAGAGAGAGAAAGACAGAGACAGAGACAGCAAGAGACAGAGAGAGAGAGAGACATCAAGAGACAGAGAGACAGCAAGAGAGAGAGATAGAGAGAGAGAAAGACGCACTCAAAGACAGACAGAGACAGACAGACAGAAAATAATAGCAACAGACAAACAGAAGTTATAGAAAAAGAAAGAGAGTATACAAAGCAAGGGAGCGAGATAGAGATAGATGGAGAGAATAGAAAGTGAGAGAAAGAGAGAGAGAGAGAGAGAGAGGGTGAGATGAAAAGTAAAATTATGGAACACAATCTCTCTATTAACAATACAAATTTAGACTGTCCTATTAATTATTACCTGATGAAGAGTCTGAATCGTTCTCGTCAATTTCTCCCTCTTCCCTCTCTCGACCTTCAGCCTTGACCTGTTCAAGGTAGGCATCGTGGGCGTTTCCATCGTCACTGTCTCCGATGTCATCATAGTTGACTGTATCCTGATTGGTCAAGGGAAGGGAAAGATCATCAATATGCATGAATTATTATATTATCACACACGTCATACAAAGATTATATGTCTCTGATCGGTCACAACAGATATGCCAAAAAAGAATTGGAAAAAAAAAAGCCACAGATATACGTTTCTTGGTGCAAAGCAATACAGTTTAATAAGAGATTGATCATTACTGCAGCAGAGTCACTGTGAACTTCAGAAGCCCCTCCCTCCCCCTTTACGCTTTAAATTTAAAAGAAGAACCAAAAAAAGAAGGATTTTTAATATTTTTTAAACCCCCTATGATTGCAGACCCTATACGCCATTATCAGTACCTAGCTTTAATGTCCACCAAAACACAACATATATTATGTTGTCGGGAACCAAACAAAAAAGAAACAGTGATCTAACTGAATATATAGAAATCACTCTTGTTCACTCTTGTTCTGTTCAGTAGTGCAAGTCAACGTTTTATTCCAACAGCAAATATTATTGTTCAATGTGTAGGATCACTTTCAATTTACACTGGACTGGACATGTAGATATCTTGTGGGGGTGCTCAGACATATGCTCCAACAAAAAACTTCTTGTGACTTAATTTTGTCTAAGATAGAGAGTAATGGTGAGGGCTAGGGTTAAGGGATTGGGAATCATTGCCTCAGATTCTAAACAAAATCCTGGATTTAGCTCATGCGGAAATCATAATTATAAACCTTTAGGTCAGTCAGGAACCCCATGACTTCTACAAGCTTATCTCCCATCTGATTAGCAAGGAATTAAAAATTTCAAAAACTGTTTGACCTACAGTTTTGAACAGTGTTTTATAACACTTCAGTCTATTGGGGAAAATGAGTATGGTATTAACATTGGTCACTCATTTTTTTTTACTCTTTTGAAGCACTTCATGATCATTTTGAAGCACAATTTTTAGGGCTTCAATATTACATCATATCACAGACACTGATAACACGTATCGGTAAAGACATGCATCTCAGATTTATAAAACTTGAAACATTGTTAAACAATGCCTTTAAAGGTAATACAAAGTTTTGGGAAATTTTGAAAATTGGGTGGATAGTGATTCTTTACAATTTTGATATACTTAAATGCCACTGTGGATGTATTGTAAGCACTAGAAAATTTAGTCCCTAAAACACTTCTGCTTTCGAGAAAAATTGAATATGAAAATTTACGGGTGCTCCCGGTAAATTGTGATAAATTTCAAATAGCGCCTACGGCCGTACGATGGTAGCTGCGACCATGAAAATCTCAGAATATGTAGTTGTGATATATAATTTCTAAACAGAAATAGCTAATCGGTCGATTTTAGCCAAGAAACACTGTTTTATAGCTTAATTAATATCTTGACCTTGAGAGGGAGCTATACAACATAAAGAGTTTATTATTTACAATTTCATAACTTTAGACTCGATTTCAACCGCGACAACGATCACTGAATATTGTAGGATCGAATATGCTTCCAATATGTTCATTTGAACCAAATTCATGACCCCATACCAAAACTTTGTATTACCTTTAAGGTTAGGTACATGTATAGTGTTTGGTCCAAGGTTGAAGTTGTGAATTCAGTTAGTGTAGGGCTTTGACTGTGGAGCGATTGTCACTGGAGCATGTGCCATACAGCCATCTTGTAGAGCAAATAGCATATAAACAGAATGGCCTGTCACAGACATTCTAGACATAATTTTCTACTTACTCCCTTCATTCCTCTGTTCTTTACTCTGAGCTTCTTACTCGACACGTAGCTAAAGAGTGGAGTGTAGTCATCCCTGTCAAATACAAACAAACGTACAATCAATAGTATCCTGAACATAATAAATCATAATAAATCATGAACAGAACAGCTCCTCAATACAACCAGTCTTTAATTCACCTCTACCAACCTACACGTACCCTCCGATCCACCAACTCTGGTCTTCTACACATTCCGCTTTCAAAGATATCATGGGGGGGGGGGGGGAACGAGCTTTTGCCCATGCCGGACCAGCCCTATGGATTTCACTTCCACAGGAGCTAAAGAATTCGGAATCTTCAACTTCTTTTAAGAGCATACTTAAATCCCATTTGTTTAATTTTGTGTTTTCAAGACAGACATTCATTCATTCTTTCAATTTTGCATTTTTCTTTCTTATGTAAATGTACACAATTCTTTGTCGATGATGTAATGTGTTCCCTAATATTTTGAAGCGCCTTGAGCATTTAATTAAAATGGATAATGGCGCTATATAAATCTCATGTATTATTATTATTATTATTATCCCATCCATGACAGGAATCTCTTCAGGGCTAAACTTGGGCGCCTTTTACTTTTTCAAATTGGCAACAATTACAATTTTTTTTTCATCGCTACATTGTTCTGATAAAATGTCATGTATATTTGCATTATTATGAGCTACTGGCATTTTAATTTTTTTTTAATTTCCACTTTGGAAGAAAAAAAAACGTGCTAAGAAAGAATTGATATGCTTGTAAGTAAGCAAACAGGGGACTGATGGCTTTAAGTCCTCTCAGAGGGACTTGGTAATGAGGATTAATGCATTAACAAAGGAAAAAAGCGCATTGACTTGGTTTTGAACCTCCTAGTTTCGAGACCACAGCTCTACCACTGAGCCATCATGCCTCCCCAGGCTTAAAAATAACTGAAAGGTGGAGAAAAAAACAAGAAGAGACAATAACCGAACTCACTTCTCTATGCTGCTGAAGACGAACGTCGTCTTGTTCCGCGTCTCGATCTCGAAGTCAAAGTACCTCAAGCTCCCGGTTCCAGCAAAGTTGACGCTCTGGATCTCGTCAAAGCGTATGTGCATGGGAGGTTTATGAACGTACATGAAGCCCCTCTCAAGTGGATAGAGGAAGCCGCTGTTTGACTTGTACGAGCAGCTGATGGCATGGGCTCCTTTGGCCCTGAAAATAAAACAAATGTAGTCAATTTAACCCCTTGCCTACTAGAACCGGGTGGTCCCTGTATTAAGCATATGGAAATGAGAGAATTTAGTAGTCAACAGGTTAAAGTGTTTTTGTTTTCCAAATGTAATTTCTAGGTATGGTGATGCACTATCAGACAATGAAAGTCACATCTCGAGAATTAGTTCAGTTAAAAGCCTGAACAGTCAAACCACATTAGTTTGAAAACACATTATTAATTGGCACAAATTCACAAAGAAGGTTTTAATCTTAACCAAGGCTTATGGTTTCACCTTTATTTTGAACTATTATTATATAACTATTGCATGTTCCACAGTTCAATACAAAAAAGGCATGAGTGACATTTCATTTTACTGAGACCACAGGCCAAGGTTGAGCTATAATGGCACAAAGAAAAATTCTAAAATTGGAGTTGGCTATATCTTATACTAAATGACGATATGCACGTAATATATATATATTTAAATTTGAGTGTATAAACGATCTTACGCTGTGCTTCTCAAGCCACCCCCGATTATTCAGACTGTATTCCATATCAAATACGCGCAGCCCAAAACAATGAAAGCAATTGGTACGTGAAAGTAAGAGCAAAAATGGTGGATCCGCAGTCTCATTCATTTTTAATTTTTAAACAGAATATCTTGTGCAAAACAGATTAGTTATACTGCAAGCTCGTGCATGGATATAAACATGAATAAATACAGCATGCGAATGGTCCTTTGACAAGAGGAAATAGAGGGTAACCATGGCAACCCGTCTTCGACACTTACCCCTTGAAGTTGCCGGCACTGTGATTTTTCTTGCCACCAGACACTTCATGATCCGACTGACAATCTCAAACATGGGACCGCTCATCTCCTTGGTCAGTTTGCCCTCGTATTTCTGCTCTAGCTCATCCCTGATAATAAACAAGACAAAGAAAATAATGATTACTCCTACAGTATTACACAAGCAGAAAATGACACAATGTATCCCCTCTCATTAATTTTCATGCATGTTTATTTCACATATATTCAGATATAAATTATTTCAAGGTAGTGTATTCCCCTTTATAGACTGCCCAGACTTGCTTAACTTACATGGCAGAGGTCACGATTTGTTCTTCACTCATTTGGTTATCCAATTTCACAAGTCTCCTTCATTATCATAAACATTATCATTATCATCCCCACTACTATCATCATTATCTCATTATCACCCTCCTCCTCCATCAGCACTATTAGCATTATCATAACTATCACCCATTGTCGTCATCATCATCATCATCATCATCATCATCATCATCATCAACATCATCATCATTACCATCATCATCATCATCATCATCATCATCATCATCATCCTCATCATTACCATCATCATCATCCTCATCTTCATCATCATCCTCATCACTACCATCATCATCATCATCCTCATCTTCATTAGCCTCATCATTACCATCAAAACCATCATGATCAATCAACATCACTATCATCATTGTTGTCATCATCTCCATCATCATCATCACTATCACAAAAGACTTGAGAGAAATGGAATTCCTTACTCTGTAAGATTGAGCTCCAGGGCTAGTGTGTCTTCCTTGTTGAAACTCAAGATGAGGAAATGATATCTGGTCTGACCCTGAACGATGGGCGGATCTAAACTCATCTACAAAAGCAAAAGAAAGAGAATGATGAGAACCCATAATACGCATCCTATACAAACATTTAAAGCCTGTCTGTACTAGTTTGGCCAGGGGGATTCGACTTCCTTGCAAGGTCACTGACAGGTGGTTATCTCATCAAATCAGCTCTCAATTAACATAAGAAAAAGGGGATCATGGGGGATCTACAGGCACCACTTAGGCATTGTTTGCTATATAGAGGGCGCAAGTAGCTATAAGTAGTGCAGTGAGGCTTTAAGAAGAGAATTACTGGTATCTCAAGCACATTTAAGACCCCTGCTGTCAAAAGTGATGTTATGAAGGGAAAACAAAGACATTACCTATGCCTATGGTCGAAGTTTTCAACATCGTGAATAATTATTTAATGTCCATGAATGTTTTTTGGCAAACTGGTTAGCTCTGTGTCAATGTGAAGTATATGTGAGATTCTACTTCTTGATAATACAACTTGTTTTTTTAAAATGACATTAGAGTATTCCCCCCCCCCCCCCCATGTCTATTTGTGCTTACAATTCATCTATTACACTTACCTGCATCTCTAACTTAGTCAAAGTTAAATTTTTCATTGGGAGGTTACATTTTATGAATTTAATTTCATACTGATTAAGGAGAAACAGTAAACAATTTATTATTTTGTTTCTCCGAAAGCGGAAAAAAAAATCTGCAACAGTAAAGATTTTAAATTTTCAAAATAAATCATCAAACAAGATAGCTTTTTTTTCTTTCATTCCATGCAACAATAATGCAGTTCGTAAATACTATCTGCGCATGGGCAGATAAAGGTAATTTGTTCCCAATTGAAGACCATCGAGACGAATACTGGTATCGTGCTCATGAAAGTTATGTAATCAGTAGTCATTTATGCACCGACAGTACATTTATCTGATACACAGGTGAAAGTATTCTTCTTAAGAGGCAAACAAAAGGTAGTCATGAAACGCCTCCATCACTTCGACAGTGATTATTCTAAAATTTACAAGTGGTACGTATCCATCGTGTAAGATCTATGGATATTCTGGGGTCATGCGTTCCGAAGCTATTTACAAACTCGCTTATTCTGTAGCTCTCTGTCAAACTCACCACAAAGAACATCTGTCTGTTATCCTTATGAGGCAGTAGGAAGAGTCTGAGGACGGTCGTGAAGGGAATCTTGTAATCGAAAGTCTTTCCGTGGAGCTGCAGGAATGTGGGGAAGATCTTGATGTCGTACCGTCCTCTGCAAATTGGCAAAGACAAAGACATCACTTAAACTAGATTATGGTATTGGATGGAAAAAACATATATATACAGTGCGTCCCAGAAAAAAAAACGAAACCAAGAATTATCTATGTTTTTATGATAACTTAATTACATTTATAATTGATAAATGATTCCTGATTGAGGTGTTATATGAAAGGGCAGAAACCCAACTTTCTAGAAATGTGATTTTCTCTTTGAAATTCAGATACCGCCCGCCAAATGACTTTTCGGTTTCCTCTCTTCAAATTGATTTTAATCACTCATGCGTGAAATGTGCATGATATGAGTTGCATCAAATGAAAGGGGAGGATCTAAGCTTTCCAAATATGTGTCATTTATTAATCATAAATGTGACTAAGTTATGATAAAACATCGATAATTCTCGGTTTCGTTTATTCTGGGATGCACTGTATATGTCACATTCGAAAGATGGTACTATTTCTTAAAACTGAAATGATGGACTGGGATGATGCATGTCAAAATAATATAATCTAGATACTTAGATGCAACAGAAATTAGCTGTATGTAAAATACAGGATTTTTGTTTGAATACCTTGTATGCTCCGAGCTCAATATTAGAATACAGAGAAAAGAATGGCAGTCTTCTATAATCGCAAGCTCTACATGTATGCTAAGATTTGTATCATCTGGTACAAAGGAGCCAAGAGGATGTATACCTCCTTTGAAAACTACTACCTTAATTACCCTACCATATTAAACCATTTAAGGTTCACATTTCTCTTTTGAAAGTTCTAATATTTCTGGTTAAAAAAAATGATACCCAAAGTTTACATTTTCAATATTCTTTAAATTTATCATCGAAGTGGGAGTTGGAGCATATCAGAAACCTAGCACTGTTTACGGTAGTACCCTTGTTAAAAGGTCAAAGTTCATTACCTTGGTGTCAGACATGGATCTCCTCTAATGAGCAGATAGCATCACCAGTGGCTTGGATGATGTCTGCCTTAGCCATTACATTCTCCAGGAATGCCTGCATAGGGGAGACAATGTCACATACAATGCGTCAGTGTGCTGAAATCATTTAATTCACACCAAGAAAGATAATATTATCAATGTTTGATTCAGAGCAATATGGCCCATTTTCTTGAAACTTGCAGAAGTCAGAATATTTACTGATAAGCATTGTTACATCACAAGGTCAATCAAAAGTAATGCGCAATTTAAGCGCCGCATTAAATGCATGCTAATATGATTGTGCGCAGCTTATGATGACAGCGTATGAAAAGCACATGTCTGCCACACGTACGTGCGACGCGCTTAATTAGCGCGGGCGCCATTTTTGTTTGTGTGTGCGTCATTTAATTACCCCGTTTTAATTATTCACGTATGAATTTTTTTCCCCAAAACCCCTTACTTCAGACGTCAGCCAATCAAAATCAGTGACTCAAAACAAAATATGAATATGCATAGTATACTAAACATACCTCAAAGATTTATAAAAATGTAAAACCTACTTACATAAATATAATTTAATTTTTCCTTTAGGTAATTTTCTATACCCTTAGAAATGCATAATTATTACAAAATTACGGTTAAAATATAAGGTTTTTAGTTTGATTGTCAAAATAAATAAAAATGAGTTTTTTAAGCTTAGCTGTGAATTCCTTTAAGTGAACGAGGATTTGCTAAATCGAAATATTTGTTTACATTTCTACTTTCATTTTTTCTGTCATCGTGACTCAACCCCCAAAATGCGGAATTTGAGGTAAGTTTTTACTTTTTTTCTGCCTTTTCTGTCAGGTGTAGTTTGATGAAGTGTGGCTGACTGTATTGTCAGTCAACCAATATGACATTTTGCGTATCTGATAAAACGGGACTCGTAGCTGAAGAAAATCAGATAAAAATATTGTACTTTCAATAAAAACTTCTTTAATCAACATGTGATGCGACAGTCTAGAGCCGCATAATCCATGTTTGAGCGGCGCGGTGCTCAATGTGCCGCCGTGTACGTAGGGGCGAAATTGGCTTGTGCACCGTTTGGCCTCCACTGCATCAATAACATGCGTGTAGTCCCACGCACAACTTTTAGTCGTCCGTACAGGTAGTGTACGAATTTCGCGCGTTGAAATCTCTTTAATTCATTCATGTGATTATTTTTTAAAAGCAAAATGTCACGGTTATATTGTTAATATTAGTCTTAATGTATCTGTGAATAGTTTGATGCTTTAGAACTGTATTGATAAAATATAAAAGAATTGATATCACCATGTTTAAATTCAATTGTTGTCAAAACCATTGTCTGTACTACAGTGCTAGATCTTATGTAGTAGGATCTACATCAACATTTAAACAAATGAACTTCAAATTTAATGGTGCTTTTTTTTACTTCTTTTTCTTTCTTTTTTTTTTTTTTGGTGAATGATGATTAGGTCTATATTAATTGATCTAATCATAATGAAATTTTAGATTGATAAAAAGGAATAAACTGCCTAATAATAGTATGACTAGACCTATTAGAATTAGCCTTAAGGGCTCTCTCGAAATGTTTTTTTAATGATATTGTTCGAGAGAGCCTTAACTTGCTCCCATACCCCTGGTTGGGCAGGGATGGTTTGAAGTAGGAAATATCAGTACTCAAAATCCATGATTGTTATCGTTAACTCATTGTCCTCAGAGCGTGCAGAGACAACCGAGGGGTACCAGTCATCCCCCTTCTGGAGATAGACTCCTACATCAGGGAGTAATGCATCTCAAAAAAGGTGCGAGGCCTAGGGAGATTTGAAGTAGGAAATACCTGTATTCAAAATCCATGATTGTTGTTATTAATTTATTGTCCTCAGAGCGTGCCGAGACAACAGAGGGGTACCAATCATCCCCCTTCCCGGAGATCGACTCCTACATCAGGGTGTACTGCATCTCAAAAGGGGGTGTGGCAGGGGAGATCAGGAGATGGACTTATTTCTCGGAGGCTCAGCTCCTGGTGTATGACGCCGTCAAGAACAGGTGGTGTGAGAATATTGGCAGACAGCACATGAGCAACAACATCATGTAAGCGGGCCTTTTGCCACCTGTTGCCTTTGTTTGATTCAGACATAAACCCCCTCCTCTTCCCCCTCTTTGTATCAGACTTTAAAATCAATGCTCATGAGCTATTAGTTCAAAACTACCATAAGTCACTGGGAATAATCATCAGGGTTAATTTTCTCAAAATAGACAATTGTAGAGCAGAAGCTATAACAAAAAGATGAAACATTAAATATATTGAGAAGTTTAGAAGGTGATAATGATTATTGAGGAGGGGAGGAGGGGGGAGGGAGACAAAACATATTAAATGATTTGCAGAGGATGGGGAGGGAGAAGATAAAATATTTGGCTGGGATGTATAACGTCAGTTAAAATGGGGAGGAGAAATGTTAAATAGGATGAAATGTCATAGTATAAAATTTAAAAATCCCTTTTTATAATAATTCAAGATGCGCTTTCAAAATATTAAGAAAAGTGTAAGGAGAATGGTCCCCTATGAAACCCATCATTTTGGGCCTGGCTATTGGCAGGAAACAGCCATTGTGCCAAATAATTATTTTTCAACATTTCATCGATATTACCGTACAACTTCTACATGGAGTGGTGATAAATGTATTCTTCAACAAGAAACATATCCTGTACTCCAGGTAAGCTATTTTCAGAAAAAGTTTTTAGCAGTTAGTCACTTTTACCCTGTCATTCTTCTTTCAAGGATCTTGGTGGACTTGAGGAGAGGGGTCTACTACCAGAAGTGCCACGACCCCACCTGTCGAGCGCAAGGCTACAAATCCGACGATCACCCCGTTCCTCCGGAGCACCTCCCTTCCTTCACCGACTGGGACGAGGATGAACTGATCAACGTTTCTCTACGAGTGGAAGAAGATGCAAGGTCCAACGAGATGAATCAGAACAGCTTTTGCTCTGACTTTGACAGTTTCCATGACGACGATGCTGATGAGGAGCTGATAAAGCTTGGTGAGAGATACGATGCACCGGAAACGGGCAATGACGGCAAGACTGTACACCGGACAGTGAATCTTGTCCAGCTGATACCAAGTCCAACCTTCAAGTCCAGCATTTCACCATCTGGAATCCGAATGGATGTGCCAGTCATTAGTGAGTCCAGATCTGATGCTAGTTTCCGGAACTTTACCTCATGGGTTAGTTGGGCCGATGTTGCTCCTCCACTCGTTAAGTCACGAGCCTGCAGCAACGTCTCTGAGCGATGTCTTAATGTTGATGGAGCACATTCATCTGAAGAAACTTGGGCTTTGTGCATAAGCACTGTTACTAGTGGCTTGTTAAAAAAAGACAGATCAGATATGCCATTAGTTTATTTTGGCTGAAAAAGGGGGATGTTGAATACTTGTCCGTCAAATTATATCATATTTTAGTAACAGTGTGGCCAAATTAGGCGTGGGGGGGGGGGTGGTGGTTGCTACAGAATATTTTAAATACATTCCTGCATATAAGGAAAGAACACCCCTGCTATATATTTCTTATTTTTCTTTTTCTGGGCTGCCAAAGGAGGGGGGGGGGAGAGGGCATATGCATAACAAAAGGGAGGCTTGATTTTTAATCTATTTATTACTTGATTGAGATATTTTGGATGTGTGTTGCAACTTAATAAATTTTAACATACACATATTGTATTGTACACATTTTTAAAAGTACAGTCCACTTTAATTATTAGGAGGATTTCAGGACCAAGCCAATTTATAAACAAAATTTTGTTTTTCTGAACACATAGACACATGTGCGCAGGTTTGAATTCGGAATTGGGAAAACTGCCTCGTTTTAATGAGATCTTGTTGTATCAGCGCTCGTTATAATTGAAGTAGACTGTATATACTTCTCTTGAGAACCTATCATGATCGTATGAATAAAATATAAAGTGAAAATCCATTTTAAGTTAGTTATGAAACACATTTTATTATAAAAAATATAATTGCTCAGAAAATTTTTATCCTCGAACATGTAATGTAGATAATTATATATAAAGAGATCTGATGTAAGGAATACCTGATATAAAAGCTAATTTCTCTGGTCAAAATGAAATCAATTTGCTTTGTTTTGTATTGACTACTGATATAACAAGATACCTGGTACATGTAAAACAAGCAAACTTTGTCCAGTTCCAAGGACCTCATTTTGGGATTTTCCACTGAAGGCTTATATTAATTTAGTGAATACGCAGATCTTGTATGAATCATGCATTATAATAAAATTAGAATCATATTAATTTTATGAATACATATATTATTTTATGTTTACCTTGCCCTTTGTGTGAAAAGTTGCTGTGCCATCGTTAGATTCTTTTAACTTCTCTTTAAAAATGGCCGTACCCAACAAGTCTTTTTCGATGCGGGAGAGATTTGTTGGTGTGACATGTGTGTGTTTTTGCGTATGTGTGATCATGTTTGTCATGTATACAAGTGTGTATTTTAGCGTTGATGTATGGTAGGTTTGTATTGCAGACTGTGCATATGATGTTTGTGGAGTGTATTGTGTCGAGGTGAAACTGTGGTATTAGTGTAGTGAATTGGTGTTTGACAGGTACAACATGGAACACTGACACGACTTGCACTGACAAAGGACTTATGTACACAACTCAAACAAAATACATGCTCACGTGAACCCACACATGGATTAACCAACACATTATTACACAGTTTACACAACATGAAATGATCTGACGAGATAAATTTGGACATAGAATACGCAAGACAATTGTTAAAAAGTGCTGAAAAATGGGCTGACATTGAAATGGCTGGATTTGGGGGTCTGCCAGTTGACTTGGTTTTGGGGGCCTCCCACCCTTAGCTGGTATCATTAGGTTACATGTAGTGCAGGCCTCCTCCGTTCGTTTGTGTTTCGTCCAATCATTTTTCAGTTTCCAGTCATTGATTTTGTTGCGCCTATTGGAATTACTTGGCTTGCAATAGCATTTATGACAGAAAGATTTGGGGTGAATTACATGATCATCATTACAAAAATTAAAATCAGAATTGTCCCACAAATGTTGGTAATTACAAACAAAATAAGAATATCCAGAGCTGATTAGCCTACCCCAGGGGCGTACGCAGGGGGGGGGGGGGGGTTTGGGGGTTCAAACCCCCCCTTGGTATTTTTATGTATGTTAACCCCCCTAAAAAACCTAAAACCCCCCTAACCTAAATAAGGTGACCTTACCCCCCCCCCCCAACGAAGAAAAATGTCAAATTTTGAAAATTCGAGACCAAAAAAAAAAAAAAGTGTCCGCTGATTAGCCTACCCCAGGGCGTACGCAGGGGGGGGGGGGTTTGGGGGTTCAAACCCCCCCCCCCTTTGGTATTTTTATGTATGTAAACCCCCCCTTAAAAAACCTAAAACCCCCCTAACCTAAATAAGGTGACCTTACCCCCCCCCCCCCCAACAAAAAAAATGTCAAATTTTGAAAATTCGAGACCAAAAAAAAAAAAAATGTCCGCTTACCCCCCCCCCCCCCCCCCCCCCCCCCCCCCCCCCCATCCCCCACTGAGCGACTTTTCGGCCGGCGCGATTTTCAAATTTTCGGGAGCAAAATATTTTAAAACCCCCCCCCCCCCCCCCCCTTGAAAAAATCCTGCGTACGCCCCTGGCCTACCCCCACAAAACCTACACAATTTGCTGAGAGCAAGCTTATGGGCGTCCAACCCACTCATCTTCCCCACACGCACACGTACGTAAACAAAAAAGTGACCCTACTTTGACGGCAAATTCTGATGGAAAAAAAAATGAAAGCTATAATCTAAGTTTATAAACTCATTAACTCAGTATTAAAAAAACTTAATACACCAATAGATAGTACAGAAAAACTCAAATAAGAATATAGCTGAGGTTTGAAATGAAATGAATGAATGAAATGATAATTTATGTATTTAAATGACTCTTGTAACTCTCCCCTCGTACGTGAACTGAAGGTCCGACGTACGAAGGGATTACTTAATTTTTATCATTCGCCTGGCCTTGAATTTCCCGGGGCCCCTGGGGAACCTCCTACTCATGCATATTCATCGTTTGTTCTGACCTCTTAGCCAATCATTTCTCTTTTATCCATGCTTCTCTAAAGCTGGAACCTCCTCACGTCATCCCTAGCAACCTCAAAAATTTAAATGCCGCGCCAAATGAAGTGCGCCTCGCACGCTAAAAGCAGAGACAATGTAAACAATGGAGCGCTGCACTAAGCTGACGCACGTCTATGGCGCGCGCACGTACGTGGCCAATCAATACTTCCAAAATAATTGGCTTAAGTCTAGACGCTAGGGAGCTGTCTTAGATTTAGGGTACAATACTTTGCCAGAAGCATCAACTGGCTAGGTATTATATCTGAGCCGAAAAAAAAAAATTTCTGACTAAAGTTTTGAACTGAATACCGGCCCAAGCTTGTAAATTGTTCTTGACTGATAACATACCATTTTCAAGTGCTTATTCAATAATTTGCTTTTTAGTTTTGTTTGTAGACTTATTCCTTTAACTGTAAGTACATAATGTTTCTTTAGGTTTCGTTGTATTTTTGCTTTTATTTCTACTACAGAATTTTACCATGTTAAAGGCAGTGTTAACCATTTCCAGACTTTCAGAATGGCAATCTCTTATCGCAAGGTAGTAGAAGTGTCGTAGTCGAGTGGTATAAGCACTTGATTTGAAATTTGAAGGTCGTTGTTCGATCTCTGACACGGCACTGACTAATGTCCTTTGGCAAGGCATTAATCTTCATTTGCCACACTCGACCCAGGTGAGGTACAATGTAAATGGGTACCTTGCAGGGATTCATTCCTTGAAATGCTAGAGCGCCGTAATGGCAGCTAGGCTAAGGCTAGGCTAATAAATGCGCCTCGGAATCGTCTAGATAGATGGGCTATATAAATGGCTATTATTATTATTTATTATTTGTTATGAAGAAATCTTACCCCTGCTGCATCGGTGGTAGCGTCTGTTGAAGGTACGTAGAACCTCATCTCCATAAGAGAGACCTCTGCATCGTCGTTTTGGTGGAATTCAAGGATGACCTCGTTCTTCGCCGTGGTGGCGTGAGAAACGTTGCCGAGGGGAAGCTGGAAGGCAGACTTCTTGTCGACATGGAAATCCAGCTCAGAACCTATCAAAAACCAATAAAATAAAAGTTGGTGCAATCGCTGTGCATCAATATTTATTGCGGACCCCCAAAATGTCTAAATTATTAAAAAAAGGGTGGTTAAAATGAAAACAAACCCTTTTCATTCAATATGGACCCGTAAGAAAAAAATAGATTAAAGTCCTGTCAAAGCGTCTGCTTCATTTAGGGGAGCCTTCCAAAGTTGCGACTGTGCCCGGACGCGTCGGGGCGCGATGAATAGAACAGTCGCGTCCCAAGAGACGCATTGAGGCGCAAAGGGGCGCGAAGGGGCGCAATAGTCACCCTCACCTGATTCTTGCATATGAATAGAAACTGTCTATTGTTGTAATAAACCCGCTCTATTCTTCTTGCGCCCTTTTGCGCCCCTCCAGGCGGTGGAAGATTATCTCTCCTGTCATTGTTCTCGCTCGTGATGCGCGATACAGCTTAAACTTGATATACAGAAAGTATTTGTCGGCCAAAGCCTGTCTTCCCCTCCTCCGGTTTTCGTTCTGATAAACATTCCATTGTTTGTAAGAAATGATGTATTCTTCTCGCGTTGCGATCTATTCTTCTCGCGCCGTTTTGCGTCGTAACGGGCGGGGTATTATCTTTCCAATCATTGTGGCGAAGCTTTGCGATGTACATTGCGACAGCACAGCATGAACTTGTCTGGTGGGATCGTCTTTGTTTTGGGGGGCAATCAACACACTCGTTCATCTTGATCAGAATAAATTATGATTTTATTTTTGTTGGGTTTAATACGCCTCCTTTTAATTTTTGTGACGACTGTATGAAATGTGAAATAAAGATGACTATGTACGATTAATGGTTGTTTAATTGCGAGCTTAATTGTCCCCAACAACAAAAAATAAAAGACGAATGATGTGAATGACTACATGTATGCGGTTATAGTCGGCAAATTGATTACTGTTTGGGTCGCTTGTGTATGTTTGTAATTTGAATGATTGTCAACATATTTGTATAATTCCCATATCGCGATATGATTCTAGCGTCGTAATAATGGACAAAGGAATTATCCTTCTCTCCCGTCATTCATATTCACGCTACGCGTTGCACATCGCCACAGCCTGAGCTTGGAAGAATTTATATTTTGTCAGTCAAATCCTGTTTTTTTTTTCTCCTCCCATGACTTGGTTCTAATAAATTGAAGGTTTGCTTATTAGGGATAAGAAAGATAACATCAAACAAACAATCTACTCAAGATGACGCTCTTTTCATTTCACCTCGCAGTTTGATAAAGTAGAGTTCTACGGAGCGAATACAAAAGAAAAGTTCGCTCTAAGGCCAAATAAAAAATAAAAGATGTTTTATTAGCGTCCTGTTTTTTTCGAAAAATAGGAAGGAGGAGGCCCTCGATTTTTTTTTCTTTTTTTTTTCTTTCAAAATGGCCGCTCAAAATGGCCGCTCGGTACATTTTCCCTGACAGTCGGGCTTTGTTTCAAGATGGCCGCCGACATTTTTTAATTTTTAAAAAGTAATAGATCCATTTTAGCAGTGTTTTTCATGTTTTTTTCTTTAAAAAAAAAACAAAAAATATTTAAAAAAAAAATTAAAATTAAAAAAATTAAAAAATAAAAAAAATTCCCCCCCCCCCCAAAAAATAGGAGGCGGCCCCAAAAAGAAAGCGGGCGGGGACGCTAAACATGTATATTTGTTAAATGGACTCAGGGAAAAAACATAAAATGCCGTGGCAGGATTTCACGCCCGAGATTTGCCTTCGAAAATTGCCCGTCCAAAAGGCGTTTTAAATCATAATAATTCCATAGCTCTTTTTAAAAGTGGAATAAATAGAAAAAAAAAGAGTCCGGGAACTATATCGAGATTATAAAACATGTGTGTCATGAAGATGTAAAAAAAAGCGTAGCCTGATGGTGATAAAGTTGAGCAGCAATTGGAAATGCAATACAAAACATTAATCAGTTCATGGTGATAATTTATCATTCGACTTCTACTTTGCGCTATATGTACCAAATGATCGCAAAACGGGCAGGGGCACAAATACAAACATTGATTTCTGCTCTAACGAATCATTTATTCGTAGATTTGTATAATTACGTGGCGAAAGTGAAATTTTGAAATCATAATGCACAGATACAAAACATACCAAACATGTTTTGATTCTTATTCTAAACAAAAAACGGCAAATTTTAAAAGATCTTTTTAAAAGGAGGGAGGCGCTATAGCCCAGTGGACTAGAGTAGAGCATCTCGTAACCGGGAGCTCCCTGGTTAGAAACCAAGTCAATATGCTATGGTAAGGCATAACTCAACATTACATTTCATTCGGAGAAGTCTTAAACCCCGCCGGTCCCTGTTTGCCTAATTCAGAGCATACACATGCTTCATATATAGCAGTCTGGTAAAAAAAAAGCGAACGGTACAGGAAGTTACCTTTTATGGATAGGCCTAAATTGAAGGTTTGACTTAACTAGGGAGAAGAAGGATAACTTCAAACAAAAGATCTACTCATGATGACGCTCTTTTCATTTCACCTCGCTGTAAGATAAAGTAGAGTTCTATGGAGCGAATACAAAAGAAAAGTTCGCTCTAAAGGTAAAAACATAGAATGCCGTGGCAGGATTTCACGCGGCCGAGCAAGGCTATTGTTTGATCGCTATAATTGTCCGACTTGCTATAGATTCTTGTTTAGCTACACATTAAGGCTGTGTATTGTGTGTGTGTGTGTGTGTGCGTGTGTGTGTGAGGGAGGGGGGAGGGCGGCGAAGTGAACGGCCGGACCAAAATGGCAGAGGCCCATCAGGAGGGCTCCGCTTGCTAGTTATAAGGACCGCTATTCATTGGACAACTATTCATGAAGACCGCTATTCGTAATATGAGAACATAATATGGTCATTATGTATAAGGGTCATGAATTCGTAATCCCCCTCTCCAAAACTAAATAAATAAATAGAAAACATGAATAGATTAATAAACTTAACTAATGATACAATAACAAATACTGCCCGGTAATTGGGAATAGCCGCCTATGAGCGGAACAATGGGCGCAACATCTATTAGCTGCTCAAAGAGCTGTACAACTAAAAAAAGTGCTTGTAAAAGTTACATGTACTATAATATCCGTATGCTATATGTGAACATGACGTGTTCAGGCCTTATAACTATATACAGTGCACATTAAAACATAAGACTTTACTAGCGCTAGCTAACAAATATGAAACGTCAAAACGTCACGAACAATTGACGACAACAAATTGTTACGACAAATGCCACCACAGGCACCACTAATACAGTTTCTTCGCGAAGAAATATTCGATCGAATTTCATGTTTGGAACAGATTTCGAATTGTTCCATCTACCGACACGTTTTGATGATGGAGGCTCCCGACAATACGACTATCATTTTTGTAATATCTTTAATTTGCAATTGTTTGTTTGTTTCGTATGACATATTTATAAACGCCCTATAATCTTATTTCAAGCAGAATCTTTCAATGATATCTCTTGATTATAAGTATCATTTTTAAATCACGGGTTTTGAAATACAATAGCTGATTTTGCGAAGATTTAGAGAACCTACGTTTCTATTCTTTAAATCGATCTTGCATGAGAAAGAACAAATTGATGGTATAGACATATGACCTATTTTGATCGGATGACAGAACAAAATAAATGTAATATGAAACAAATAATGTGTCAAAACATACAGAAGGAATACAATTATACATATTGTTTTTGTTTTGTTCGTGAACAAGTTAATATAATACAAGTATTGAACGCATTAATGAACAGAAATGAACAATCATGCCAACGTCAACGCCTACACAACTTCGATGTTTGGGAGGGAAATAAACAATCAGAACAACAATCTAAATCAATGTCTTGTACGTAAATATAATAAAAACATATCAGTAGCCAAAGTGAAAATTTTAGAGTCAAATCTTTCAAGACGAGAGCGGACACACACGCGGGGATTACATGAATAACCAACTAATGCGTAGGAACGGGCGCGAAAGCTTTTCAAAGTTTAAGCTCCCATTCACAAATTCACAAAAAGCGCTTCGCCGTTAAGCGCACCGCTCCCCCCCCCCCCCCCAATGAGTGTTATGTAGGGTACGCATATGCATTTCCCTCCTTTTGAAAACAGTCCCCTAAGTCCGGTGTGTAAAGTCAATACGGGCCGGATTTGTGTGTAGACGAGCCGGACTTTGGTGCGTGAAAAGTACCCCTTTACCAGACAGTAACAATGAGTCTCCAAACAATAGCCAGATTTGATATTCATATTGTGAGCATGTGCTTAGTTATATCGGGATTCCCTGGTTATATTGAAGACATGGGCTAATATCTTTTTGCCCAGTATTTCTCCCTGATTGTTTGACCAACATTAAATTGCTATTGTCCACCCGGCCCCCCCACTCAGTGTTATTTAGGGTACGCATATGCTCGTTCCCTCTTTTTGAAAGCACCCCCTATCTGAGGACTGCCAACATTTCCGAACCCCCCTTTCGCGGGCTTTTCGCGGGCTTTTCCTGCCTTGGAGACCCCCCTAAATCAGGAAAAATGCTCAATATACCCCCCTAAATTCAGAATAATTTCTCAGGAGTCCAAAGAGATGAGAGAAAAAACGAAAAAACACCCCCTTTTTAAAGAAATCTCCGGGTGAAAAGTCAAATACACCCCTTTTTTTTACAATTCTCGGGCCGGACTTTGTCGCACGAAAAGTACCCCTTTACCGGACATTTTGGCAACACGCATGCGGTCATTCCGACCCCTGAGTGGGGGGCCGGGATTGTCCAGCTGACTTTTCTATAGGCTTTTCTACCCTCGGCGCTAAAGGGATTGCGGAAAATTTCAACACTATTTGTGTTTCTTGATGACGCAGTAGAAGAAGAATAAGGGCTAGCCCCCCCCCCCCATAAAAAAAATAATAAAAATGGCCCAAAACAACGCAATCATTATCAATTCCGTTTACTACTTGATACCAACACGTGCATGATGGATCCCCCGGATGGATCCTTATTTAGACAGTGAGACAGTTCTGTTACGAGAAGCAATTCAACGAATTGCCATGGCTTGTATTTGTTCTAGAACGCACTACGCTCTTTCGATACCGCACGTGGCCCCAATTCAGCACAATATATACGTAGTTTAGTTCTTCTCAACAATGACCTAGATCTAAAACTGACCGCGGATGTAACCCCCCCCCCCCCTTCTTCGCAAAGAGATATTCGATAAAATTCTTTGGAACGGAATGATAAACTAATTTTTTCTTGAGATATGTTCGAGGTGAAATTTCAAACATCATTTCCTGGTAACTCTCTTCTTTCTTAATGCATGCTCTATTCTTACGATTTAGGCATTATTTACTATGTTGATTTGCAATTGATAATCTCCCTGGGAGTTTTGAGAAATCCCCGATGATACGGGTACAGTGTATTTAATTTTGTTCGTAACATTAGTGTTTTGCAAAGAAAGAACATTCTGAAAATGAGCGTCTTCCTTCTAACGAAACATATTGATGATGTTCCCGACAATACGGATATCATTTGCATAAAAAAAAATCGTAATACAGATAAAACGCTTTTTAAATCCAATTCAAGGAGAAACTACGACATTCTTGATTAAGTATCATTTTCAACATCACGGATTTAAAAATACGTTCTCTAATTTTAAGAAGATTCATAGGATATATGTATTGAAATAACAGACTGATGATATAATTATATGATTTATAATGATCAAACGACAGAACTGTTTACAAGATGCAACGAAAATTAAAGAAAACAAAACAAGAAAACCGAAACATGCGATAACATCGCTATAAGGAAATATACACAATTTTAATGTAATATGAAACAAATAAAGTGTCAAAACATGCACGAGGAAAACAATGTCAGAGAGAGTGGGGTAAGTATAAAGTAAAGTTTTTTTTTTTTCGTGAACAAATCAATTTGTATTAAAATTGATATATTGAACACAATCATGAACAGAACAGGAGGAGATGAAATAATGAACAATCATGCCAACGTTAACGCCTACAGAACTCCGATGTTGAGAGGAAAATAAACGATCAGAACAAACATTGTAACCAATGTCATGTACGTAAAATAATATTAAAACAAATCAGTAGCCAAAGTAATGCTTTTCAGAGTCAAATCTCGCAAGACGAGAGCGACACACAAGCGGGCACTACATGAATAACTAATGCGCCGGACCAGGCGCGAAAGGGCGCGAAAGCTATTCAAAGTTTAAGCTCCCATTCACAAATGTCAAGTGCTTCACCGGGGCGCGCCCCGGCGGGGTAATTTCGTAACAATGAGACTCCAAACAATAGCCAGATTTTAATGAGCTGGAAACCAACTGAAGTCCTCTCGTATCCGACGCATAAAGGCGCAAATGGGCGCAAAAGGGCGCCTCCTTTGTTCTCATATCCTGCTCTGCGCCCCGACGCGTCGCGGCACAGTCGCAACTTTGGAAGGCTCCCCTTAGGTGACCTGACTTTCGCTCAGGATATATTTTTTTGATATTTATTTTATCAAAGATTAAATGCTATAAAATTGAGTTTCCACTGGGTTTCCATTGCGTTTTAGGTTAAGTTCATTCTTATAGTCAGGGCTAGAGGGTTTCTTTTTCTTCTTCTTAATTTGTATTTGAGGTGTGCTAAACAGGGGTGTACAGGAGTGTGCCCCCTCCCCCCACCCACCAACTCGAGAACAGCTTAATTCTATTTGAATTTAAAATTGGTTCATGAAATTTTCATTTAAGTTGGATATCGTGATATATTTTTCTTCCATCAGGACTAATAACAAAAGGGCACTGTAAGTAAAATAAAAACCTGTCTCATGAATTGAAATTCATATTTGTGTTTGTATTACAATTTGGTAGCACGGGAGGGATTGACATGTCATTTGAACTATAAAACGTTATGCTTAACACAATACCTTCAAATCGTGCAGTGCCCCAGTTCCATCCTTTCAGGGATAATTCTTTGTCTAGAAGTTCAACACTGTAATGCCTCTGAAGAAAGTCAGCTACTTTCTCTCGATCCTGTGATTTAACAGTTGAAAAAATCATCTTGAATGTTGCACATTTCAGATAATTCTGAACAATTCACTGGTCACTGTAACTTTTAATTATATACCGGTACACTTAAAAATATGATTCATGCGGTTGCAGGTTGCTTTAGAAAAATTAACATATTTTCTCTTCTACATAATGATAGATATCATACCAATAAAGACATAGTTTGCTGATCTTGTAAACCCAAATCATTTTAATTCTTTATGTGAACTGCTGTAACATGAATTACTGTAGTAAACCGGATACTCTACTATCATTTGGATCATATTAAATGAATTTTAAAGAAAGTGGTATTTCTGATTTTGATTTTATTGAGTGACACAAATTGATCTAAGTCAAGAGTAAGACCTAGAACTTGCCCAAATGGTGGAGTTAGTATAGTTTTCCTTGCTACTTTCCAGGCAAGCTGAAGAGTATTTACATTTACGGCATCTAAGTTATAGGGTGGTCAAGTGTGACGTCATCAACAAAACTATTTTGAACTTCATTTTCAGAAAGAGCTTAAAAAATAATGTCCAAATCATGAAAACCAATTGAATATGTTAAGTATTGGCTGAGATATAACATCCGAATGATTTTTTTTCAATAGGAATTCACTGTTATTTTGCTCTGGTTTGTAACATTTGAACAAGAGCAAATAACAGTTATTTCCTATTGAAATCTATTTATTCGGATGTGCATATCTCAGCTACTACTTAACATATTCAATTGGTTTTCAATACCAAATTTGGACATTATTTTTTATGATTTTTCGGAAAATGAAGTTTAAATTGAAAATTTTTCAAAATAGATTTTGATTATGTCAAAGCTTCGGTACTCTACAGAAGAAAACAAAAATAACTTACTGATTCTTTGAACCCATCGTACTTGAAGACCGATCCTGATTTGAGACAGAGCTTGAGTTCCAGACCTCTAGCGACCCGGATCCAGTTGGTCCTCTCTATGTCGCCTGATTGAATCTGATCCACCTTGCCCGTCTTGTTGTTCTTGAATGTCACGCCTTGTTCATTCAGCCTCAGTCGGCCACCGTTCTAGAGGCACATGGAAGGGAAGGTTTGAAATGAATGGTCAATATAGTCTGATTTCTTTGGCTCATATATTTAGTTTTGTGGACAGAGTGGACAAAAGCACCAAACCATCCAATGTTTAGCTCTTAAGCTGCCACCCATACAATGCACCCAGTGCCACAGTGCTAATCCCTATTGTGCCACCCACAAATCTCCTGTGTGCCAAGTTAATTTTAAGGTTGGTTCAAACGCGTGTTATTTAAATCTTTACAAAAAACAATTCGCTAAATTACTCGAGAAAATCCAATCTGACTGTTGTATACAAAGATGCGTAATCCAAAGCCGATAATCTGATGCAGCGATGGTACTTTCAATAGCGCTGCAAAAGCACTCAGCACGGTGCAATGGGCATGAACAATGACTGTTATTACATATGCGCCCTTGCGTGCACAAAGCATAGTAGCGAAGGCTCGCTAGCATGAACGTGGCGTTCAATCGATAGCGCGCTCGCGTGCACAGAGCACTATAACAATAGCGCGCTAGCAGTCTCATGGCAGGATATGAGTTAATACGGGTACTTAACAGGCCCAGATTTTTTTTTCTACATAGACTAGATCTCGATCTCAATATCATCAGTACGAGAATACACCTGCGCGATAGTGGCCAGTACTTCTATTGTGGTCAAGTAAACCATTAATTCATTCACTCATTCATATTATTCATTTACTTAGGCCTACTTACTTACTACGATGTTGTTGATCATAATTCCTTCCTCAGTCCTCTAATAATGATGGAGGTGGGGGGGGGGGGGGGTTGTCCAGAAACTTTATAAAATTAAAGTCGTCACTTTTGCCTTAATATTTTATAGAAAAGTATGCATAAATCAGCACTAACCATCATAAATATTTGTCTTCTATAGACATCTATGCCTAACATACGTGACGATACGTCTTACAACTTTAAACAAGATTTGTAAAATATTGCATGCAAAACATCTTTCGCTTAAAAATCAAATCACTGATTTTAATCAACTGTCCGGGAAAAAAAATCCTTCCCGACACGCGTCACAACCTCTGGGTATAGATCTAGACCTATAGTTCATCCAGAATCCAGAGCATTTTATTTTTATTATTATTTTTTAGGATTGTCACATTTTAAAACAAATCACTCAGCATCATTTGCATCATGAACAAAGTAACTTACCAACTTAGTATTAGGCCTACCCTGTTTCACTTGCTCATTCTGATTTACAATACAACATGTTAATTTTAATTTCAATTTTAATTTGCTTTGTTGATTGAAAAGGATTCATGAACATGAAGAAGAACTTAGCATTAATAGCAAGTTTGTGACAGTGTGAGTTTGTCATCGAGTCTTGACATTGAATTTGAAATTAATAAAAAAGATTGTTGTCTGTAAAATAACACTCACCATAGCACCCTTCACTTCCTGAGAAACATCTGGAAAATCTAGCGTTTCCATACTGGATTCTGATGATAATGTTCTTTGAAAATATAGAGTTAAATGCCTGCTATATCAAAACAAACATGTAATTGCCTGTGCATGCACAAATGCACTGTAGATCTAGGCAGGCCTAGTCGAGTCGTATACAGTGCATGCAATGCAATGCAATGCTAGATGGTTTCGCAAACAAATGGCAGGCATGTCGCGGGAAAATTAGAACATGCGCGAAAGTTATTAGCGCCCTCTTGAGGCAGGAAGGCGATGAAGGGAAATTCCCCCATTGTCGGCGGCGCGCGCTTTTACTGATCATGCATGCTTCATTGTATATGGAATAAGGATGAGTCACTTGGCCGGTATGCCCTCATGGGAAGGGGGGGGGGGGGGGGGGGGGGACTACCAACATTGGCTACGCACCCGCATTCAGAAAAAGCGTCGAAAGGGTGTCTTTTTCATCTATACAGCGTCGTCAGTGTTTTCCTTAAAAAGGGGTGCTTTTCAAGCACTGATCACACAAAAACCTTTAAAAAAGGGTTTCTTTTCAGGTCTACAGGTTTCGAGTTTTTTCGACAATGGTTTTCCTTTCGGCATAGTTGTATCTTTCAGATTAAAAAACTTTCATCTTTCATGGGTATAGTATTCAGTGAAATAGTACACTTTTGCATCATTTTGCGTCAAGGTTTTCAAAGCAATTTATAACAATTTAGAGGTGTTAACTTTAAAATGTGTGATACGCCTTTTAGGGTCCATTTTGGAAAATTTGCGATACATACGCCATTAGGGTCCATTTTTAGAAAAGGTGCGATACGACATTCATTTCAGAGGTTGATGTACACGGATCGACTTATAAGAGTGACCCCGGGTATGCCCTACATAAAATGGCTACATACAATTAGCAAAATGCACCTTGAGAGTTGTCTACTTTACTTTTAATTTCCAAATAAATCAGCTAACATGTACACTGTAATCATATACAAATATGTTTGTACTGAATTTAATAATGATAGTAATCCGGATTTATATAATAATAACAATAATAATACTCATAATAGTATAAAGTTATAGAGTGCACACACCGTCCAGTGACGCTCATGGCGCTAGCTCAGCAACAGTTCTCTTTGATACAAGTAAAGTAAATAATTTTGCAATATTTTTATATAACCCATTTCAATCCTCAGCTCTGCCCGATGGGGCCCGGTGCCCTACAGCGCTATACAGATATTATTACCCCGATCATCGGATTCATTAGCGCACAATTAATGTACACCATCTCCACCAGCTGGCTGGGGAGTATTCCTACCATATGGCCACAGTGAGAATCTTTATTTTTTCTTCCTCCCTAGATAAAATTATTCGATGCCGTTTGTTTCCCCGAAATGCGCCTATCCTGAGAATTCATAGTACTTGTACGCTTTCTCACGTATTTTATTTTGTCTGAAATAATTATTTTGTGAATCTGACTTCCCCTCAACTTATTTTCGCTACATATTCCCTCTCGGTCTAGTTATCCTGCGGGGAGTAATTTTACATTTGAAGAAAACAAAATGTAAAAAGAAGAGTTCTTTTGTGATACAATAATTTTCACAAATACTATAAGTATATGAAGGTTTTTGTGTAACAAAAATTGGCAGGAGGTGGAGAGGCTTTTAAATCTGTATTTTACTAATTGTCAGTACTTTTTCAAAACCATGCCCCAGGGAGGGGCCCGGGGAGGGGTCTCACCACAGCGCATACATTATGGTATCGGCTTGTACGCGTGCGCAAGGAAGGAAAGATGGCGACTTCCATGGACCTCTTTCGTCAGCTGGGAGCTGGCGCAAAATTTGATTTGAGGAGATTCAAGAGTGATGCAGAAAAGTTTCAGGTAGATTATGAAGACTAGAATTATTAAAATAGATTTTAAATGTTATTTGTATTAGATAAAGATGAACAAATTCCTGTTTATCAAGATAACATGAAATCGTGATGGCGGTGTGGTTTGACTGTAAAGTCCCATGCGTTGAAATGCATGTATGTAAATTGTGAGGTTGGACATGAATTGACATTTGATTTTGAAAAGAGTTTCAGACGAGAGACTTGGAGTAGACTTGATGTTGGACGTATATCATATGTGTTCATGACTATGTCATGAAAATAAATGTAATTGAACTCGAAGACACATTTTACATTCTGAATTCGAAGTCGAAGACCTAAAATCGCTTTTCAACTTCTTCAGTCTTCAAAACAAAATGAAATATCAAAAACAAAGTACATTTTTACCAAGACAGACAAAGGGTGATGTTGATGATGACTTCCTATGGTAATTTGGATTTAATGATGATATGATTATGATATAATGATGATATAACTAAGGAGGAGGATAAGGGGAAGGGGGAAAAGAAGGGGAAGAGCTTCAAGAGGCAGAGGAAGACCACTGAACATGCTGAAGAGGAAGAAGGAGAAGAAGAGAAGTCAGGAGGGTTGACAGAAGGAGAAGGAACATATATATATTACTCATTTCTATGTTAGGAGCAGGCCTGAATACAGGTCTACGCTTATTATGGCCATGCATCAGAAAATTAAATCATGGGAGTAGTGAATAATCTAGCTCAAGAAAGCTTACAAAGAGATCTGGTAAATTAGAAAAGAGATCTAGACTATAGAAGATCAAAAGAAAAGAAAAATAAACAAACAATTTTCAAGAATTAATAAAAAATTGTTGTGAAGAAATCACATTTTACACAACCAAATCCAATAGAGATCATGTAGACAGAAAGTATTTTTACACTGCCTTTCTTGAGATGAATTTATTGTTGGCAAACTTCTAAGGTCTGTATTCTTCTGGGGCTAAAATTCAATTAAAAATCATTCAACAAGAGGAAAATTTGTACTCGTACTTATATCCTTTGTTAAAACTGATATTGAAAGAAACCTTAACCCAGAATGGGGTTAGATTTTTTTGGTAAAACACTGGTCTAATGTCCTTACAGTGATTGCTGAGAATCCTGAGATAGCTTTAGAAGTATGTTAATGAGATCAAAGTTCATTCCTATGAAATGATTCAGGTTATAAGACGCACTGGGAAGCAGCTTCCACAGCAAGACATCATCAAAGCTCTGGACATCTTTGGAAACAGCAAGAGAAGTTCAGATGAGACCAAAGAAAACTCCAAGAAGAAACAAAAAGGTCTGCTGTTATCTTATTTTCAGTCTATGACTTGTATAGAGCAAATGGCAACCTTTAAACTAAGCCCCTCTGCACTAGTTTGGCCCGGAGGGACTAGACCTCCCTGCATGGTCACTGACAGGTGGTTATCTCATCAAATTAGCTCTCAATTAACATACAAAAAAGGGGACCATGGGGGACCAATGGTCACCGATTAGTCATTGTTTTTGCTATATAGAGGGCGCAAGTAGCTATAAGTAGTGCAGTGGGCTTTAAAAAAAGGTTAAACCAATTGGGCAATATCAATAACAAGAGCAACCCTCTAGATACACAATGCCAGGCAGTGATCGGTCTAATAATACTCTTAGACTCTGGCTTAGTGTTCAACAGCTTAAACACTTACACAATTGCTTGGTTAATTAACCTATTTAATATATTTGATAAACGAATATCTAATTTATATTTAACACAGGGATGCCAGTTTTCAGGCCCTGGCGAGTTATTTTCAGACCATAGTTTAGGCTTTTTTGTGTACAAAATAGCTCATTCCAGGTGATTTTCATACCTTCTGATCAATTCTAACTGGCATCCCTGTTACATATGAAGCATATATGTATACTCTTTTTTTCATTATTTTCTCCTTTTTTCTCTCTGAATTGATTTTGATTGCAGTTTCTGTCGGTGAAAGAAGTGGAACAGACAACCAGGATAACCTGAAAGGTCCCGGAAGACCTGAAAAGGTATATCTTGAAATACATGCTTTACAGGCTTTTCTAATATACTTATGAATTATGAAACCTAAAAGTGTGTGGCATTAGGTACAGTTCAATTTGCTTGGCTTTCTGGAGGACTGAATTGATTTCACTTGCAGTAAAAATCTGTGTCTATCTAGTATTTAGGTTAGTACATAAATCCTTCATGTTTTGCTGATGAATGTGGATATTGTAGTTGGTAATGTTAGCTCACCTGGGTCCTGCTCACCATTGATGATAACGTTTCCATCAATGGTAACTTCCACAGACACTTTGATTTGATTGGCTGTTGAGTAATGTTAACATGGTACGTAATACTTATTGCAAAGTTACCATCAATGATCTACTTTTGTTTGGGTAGCCCAAATACATGTGGAACACATCGTGAAGCGCTTTGCAATTGCCATTTAAAGGTGTTCCATGAGAAATACCTCATTTATTGAATCAGATGGGATGGATTCTCAGCCTTGTAGATGAAAAGTCAAACCTGTCTATAGAGACCGCCCAAGGGAAACACAAAAAGTGGGCTTTGCAGACAGGTAGTGTCTTTGTAGACAGTTTCCTTTAGTACATGTTTCAATGAGAAACCATTTTCAAAGGAAACAAAAAATGTGGTTTTTGTAGACAGGTAGTCACTAACGCAGGTTTGACTGTATAAGTATAAGGGGTGCTTTAAAAGATAAGGTTTCATTCATAATTTTCTATTTCTGCTCCTAGATAAAGGCAATCCGCAAAAGGAACAGGATCCATGTACAAGGAGAGGATATCCCTGACCCGGTGGAGACGTTTGAGGAGCTACAGGAGGAATACGGTCTCCATGACGACATCATCCAGAACATTATGAGGGTGGGGTACGCTGCACCCACACCTATCCAGATGCAAGCTATACCAGTTCTCTTGCATGTGAGTCACTTCACTTTTTTTTAAAGGCGAAGAATTCCTTCATAAAGATAATCATGTTTTATCGATTTAATCAGTATAGTAGAAGTATAAGTAGAATTCAGAGTAATATTTCAGGTCTATTCCTTTGAAAGTATGGTTTAGCCTTTTATTTATTATAATTTTTGTATTCAATACTTGGCCAGGTGTTATGAAAACTGAATTCTTCAAAAAGCTATTTCAGCATTTATAATCCTTGGTCAAATTTCTTTTCTGAAATTCATACAGCGCCGTGAGCTTCTGGCCTGTGCACCGACTGGTTCAGGAAAGACTGCTGCCTTTCTACTCCCTATTCTACATCAACTAAAGGTAATAACATCAACAGCAGCATCATCATCACAATCTTAATCACCATCATCACCATCAAAAATCTTCATCATCATCCTCATCATTGCCATCATCATCATCATCATCATAAACATCATTATCATCGTCATCACCATCACCATCATTATCATCACCTTCGGAGATAAGAAAAAGAAATATTGATCCGTTCTTTTTCACATCTTTACAACCAATACTTAACTGTCAAAAGTCATATTCTGAGTTTCAATTCTCGCTACCCTAAATAGGTACGAAAATCTCGAAATTCGCGAGACGAGGTAATTTTCACTCTCTCGGGTCGTCACTACAACTTCCGGTATAGAGTCCCATCCCGCTGGCGCTAGTGCCTGTGTTCGCTGTGCAGAGTTTTCACGCACGCTAAAATCAGGGTTCTTATGCTTGGAATCATGAGCCCAGCACTGTGCAGCCTCACAAAAGAAAACCATCGTCACTGATGTCAAAAGACGCAAAAAACAACGAATGAAATGTTCAAATAAACGTTGAAATATTTGCAAAAAAAAAACAAGACCGAGCAGACGACATATTCGGTGCATACACGTTGTGTGGCGACGGCGTTTTACGTTTGCGCTATCGTGCCTAGTAATATAGCGCCTGCACAGGAAGCTGTAATGTCGAAAAGCTATCCCATAATGCAATGCGCGTTTTCAGGATTTTCCCCGGATCTCGGCAGAATCGCTATTTGGGGTAGCGAGAATTGTTTGCTTGAGTGTTAAATTTGGCATTAATGCTAAGTAATGTTGTTAACTTTAACAAGAATCATCAGTAACATTACTAACAAATTCTGTGACACAGCAAAGCAAACATAAGTATGAGAATTTGTCATTCTTATTTTTAATTAGTTATATAATTATGGTGATTTGTACAGGATTAAGAGAGTGGCATGCCATAAATCAGGATTAAAATGTACTTACGGTAGGTGGGGTTAAAGCCCCTCTAAAGTGTTGGGAGCCCCAAATTCGCCAAAAATTTCACTTAAATTGTATCATAATGAGAAAGTGAGTTGAGTTGTGTTAAGTTTTATTATCCAAACGTTCAAATATACAGTAATATAACAACAATAACAATAATAAATGTATGTTTAACAAATATCTCAAATAAATAATAGGGAGCAGAAAATAGCATAAAATGCTAATCATGTCTGGTACCTTTTGGATGTCTGTCATCAATATTCGACTTTAAACACATCTTTTTTGAAAATCCTTGCAAAAAATGTGTCTTAAATGACATCCTCTTTCACATTATGATACAATTTAAGTGAAATTTTGCCATCAAGTTTTTGGGGCTCCCAACACCTTAGAGGGGCTTTAAAATTTGGCCATAACTTGATCATCTTTCAAGAGTGTGGGCCAGTGTAAGTGAGCAAAGTGTCGGGATGCAGACTACTTGAAGTTAAAAAGTAATGCAAAGGTGCCAACCAGTATGATTTAATCATATTTAGTACGATAATAAGAGTGGAATACGATAATACGATATCACCTTTTAAAACACGATTTTTTTTAATTTTTTTTAATTTTTTTTTTTTATACCCATAAAAACCACGGAATCGCATAGAAACATATACAAGTAAACCCCCACAACCCCAACAAAAACTTTGATTTACAATTTTCTTTAAAAATTTTAATAAAAGAGCAAACATTTTAATTGACCGTACGTACCAGTATCACATTTTCTGAAATTTTACTGGCCCGGCCAACATGTACAATTGAATATGTTTTTAAAAAACTAATTACAGCAAAAATATGGTCTTTACGGTATGCATTTGCGCTGCGTTACGACATCGATAGGTTTTTAATAGGTGAAAGGAAGGCCGGTTGAAAAATACTAATTTTGATGGTAAAATACTAATTTTGGAGGTGCTGAGTACTAATATGTACTTCCAAAGGTTGGCAGCTCTGGTAATGCACCATAATGTGCTAATCATCAAATTCCTTAAAAATCCAGGGTCCACAGAAGAAGGGTTTCCGTGCTGTGGTAGTGTCGCCAACGAGGGAGCTCTCTCAGCAGACGTACCGGGAGCTGATGAGGTTATCCGAGGGTAGCGGACTCCGCATACACACCATAGAACATGGAGCTAAGGCAGCACAGAAGTTTGGACCACACACAGCTCAGAAATTTGGTTAGTTTACCTCATATCATAAAAATGGATGATAAGGGTAACCAAATAATTATGATTGTTTATATCAAATGTTATTGATAATTATGCTTTTCTTATGTGTTGATTTTTCAAAGAGAATGTATTCTAATAAGACTTCATTAAAGGTAATACCAATTTTTGGTATGGGGTCATGAATTTGGTCCAAATGAACATATTGGAAGATTATGCGATTTTACAATATTCAATGATTGTTGTCGCGGTTGAAATCGAGTCTAAACTGATGAAATTGTAGATAATAAACTCTTAATGTTGTATAGCGCTCTCTCAAGACTGATATTACTTTAGCTCTAAAACAATGTTTCTTGACTACGATCGACCGATTTTGGTAATACCGTTTGGAAATTACATATCAGAACTGCATATTCTGAGATTTTCATGGTCACAGCTACCATGGAATGGCCTTTAATAGGCGCTATTCGAAAAAAAATTATTCAATTTCTTGAAATCAGAAGTGTTTTAGGGGCTAAATTTTCTAGTGCTTATAATACATCCACAAGGGCATCCGAATATATCAAAATTGTAAAGAAAGACTATCAATCCAATTTTCGAAATTTCCCAAAAACTTTGCATTACCCTTAAACTTACAAATTTTCAAACGTTCAAACTGTTTTGCCAAGAATTAATAAGGGAACTTGGCTCAAGAAATCTTTTGTTGATGTTCATGAGAAAATGAACACATTCATGTATGTTTTCACACCATTATGGCATGTTTCCTACAGAATAATCATCTGCCAAGCATCAGATTCTTTTCTTTTTTCTTTTGCAGCTAACAAAACAAAAATCACATAAAAGAATATGCTTAAGTTTGTCTTAAGAACTTCTGTGTATTGTTATTATTTTTGTAATTGATAAAAAAGATCAGTCATCTGTGCTCTTTTAAATGTTATCTGTTAAAGAATGAAATTATTAAAATGTAAATTCCATGTATAGTAATCTTATTCTCAATTATTGTTCTTCTGTTTTTCAGATATCCTAGTCACAACCCCAAACAGACTGGTATACCTTCTTCAGCAAGACCCTCCTGCCATCAAACTGAATCAGTATGTTGAGATTAAACACCATTTTTACCATTTCATTTCCATTTTTATTTTATTGTTTTATTTTATATTTCCAATGCTGTCTGTTTAACATTGCATTTCTCAACTCTCTGATTTCAAGTAATTTCATGTAGGAAATCACTCTTTAACTATAGGATTGATTTCTGTTTTAATTTTTTTGTTATAAATGGCTTGATAATCCTAGCGTCGAATAGATGATTATCAACGAAGCAGTTAAGCTGTTTGCGGAGGGAAAAATTAGATTTTCATCAAGATTTTCAAAAAAATAGAAATGAATTACGGGTACTCCTTGATAAGGTTTTGTTTTTGGAATAGTGTAACCATTGAGTAAAAAAAGGTTCTATGATTTTATGCAATGCTGTTCAAAACTATATAAATCAATTGGATCTGTTCTCTATCCTAGCATTGAATGGTTGATTATTGACAAATCTGATAACCTGTTTGAGGAGGGGAAAAATGGGATTCAGGGACCAGCTCAGAATCATCTACCAAGCCTACAATGGATAACTCGTCCATAAAGAAAAATGTTTTATGAGTTTACAGGATCCTCTTCAAATCTATGTAACTCAATTTCATCTATTCTTTGTCATAGACTTGTATGGTTGATAATTTACGAAGCAGATGTTTTGTTTTAGGAGAAGATGTTCCCTGAATTCATGCAATCTTGATGTTTCTTTCATTTGTTCTCTATCCTAGCGTTGAATGGTTGATTATCGACGAATCAGATAAGCTGTTTGAGGAGGGGAAGACGGGATTCAGGGACCAGCTCGGAATCATCTACCAGGCGTGTGACTCCTCTCAGGTACGACGTGCCATGTTCAGTGCGACCTTTGCCTACGATGTTGAGCAGTGGTGCAGGTTGAATCTGGATAACGTAGTGACGGTCAGCATTGGTGCAAGGTTAGTATTATCATCATTAAAGGAGAAGTCCACCCTGATTTTAAGTTGGTTTTAATAAAAGCAGAAAAAGAAATGAGTGAAAATTTTAGCATTATCCAATTGAAATAGGAAAGTTACAATTTGTTAAAAGTTGTCATCAGTGAAATACATATTGGCAACATTGTGACGTATCTTGCAAGGTCCTCTCCAATCTGCTCTGTACAGAAAATGTCATAAATGTTCAATTTCTTTAATAGTTATTGATGACAAAATAGATTTGTTTCATACAGCGGTTGTATAAATACATATTTGCAATAATTATATTTAGGATGAATGTATGAAAATATAGATTTTTAAAGTTTTTTTAGTGCAGGGCTAAAGGGAGGGGACCTCCAAAGAAACATTACAGCGTTGCCATTTTGGGTTTGATTGATTGCACCTTCAAAGGTTCATAACTCTCTTATTTTTCTCACATTTCTCTATTCTTCTGCTTCCATGAAAAATTCATGCTGTACTTCCCCTTTAGGTGAAAAATCCAGCTCCAATATTGAGCGTTTTACTTTTAGACATAGGAATAGTTTCCTCTATCATGATGATTATATCCATGAAAGGTGCTTTATGCCAAATGTATCATTATAAAGGAAGCATTTACAAGGCAAATTTTCACTCTTGAAAGTTTATTTCGATAAACAGAAAATGTGTAGGCCCAGAAGGAGGTCAACCCGATTAATGACTGGACTGCACCAGTTCCCTGTTGCTAAAAGGAAATGATATTGAATACTTGTTCACTTCGTCAAATACATGTTGTTCCACACTTATCTGTACATCTCTTCTCTCTTCTCTCTCTCTCAGCAACGAAAATTTGCTTAGATCTATATCATCCCCTTCCTTGCTTATTCCCAAAGCCAGAAGACAGGTTATCTGTAAATCCTTTCAGTCCTTTGGCCCACATCTCTGGGGAAAAGCTACTTGCATTTCTAGGAAATATTACTTTTTCAAATGATATGTGATAGTTATAGCCTAATCTCTTTATTAGAATCTAAAGATATAAGTTGTTGATGTACTGCTAGAAACGTAGATTTAACAAAAAAAATTATATGTAGTGTAAATAAAATCAATTAGTCTTTCACTGAAAATGTGGCATATTTACTGTTTAAAAGTTATATTTATTTATTATTTTTTGTCTTTTAGAAACACAGCTAATGACAGGATAGAACAAGAACTCATTTTTGTCGGGAGTGAATCAGGGAAACTTCTTGCAGTGAGAAATCTATTTAGTAAGGTAAGTCTCTATTCCACTGTAAGAACTTCACCCAAAGAATGCTGATTTTAAAGGTTTATAGAAAAAGAGATCAAAGTAGTAGCAATAAACGTAAGGTTGAGAAAAGATTTCTTCATTTTGACCAACAAATTAAAAGGGGGAAAAAAGCAAATAAAAGTGTTTTTCCAACTAACAAACTTATTGGTACCCGGCCACTTGGACATTTCTGTTTGCTCCATAACATGCAGATCAAGACTATTTTCAAGAGTTTATTTGTCAATGTCTTTCAAACAACAATGGACATAGAACTGCTCCATATTTAATCAGGAGAAGGCTATATATTTAATCTATGATAGCTATAACTTAGATGTGTTTGTATTTAATTATCTGTCAGGGCTTCACTCCCCCGGTCCTGGTCTTTGTACAGTCCAAGGAGAGGGCCAAGGAACTGTTCCAGGAGCTAATCTACGATGGCTATAATGTAGACGTCATTCATGCTGACAAAACCCAAACACAGGTAAGCAGTACATATATGAGATATGAGAGCATGAGATACAAAAGCATCTGACCTCGCCTTGGCAGATGCTGAAGATCCAAAGGCTTGGAAAAGAGCCATAAGGGAAATGAAATGTCCAACCCAAAATATAATGATGATGATGATGATGATGATGATGATGATGATGATGATGATGATGATGATGATGATAAGGATGATGAGGATGATTAGGATAAGGAGGAGGCTGATGATGAAGATGATGATGATGATGATGATGATGATGATGATGATGATGATGACGACGATGACAACGACGACGAGGACGGCGACGACGATGATGATTTATTTGGGAAAGATTCTTAAAAATTTGTAGCCAAATGATAATCATCAGATTTGTCTTACAAAGACTTTGTTTATCTTAATTCCAAACATATTTTACAAATGCAAATAGAAATCTTGCCATGATTATCTAGAAAATTTATTCTGTCGAGAAGTACTCCTCCTTTTGTTTATCTTCTTTATTGCAATGAATTTTGCTCATTACCTTGACTTGCATCCAACCATTTGATGCATGTAAGTTATAAAGTTCCTTTGTTTTAAAACTCTGTCTTAAATGTCTCATTTTACTCTATTCAGAGGGACAACATCGTGAAAGGTTTCCGAGCCGGCAAGATCTGGGTGCTCATCGCCACGGAGCTGATGGGGCGGGGCATCGACTTCAAGGGTGTGAACCTCGTCATCAACTATGACTTCCCGACCTCGGCTGTCAGCTACATCCACAGGATAGGACGAACAGGGAGGGCGGGGCTCAAAGGAAGGGCAGTCACTTTCTTCACAGAAGACGATGCAGTTCACTTAAGAAGGTAGATTTCAAATTTGTTACAAGGAAGTTGATGCTTTAGTCATGTACCAACAATGCAATAAAATTCCTGTGTGAGGCATGGGTTTATACCTAGTAATATTAATTTATGCTTTATATTATCATACCAACTTTAATTATAGGGACTTGACAGAACCGTCAGTAAGATGGAAAGTGGTCCAAATAGAGCAAGTTTAAGAGCACTTCCTGAAAAATATAAATAAATATACAATACCAACATGGAATACTTGTATAGATCATAGGAACTATTGTTTTTGTAATGGCTGCTACATTACATTCTTCTAAAATAAGAGCGATAAGCAATACATGATAATATGAGAAAATAAGTTGTATCATCTACCCACTTCATTAGATTTGCTATTAAATAGAAGCTATCCAAACTTCAGCTCTTTGTCTCTACCCCCCCCCCCCCCCCCTCTCACTCTCTCTCTCTCTTTCTCTCTCTGTCTCTCTGCCTCCCTCTATTTCTTTTTCTCTCTTTCTCTGCCTTCTTCTATTACTGTGTACCAATTTTTACTTTATGTCATCTGTATTGTTTATTATAACAATGTTGAAATCTACCTTTAATCATGTCTCCTCTAATTGTTTCCTAGTATTGCCAATGTGATGCGTAATGCAGGCTGTCCAGTACCTGACTACATGTTACAAATCAGGAAACTTTCCAAGTAAGTATTATCCTTTAAAAAAATTTTTTTAATACTATTTGGGTTATATTCTCTTTTTTTCTCACTTAAATTCATGTAGTCTAAATAAATCTGTAAATACAGGTTCATCAATAAAATATTCAATGTTGTATTTTTAAAATTTAAATTCAAATTTAAACTTCTATAAGAGATCATACTGGCGATCAAGTTTAAAGATAATTGTAGTCCTTTCAAGATGTACCTGCTTGTAAAAAGCTTTGGCAAATCTGAAGCTATTTTCTTGCATTCATCAGAGTAGACTGAACAATCAATCAATCAATCATTCATCATGTGCCATCCCAAGGCCGGGTTGGCAGCCATGCACCTTCATCTTCTTCCATCACCGGTTTGAAAGAAAGAAAAGAAACTGCATCAACTAGTCAAAAGTGATGTCGTGCTATTCAGATTCATGAAATACATCATAACTCAAACTATTTTTCTAATACTTTAGTCAGAGATCAGATCAGGGGGTCAGTGACACAAAGTGGTTTATGTGTCACTGAGCACTTGGGCCTTAAGGAGTTAAGTCCATGTTTCACTAGCCATTGACTTCAATGGGGTATTGGGTGGAGTTAAGTCTTTGTGTTTCCTGAAAAGCCAACATTTTCTGAACATTTTGATATCAAATACTCATTTTGGCAAAATATGGGGTTACGCCTTTGTCTCACTGAATCCTTGAAATGTACATGTAAATAGCAATGAACATTGACATACCAGAGCTCTTTGTCTTCCATTTATCAAATTAAAACACAACAGTTAACAGTAAAACAAATTTGAACAAACTTGGAAACAAGAAAGAAGGTAGCTGATGAGTGTGAGAAAAAAATTTCCTATACATCTTCATTGAAAACCATACTGTAGTACTACCATCTCTATACCCGTCTTTGGATTTGAAATGTCTAAAACGCTGCACTTGAATACACTGCTAATTTAATTATTTCATTTTTTGTATTTCAGGAGAAAAAAGAAATTGTTGGAGAAGAATCCAGTGAGAAGAGATACCATCAGAACACTTCCTAAAGATGAACTCCGCAAAGCAAAGAGAAAAACGTAAGTTATTGGAAACCTTTTTTTCGTTTTGTTTTGTATGTTCGGACTTCTGTGCTTGAATCCAACATGTGGATTTATAGTTTGGGATGTTTGATATGGATAATTCATACTCACTATCTTTTTGGGTGTAATTTTTCTATTTGATACAGAAAATTTTCATTGGTTGGGGTATTCAGAATCCGGAAGTTTAAGCTTCTACCAACCCTAAAGTTTAGTAGGCAAGCTTTTTATCTAGTCCTGTGGACTTTCTCAAGCCATGTTATTCTTTTTTTACTTTCTTTCTTTTTCATTTCCAATTTCCCTGTTTGTTTTCTTCTCCTTGTCTTTCTTTCTCTTCTGTCATCATGTTGATATTTTGCTATCTCTCTGTCTCTCTTGCTCTCTCTCTCTCTCCCTTTCTCTTACTTCTCTTCTCACTCTCTCTTTCTCCCTTCCTCTCTCTCTCTTTCTCCCCCTCTCTATCTCTCTCTCTCTCTTTCACACTCTTTCTGTCTCTCTCTCTCTGTCTCTCTATGTCTCTCTGTCTCTGTCTTTCTCTCATCTAAAGCTTTTTCTTGACTTGCACCTTCCCTCTAGATCATCTTCTGTCCTCATACTTCACTGATGATTTTCATGAAAATTATAAACAGGTCAATACATGTGTTTCAATATTTTCTTTTCTTCCCCCATATTCTGCTGGCAGGGAGTTAATGAGGAAGAAACAAGGCAAGAAAAAAACCCTCGTCACGGAAGGTGGCAAAGCAGATGAGAATCAAGGAAATAGTCGCGCACCGGGAAGGTCAAAAAAGAGGAAAGGAGGAAAGAAAGATGGGTCCAAGAAGGAAGGAGTGGGAGATAGCGAGACGAGTAAAGTATCACCGGGGAAGCAAAAGAAGAGGAAAGTGAAGAAAAAGAAGCAAATGCCTGCATCGTGATTGAAGAACTTTGGTTGGGCGGTGGCATTGATGTAGTGGTTATGCATTTATGGACTAAAAAACAAACATGTTAAAACCAATTCTCTGACCTTGAGCAACATAGTGATATATCTTTAAATAACTGGTTTTAACTTCTGCTTTCTTCTATTGTGATATAAATATGATATAAATTTGCTTTATTTCTTTAAATTTGGAACAAATTTCAAAATCTAAAATTTATTGTTTTTCAATCAAATTTTTGTCCAACTTTTAGACAATATTCTTACCCGCATGATTGATATTGTTTTCATAGACAATAAATTTAATTTTAACAATGTATTAATAAAAGAATACTCGTGTTGCCAATTTGATGAATGATATCAGTTCAAATTAGCCCTAAAAAGGTTCAAACTCCAAGGGGTTAAACTGTCATGTTCCTGATTGCTCTGGTGAGAATAATATATCACAGGGAATATATATGTCCTTGTATATGTTATACAATTAACTTCTACAACAATACTCTGCACCTTTCATTCTATTTGATTTTCAAGTTCAAGCTTACTTTTTAACAAAAAGAGTCATAAGGACATTACCAATCTCTGATATTCAGACAAGGAATGAAAACTTTGATATAGTAAATTAAATTTGATGTACTAAAACCTATTTGTCTGTGCATTTTTTGTTTATCTCTTTTGCATACATGACCTCATTTTCTTCCTCAACAAACATCCAATCATCTCATGTTCATGATTTTTTCTGCAAAAGACACTCCACTTAAGTACACAAAAAGTAATATTACACTGTTCTCTCTATTTTTACCTCTAGTTTATTCAATGTTAGCAACGAACTACATGCAATGGATGCAACAACAATTTATCCTGTTCAATATACTATAACTTTAAATACTTTAAATAATTTATTTCTTTAAATAAACATATTTTCTTATACAGCTACAGTCACAAAACCTTGTAAGTTATAAATACTCCTAATACTCTTGGACGAACGAAAGGCTTTAGAGGCTGTAAATCCTCACATGTTTATAACGATAATTATAGTTATAATACACGTTCTGAATTATCCACAAAAAAATATTTATATAAATATTATTGCACAATTGAGAGCCTCAGTAATTACATGATATTTGTTGTTGTTGTAATGCATTTGAATATACATTGTATTTTTAAAAGAAAATTGGCAATTCATTCATGTGCCTGAGTATTATGTTATCATGTGACAGAAAGTTTCCAGTAAATTTGAATTTTGAATTTAGTTAGAATGATTAATTCTACATGTTCTATTTTTTTTTACATAGTCTGCATATAAAACACTCATTGCACCGCGAGATCAAATACTATTTCATCAACTTGACATGTTATGTTAACAAAGAGAACTTGAAGTTAACCACGGGTTAAATTTACTGTAGAAAAATTATGCATTCAATTTTCTTTTTTTCTTCTTTTTTACTGAACCTGGCACAGCACTTGTACTCTTATGTAATGTTTTCAGTCTGGATTACATCTAGATAAATACAACTTAAATATGAATTTTATTCTATATCAATGTCTTATTTATTCCCTCAATTTTGTTCTGTACTTCAACTTAAACCAATTACCTCACTTGCATACGACCTCTCCCCCATATATAGTAAAGGGGTCATTGGCTATACGTCATTGATTTGCCCAGTATAGGCCATCAGATTTTTTTTTTTTAATTTAAATTTTACTTCAAACATATTAGAAAGTGATCAGGTTTGGTACATAAGCCTGTGTAAGCCTATTTCAAGCACATTGCTACATTAGATAAGATAACAATAGTTGTGTAATTTTGTTATAACAAAGAATCTGTTTCTTCAAAGCAATATGTAGTATCTGCCAGGGGTTCTCTATAGAGTCTCATCCATTTAATCTGGTGGGTGGAGATGCGGCTGTCGAAGCAGACGTCACACTTTGCTTAAATTTTCTCTACAGTCCCATCCATTTGATTCAGTGCGGTAGAGATACACATTCTAACTAGTCTCTGAACTTGTTGAACCGGATCCTGAGGTGGAGGTGGAGTTGGAGCTGGAACGTCTGTAGCGAGCTGCAAAATAGGAATCAAAAGAAAGGAAAAAAATTATTAACAGGAATGGGTATATACTCTTAGAGCTTTCATATTTTGGTTTAACATTACCGGAACTTTATTGTTCAAACTTGCAAAATAAAGGAGAAGATACAATAGCCCAGGACATTTCCATTTTACCGGAAAATGTAGGGCATTAAAAGTATATATACTTTTGTATATACAAAAAATTAACAACATAGTAAGGACTGAGGAGTTATAAGTATTCCTAGCTATATATGAAATAAAAGGAGCTAAATATTGAAAATTCATTTAATATATCAACTTAATAAATAGGAAGGATACATAATGAATATGATAAGAGTGTCATTTGGATTCATGTTTAATATTACTAAATTCTTCATAAATTGTAATAAGATGGAACTCATATTAAGCGTTATATAAATCCAGATTATTATTATTATTATTGTATGAAGCACATTAATATGGAAGAGGACACAATGGGGATAGATTGATTCGTTCCAATGTTTCAGTTGTTGAAATTAGGGGAAAGTGCAGGATTCCAAATAAATATCTGACTAGCAAAAACAAATGGGTATTTTGATTTTATTTGTAGGTGCCTTTGGATTATTAATTTGGAAACGGAGACATCTATTAGGTTGTGCAGTGCTCTGCTATTTGGTGTCGGACTTCGGATATGATTGAAAGATTGAAATAAATGTATATCATTCAGTCCTTAATATAAAATTCCTAATTGGCAAGTGATTGCAAGGGTATTTTACATCTAGGATGCCGTGAAATTCTTGATTAAAATATCTAGCTACTGAATTCCCCTTTTTACCAAACAGTGCTGTCTAACAAAAATAATGATTAAAAATAATTTTTGGAAAACAATTTTATAGAAGAGGAGGGATTGGTTATAATAACCTCTAAAAGAGTATGAGGAACTTTTGTTTTTTCTTCTCGGAAAATTGTCACCCAATTTGTCAGCAAATTGTATTAGATACACCTCCTCCCCTCTCACAATTGCCCCACCCTCTCCCAAATGCCCCACCCTCTTTCGAATGCGATGCCCCCTGTCCTCCCGTTTTGCTTCTTACTCACCACTGTCCGGAATTCGGATCACAGGGGTACAGAGATGCTCTAAGATCTCGCACGCCGAGTCGAACTCGAAGCCCTCGACGTTAGGATCAGCTGTCTGTAATCCCAGTTTCCCTTCCTCGGCCAGAGTGAGATAGACGATGATGTCGGTAGCTGAGGGTTGATCCTTGAGGTCGTACTGGATGCTCGCGATGAATTCCTCGGTACATTCGGGGTTTCCTGAAGTGTCGAGGAGGGCTATGTATCGCGGACAGAGCCCCAGGAAGATGGAGTTGATGTCGAGACTGCGTGCGGGATTGGCTGGAGGAGGATATCAAAGGAAAGATATGAAGATATGTGACGATGAGATAAGGAAACAGGTGGTGGTGATGGGGTTGATGGTGATGAAGTTGGTGGTGGTGATGGGGGTAATGATCCCGGTAATGATGAGGATGATGAAAAAGATGGACAAGGAGAAAGAGGAGGATGAAGAAAAGAAGAATGATAAGAAAGAGAAGTAGAAGGAGGAAGAGTAGAAGAAGAAGGAGGATGATAAGAAGGAGGAGAAGGAGAAGAACAAACAGTTGAAGAGGAGAATAAAAGGAAGAAGGAGAAGCACTTAGAGACATTTTTATTAAGCGCTATATACAAATTAAATATTATTTTTATTATTATCTTGGAGTTCATTCTAGATGACTGTGATGAATGATGATGATGATGATGTTCATCATCATTACTATGCAGTAACCAAAAGCCATCAACAATATCCACATCATCTAGGTTGATGTAATGTCTATAAGCACATTTTGGATATCATTACCCCGGTCCCCGTCATATGATTTTTTCATAGACACAATGTGTGCACCATCTCCACTCTCAAGGGGGTATTCATATCCTAATTATGGTCAAAATGAAGGCGTATGGCAAATTTCAACTGACTTTGCTCTCCTTGGTATAGAGTGGTAAACACATAGAGATATATACTTAATAAGGCTATCTCTATGGGTAAACATTACCTACCCTGCCGGGACACCTTCGCACAATTATTATCTCTATGTTGTTTCTTTTTGAAGAAAAATATAGACATGCGGACAAGCGCTCTCACAGCTTGAATATGGAGCATGTAGTACACGGATAATTACTGGGCAAAGTTTATCAATTGCATTTTTGAAGATACAGATGCAATGAACAAAATGATGACAACGGGCGAGCTTCATTTATGAAACATTTAAAGAAATAATTCAGAAATCGACATTATTTTGTTAAATATAGGAATATCTAAGCAGTTTCAAAATCTCCTTTTAACACTTTCCACATTTATTGTCAATTTTAACTTAGCTAATAGTAATATCGGACCATAATCCAATGTTTTGTATTGGCTGTGATCAACGAATAATGGCAAATCAGACCTCGCATTGTTTTGACTGACAGCATTTTGTGCCAGCAAGCTTACTTTGATTGGCCACGCCTCTTTCACACAGCACAGTCTACCGCTGAATGGAATTGGAAGAAGAATGAGTGACATCTGTTACAGAATTAGCCATTAATCATCGGTGTATCCAGAATGTTTTAAAGAGGAGGGAGGGGCACTCATTCCGACGAATTACACAGTCAACGGATATTGCTTAGCTGTGTACTGTATGTATGCCGATTAGGCCACAAGGGGAGAGGGGCATAAACTGGTTGTACCCCCCCCCCTTAAATCCGCCACTGCATTACATGTCCACAATATGTTGCGCAATTCTTCAGAAAATTGTACAGTTGGTTCTTTACACTATATAAACAAATTAAATATGCGGAAATTAGTCAATTTTCATTTTTACCAAAAAATGTGAAATTCTTTCCATTTATTTAAATATTTTAGGGCATCGTAGAACACGATCACACTTTCCCCAAAATTCAACCTAAGGCAAATTCAATAGCTTCGTGACTTGTCCACAACCTAATTAACTCTGGGAACATTACAATGACATGTTACGTAATCGGAACATGATGTCTTTGTGATGTCACAATGGGGTATTGACGAAGTGCCTTTGAGTTGATTTCTCGAAAGTCTTCACGGTATTCTTGATCCTCTTACCTTCTGTATAATGCACCGTGGCGTACATGGCCAAGCTAAGGCTGAGGATAGCAGCGATTCGTGTCTGCGATGGAAACAACAACATAGATGTGACAAAATAAGCAGCAAAAATAAAAGGGGCGGAATTCGAAGGGGAGGGAACGATAAAGAAATTGGTTCATAGTATACAGCGACAACCTTATATCACGGAAACGTAGAATTCGGGGGCAACCGGGCAAGGAAAAAGAGACAAAGGTTCAATATTGAAGACAATTAAATAAACATTGAGAAGTTTATCGTCTCATCAAAAATATTCAACAAAACATGACTCCATGACTGTCACACCTTTCAGGAAAAAGAAGAAGAATAAAGAAAAAAAAACTTAAAAAAAGAAAAGAAAGTTCTCTTCAAACATAATATGTTTGAAGAGAACTTTCTTCTCTTTTTATATACACATGCATCAAAATGATAAAACGTTGAAGACCTTCCATTGACAAGTAACTTAACAGCCCACTATCAGGACAAACATGAATGTATAGTGACTTGTATACTATTCTTAAAATTCACTTTTACTATGAGTGACAAACTTCTTGATCAGAATAACGCAATATGGATGACGCAAATGGCCAAATAACTGAAGCTAACAACTGTACACCTTAAAAATCTATGATATCCAAACCAGGGAGATGTCAGTTATATCTCCCTGTCCAAACATGATAGACGATGAAGAAATAATTAATGAGAGAAAAGTTCAAATGAAGATTTCATAACTTAAGTCACTCACCGATCCCATGTTGATAGATTTGAAGCTAATTAATTCGCCGAAATGAAACTAGTGATTTATCGGTGATAATCCCTTGAATTCCAGAGGATTTGTGATGTAGATTTCAAGTATACCTACCCCTTTTATAGCATTTTCCCAGCCGCCAGAAACAAAATATGGATTTAGCATTAAAGATGTCATTGAACAACTTTTAAAAACATAAGAATTAGGCTTGACGAACAATGGCATTGAACGTAATTATCAATCCACACGGGGTTTGTATTACGTAATTACGCGCTTGCCTTACCTTTGGCTTTGCGTTGCAAATTTAAATTTGAATCAGATGTGAAAAATGATGTGATAAAGTCAAGGTTTGCACGATAAACAACTGCATAGATCGTCAACTTTATCCAGTTATACAGTGCGTCCCAGAAAAAACGAAACCGAGAATTATCGACGTTTTATCATAACTTAATCACAATTATCATTAATGACACATATTTGTAAAGCTAAGATCCTCCTCTTTCATTATAATGCATATATCACGCATGAGTGCAAGTCAATTTGAAGAGAGGGAACCACAAAAGTCATTTGGCGGACGGTATCTGAATTTCAAAGAGAAAATCACATTTCTAGAAAGTTCAGTTTCTGACCTTTCATATGACACCTCAATAGGCCATTTTCGTAATGTACCCAAATAAGTCTTGATGAAGTGCCTCAATACAAATTATTTCATTCACCTGATAAGAATAATAATATTTCAATAGTCAGAATACAAACCGCATATATTAAGTGTTTCTAGGTAGGTCAAGCCATAAAGACTACCTGGCAACAACTTATGTATGCAGTTCGAATTCTGTCTATTGAAATACTTTTATTCTTATCAGGTGAATGTAATAATTTGTATTGAGGCATTTCACAAAGACGTAGGCATTAAATTTGGTTACATTACGAAAATGGCCTATAAGGAAAAATGATCAAGGAATAACAAATATATGTTTGTTTAAAGTAATGCTTGCATTTCCATAATTTGATCAGGAAGCTGTAATGAATGGAGATACCGTCTCGAAAGAATTTTCTGAGGGAAAATTATTCAAGATTAACCTGGCTTAACAAAAAGAAATGTAACCCTCTCCAGCCATCATTTCCATCAACAGCTGTCCATATCAATGCACAGTCCCTCTCTGGCATTCCAAATAGTACGAAATGTTACGCAACGCCATCTGTTTCCCTAAGTTCTCTATTCACTCGTTTGCAAAAATATGCAAGCATCGGGCTTTGAAGCCATGCGTGGCACCGACAAATTAAGTCATGTTCATGGAAGATGTATTTAGCTATAACATATAAAATGCAGAATTCACAACATTATGACCAATGCAACTTTCTATTAGTCATCAAATGCGTCTTCCGTTCTCGGATAGCTCTACTGAAGACATGGCCATTTTAACCAGCGAAATCGACCAAGGAAATCATGAGTTAGAGCGAATGAAAGATTTTCATAATCATGATTTTCTCATCTAATTATTGACATTTTCCGAAAATTTCCGAAATTTGTACATAGCTAGGAAGGTAGTCCAAAGGTTTATCTTCCTAAAGAACTAAATGAAATTGTGTTGTATGTTTGCGCATTTATTGATTTAGGGCTAGAAGTTGTCAAGTTAGCACCACTATTCACCCAAAGTACGGGCCGGCAAAGCAAAAGCCGCCGTGCTCGCTGGGCTGGGCTGTGTGTGGAAAGGGAGGACTTAGTGCTACTAGGGAGCTGTAAGGTTTTGGAGGGGGATTAAGGGGATTACGGTAGGGGAAACAAAAGACGCGCGGTGCCACGGATGACTTCAAAGGGGCCTCTTGGACGGGATCTCCATTCATTACAGCTTCCTGATTTGATGAAACGAATTCGTTTTCACTGGCTGCCTGACGTAGCAACAAGCAGAATTGACAAAAGACTTAACTCCGTTTCATCGACAATCAGCCGTAGACGAAAGACTTCATGCATGGATGACTGTCAACGAAACGGAGTTAAGTCTTTTGTCAATTCCGTTTGTTGCTACGGCAGGCAGCGAGTGGAAACGAATTCTTTAAATCAGATAATGGAAGAGCAAGCATCACATTAAACAAACAGAATCTCGTTATTCCTTGCTCATTTTTCCTGATTCAGGTGTCATATGAAAGGGCAGAAACTGAACTTTCTAGATGTTAATTTTAATCACTCATGCGTGAAATATGCATCATATGAGTTGCATCAAATAAAAGAAGAGGATCTAAGCTTTACAAATATGTGTCATTTATTAATTATGATTGTGATTAAGTTATGATAAAATATCGATAATTCTCGGTTTCGTTTTTTTCTGGGACGCACTGTATAGCTCCGATTGATACAAAAACATGAAAGCGATTAGATAATATATAGACATATTTAATAACATAGTTTATAATACAAGGTGATACTTTGCTGATTTAATGGAAATCAGCAGCCCCGACCTTCCTCTCACCCCCATATTTTTGTTTGCCAAATCCTACTCTTTTTTTAGATGGCTAGTCTACGTACTCTTAACCCATCCCTCGTCTCATTCCCCTGTTTCTAAATGGGTAATATGCCAACGACTATTTATCAAACACGTCTGGTTTTATCATTTAAAAAGAATGCATGCACTCGGTCAGTATTATTATCATTTACGTTGCCAAGCTTTCGGCATTAAAGGTAATACAAAGTTTTGGTATGGGGTCATGAATTTGGTTCAAATGAACATATTGGAAGCATATACGACCCTACAATATTCAGTGATCGTTGTCGCGGTCGAAATCGACTCTAAAGTTATGAAATTGTAAATAATAAATATTTCATGTTGCATAGCTCCCTCTCAAGGTCAAGATATTAATTAAGCTATAAAACAATGTTTATTGACTAAAATTGACTGATTAGCTATTATCGTTCGGAAATTATATACCACAACTACATACTCTGAGATTTTAATGGTCGCAGCTACCATTGTACGGCCGTAGGAGCTATTTGAAATTTATCGAAATTTACCGGGAGCACCGGTAAATCTTTATAGTCTATTTTTCTCGAAAGCAGAATTAGTGTTTTAGGAGCTAAAATTTCTGGTGTTTTTAATACATCCACTGGGGCATCCAAATATATTAAAATTGTAAAGAATCACTATCCACCCATTTTTCAAAATTTCCCAAAACTTTGTAATACCTTTAATGGTCATCAATTTTAAAATATCACGAGTCGTATGTATTCATTCCCCATTCCACATGGTAACATCACTATTCGTCGATACTAGGTGGAGGAGGGCGGGGGCGGTGGAGGAGGAACTTACCTCTCAATAATGTTGAATTATGAATAGCGCGTATCATTCGAAAGTGTGTTTCCCTTATCCCTTTTAAAACAAATTGTTGCTACCCCTCCCCCTCCTTTCCCCTGGGGAGCCACATATTTACATGGCCCAGGAAGAGAGCCTATGATATTTTGTATTATTTGTTGTAAAAAGATTCCCGATTCTTCGAGAGTTGAATTTCCTTTAAAAAAGCTATATTTTTTGTGTTTCAAAGCACCATTTTACACTGATTATTAATTTCGATGTAAAAACTTCCTTAAAAATTAATGATTAAAGTAATATAGCATTCATGTCCACTTCTTAATGCAATTAATCCAGCACGCCAAGTGTTCCATAGCTTAATTATTTTATTGTTTGGGCTCAAATGTTTGCTTGTTATCCATTGAGGAAACGGTAGCCTTCCTTTTCCCTTTCATGTGAAATAATATAGTATTGGAAAATAATTCATTAGTACATCTTCGCTGAAAGCTAATCTGGCTTTTTAAAATATGAAATGGCTAATAAATAAAATGCTGTACTTGAATGCACTGCCTTTAATAATTTTATTTGTTGGTATTTTAGGAGAAAGAAGAAATTGGTGGAGAAGAATCCAGTGAGACGAGATACCATCAGAACACTTCCTAAAGATGAACTACGCAAAGCAAAGAGAAAAACGTAAGTTATTGGAAACAAATTTGTTTGTATTTTTTGTTTTGGTTTGTACGTTCGGACTTGTGTGCTTGAATCCTACGTCTGAATTTATAGTTTGGGATGTTTGATATGGATAATTCATACTCACTATCTTTTTGGGTGTAATTTTTCTATTTGATACAGAAAACTTTCATCGGTTGGGGTATTCAGAATCCGGAAGTTTAAGCTTCTACCAACCCTAAAATTTAGTAGGCAATCTTTTATTTATTCCTGTGGATTTTCTCAAGCCATGTAATTCTTTTTCATCTCCAATCTCCCTATTCGTTTCCTTCTCCTTGTCTTTCTTTCTCTTTTGTCATGTTGTTATTTTGCTATCTTTCTGTCTCTTTTGCTCTTTCTTTCTGTCTGTCTGTCTGTCTTTCTTTCTCTCTCTCTCTCTCTCTCGCTCTCTTTCTTCCCCTCTCACTCTCTTTTTCTCCCCCTCTCTCTCCTTCTCTTTCACACTTTATCTTTCTCTCTGTCTCTCCGTCTCTGTCTCTCTCTCATCTAAAGCCTTATCTTGACTTGCAATTTTAATGAATCCTCCCCTCTAGTAACATACACTTTGAATAGCAGAAATAATAGCATTTTTTCCTTTGTTATAATTCTTTTTTTAAGAACACAATTTTCTGAGGAAGAAAGGCAAATTCATGCATATCACAAGTAGTCATCACCAGTGGCGGATCCAGGGGGGGGGGGGGCGGGCCCCCCGGCCCCCCCCCCCCCCCTTGAGAAAAAAATCATGCAAAATCACGCGATTTTTACCTTTTTGGGGGGTTGGGCCCCCCCCCCCCCCTTGGCGCTCAAGGGGGGGGGGGTGCAAATTTTAAAATTTTCGAGGACTCAAAAAAAAAAATGTGCTCACTACCCCCCCCCCCTTCCCCCCCCCCCCCCCCCCCCCCCCCCACTGAGCGACTTTTCGGCTGGCTCAGTCGTTGCGATTTTTTTTGGACTCCAAAAAAAAAAAAAAAGTGTCCGCTTACCCACCCCCCCTCCCTCCCCCCCCCCCCCCCCCATCCCACTGAGCGACTTTTCGGCCGGCGCGATTTTCAAATTTTCGGGAGCAAAAAAAAAAAAGTTGGGCCCCCTCCCCTAAGAAATCCTGGATCCGCGCCTGGTCATCACCCCTATAGCTCACTCTTCGCGAGTGGTTTCAATTGTCATAAATTAATCGCTTGTGTGTAAATAAAAAATACATTACCGGGCCATATCTGAACAAGCCTTTATTCTTTTTGTTTAGGGTTCCAGGTTAATTCTTACAATAATGGACGGTCCATTGACCAAATGATGATCATTCTCAGTCAATTCAGGGATTCCGAAAATATATTTTTGTTACAATGCTCAGTCAATTGTTATTTGTTTCCTGGTGTAGGTTCAAAAATAATCCTCAGGTAATTGAATTATAATAAATATTCAGAATGTTAAGCGCCATCTCCAACAATCCAACTGTAATCTCGAAGGAGGACATATCAGTGAGACTTAAGCAAATGTAATTTGACTCTATTTTGAGAATGTGTTTTGGAATGTGGGGGAGGGGGTGGGGGGTTGGTAACAGAAATAGAATACAATTTTGACACGCGCATATATTTGCTCTACAGATGTTTGAGAAAATGAGATCGAGTTCTTATTGGGCGATCATTTTACTGGACGAATAAACCCTCAACCAAGTTGCCGGCCAAGTTGTCGGTCAAATGTTGCTGGGAATTCCCAATACCTGAAAACAGATTTATAAACTAAGCACAATTAGCACATATATCGTCCTACTTATGATCAGTGCGCCATTACATCGTAAGGCAAAGAGTATAAAATGTACATGTTCACAGATTTCATATAACACCTATATATAGGCAGATACGTAGTGACGGACAAAAGAGGTGAGTGAATTAAAATTTCAGTGTCATTTCAGAGAGAAATTTGGTAACATTTTCAATAATTACATTTCACATTGACGTATATATAATATACCATTCAAGGCAGACTTCCAGACACTCTTGAGTATTATTTTTTAATCTGGTTTGTAAAATCATAATTTTCCCTAGACTGAAATAGTTGGGTCTTGGTCTAGATATCTTTGAGGTGATAAATGCATGGAGAGCAATTGAGCCAAGACCAATATGAGAATGGCGGGTGTTTAGGAAACGACATCAATTTAGACCCAATGAAGAAACAGGCTACACAAATAAAACTAAACAAAACAGAGTTTTGAAACCAGACCATGAGAGTTTCACGTCCTTGATATTGAACCCGGAAGTAACTTTTGTCGCATTAAAACACTTGGGATCATAGTGATATCGTTCATAAGTATAACTTCTCAGTGTTTGTTTGTCCTGACGGGACATGCGACGATTTTGGTAAGTTATTGTGATTTGAATTAGGAATATATGTCATGAATTATTATTCTTACATGTTATGTAGATATATGAATACACATAGGAAATATTTCAGGTAATTATGCGATTCTTATCAAACAGAGCTAATATTTCAGTTAATGATTCTGCCAAACCAGAGCCATATAATTTTCTTAGTACAATCATGATGATTTTTTTTAAATAGTATATGCCAGTGTGCGTTAGTAGAGTCATGTTTATGCTTTTTCTTTTGATACTTCATCAGCTTTAACATTAATACAAAATGTTGCTTACTAAGTTATAGAGTTGTTCAAAGCCTAGACTACATGTTAAGAATAATGAGTATGTTTATCTACATTATATCTGAAGGCAGATCATGGAACGTAATTTTTGTCCTCGTTCAAATTTCACGAAATTTGTCAAACTTGGTGTTATGCACAAAAGGATAGCACACGTTTGATACTCTTGGTATAATATTCCAAAGCAAATTTACTGCGTTCGTCGGATGTACAGCTATACAATTATGATTTATTTATGACTAGGTAGATGTGAGTTTAAACTCACATCTCCCTTGTATGACATCATTATCAATATATGATACTTGGTTTCATATTAATGAAGAAATAATGTAATGATTATTTTTTTCAGATATTAACAAAGTGCTAAAACGGGAATGGTGAATTACATTTCTGTGACCAGGCGCGTACGCAGGATTTTTTCAAGGGGGGGGGGGGGGGGGGGGGGTTAACATTTTTAAATCGGGCCGAAAATTTCGCATCGACTCAGCCAGCCGCTGAATAAGCGGGGGGGGGGGGGGGGGGGGAGGGGGGGGGGGGGGGTAAGAGGACACTTTTTTTTTTGGTCTCGAAATGTGAAAATTTGACATTTGTCTCCGTTGGGGGGGGGGGGGGTAAGGTCGCCTTTTTTAGGTCAAAGGAGGGTTTTTTTTTTTTAGGGGGGTTTATACACATAAAAATACCAAAGAGGGGGGGGGGGGATTTAACCCCCCAAACACCCCCTGCGTACGCGCCTGTCTGTGACTCATGTCTACATTTTTTGTTTTGATTTCTACGGTTGACTTTTAACAATGGGCTTCAACTGATGCGATGTAGTTGTACACGTCAGAGTTATACAAAGTTTCTGCTAGCATGACTAGTTGCGATACATGTTGTGGTCCAGGATAGTGGATATGTTGTTTAATTGTAAATCACATGGTTCGCGGTTTGAGTTCCACCGCGGCATTTATGTCCTTTGGTAAGACAGGTGGCTACATTTGTCCCCGGCCTTTGTCACTCTCCTCCCATCCCAGGTGTATAATGACAGCAAATGCTATATATGAGCACATTAATAGCATGGTAGGTTGGCTAAAGCCAGGGTAGTAATAAGATTGCTGGGCCCTTGGGGAGAACAGTATGTCTATTAATGAGGACTGGGTAAACAAGACATCATCATTATTATGAAGATAATTGTTATTTTGTTGATATGATTATTATCATTAACCATACTTTATCATTCTTGATATTAGTAGTATTATCATCATCATCCTTATTATTATTATTATTTGCATTATTATTATCATCATCATCATTTCCCCCTCATTATAATGTACATAGGCTGAAGAGCGACAAAGGAAACAGTTTGTATTTTAAATTCCTTTTACATTACTACATTCAGTTGATGAATGATATAAATTAATTTTTAACAAGATATAACGGAAAAACAGATTGTGTACGCGTTATATTCTGTAGGGAAAAGGCGAGAGGACTAAAGATGAACACTCCTCTTTAATACGATCAGATGAATCAAAGCTTCAATAGCTAATCGTATGTTTTTTCCTTTTCTTTTATCTCGTATTCCTGTATAGAATTCGAATCATGGCTGATGCATTAAAGAATGTTATTGCTCAGAGTCTGGAGTGTCCTGTATGTCTGAATACCTTCACCGACCCCAAGATCCTGTCTTGTTCTCACACCTACTGCAAGACCTGTCTGGACAACCTCTTGGAATGCCATGGTAACGACCAGATGCTTCGATGCCCTGTCTGCAGAGCTGAAACCCAGGTCCCAAACAAAGAAGTCAGCAAATTACCGGCAAGTCTAGCTTTGAAGTCTCTCATAGAGGACATGAAGAATCAATCTCAGTTGTGCACGAATTGTAAATACGAGGACAAGCCCCAAGCTGTTGTCTACTGTCAAGACTGTGGCAAGTATTTATGTAGCACTTGCCTTAACACACATTCTCAGTGGCCAGACTTCATCAGTCATGAGGTTTTAGCCATGTGTGAGATCGTATCAGGGAAGTTATCAGTACGTAGATACCGTAAATGCAGGAAACATCCCAAAGAGGATGAGGAGTGCTTCTGTTCCGACTGCAGGAGATTTGCCTGCTTCAGGTGTGTTGTCATGGAGCATACAAAGGAAGGACATGGGGTCATCGAGGCAGCTGTTTATGAAAGCAGCCATATGACGAGTATCGAGGACCTCAAATCCAAGGCGGACAAGAAACGCTCTTGCTTTCAGAAATACGTTGCTTTCATTGATGAACAGAAGGAGCGTGTGAGCAATGTTCAGAAGCAGTGTACAGATGACATCAACATTGTATATAAGGAATCAGTCCGGCGGTTGACAGAGAAGAAAGAAATCCTCATTGTTGAAGTCAAGGGTAGGATCGAAAGAGTAGAGAAAGAACTGGACGAAATGAAGAAATCTGCTCAGGAGCACATCACTCACTTGACCACCATAGCTGACGTGGTAACCAATAGGACAAAGATACCGTCAGATATGGATGCTTTAGCTGCACACGACACACTATGTGGAGACTTACAAGAGGCCTTAAAACAAAAAGATCCTGACTATAAACAGGCGAGGGAATCGAGCAAGAGAGGAAAAAATGTAAGTTTTAAGGAAAACGTTAGAATGGACGAGCTAGGTCTTGGTAAGATCGTAAATGCAGTCGAAAAGAACATCGCTTTGCCTACTAAGAATAGCATGTCTGTCATGGTTGGTACACCAGACGGTAATATTGCAGTGGGATGTCGTAAAGGTGGCTTGGAGATCTTCTCTGCTGATGGTCGGCTTCAGCAGACAGTTCTCAAACATCAGAACATTCGTGGAGTAGGGTTCCTCTCTGATGACCGGTATGTTATACTTGATTCCTCAAACAATATCACACTGTACACAATAGAGTACACAAAGTTGGATGTAATGTTTGAGACTCTGAGTAAAGATGAAGGTGGCATTTCTAAGCTCACTGTAGACGGTGATGATCAGATCTATGTTAGCTACGGGAAAGCTAAGAAGATCCAGGTATTCTCACCAGCAGGTGGGAAGGCGATCAGGGAGATACCATGTGATGGGTATGAACCTAAGCAGGTTACTAGTTATAATGATTACCTGATCGTTGCATCCTCGGATACAATACGATTGATTGACAAACAAGGTGTTGTAAAATATGACTTAAGGGAATTAGGTTATTTCCCATACGCCGCTGTGTCTCAAGGGAATACAATCCTGATAGCCAAGGTGAAACACGATGTAGGTTTGGTCAGCATTGATGAGTACACTAACGAGCTGAAGCATTCTCAGAAACTTGTCATTGATTACAAGATTGAGAAGCCTGGGAGAATATGGTACTATCTCCAGCAGTACCGATCAGGAGAGATCGCTTTCTGCACTCCTGATAGACTCTATATATTCCACTGAAAATAATGGATGAATCATCCTTACTTGCACTGTATGATATCACTGTCTTCAGGTCAATATAAGAGTGTGGAGGGGTGGGGGTGGGGGTGCAACCAGATATGATTTCTAAGGTCAAAACGGGCATGCTGAAACATTTAGAATAACATAGTATTTCGTTAAATGGGCCTGTTGTGTCTATGACTTCAGAATGGAAATATCGCAACTTGTGAAATCAGTTATATTTTTAAATAAGTGAATTTGAGTTTTCTTGACTGTTTCAGAAATGACATTCCTCGATCATGTAGATCAATTTGAATGATTGAACAAATATAAACAAGTAAAATTTCATTTAATATACTTCTGGGCCCCGTCTTACAAAGAGTTGATATCAATCGCAACTTATTTGCAATTGATAACAATCGCAACTATGTACATAAGACATAAAAAGCAAACTTGCAATTGATTGGAGGACTTAGGATTGATTTTGGGTCAATCGTAAGACGGGGCCTAGATGTGTTTGTCGTTCAAGATGTTGTTGTTGATGACGACTCTGCATGTGAATCTGTTGGTAGCTGTTGTAAATGTTTAAATGATGTGTGTGGACTATTTTATAGTCGGAGATACTAATCCTAATAGACGCTATAATTTTAACTTTTACTTCTTACATTTTCTCGAGTTGAAGAGTTCAGAAAGTCGATATATCCCATATTTTGAACTAGATGAAATGAGTTTTGGAGAATGTTTTGAAAATAACATTCCTAGATCATTTAGATCAATTTGAATGATCGAACCTTTCTAAAAAAAATATTTTATTATACTTCTGATGCGTTTATCTTTCAAGATTGTGAATCTGACTTTTTTGGTAGCTTTTATTAATGTATGAATCATTGGCGTGGACTAAAAGATTATTTTCCAGTATGAGGTAATCATCTTTTAAAAGAAATTGATTTAATATTTTTGTTTTTTAATTTATCCAATGTATTTCAGATTACTTTTTTAAACCCAGAATCATGAGAGGATATCTCACTTTTCATCATAAAATCTACTTCTTACAATTTCTCTAGTTGTGCACTATAGAGTTCAAGAGTTTTGAAAGTCGACCTATTGATTGTATGATATATGTTGTAAAAGTATTGTAAAATTAAATAACTAAATGAGGGTTTAAATATATGATTGACTGTGATATCTTGTTTTCTGTTTTCCATATTCACTTTCCGTCTAGGCAAAGTAAATGGGGAAAATGGCATGGAACTTGTCGTAAATATCCAACTCATTTATTCACTTTATTGCGATATTTCGTTTTGTCTTTGTTTCCTTTTAGAGCAAAATGGTCTTTTAAAGTTTTTTAGACAAATCTGAAAAGTTGTGATTTTTCATTGCTCTCTGTTCACTTTGTACTAAAGATTTCATTAAACAGCACTCTGCCATTTTCTTTGTCATACTTGTTTGTGGCCGAAATATCAAATTGTTAACATGTTCTTATAGGGACTCCTGTGTGTAAACAAGTACATCCATAATGTATTTGAAAAAAATGAAGATATGTTTTGGAAATTTTCCATTCACATGTACAAAACAAATGGAGAGGTGATTGCATTTACGGGCTGATCTACTGGGGACTTCAAAGCGTTAGAATTGCATTAATTTCTTATTTAACAAAATACCTATATTCCCCGTTTCTTAAGTTTTCTTCATCAACGTGATGTCAGGTGGACATCCCCTTTATACCTGTTATTTTAAAAAGAAAGACAAATCCTTTTTCATGGGCATAAGTATCCACCGGGAATGCTGTTGATTTCAGAATTTTCTTATTCCCAAAACTTTGTACAGTATTAGTCTTTGTCTCTTTCAAGATATGTATTTCTTTGACCTTGTTTACCTTTCTGATCTTGCAGCTGTTGCTCTTACTTAATCTAACATAATTTGAAATATAACAGTCGCTATATCGATCATGTTGTTATACACGTTCATGTATTTGATTGTTAACTTAAAGCATCTGAAGAATTTTTTGGATCTTAAATATCTATACACAAAGATATGCATGCAAAGGTGATCGTTTTTTTTTCTTCAAACTTTGGTTATTATCAAGCAATGACATTGGTAACTGGCAGATGATTCGGTTTTTATTGTCAACAATAAAGAGTGGCCCTGCATGGACGACCTAGTTTGTTTCAATGTTGTCTCTTTATTATTTCACCCTGCAGTCACACCATCGACCAACTCTAAAACAACCTCACAATCCTTTCTATATTGACTACTTCTTATCCTTTATATGTATTAATCTAGTGGGAAAATAACAACCATTAGTTGTCGAATCGACTTAAGTGATTGCAATCATCTAAGTAATAGTCTGATTTTCAGATCCTTTTACCGAATGGTTGTTCGTTTTGTGCTGCACAAAGATTCAATCAGTTTATATTTGGACATTACAAGTAGTGGGTTATCCGGGGCTACGTCACAGCCAATTTGAATTGCCCGGCATACGTAACGTGATTACAACTCCAAATAAAATAATAATAATTTTCTTATGTTTTGTCAGATTTCCTTCAAACTTTCCTCAGCCTGCTTCTCTGATTCTTCTTCTTTCTTTTACAGTAGTTTACTATTAAGGTTGGATTGCCCTCATTGGTTTGTGGCTTACTTATAAAGTTAAAGGTTGGAAATCTTTCCAGGCTACCAAACTTTGGAATATCATAACAACTATGAAATAACCTATAGGAGATAGTGGCGTTGCATCTGACTGTTGACATAGGAACTCTATTGCCGACACCGTGACCCCCTATATCGCCTATATCATGATCTTCATCAAAAGGATTCACGCACAAACATTAATAGGTCAGTGTTTAACATTTTCAAACGTAGACAGTTGACTCAATAAAGAGAGTGATGGACCTGAAGTCAGTGTGGCACTCCCATTTAACCCCCTGCTTAATGTGTACACATCTGGTAAAAGACAGTTATGACACTGCCTTGTGTTTCCCTTGTTGGATTGTTTTTCTTCTAAAACTTAAGAAAGAAAGAATTTTTTCTCTTTTTGCCTTTATTCTCGGCAAATGGTAAAATCTCAGACTTTTTTCTTTGATTATTAGCAAACTTTTAGAAAACTAACTAGTTGAAAAATGTGACTTTAACACCCCAATGACCCCAGCCCCATCATAAATGGAATAGTGATACACCAATACTTGTATAGACATATTGCAAGAGACGAATCCCATTTTGTATACGGCAATTACATTTATTCTAGAAAGCATTTGTAACTTTTACATATTCACTTTTATTAAATGATTTCGTGTATCAAATCTCCATGAAGTTATACAGGGATAGACTCTGACTGACATGCCGATATAAACATACAAACATTTCATGATACCACAGATAAATACACCTATTGTACATTTACGAAGTTACGTTACACAAAAGCAACAGAATAAGAACATAGACATTCCTAACCTGACAAAAGAAAGTGAGAGAGGTTGTGGAGAGAGATAATATAGGGGAATCTGTTCATCTCATCACAATAATTGTGAGAACATTTTTTAGCTACAGTGGCCTGGGCATGTAACTAGAAGGAAGATCATCTCCTGTCCCCAACACTTCACTAATAATTTTCATGGAGATTATAAACCAAACATTACATGTGTTTCAATTTTTCTTTCTTCCCCTCTCACTCTCCCTCCCTATCGCGCTCTCTCTCTATCTATCGCTCTCTCTCTACCCCCTCTCACTCTCTCTCTCTCTCTCTCTTTCTTTTCTCTCTCTGTTCTCTGCCTTCCCCTTTCTTATTATATCCCATTCGCACGCTCAATCAGGATTTGATTAAATACATTATATCATTTTCAGACAGCCACAACATCTTCACAGAATGCTGACAGAAATCGTTGTGGGCCCGATGCCAAGAAGAATGTAGTCACTGCTTTGGCAAAAGTCAGAAAACTGATACATTTTAATGCAATGATATCCACATAATCACAGTCACTTTATCTTCATATATCCATGGACTTGTTCCTTCTTCTTATTTTTTTGTAGCATTGTTTTATTGTATTCATTCAGTACAAAATATATAACAAACAAACATACAGCTTCATTGATTTACATATCATATCAAAATATAAGGAAAATTGTACATTTCTCAAAACAAAAAAATACATAAGATAGTTTAATACACAGTACATAATGTTTTCAAATTAATTATACTGAACGAATATTATTATCTTTATCCGATAACAGCAGTATTAGAAATACTCGCAAAAACATGCACATGACCATAGAGTTAGAGTGATGAATTAATTAATAAATGAAAGCGTCCATGATTTTATAATTCATCTACTTTAAATAGGCTATACAGATAGCAAAAAACTTCTTATAAGTCAACAAGAAAGCTATCAAAAAGTGGAATTTTCCGTCACGAAATTCAAAAGCTATCGAAAATTGTAGTAATTATATGCCTTATTAGTTATTCGTAAGAATCTGCTAACATAGTCAATACAACTTTTTTTTGTACCATAATATTTTCGGTTATCCCAATCAACGAAAACACAATAAACGACGTTCTCGGCACTTGATTTGAAATCACTCTCCTGGTTTTCACCTCACCGACTTTTCGTATGAGTTCGACGCGGAGGTCGGAGCAGATCGACAGACGACTCGAGAGCGGATTCAACCCGAATTACTGCCGGACTCTGCCGAACTGGAGTTCGAACCCGAACCCGATGCTGATCGCGATCGGCGATCGATTACTCGAGGGTGAAAGGTTGTGATGGTGTCTACTACGGCCGCCATGTCTGTCAAGGAGAAGAAAAGAAAGAAATGAGGTTCACTTTTACTCTCTTTTTAAGATGGAAGAACAGACTGTTTATCATAGAGATTAGTCTACCAACCCATATGTTTCATCATTCCAAGCATATACAGTTATGTTTCATTATTCCAAGCATTTGCTTATTAATTTGTTTTTGTGTTCTGTTCTTTCCCGTTCTTTCTTACATTCGAGAACAAAGGAATTACGATTTTTATAGTTTTATGAGACATTATTTGATCAAATCTTTTTTGGTGTGAGAGAATGTAGGGATCGAGCAAGAAAATATGCTACAACTACGATGACTTTACCAGTACTACAAAATCCGAATCCGAACATAATTTCTACAGGATTATAGGGTACTAAAATTGCTATTTAGTTGATATTTCTCCAAAGTCTGTGCGATCACTTTTATAATTTGTTTTATTTATTTAATAATAATAATAATAATAGCTAGTTCTTATATATCGCTTTTCAGGACCGAAGGCCCTCTCAAAGCGCTTTACAGATATATATATATTATTACCCCGGTCATAGGATTCTAGCTTACCCGCACACAATGTATGCACATTTTCCACTCCCTAGGGAGCATTACAGCCAGGCGTCTTTTTTACAAGCGCACACTTGCTATTCTAACCACATTAGCTTTCGCATCCTACCGGGTACCCATTTAACACCTGGGTGGAGAGTGGCAAATGTAGATCAGTGTCTTGCCAAAGGACATTTAGTGCCGCGGTGGGACTCGAACCGCGGACCTTGTGATCCACAGCCCGGTGACATATCCACTCGTCCACGACACCTCTACATTTTTATTTATTTATATACCCCCTGTAGGATCAAACATCGTAATCGACACAAGTATTGTTTTTCATAAGGGTCCATTCACATTGAAAACAAAATGAAACAATACAATCACAGATAAACGAATTATGTTCAGCTCAATGATAGTATCCTTTAAAGCAGCTAAGATAATATAAAGTCTCATGATACCTTTGTACATAATCTGAAACGATGGGGGCGGAGGTATTGACTGAAATGGGTGGGGGCAGTCTTTTTTGCTGTCGTTGAACTGAACGAATTCTCTTTTACATCCGAGCTAACAACTTTCTTGACTTACGTTCGCAGTACATGACGTTCTTCTGGCCCGTGCAGACAACATCCAAGGTCGCACATCCATCCTTCAACTTGGCAACGCTGACGTCATCGGGCGAGTAACACAGCTTTCCTCCTTGGGCTGCCTTCATGTAGACCTCGATCAATTCGACGTCGATGCCGGGCTTTAGGGTGAGATCGTCCTTGTCGTCCAGGGTATCGTAGAGAACGAACTGATCACACTGGCCGTCCTCCTCCCGGACCTTGCCGGCAAACAAACCGCATACCTCGTTCAGATGGAGGGAGATCCGTGAAGTGTAAACTTTTAATTTCGAGTGAACTAACGAAAGGATGGGAATGATTAAATAATCAATAACAGATCGGAGAATGACTTGAAGGAAAGATACACTGTCGAAGCTTTTTACTTCACTGTATAGCTTTTCGTCCCGCATACTGTCTTATCTGATATTTAGCTGAAAAAACTTTTTTTTTTAAACCGAAAGCTGAAATCTACAATAGGTCAACCACCAGAGAAGCTGCTTCCTTTTAGTTTAGTGATAGGATCATGGTAAGAATTAAAGTATTATCAAAAATATTTCAAATAATTAATTTACCAATGGGCTTTTGATCTCAGATTACGCGGAACTTCATAAAATAAAGTTAATAAAACCGCAATTTAACATTCCCGTCCAACGTACATGTAGGCCTATTTACGCAATTCCGATTGATCGCCTCTGATCAGATCAACTCTATTTTATGAAAGAGGTCCCCTGATAAGTTCGTGGAATTCGAAGAAACCTGACAAGAATTCAAAGAATTATTGCTTGCAATTGTTGTTGTTGTTGTTGTATTTTCAAGCCAACAAAATACTAAAGATTATTCAAGCAAAATATCATCTACGCCGTACAATCAAAATTAGAAAGAAAATAGATTTAACTCAAGACTGCAATCAATGAATACAAGGTTATTTACGGTAGAAAGAATGTGTTTTCTCCCGATTTTCGTGGCCACTGTATAACTTATACTCTTCTAATTCACTTTAACAAGAATACAATTACGGTTACAAAACTCACCTTTAGCGTGTGTAAGTACAGCGAATGTGGAAGCAAGAACTAGCACGCAGAATGCTGGTGAACTTTTAATCTAATTGCAGAGAAATGATATATGAGACGATATCAATATAATCTTATTTAAATGCACATTATTACTACATGTACACTACATATTTTTATTATCATATTTTATAATGAGATCATTTTTGTTTCATTATTGATCGCCAGCCTGGTTTTTATCATCAAAGTAATAACATTTGGGGCAACTCTTAATTCAATTCTGGCGGCAAAATATGTCAGTACCAAGAGTATTTCATCTATGATCATGTTTAATGCTTTCCATGCTCGCATTTTTCATGTGTTTCTTCAAGAAACTTTCTTTAACAATATAAATATGTTTATAAACATTTTTGAAAATTACTGCTGTACAAGGGTGGATTAATTGACTTTGAAATATGATATGTTCAAGAATACAAAGTAAGACATAATTATGGTTGCTCCATTTATAGGAAAGGACACCGTCATTTGAATAGGAGCTTCACAGACGAAGACTGTCTGAGCACAATCACACACATCTGGATATACGTTCCTCTTGTACTGCTCTGATTGTGAAAAACAAAAACTGGTAAAGTTCATATCCGACAATCAAAATTTCCAATTTATACCACAGTGTACAAATGCCCAAATAAACTGGATGCATAAAGTGTCCTTATAATTTTAATTTTTTTGTAATCGCATTTCATCCACCAAAAAAGATTGCCCCTCATTATAACAGAGCCCCCCTCTATGACTGCGTGAACCTTCTCTACATCAATATAAAATGAGGGATGTTAAACACGAATAATAATGAAAACACTTACCGAAAAATCCATTGTTTGATGTGTAATATCTTCTACTTTTAGATCCCAAATGAATGTTCGCCTGCTCGTATCCCGTCGAGTAGATTTTAGTTGGGCAAGGAGTGCAGTAACTTCTTGTGTTTAGTGAGTAACTTGAAATGCTACAGATGAGGGAAACTGGTCAGGATAAGATGAAGTCGAGAATCCCTGAACTTGATCAGAGCTGACATTAAACATGCTGTATCTTATATTTATATAGACTTCCCAATCGTCTAATGATCTAATTATAATCATCCTAATTAATTGTATCCGAAAACATATTAATTTCAAGCAATTATTAATGGTCTCAATGATGACTGAAATATAATTAATTGAATGAATATACAAAGGATTCATCATTATGATACAAAATGGGAATTAAATTACAAAAAAGCTATTCTGATTATAAATGATTTATTAAACATTAAGGTTTATAATGTTATAATCTTCTCAAATAACTACTTGAACAAATGTTAGCTTTCATGAAATTAGTATATAATTAAAGAATAAGCCCTTATAAAATATGAAGCAATTTCTCACATTATTGGTCCATTCTGAACATCATGTTATTAATAACCGTTTGATTAGTTCATGGACGGTTAATGTACCTTTGGCTTTCCGATGAGAAATTATTCCATTTGGCGTAGGGTTGATGAAACCGAATTACGAATCTTTACAATTTATTATTTTCAGGGGCAAAGTGATCTTCAGATAGATGATAAGCATGATTACATCGGTAACCGCCCCACCCATTTTTAAAACTGCTTATATTGCCAGTGCATGCATCATGAAAGGGGGAGGGGGGAGGGGGGGGGGGGGCACCGGTCTTCATAATAGATGACATGTGAATTAAAACGCAATTGCTTAATGCTTAGGATAAAAGCCGGGTGTGTATGTGAGGGGTGGGGGGGGGGGGTTCTTTTTCAGTTTTTAAGGCCCCCTTTCCCCTTTTTTTAAATTCTCCCCTCTTTTTCTCTCTGACTCTCCCTTGCTCTCTCGTTCTCTCTTTCTCTCTGCCTCTCTCTTGTCTCTCTCTTTCTCTCTACTTCTCTCTTGTCTCTCTCTCTCTCTCTCTCTCTTTCTCTCTCTTTCTCTTTCCCTCCTTCCCTCTCTCTCTCTCCCTCTTTCTCTCTCTCTTTCTTTTCTCTCACTTTCTTTCTCTCTCTTTTCTTCTTTCCCTTTCTCTCTCTCTCCCTCTCTCCCTCTTTCTCTCTCTCTCTTTTTTTCGTTTTTTCTCCTCTTTTTTCCCATATGGAAACGTTTGCTTCTATTTGTCTCATAAAAGAATTTGACCACAAACTGACTCCCACACGGTGTTGAGTGCTCAGGGGTCACAGGCCACTGGCTTCATCGGGCAGGTAGTTCCATTATGTGAATGGGTAAATTAACTATTACAAAATGAGGGGACACATCACATTGTACAATAGGGACACACATTGTTTTTATTGTGCAGAACATGCTCTTTTATTGACTTACTTATTGCATGAAACTATAAAACCAAAATGCATTTTGTATTCTAACAATTAGAGTACAAAGAATAATAACAGGTGAATGAAATGCATTACACATCACAAACACCTGGGGAGGAAGCATTCATAAATTTGAATACATATAGTTGATAAACGACTCCGATGAAACTATAAAACCAAAATGAAATTTGCGTTCTGGCAATTGGAGTACAAAGAATGATAGCAGGTGAATAAAATGCTTCAACAGCAACACAAACACCTGGGAAGCTAGGAAGCATCCATAAATTTGAATAATTTAGTTGATAAACGACTCCGCATGCATGTGAACGTTTGTTGGAGCAGAAAGCAGTGGATTCTTAACATCACGAACCCATTTAACAGAATGTCGGAACGTAAATTAAATTTGGCGCGGTTGGAAATGCATCTTTCTACCCTGCGACTTTAATGGTACGATCCAGTAAATCAAAACAGTAAAATGGCTCTTATTTTAAAATTACTCATTAAATAAAACCCAAAACTTCAGTGATATCAGAAAAAATATGTTATATCTTACTAATAATTAAAAAAGATGTATAAACATTGTGAAAGTGTCGCATTTTACGATAAAAGACACCGATTTAGCGAAGATGACCTCATTAGTGCGCTTGCATCAGGGAATTCAAGGTCAAAAGGTCAATTCAGACGCTGATAAGTTATTGGTCGAGCCTTTTTGTTTCCTTTATTCCGACATAATTATACAATCAATCAAAACAAGTTTAATACCAGAAGAAAGCTAACGATTAGTATTTTCATTAACCGCTTGCCCCAAAGTCGCTTGACCACAGTATAATGAGTGAGAGCTTGCGAGAGCGGCCAAAGTGTGATTGAAACTCGCTATTCGTTATTCTCCAACGCAAAATGAGACGATATTGTGCTGGATAAAGGTATTTTTTCCGACGAAAGTAGAGAAAATTTGCATATGGTCTTTTTATATTATACTTTATGAAATGTTACCCGAGTGACTTCCGGGCGCCCCAATGCTGGAAAGAAACGCACATTTTAGAAAACTTCACTTTTTCATGGAAAAATGCTTATTTGTTCTATGCACGCAAGTCAGAGTGAGCGGATGATACAACGTTTCCATATGTTCTTCATATCTCTCTTTCTCTATTCACTTCCCCCTTCTTCAACGTTTTCTCCATTTGAGTTGATCGGGCACTTGCCCCCGTGCCTCCATTCTTAGATTCACCACCGGGAACATTAGCTGAAATCAGTATATTTTCATTTATTTAGCAATTTTTTTAATTTTACAAAAAAGTTCCCTCATTGTCATCCTTTTATATAAGTAATAAATCAAAGGTAATCTCTGTTTACGCTTATTTACATTGTAATTTGAAAGGCGCTTACATTTAGAGGTGGTCGAAATATACATTTAGCCTCAAAATGTATAATAATGATTCCTGTTCTGTTCCTATAGATTCATCACCGCCCTTGTTCACGTTTCCCCACGTCGCTCTAACTAAGTTACAGACAGCGAGCATCGACTAAAAAAAAATGGAGAAGGCGAATAAAAATCTACTGAATTCATCTCTGTAAAAGAAGAAAAATTTCATTTTTAGAGTTGGTTTTCGTCGTCCGAGCTAGTAGCGGAATTCGATATTTGGATATTATTTTATATAGCGCACATTATCCACCATGAATGGTGCTCAAGGCGCTCCAACTATTACCCCGGCTCTGCTTTCGGCGCACACAGCATTCAAGGAATTCCTTCCTACCGGTACCCATTTAACACATGGGTGGAGAGGGGCAAATGTATAGATTAACACCTTGCCAAAGAAAATTAGTGTCGTGGCGGGACTCGAACCGCGACTTATCAACTACTTATCAACTAGACCACAATACCTCTGCTATATACCAAAACCGGAAAACAAAATGCAGGTAATTGTTGATATTGATACTTCAAAATCAAGGAGGTAGAAGGCGCCTTGTTCAAAATAAATTAATTTTGACGAAATTATGATTCTCATAGAGGCATTATTATTCTAACTTGAATACATGCCAGAAAATCAGCCTTCTCGACACTATTGCCGGGACTGAAAGAAAGCCAATTTATTAATTCGTTGGTTATTTGCGGATTTATGCCGTAATAACCAGACGTGAGATAAATCTTTATGAAAATCATATTGATATTTGGAGGATAGCCAATTATAACAGCTACCGTATCAGCTACCGAATGCAGCTGTTTTACGCTGGCATAGAGGGGACGTACACGGACAGCAGGCATGTCTATATTCTTTTTAATGGGGGGGGGGGGGGGAACTGAGACTAAGAGAGAGCAAGCACGTAGCCAGAGTTCGATGTTTGGGGGGGGGGCATATACACATGTAATCGATCGAGGTAAAAAAAAGGGGTCTAAAAAAGTTCAACCGATCTTGGAAATTTTAGGAGGGCACGTGCCCCGTCCCCCCCCCTCGTGGCTACGTGCCTGAGAGTGAGAGAGAGAGAGAGACGGAGAGAGAGAGAGAGAGAGAGAGAAAGAGAGAGAGATGGGGAGAGAGAGAGAGAGAGAGAGAGAGAGAGAGAAAGAGAGAGAGAGAGAAAGAGAGAGGAGGGGGAGAGAGAAGGGGGAAAGTTAGATAGAGAATGAGAGAGAGAGAGAGAGAGGAGGGAGAGGGGGAAAGTGGGAAGAGAGAGAGAGAGAGAGAGAGAGAGAAAAGAGAGATAGAGAGAGAGAGAGAGAGAGAGAGACGGATACAAAATGGAATAAAAACGAATCCTTTTATTTAATTTTGAACCATGGCTAAATATTATCGGACAATGCCCATGGTTTAATGAACATCATATGTGTTTTTTTAAATCATGACTTTAATAATGCCACCCAGATACTGACATTTAACATAAAAGGTCATATTCAGAGGATTTGGGCAAAGTTGGACAACTGCGACTTTTTTTTCATTAATGACGTTCCTATAGGTGGAGGTCAACATTTATTAAGATCAACACATGTTATTTTTACATTTTGACGGAAAGCCTTGCAAAAGAAATAATTTGATAAAAACATATGTTTCGGTACTGTATTGTATGGAACACCGGCAACTGAGGGTGAAAGGAAACGGCAATTAAATGAATTATTTTCCAATACTAGATTATTTCACATGAAAGGAAAAAGGGAGGCTACCGTTTTCTCGATGAATAACAGGCAAAGTTTTGGGCCAAGATAATTAAATAATTAAGCGATGGAACACTTGCTGTGCTATATTAATTGCATTACAATTTGGAAACTTACGCAACATCAGTTTAATCATTTAAAGTCAAAGGAAGTTTCTACATCGAAATTAATAATCATTGTAAAAACTCTGCTTTGAAACATAAAATATAGCTTTTTTAAGAGAATTCAACTCTCGAAAAATCAGGAATCTTTTTACAACAAAGAAAACAAAATATCATAGGCTGTCCTCCTGGGGGTGTTTCACAAAGATTCTAAGTCGAACTTAACTCTAAGTTGCCTTAAATATTATGGAGAGCCATTTGTAACCTTAAAATAAAATATATTAAAATTCAAGTATTTTAAACTTTTCATAAATTCCAAATCAAGCACATGGAATCTTCCATGATAATAGAAAATATGAATTATGTTATGCCTTTTAAAAACAACTTTTACAAAATATTTCAAAGATGCTACTGGCTTTTCTTAATTGTTGTGTCCAACTTAGAGATACGTTCAACTTAGGATCTTTGTGAAACACCCCCTCTGGACCCATATAAAAATGTGGCTCCCTAAGGGGGAGGGGGAGGTGTAGGAACATTTTTTCTTAAAGGGGAGAGGGGAAACATATTTTCGAATAATGATACGCGCTATACAGAATTCAAAATTATTGAGAGGTGGCTCCCCCCTCCCCCTACTCCTACTCCTTAACCTATCGACACATATTGACGCTACCTTGTAGGTAAATGATAATGACACTGATCAAGTGGTATGCATTCTGTTTAAATGATAGATCCAGACGTGTATGACAAATTTTCGTTGGCATATTACCCATTTCGAGGAGGGATAGGTTAAGAGGACGTAGACTAGCCATAAATATTTATAAAAAGATTCGAATTTGGCAAACAAGATTATTAGGGGGGTAGGGGCTGCTGATCTCCATTAAATCAGTGAAATAACACCTTGCATTATTAACACTATGGTATTAAATAGGCCTGTTTATCTAATCACCTTTTTTGTATAGCTGAATAAAGTTGACGATCTCTGCAATTGTTTATCGTACAACCTTGACTTCAATCAAATCTGATTTAAATTCAAGTTTGCAAGGCAAAGCCAAAGGTAAAGCAAGCGCGTAACTACATAACACAAACCCCGTGGGGATTAATAATTACGTTCAATGCCATTGTTCGTCAAGCCTAATTCCTATGCTTTTAAACTTCTTAAATGGCATCTATAATGCTTAATCCATATTTTGTTTCTGGCGGCGGGGAAAATGCTATAAAAGGGGTAGGTATATCTGAAATCTACATCACAAATCCTCTGGAATTCAACGGATTTATCACCGATAAATCACTAGTTTCGGCGAATTTATTAGCTTCGACTCTATCAACATGGGATCGGTGAGTGGCTTAAGTTCTGAAATCTTCATTTTAACTTTCCTCTCATTAATTATTTCTTCTTAGTCTATCATGTTTGGATATCACATATTTTTAAGGTGTACAGTTGTTAGCTTTTTGTCTGGTCATTTCCGTCATCAATATTGCGTTATTCTGATCAATAATTGTGTCACTGATATTACTATAGTAGAACTGAACTGAATAGTATACATCTATTTTTATCCCGATATTGGGCTGTTAAATCGTCAAAGGAAGATTTTAAACGTTTCATCGTTCTGATAAAACTATGTGTAGTCAGAGGAGAATTTTATTATTCAAAAACCTTTTCTTCTTCTTTTCTTCTTAATCATATTTTTCTTCAAAGTTGTCAAAAAGTCGTGTTTTGTTCAATATTTTTGATGAGACGATTAAACTCTCACTGTTTATTGATTTGTCGTCAATAGAAATTTGTCCCTAAATCCTATACAATTTCTTTATCGTTCCCTCCTCTTTGAATTCCGCCTCTTTTATTTTTCGCTGCTTATTTTGTCATATCTATGTTGTTGTTTCCATTGCAGACACGAATCGCTGCTATCCTCAGCCTTAGCTTGGCCATGTATGCCACGGTGCATTATACAGAAGGTAAGAAAATAAAGAATATCGTGAAGACTTTCGAGAAATCAACTCAAAGGCAATTTATCTATACCTCATTGTGACATCGCATATAAGTCATGTTCCGATTACGTAACATGTCACTGTAATGTCCCCAGATTTCATTAGGTTGTCGACAAGTCACAAATCTATTGATATTGCCTTGGGTTGATTTTTTTGGAAAGTCTGTGTGTTCGTGCTCTAATGATGCCCTAAAATAATTAAAAATGGAAGGAGTTTCTCATTTTCTGGTTAAAAGCAACATTTAACTAATTTCCACATATTAATAAAGTTGTTTGTTTAGTGTAAAAACTAACTGTGCAATAAAGAAAAAATCACTACAACTGATAATTAAAACAAATTAAATATGGATGGAAAGATTTTCTCTTGAAAAACACGAATCATTTGCTGAGAAATCATATAGATATCATGGAAAGGCGTAAAATGCAATTTTTGAAGACCCTTCTTCGACCCCCGAACGCCCCTGAACGTAAGCCAAACACACGAGCGTAGCGAGCTCTGAATAGTGACGTCACACATTGGACAAACAGCTCAGTACCGGGGTCGCGCGTGTAGCAGTCTGCAGTCCCCAAACATATTTTGAAGAGGAGAGTTGTTGTATTTGATCATTAAGGCTTCCCCTTCGCAATGATATGAGTTTTGCATCAATTCAAAACGCTTTTGTTTCTTCGTGTGTCTACTTTAAGAAGTGCACAATATTTTGTGGGCATGTAATGCATGAGTGGCTGATTTATGGGAGTACAACCGGCTCACGCCGGCCGCGTTATTTTTTTCTGCGGCACAGATTGGGGTTAGGTGCGTGTTGAGCGTATGGGAAAGTTTAGGGTTAGGGTTAGGGTTATGGTTAAATCAAGACCTCTTTTAAAAAAAACCCCAATCTGTGCCGCAGAAGAAAATAACGCATCCCGGCCCCCTCCTTGGGGGGCCAATCGGCGTACCCTAAGTACACAGCTAAAAATTTACCCCTTGACTGTGTAATTCGTCGGAATGAGTGCCCCTCCCTCCCATTTACAAAATCCTGGATACACCCATGATATATTAAATGGCTAAATTTGTGACAGATGTCACTCATTTCCTTTTTCATTCGGTAGACTGTGCTGTTTGATTGAAAGAGGCGTGGCCAATCAACGTTAGTTTGCTGGCACAAACTTTTGTCAGTCAAAACAATGCGATGTCTGATGGCCTTTAAATAGCTGCCATGAAATATACGATGAGCTCATACAACAAATTGGATTATGGTCTTTTAATAGCTAAGTTGTCAATACATGTTGAAAGTGTTAAAAAGAGATTTTGAAACTGCTTAGGTATTCTTATATTCAACAAAATAATGTGGATTTCTTAATTGTTTCTTTGAATTTTTCAAAATGAGTCCATAATGTTAAAGAGTGTTTATCCACATGTCTATATTTTCTTCAAAAGAAATCATCACCATTAACTTCATCATCATCCTCCCCATCATTCTTCTTAATATCTTTCCCTTGCTATCCTCCTCCTCCAGCTAACCCAGCACGCAGTCTCGACATCAACTCCATCTTCCTGGGGCTCTGTCCGCGATACATAGCCCTCCTCGACACTTCAGGAAACCCCGAATGTACCGAGGAATTCATCGCGAGCATCCAGTACGACCTCAAGGATCAAACCTTAGCTACCGACATCATCGTCCATCTCACTCTGGCCGAGGAAGGGAAACTGGGATTACAGACCGCTGATCCTAACGTTGAGGGCTTCGAGTTCGATTCGGCGTGCGAGATCTTAGAGCATCTCTGTACCCCTGTGATCCAAATTCCGGACAGTGGTGAGTAAGAAGCAAAACGGGAGGACAGGGGGCATCGCATTCGAAAGAGGGTGGGGCAGTTGGGGGAGGGGGGCGGGGGGGGGGTGGGAGGGGAGGAGGAGGTGTATTCAAGAAAAATTGCAGACAACTTTGGTGAAAAAAATTCCGAGAAGAAAAAGTTCCTCATACTCTTATAAAGTTTATTATAACTTAATTCTTCCCCTTTCATAGAATTTTTTTTTCTTATTATTTTTGTTCGTCAACAAACTTACTAAAATTTTCATTGCGTGGCTAACATTTTATCAAGACTTTTTTATAAAAACAAAATTATACAGTGCGTCCCAGAAAAAACGAAACCGAGAAGTATCGATGTTCTATCATAACTTAATCAAAACTATAATTAATGAATGATACATATTTGGAAAGCTCATTAGAGTCTCCTCTTTCATGTGATGCTACTCAGATAATGCACATTTCACGCATGATTGATTTAAAGCAATTTGAATGAAGGAAACCAAAAAGACATTTGGCGGGCGGTATCTGAATTTCGAAGAAAAATTCACATTTCTAGAAAGTTGAGTTTCTGCCCTTTCATATGACACCTCAATCAGGAAAAATGAGCTAGGAATGACAAAGTTCTGTTCGTTTAAAGTAGTGCTTGCATTTCCATAATTTTATTAAACGAATTCGTTTTACTGGCTGCCTGCCGTATCAATAAACGAAATTAACAAAAGACTTAACTCCGTTTCGTTGACAATCAGTCGTAGACGAGAGTCTTCATGCATGGCTGATTGTCAACGAAACGGAGTTAAGTCTTTTGTCAAATCTGCTTTTTGCTACGGCAGGCACCCAGTGAAAACGAATTCGTTTGTTAAAATTTAATAAAATGTAAGGGCTACTTTAAACAAACAGAACTTTGTTATTCCTCGCTCATTTTTCTTGATTGAGGTATCATATGAAAGAGCAGAAAATGAACTTTCTAGAAATATGAATTTTTCTTTGAAATTCAGATACCGCCCGCCAAAGTACTTTTTGGTTTTCTTCCTTCAAATTGCTTTTAATCACTCATGCGTGAAATATGCATCACGTGAGTATCATCAACTAAAAGAGGAGACTCTAAGCTTTCCAAATATGTATCATTCATTAATTATGGTTGTGATTAAGTTATGATAAAACATCGATACTTCTCGGTTTCGTTTTTTCTGGGACGCACTGTATATACTTTTAATGCCCTGCATTTTCCGGTAAAATGGAAATGTCCTGGGCTATTGTATCTGCTTCTTTGATGTGCAATTTTGAACACTAAAGTGATGTTAAACAAAAGTTTATGAAAGCTAATTTTAAGTACTCTAAGAGTATACCCATTCCTATTCCCATTTTGCAGCTCGCTACAGACGTTCCAGCTCCAACTCCACCTCCACCTCTTCCTCCACCTCAGGATCCAGTTCAACAAGTTCAGAGACTGGCTAGAATGCTCATCTCTGCCGCACTAAATCAAATGAATGGGACTGTAGAGAAAATTTAAGCAAAGTGTGGAGTCTGCTTCAAGAGCGCATCTCCATCACACCAGATCAAATGGATGGGACTCTACAGAGAACCCCTAGCAGATATTACATATTGCTTTGAAGAAACAGATTTTTTGTTATAACGACATTACATAACTGTCGTTATCTAATCTAGCAATGTGCTTTAAATAGGCTTACCCAGGCTTATCTACAAAACCTGGTCACTTTCTATGTTCGAAGTAAAAAAAGAAATTCCAAAAATATTATGGGAAAATCAATGACATATCGCCAATGACCCCTTTACTTTAAATGGGGGAGAGGTCAGATGAGGTAATTGATTGAAGTTCAAGGACAGAACAAAATTGAGGGAAGAAATAAGACTTGATAAGAATAAAATTCATATTTAAGTTGTATTTATCTAGATGTAATCAAGACTGAAAACATTACATAAGAGTCGAGTGCTGTAATATACATATCACATATGGATTATTCAGAATGTGTATTATTACTATGATTATCATTATAAACATGTGAGGATTTACAGCCTCGAAAGCCCTTCATTCGTCCTCGAGTATTATGACTATTTATAATCTAAAAGGTTTTGTGACTGTAGATGTACAAGAAAATATGTATAAGTAGTAAATTATTTAAAGTATTTAAAGTTTATTTAATAGTATATTGAACAGGATAAATTGTTTTTGCATCCATTGCATGTAATGTGTTGCTAACATTGAATAAACTGGAGGTAAAAAAAAGAGAGAAAAGTGTAATATTATTTTTTTGTACTTATAAAGTGGAGTGTCTTTTGCAGAAAAATCATGAAAATATGATGATTGGATGTTTGTTGAGGAAGAAAATGAGGTCACTGTAATTTACCTAGAAAACCCTATTACATTAGATGTGGCTATAAGAGGTCTTGCTTTTTGCTTGCTCATAATCGGTGAGGAGAAAAATTATTATGATCTTTCAAAATATGCAAAGTTTTAAAAATCAATTAATATTTTGTTTTAATCTATGAATTCAGATTTCCTTTTTATATGAACTAAAGTGATTAAAAAAAGACACAGAGAAAAAGAGGATTTAGTTATTAAATTTAATTTACTAAATTAAGTTTTTATTCCTTGTATGAATATCAGAGATTGGTCTTGTCTTAATGACTCTAAACTATAACCTTTTTTGTTAAAAAGTAAACTTGAACTTGAAAATCAAATAGTATGAAAGGTGCGGGGTATTGTTAACAACTAAATTATTCATACCCCTTGTAAATTTGATGTGTTTTGTGTTTTACATAACTCAATAATGAAAGGCAGACTGGTTGGGCCTTTGTATTATTATATTAGCATATTTGGATGTGAGCTTTAGTATGTCACATGCAGAAGAAAGGTAAATTGGGGCAAATTAATTGTTTACATACTTACAGAACTTTATGCCTCATTGACACTTGCCCGCATTTTGGTTCCGCACTGCCCCGCTCTGTGGCGTGCCAATGCGTGCCAATTAGTGGCTCGCAGGGTCACGTCTAATGTACGAAAAGTTCACGCGATGCGTAACCACCAGGACACGCATTCGTAGACTATGCGCATGGCATGCGAAAATTGCGCGGGAAGTATGCGCAGCCAATGCGCAATTGTACGCAATATATTAGTCGTGAACATGCGTGCCACTAGGCCATCGGACACGCATCGGCGCGCATTAGCACGACTAGTGTGCGCATAGGGTGCGCATAGTTCACGAAGTGTTCACGAACGTTGCCAAACAAAATTATCGTGCCAAAATTTTGAACATTTTGAAAATTCTGTCACGCATTTCACGCACGGCCCGCATCCGTCCGCACCTTCCCGCACGCTACCACGAATACTTCCCGCATTGGCACGCAAGAGTATGTGTCTTTGCGCATACTATGCGCAAACAAAAATGCGGGCAAGTGTCACCGGGGCATATGAATAATTTATTTGTTAATGTTTATTCCTAAGATATTTCATTTTCAGGATAGCAATCAGGAATATGCAAATATAACCTTTTCAGGACAGGATATATTTTTAAAGACTAAATGATCTCATATCATTCTTAAAAATTGGCAATAATAATAATTTTCTTTTACTGCTATTGTTAAAATAAAACAATGTCTCTGAAAACAATATAATTCATGTGGGTAAGAATGTTGACTAAAAATTGAAGAAAAAAATTGAAAAATTTTGGTAGAAAAACAATGAATTTGAATCTCTCAATGTGTTTCAAATTGAAGGAATTTTAAGCATATTTATATCATATCTATATATCACAATGGAAGAAAGCAGAAGTTTAAAAGTTATTTGAAATTATATCACTATGTTGCTCAAGATCAGAGATTTGATTTTAACATGCGTGTGTCTTAGTACATTTACATTATATATAACCACAACATTGGTGCCATCGTCCAACCAAAGTTCTTCAAGCTATCATCATGATGCAGGTGCAAGCTTCTTTTTCTTCACTTTCCTCTTCTTTTGCTTCCCCGTTGATACTTTACTCATCTCGCTATCTTCCACTCCTTCGTTCTTGAACCCATCTTTCTTCCCTCCTTTCCTCATTTTTGACTTTCCCGGTGCAGCACTCTTCCCTTGATGATTCTCATCTGCTTTGCTGCCTTCTGTGACGACAGGTTTCTTCTTGCCTTGTTTCTTCCTCATTAACTCCCTGCAAGCGTAATATGGGGGGAAAGAAAAAATATTGGAACACGTAATGACCTGTTTTTCATAATTTCCATGAAAAACATCAGCGAGGTATGAGGACAGGAGATGATGTAGAGGGAATTAGCTTCATTAAAATTGCAAGTCAAGATCAAAATTTAGATGAGAGAGAGAGAGAGAACAAGAGATAGAGAGAGAGAGAGAGAGAGAGAGAGAGAGAGAGAGAGATAGAGTGTGAAAGAAAGAGAGAGCGAGGGGAGGGAGAAAGGGAGGGAAGGAGAGAGAGAGAGAGAGAGAGAGAGAGAGAGAATACTAACAAATCATTTACTCCAGAGGACAGGGGCTAAGGGGATGTTCCTTTTATTCCGCGCCTTCGAATACGGACAGGTGTTAGAATATCACTTCAAACTCTTATACAAAATTGCTCATGCTTTATTACTTTTTCACTCTCTTTTACTCTTTCTTGCTCTATCCGCCCTTTCTCTCATCTTAAGCCTCGGTCACAAATGCCATTACAAACTGCTACGAACGCCGTACGAACGATTTGCAGACAATGAAAATTCGGGAAGACAATGGAAAAACAGGGAGATTCGTACGAAATTATCGTTCGTACCATCAGGTGGTAGGTCTATGTTCGTACGAACCTTTGTGACCGTAGCATTAAATTCACTTCCTTTCAATATGAATATGATTTCTATTCTCGGTATCTCACTACCCCCCTCTCCCTCTCTCTCCTCCCTTCCTTTCTCTCCCTACCTAATGGTAGTAAGAAAGTTGTAACCTCAGGGAAAGAAATATCAGAAGGCTTTAATGATTTTTTTGTGAACGTTGGGCCTAACCTTGCTAAATCTATTAATGGTAATGTTGACGATGTTATTACATTCAAAGGTTATCTTAGTGATGGAATAATTGACTCCATGTTTTGGGAACCAGTTACTCATTATCAGGTACGGGACTATTTATTAACTTTAAATGTAAAGAAAGCTTGCGGCTTTGATGATATTCCAGCCCGATTACTGAAGGATGCTTGCTGAAGTAATTGCAAAACCACTATCTTATATTTATAATCAGTCATTATTGAACGGTGTGTTCCCAGATGCAATGAAAGTAGCCAAAGTTACACCAATTTTTAAAAAGGGAGATAAAAATGTCCCAGGCAATTACAGACCTATTTCAGTTTTGCCTCTTTTGGCCAAAATATTTGAGAAATTAGTAAACAAGAGGCTACTTGATTATTTTGAAAGAAATGATGTCTTGTATAAGCACCAGTATGGCTTTCGTAAACATTATAGTACTAAGTTGTCTTTAATTAATTTGGTTAATGATGTGCTTAAATCACTGGATAAGGGCAGTGTAACACTAGGTGTATTCCTAGATTTCCAGAAAGCTTTTGATACAATTGATCACGCAATATTGGCTGGAAAATTAGAACATTATGGAATAAGGGGCCTTCCTCTCCAGTGGTTTAAAGATTATCTTTGTAATAGATTTCAGTTTGTGAACTATGATGGACATAGCTCATTGAAGCAGATAATAACATGTGGTGTTCCTCAGGGTTCTGTGTTGGGACCTACACTGTTTTTGTTGTACATAAACGATTTACCAAACTCAACAAATTATTTTAATTTTAGACTTTTTGCCGATGATTCTAACTTGTTTCATACGTTTCCACCGAGACAGAATTCAATTGATATGGATAATATAGTTAATATGCATCTTGATAAGGTGACCATATGGTGTAAGGTGAATAAACTTACAGTCAATCTATTAAAGACTAATTATTTGTTAATAAGAGGGAGTAGGCAATCAGTAGTGACTCAAGGGGTGCTAAAAATAGCAGAGACTGAAATAACCCAGGTTGATGTTGCATCATTTGTAGGAATTTATATAGATCAACACTTGACGTGGAAACCTCATATCCAAAGGGTTAATAAGTTTATTAGGAAAAGGGTTGGTGTTTTATATAGATTAAGACAGTTTGTGCCAAGGCGTGTTTTGTTGTTACTGTATAAGACGTTCATCCAACCGCATATGACCTACGGAATTGAGGTTTGGGGAAGTAATTATGAAATGAACATGAAGTGCTTATTATTAAGCCAAAAGATGGCACTAAGAGTTATAACGTTTAGTCCAATGTGGACTCATTCACAACCGATATTCCAGGAGCTAAAATTATTGAATGTGTATCAACTCCATAAATTATCTGTTTGTGTTTTTATGTATCACTTATTGAATGATAAATTGCCACAGTCTCTAATTCAGTATTGCTGTTTCATAGAGCACAACTATGAAACTAGACAAAGAGAAAGTAAGAAGTTAAGTGTGCCTAAAGTAAGGACAACGCAAGGTAAATTTTCAATGTCATTCAGAGGCACATGCTATTGGAATGATCTACCCCTTTCTGTAAGGGAGAAAGCATCAGTGTCTTGCTTTCGTAGAACTCTTATATCACAAATGTTAATAGAATAGTTGTTTATAACTTAGAACCAAGGCTCTTGCCTTTTTGTAAATGTTTTGTTATATAATTCTTCATCTTTTATTTAGTGTAAAATACCAAAGCTTTGAAAATAAGCACAGAACACATTTACCCTAGATGTAGAATAGTTTGTAGCTTAGGTATGAATTCAATAGTTATTCATATTTATTCATTACATTCTCATTTATTGCTGTGATACTTTTTGTGTGTTAGTGGTACTAGACACGATTAGCATTAAATGCTATTTTCTGGTCCCATTTATCCTTTCAATGTTAACCATTCACATTTGATTTGTTATATTGATGTACTTTTTGTTTTGGATAATAAACTTCAAACTCAAACTCAACTCAACTCAACCTCTCTTTCTCCCCTCCTTCCCTCTCTCTCTCTCTCTCTCTCTCCTTCTCTCTCCCCCTCTTTCCCCCCCTCTCTCTCTCTCTCTCTCTCCCTCCTTCCCTCTATCTCTCTCTCTCTATCTTTCTCTCTCTCTCCCCCTCCTTCCCTCTATCTATCTCTCTTTCTTTCTCTCTGTCATTATTTCTCTGTTACATACATTCCTTAATCCTTTATTCCATTAACCAAACAATTAACAATCATTCTAATATTCATTTCAAATACCATTTATTGGAGATAAGAAACATCAGTTCTATTGATATTGCATATTCATCAACATTATAGAGACAACTAAACCTGTACAATAATATTTCAAAACTCTGAAATATATACACTATATATTCATTCCTTAAGAGAACAACAGTACCAATATTTTATATAGTGGGACAAGGATGAATTAATGATCAAAGTTGTCATAAGTAGGATGATTATCTTAATATTGATTATTTTTCAGGTCATTCAAAGAATACATTAACTACAAAATGAATACCATGTATTGTATTGACTTTTACACCTTAGCTCAAGATGTAATATATTGAAGGAAAAATTTGAGCCAGAAGGCCGTTAAGCCTACATAAAACATATGGTTTATTGCCCTTCTGGCTGTCAGCAGATGATAAATATCACCTTGATATAAGCTGTTCTTGCTTATAGCAAATTAAGTTAAAATATTGGTAAGGGACACATAAACATAAATCTACAGTTTTCAACATTGCAAATTGGCTTTCTAATTACATTGAAATCAGAGCTTGGTATCCCGATAACTGTTGTCAAGACAATTAAAATTTGCCCCACTGCATTGTAAAATGTCAAAGTATTTCCACTCTTAAAAATAATTTAAATGACAAATATTTGAATCATTTCAAAATAATATTTAAATAAATATAGCATGTGATCAACAAAATGATATGAAATGAAATGAAATGAAACATGAAGTAAAATCACCTGGAAATTATGAGAAAGAAGCAATGTTCTGCCTACCTTAAAGTATTAAAAACAAAAAGAAGGTGTTTCTTTGGTCAGCACTTCACTCCAGCTAATAGACAAATTTGGTATATATGCTCCCTATTCATAATTAAGTGGCTTGTATTTTGTAAACATTTTCTTCACCTGAGAAAACATGTCAATGAACAAGAACCTTTCTTTACCTAACTCGAGCTGTATTTTAATGTCTAGGCTTAGTTCTACTAACCGATGGATTTACGACAACTAAAAGGCAAATTTATAGTGTTCTTACATTTTTTTTGTTGTTGGAAAAAGTTACCTTAGTAATACTATCTGATCATTTTTCCAAGATCAATGGCATATCGTTGGTGGGGTGACAAAACCTCGTATCTCAAAAATCATGAATTTTCAGGAGAGCAAAAAAACTTTCCTGTCTCAACAAATTTAGTGCTGTGACACCATCCTTTCTTTTTAAAACTGGAATATTTATACAATTTTTAATATCATTGTTGGAATACAGTAAAATAATTGTTTTTATATTTGAAAGTGAGTTACAAGGTTTTTGCGTTTATCTACATTGAGATACGAGTTTTTAGTTTTTATTCAAATTGAGATACGAGTTCTTACTTTCAACTCTGAATGAGTTACGAGGATTTGGTTGAATAAATTACAAGGATTTGAATACACTACCTTCGGTACTGTTAGGCCGTGTGTGAGTTACAAGGAAAAGGAATTATGCATCTTATGTTACGAGGTTTTGTCAGTGCAGCTTCAAAGGGGGTTAAAGTTACGAAGTTTAGTTTAAGGGTGTTTGTGTGAAATTTGTTAAAAAAACCGAGACGGAGACGTTCCATGGATTTATCAGGTGGTGTTGTAGGCCATTAGGTACAAAATTATGCAAAAAAAAATCAAAATCTCAACTAGATGGAATTCGACTGCACGCAGTCGAAAATGATGCCTCCGTCATAGAGCAATTTTACAAACCAAAACAGAAGAAATTTTTCGAATTCAAGTTCAATTGTAATCCACTGACAGGTTCTCAGAATATCGTGATTACAAGCAATTTCTCATATACATATATGACCCTTTGATCTTTGACCTCAAGAATTTCCGTTTCGGTTTAATAAAATTTGGAGTGGACTATTAGGCTATTATTATTATTATTATTATTATTATTATGACCCTAAAATCTACTCAGTTCATTGGCTCTGCAAGATGTCCTAAGTTAAATAGTAATCCATTTGTCAGTTCTAATGAGAATGCGTTCACAAGCTATTTTTGCATACATAATGAGCCCATGATCTTTGACCTTTGACCTTATGAACCAAGAATCTACTCAGTTCATTGGCTCTGCAAGTAACATACATGACCTAATTTTGGCAGGAATCCATCAATCGGTTCTTGAGATAATGCGATCACAAGCTGTTTTTGCATACATAATGTGTGCTGTGGCCTTTGACCTTTGACCTCATGACCACTAAATCTAATCAGTTCATCGGCTCTGCAAGTAACTTACATGACCTAAGTTTGGCAGCAATCCACCAATCGGTTCTTGAGATAACACGATCACAAGCTGTTTATGCATACATAATGAGCCCTGTGACCTTTGACCTTTAACCTCATGACCCCAAAATCTAATCAGTTCATTGGCTCTGCAAGATACATACATGACCAAAGTTTGGCAGGAATCCATCAATCGGTTCTTCAGATAACGCAATTACGAGCTGTTTTTGCATACCTAATGAGCCCTGTGACCTTTGACGTCGTGACCCCAAAATCTAATCAGTTCATCGGCTCTGCAAGATACATACATGACCAAAGTTTGGCAGGAATCCATCGATCGGTTCTTCAAATAACGCGATCACAAGAACGGGACGTACGGACGTACGGACGGACAACCCGAAAACTTAATGCCTCCGGCTACTTCGTAACGGAGGCATAAAAAATTGAGATACAAGGTTTTGTCACCCCAACGACGATATATGAGAAATGGACATGTTGCCTAGGCCAAACAACTGAAATAAGAGAGCCTGACTGTGTAAGTAAAATACAATGTAATACTGTTTTCATATTGCCTTTTACTCAAAAACTTGGAAGTATTAACAAAATATACTCTCATCCTCTGAATATTTTGATATCATATTCACATCTACACATATACAAAGATAAATTCTGCGAAGGACTGACGGATAATTATATTGAAAAAGAATAAGGGAGGGGGAATTATAGGGAGGGAGTCAGACTGTGGATTTTCAGTTGACTTGACCTTTGTGGAACCATTATCACAGCAGCACAAGTGCAGAAGAATGGAAGGCTATTGAAATATATATATATATATATATATATATATATATATATTTAATGTATATCTCTGTATATACATGAAGGCAAGTCCAGGATTTTGGGCCACGTTGTGTCCCCCAAGAGCAAAGAACCATGGATCAATAACGAAAATAAGTATCAAGGTCAAGAATGAACTTGATTTTTGTTCTGATCTCGGCTATTTTAGGGCTATCAACTGAATTGAATTGATGGACGTACTTCATTCTTTGATTTGTCATTGACGTATGGCGCAAAAAACCTGGGACTTGCCCACACCGAAAGCCTCGTTCTCATATCCTGTTAGTAAACCACCAGGGCAAGATATGAGGACACAGCATAACGCGCTCTACGTTTCTGTATGTTATACTATACAGATAAGTGATTACACATTAGGTCTTTGCTGCCTGCAGATCCTTTTTTCTCACCCCACTTGCCATTTATTTAACAGTAAAACAAAAAACTCAAAACCCTGAATTCTGCGGTTTACCATGTATAATGTGAACGATTCTTCAGGCAAGAGTTAAGACGGAATATTAGCTCATCATTTCTGAGTGTTTCTTGAGCATCTGACCAGCTATGACGAATTTCTGAATTTCACTTGTTCCTTCGTAGATCTCTGTGATCCTGGCGTCTCTGTAGTGCCTCTCGGCCGGCATGTCCGTCACGTAACCCATACCGCCAAGTATCTGGATGGCCTGTAGGAGGATGATATAGAGCGAGTCATGAGACCAGGAAGCAAACATTCATATTATTATTCTCATTCTAATATGTATCATTTTTTATTGTTGAATAAATATACCGAGGTTGTTTATATTGGATGTACAGTCAAACCTGCTTGAGTGACCACCTGTCTACAAAGACAAACAATTTTTGTTTCCCTTGAAAATGGTTTCTCATTGAAACATGTACTAAAGGAACCTGTCTACAAAGACCACTTTTTGTGTTTCCCTTGGCCGGACTATACAGACAGGTTTGACTGTACCACACATGCTCTTGTGGCAGTTCCTGCGTGGCCAATATCCTACGAAAACAGATTTTCCTACATTCTGCCATGAACCAAACACTATACTCAATCTTCATCCTAATCCTAAAGCTAAAATCCAATTGCATGCATAACATTCAATCAATTCTTTGATGAAATATAGCTAAGAGCAATTGGTGCCAGAGGGAAATGTCGGAGCATGTACCAAAAAAAAATCATCTACAATTCAGTTCAATTCAATTCAATTTTATTTCTGTTTCCAACAAAACATTAAAAATCAATTATAATTACTTACAACAATTAAGGAATACATGTTGGAAACAGAGGGGTCCACTATAAAGCAATGCTTGTACAGTTGTGGACCCCTAAAATGATACTTGGCTTTCCAGTGATTCAAAGGCAAGTTGTAATTTGATCGGATACGATTTTCATACAAAATATTGGCCTTTTTTTGGCGTCAAATCTGATCAAGCCTTACAGATGTTAAATCATAGGGATATATTCACTTTCAGACACTTACCTGATGACTGCAGTAAGTAGCTGCTTCTGATGCTGCTAGCTTTCCCATTGCAGCCTCCTATAAGCATAAACAAGAACAAAATACTGAAATAAATTGACTGCAGATTATACACGTAATACCCTTGTGGAAAACTGAATTCAAAGGCATTTGCACCCATCCTACATCTACTAGAGAAAGAAAAAGATGTGTTCTTATGTACATCATGTGGGAAGAACTTTTCCACACTCTTTTGGCTTAAAATATTTCCAATTGAACCACACGGTTCAGAGTCAAAGCTCTGTGAAAACCACTATGCCAGGTCTGAATTTTGTTGGATATAGACTACATTTCAATAGGCTCTGTACCGTAATTGTTCTTGTTCAATTGTTGAAAAAAACATTTCAGCTTGCTTCAAATTTCCTCGACAACAGTGTAAGTATCAAAATAGAGTCTTAGCTTGTGTACAATAAGCCTTTCCGGAGATATCACTTCTACAAATGACCCTGAAATATCCACAGATCTTTTACCCATGGAGATGTTCCACTTTGTGCATTTTAGAATAATCACTGCCCAAGTGAAGGAGATGCTCCTTAGATTCCATTTGTTTGCCCTCTGAAAATGAATATTTACTGTTGGTGCATAAATGAATAATGATTACATAACTTTCATGAATATGTACTTAGCAGTCATCTTAATGGGTTTTAGAGTTTTGTACAAGTGACCTTTATCTGCCCATGCACAGAAAGTATCCCTGAAGCAAAAATAATAATCATATCATTTAATCATTTAGTATGTAGCATCACTTACATGTCAATGCTTTATACAACTATGATATTCTCATTATCATCAATAGTGATCTGTCAGTTTATGACAGGTTCAGTGACCCAATCAGAATTTATATCAAGTGTCTCTCCAAGTACCTCGGTCTTGAGCCATCCGTTTCAGCGTTTCATATCCTGCTGCTCCAATTTCTGTGATTAAATCATCTAGAAAGCCTTTACGAGGTTTTCCTCTCTTCTTCTTTCCATGTGTACAACCTTCTATGACTCTGATCATCAAGCCATCATCATGCCGCATTATGTGTCTTATTACTACGAAAGCATACATACCTGCGTGTAGTTTAGGCCTGCGTCTTTCATCATGGCTGCCTTCCAGGTCAGCAACCTTGCACTTTCAACTCTGACCTCCATGTCGGCCAGCTTGGTCTGGATGGTCTGGAAGCGTGAGATGGGCTGGTTAAAGGCCTCCCTCTTGGTGGCGTAGTCAATGGCGCAGTCAATGGAGGCCTGGGCTATTCCCAGGGCCTGTCCAGCGATGCCAATCCTACCGGCGTCTAAGGTAGACTGGGGATGGAAGAGAGAGGTCAAAGAACATATTTTGGTAAGAGATTTATTTCATTAAGTTAGCAAATTGCTTAATATGTTAATATATATATATATATCAAACTGGTTAGAAAAAAAGTTAATGCTAAGCACTATATTTTTTTTCTTTCTGATTTTTATTCTGTTTTTTTATTGCTTTATCACACGGTCTGTTTGGCTTTTTACCCATTTTTGACAAAAAAACCTTTGCATTCAACTTTTTACATGGGTTGGAAGAGCCTCAAATGCACCTTTTTCCTCAAATACCTAAATGGGCAGAACAATTATATAAATTAAATTTTCAATGAAAACATGTGATTTTCGCTATATTTATACCAATTTCATGAGATAAAAGGAAAATATTTTTGAAAACTTTTAGAGTGGGTTGGTGTAAGAAAAGGACCATGGTCACCAGAACATAGGATGAAGAACCTGAGAGAGGACGCCTACCATGGCAATCTTGAACCCCATGCCTTCTTGACCGAGGATATTCTCCTTGGGGATCCTGCAGTCTTCAAACATGAGCTGGCATGTGGATGTCGCCTTGATACCAAGCTTGTCCTCCTTCTTACCGAGCGCCAGTCCCTCGTAGGGCTTGGGAACGATGAAGGCACTGATACCCTGAGAGAGGAGGGAGGAGAAGAGAAGAAAGACAAATTGTTAAAAATATTAATAACAATAAATATTCTTGATTTATAGAACATGTATTACAAATATGTCTCTGACTGATTTACAGATAAATACAGTGGAGGTCTCATGGCATAGTGGTTCATTTGCTCGAATCTTTGATCAAAGGGTTGAGGGTTCAAATCCCAGCCCAACGTTAATCTCTAAGACATTAGTCCATATTTGCCACTCTCCACCGAGGTGTAAAATGGGTACCTGGTAGGATGTGAAATAATAGTTTGCCTAGCATTGTGAGCATCTGTCTGGAATGCTCCCCAGGGAGTGGAGAACGTTCATACACTGTGTGTAAGCAAGACTGCATCCGATGACCAAGGTAGTAGTAAAGCCCTTTTTAGAGCCATCATCAATATATCAAGCGCCATATAAACCTAGATTATTAGCATTATCATCACTGTCATTATTACTGAAGACCAAGGCTTTTTGTGTTACGGATGTTCTTTTTGGGCTTCTAGATTTAGGAAAAATGGGCATTAAATGAGGTTGATGAAGATTATGAAGATGATAATGATGATGATGAACATGATGACGATGACCTACAGGTAATACTCACCTTGTGTTTCATGGCTTTGTCTGTCCTAGCGAAGACGATAGCAGCCTCGGCCTCATACCCATTGGTGATCCACATCTTAGCACCGTTGAGAACCCAATGATCACCGTCTAGCCTGGCTGTGGTGGAGGCTGCACCGGCATCACTACCGTTATCTGCAGGAACAAAGAGTAGTCATTAGGGGACTTTTCATAACTTTTCATAGCATGTGGTTTATATCTTAAAGCCAAAGACCAGTTATGATCATACGATTGCATTGTGAAAGAAACATTGTGAAATCGATCAGAAAAGGTTGATCATCTAGCATAGATGTACTGCAAGGTTCTGGAATCATCAAAATGAAAAGATATTTGGCCAAGTCTTCATAAAGTTAGAATCACTGTACACAGAAAGATGTATATGGGACTACGCACACGTGCGCGACACATGCATTTGTATCTCTCAACAGGCAAGTGATACACTAATTTACCAAATATATCAATTAGTAGGCGGTTTCCCGTCATCATGTATTATTCAAAATATATTCTTTCACATGATTGGTAATAAGAGCTTCCATTTCATTTTTTGAAATTGGGGCGTTTCCAATACTGGTCTTTACCTTTATTGACTCGGTAACATTGCCTCAGATTCTGAAACAAAATCCTGGATTTAGCTCATGCTGCAATCATAATTTTAAACCTCTCTAGGTCAGTCAGGAATCCCATGACTTTTACAAGCTGATCGCCTGTCTGATTATCAAGATATTTAAGAATGGAAATCAGAATTTCATTTTTGTTTTCATAACAGTTTTTATAACACTACAGTCTATCGGGGAAAATGAGTATGGTAAAACCTGTCACTCAAAAGATTTTTACCTTTTTGAGGCACTTCATGATCATTTTGAAGCGAATTTTTTTCTAGGGCTTCAATATTACACCATACCACAGACACCGATAACACGTAGGGCCTTTCATCTCAGATTTAACAGTGTTAAACAATGCCTTTAAAGACGCCTTGTAGTTGGCCTTCATGTGGAATTTGACATCATTCAGGTGTTTATCCAACAGATGATGCATCTCTATGTGAACGAGTGGACAAGGATGTGGCCGCTTAAGGGTTAATAGTGTACAGACTGTACCAATCCGAAGATACTTTGTCCCTTTTGCAGCAAACATCAAATTCTGTAGAACTTCGCAGGAATTATGAATATGTCATGTATGTCCTATCTGTGAAATTAGTATTCAAATTAAGCATGGAAACCTGTTTATCTTCTAGATTTCACTGTCAGACACTATTGAGTGACTGACTGACATCTTTTTTCCTTTGGTAATAACATACATAAAATGAGCTGTAACAGGTAACAGGTACATGAGCATTTGTCTTCATCAATAACCCACTTCTTGTAATGGCCAAAATTAAACTGATTGAATCTTTGTGCAGCACAAAACATACGACCATTCGGTAAAAGCGTCTGAAAATCAGACTATTACTTTAATAGGTAATTGCAATCACTTAAGTTGATTCGACAACTAATGCTTGTTACTTTCCCACTAAAGATATTTCAAGCCCTTTCGTTTTGAGGGAAGTTCTAATTTAGTATTGTCTTTCAAATGCTGTTGGAATTTAACCTTTTCATTTAATTTAGGCAAACTCTGGGTGATTTCTGCACAGTATCTTACCGCATAGATCACTTGGGCAAAGGCACAAGTAGGCATCCAGTACAATAGGCATCAAGAACCTCATCAAGAACCGCAACGTGTATCTTTGCTCCAGTTGATATTTTAAATCTTGGGATATATACTTTTGTTTTAAATACTGTACCTGGTTCACTGAGAGCAAAACAGCCCACTCTGTCTCCGTTGACAAACGGTGCAATAAATTCTTCCTTCTGCTTCTCTGTACCAAAGCCTTCTAAAGGACCTAGATACAAAGACTGAAAACAAGAAGTAATATGTAAAATCTCATCATTATCATCATTAATATTATTGTTATTGTTATTAGTCAAATCAACAATAATAGCATATCATGCACTACTGGTATATTTGACAGGAGCTGAAAGAGTGAATCTAATCATTAAAGCCCTCAGACATCTTTGGGCTTCATTTCAACGTACTTTTGTCAGCATGAACTTGTAAGCGCTATGATACTGTTTGAATCCCCCATAATATTTTGTTTATTATTATCATGAATTATTTTATCATTATTATCATTGTTATCATCATCATCATCAATATTATCACCATTATTATTATTGCTCATAATAAGTATCAGCTTGCATGGTGATGTAGATATACAGTGGGCTTACTGTTGCACCATGTGAGAGGGGGGGGGGGGGCCGGGGAAGGATTGGGGAGTCCTGAAAAGGACTGTTGGTAATCTTTCTTTTCCTAGTCCATTTATGTGTGTGTGTAGTTTTCAGTTCTTTGGTGGTGGTGGTTATTTTTTTCTTTCTACACACACGCTCAAGAAAGAAACATTACCAACAGTACTTTTCAGGACTCCCGAATCCTCCCCCCTCTCTCTCACATGGTGCAACCGTAAGCCTACTGTGTATTATTATTACAATAATTACAATTATCATTATGATTATCAGAAATAATTCTTATTGTTGTTGTTATTAGCATTACTATTAATATTATCATGATTTGTTATCATATAATTCTTCTCACTACTACTACTACTACTACTAGTACCTCTACCACAACCACTACCACTTACACTTTTACTACCACTACTACTTCCATTATCATCATCATCATCATCATCATTCCTTGTGTCAGACTCACATTATTAACCGACATGATGGTTCCCGTACTCGCACAACCCCTACTGATCTCCTCCATAGCGATAGCATACGCCAGGTAGTCCAGATTGGTTCCTCCATACTTCTCAGAGACGGACACAGCCAGCAAGCCGAGCTCTCCAAGACCTTTTACCTATAAAATACAAAGCAGAGTGGATGTTACTCGGTGACCTGACGGTTGTACATTTGACCTTGTGATAATTGTTCCAGGTCAATTTCATTCAGAAATTGGGTTCCTATCTTCAACCCAGGAACCCATCACTATACCTGACCCTAATCCTAAACCTAAAACCCTGCTGCAAACTTAGCCCAAAACCTATACCTTGTATGAAATTGAGCCCAGAACAATCCTTGCAGGAGGGATCTTTGGATCACTGAGCCGTTATTTGGTCACGCCACAAATTGTTGTAGGATTTATTTCATCACGATATAAATTATAGGGTTAGGGTTGGTTTTGGGTTAGATTGAGGATTAAGTTTGAGAATAAAATTAGGTTGAAATAAAGCCCAGAGCAATTGTTGCAGGAGGAATTGTTGGATCACTGACCAGATATTTGATCAGTTGACAAATTGTTCTAGGTTTTATGTCATCAAAGATATCACAGGGTTAGGGGTGCAATGGGGTTTGGAGTTTAGCTTGAGGGTTGGGTTTGAGGATAAAGTTAGGTTGAAGTTAGGAATTGAGTAATACAAATGTAGTTCAGGAAATGGAATATGAAGCAATTGTCATAGAACCTGTATGGGGTTTGTTTACCCACAGGAGTAAACTAGATTTGAACATAGAAAGCATTATACATGAATCACAAAGTAATGAATTTGTTTAGACTGCTTTATTTTAGGAATACAAATAGGTAAATTCAATCAAATTTGGCAATGTATTGGATACACTTTGGACTTGCCTAAATCTAAAGCACAATTAGTCTAATAGTGATGTAATGGTTTGACTTGTGTCCTTGCAAATAAAAGCAAATAAGCAACTTAATCCTTCTTCAGTTTGATCAATGGATTAATGATAAAGCTTTGATCCAAATAGCTTTTCTGAGTTACATTTTACTGTGCCATGTTTGCACTCAGCAGCACTGTTTACAGAGATACTAGGCATCACAACATTACTTATAAATTGCTGGTATGTTAGCATAAAAACATATATGTTTATTTAGGAACCAAACAGTTCATAATCCTGTTCAATTCTGAGGGTAAAGTACCCTCAAAAATAAAAACAAGCCCCTCTCATTCTGGCATTTATTTCATTGAGACAGAAAGAACCAATCTTTTTTATTACAATTCCCTTAAATAAACATTTAATGTGGAGTTGTGGGGCCATATTTAATGCAGGTTAGGGTAAAATACTTAAGCAAAAGATTGAACTGTAAACGTTGACAAAGTAGTTTGTCTAAGCTGAAAACTGAGTTAATATTCATAATATTTCTGACCGAGGTACTGAATTGAAAACCAGCCAAGATGTTTGAACCTTCCAAACGTCTGCTACTCTGCTTAGTACAGAGTTAATGACCTTCTGGCTCTGAAGGCCAATATAATGGCTCGTTCACATACACGAAGCAGGAAATCATAGCAGTTTGTTCAATAATAATAACAATATTTATAGAGCATAACATATCCATCTCTAGAGATGCTCAAGGCGCATACAAATAAGTTAAGTTAATATTTAACATACATGTACTTAAGATTAAAGAACTATTAAATGTTAACTTAAAGGTAAAGACTAGTTATGGTCATGCGATTGCATTGTGAAAGAAACGTTGTGGAATCGATCAGAAAAGGTTGATCATCTAGCATCTAGCATCTGCAAGGTTTTGGAATCATCAAAAGGATAAGAAATTTGGCCCATTCTTTGTAAAGTTACAAGCCCTATACACAGAAAGATGTATATGGGACTACCCTATATCTCTCACAGACCATGAGAGAAACAAATTTACCAAATATATGAATTAGTAGGCGGTTTCCCGGCAAATTTGTTATCATCATGTATTAGTCAAAACATATTCTTTCACATGATTGGTAATGAGAGCTTCCATTTCATTTTTTGAAATTGGGGCGTTTCCAATACTGGTCTTTACCTTTAAATTAGATCACACAACTTCATGGTGCCATGGTATATACAATCTGGCACAGTGTGATTATTAGCTTTGCATGTATTGTAAAAAAAAGAACATTAAAATTTAAACATATGCATCGAGCATCAGGTGACTTTTAAGCCCAGTTTTGAAAGTAGAAAGAGTGTTGGCTGTCTGAATAGAGAAAGGTAACTTATTCCACAAAGAAGGAGCTGCTGATGCAAATTATGCTTTGTCCCCCCAATTTCAATGAGTAAATGAATGCACTACCTGAATATTATAAGATAGTAGATACAGACATATTTACTTAGAATAAAATAAGGTATAATAAGATGAAGCATGAGGGGAATGCAATAGAAAACTGTCGTCAGTTTAAAATGAAATGTTAGGTGCGCAGACCAGGGCTCCCCTTCATACCTGTTTGACTGGATATGTGTGGTTCCTGTCCCATTCAGCAGCATTTGGTTTAAGTTCGTTATCGGCAAAATCTCTGCATGTCTTTCTCAGCATCTCATGTTCCTCCGGTAGACTAGCCAGGCTTGAGACGGCACATCGGACCTGGTGGCCTGGAGTCAATTAAAAGATCATTCAATGATATGGATGATACATTTACACTGTACATTTACGATTGCTCAGCACATGCTTTTGCAACCACTGGCAGTTAGTTTGTTGATTTATTTATCTATACTTTAACATCTATTTGTTTATAAATTAATTTGTTTATTAATTCAATTATTTATTCATTCATACATTATTTGTTCAGGTACATTACTCATTGTAATTAATTACTAATTCATTTATTTATCTATTGTCTTATATAAATCATTCATTAAAAAAAATTAATACATTTAAAAATTCATTGATTTAAATGTATTGTTATCATTATCATTATTATAAAAATGAATAAAATATCCATTCTAAGAGTAAAATCTTTCATTTTTTAAAACAAAGGAAAATAGAATGAATAATGGGTATAAAAGTGTTATACTTACATATACATGCATGTATAGTAATGATTTGCTTTAGTTTTAAACTGATAGAACAGATTCAATTTTTTGTTAATGATTTTGTGCTAGCATTGATCTTCAATACCTAGACACAGCACAAATGATTAACAAGAAAAGAAGATAGAGAGCTCGAGAGAGACAGCTCGAGAGAGAAAGATCTTTGACTGTGAGACTGAGACTTTATAGTATGGTTTGTACAGGTTGTAGTCATACTACTTATAGTGAGTGGCTCGGTAACATTGTTGTAGGTTGATGAAAAAACTGCGTAATTTTTGTATGAAATGTTACTTATTATATTCCTCCTACTGTACTAACTCTCTAACAATTCTCAAACCACAAAGATATATATTTCTTAATTTTTTTTAAGGCGTCACTGTGCACGTGCGACATCCTCTAACAGTAAATTCTCCCAACCATTTTCCATGAAAATAAGACATAAAACAGGCTTTTAAAAATCTTTCAACACTTAAATGTCTGGAATGGTATACAAAGCCAATTCATTGCTTAGTGACGATTTACATTCACCTAAAATGTAATCAAATTGTTATAATATAGTTGGGAGAATTAAGGAATCAATCAGATCAGTTTTTATTCTCAATTGTTTTCATTAATAATGGTCTGTTTTCACTCAAACATAAAGATTATCTTTAATTGTACATCTAGCATTGCAATCACTACCTTAGCACCATTTTCTCTCATCTAAACAGTGATAGATCTACCAAGTATTTCGTAGGATGAGACTAGTCTAGATCTAGACCAATATTTATTTTATTAATCTCAAAAATCTGCTCAATCTTTATAGATCTAGACTAAGAATAAAGAATTAAGAGTAAAATTATGGTTAAGTAAATATGATAATCGTGATTAAATTAACACAGCCCAACAGGAGGAGGCCAAAACTGAGATAGAAAGATAATAAAATCCTAAAAGATAGAAATATATGGCTAGACTATAGCATAGAAAGTAGATCTAGACTCTAAGTTAGATCTAGATTTAGGTAGAAGATTTGTCAAGGACAAGTCAAAGTCACACTTGTTTTGACTTTTATGAATGGGTCAAGCTTATTGATCTCAGCTCAAGTCAAATACATCTAGTATACAACCATTTTTTTATTTTTTATAAATGAAATAATTGAATCAGATGAGGCGTAGTCCTAGAACTTTTTCAAAAATAATCTGCGCCAGATCAGATGCGTAGGCGTAGCATGAAACATTAGCAGCAACGGCACACAGACTGAGGACACGCCTGCTTCAGCCGTCTGGGAAATATGCGAAATAGGTCCACACAAGCAGTGCTTTGGAAATTCGACTAAAGGTTATGATAGCTTCATAACTATTCAGTATAAATACACCTTGACAGAGGCTTCAAGTGTTTATTGAATATATATAAAATTTGAATTCTTACCTGATGTTTGCCTCACATGAGGCAAAATTCTTCGAGTAAAAGTGCTAAGTACGGACGACATCTTCAACGCACAGTTTGGTGTTGGGTAATCACGGAATAATCGAACAACGGTTTGTCGCCACCTATTGACAAATACATTACAGCATTAAAAGATGAAACTGCTTGTAGTACATTTTCACGGCAATGTTGGTTTTTAATTGATTTTGTGATGGCAAAGTGAAAATTCAAGCGTCTGTATTGTTTTAAATGAACTGACTGGAATAGAGGCTTTACGGAAGAGGAGCACTGTTAAATAATAATGACTGAACACTGATCGATTCGCAAAAAAAGAAAATCATTTATTTTCATATATATTTTGATATATTGATTGTTTGAATATATATTTGAGGAATTTTCAATAATACTATTATATTTTACTTGTCATTTTGAAATGTTTGATTGGGTACAAACAAACAAAAATAAACAAACGCAACTGCAGTGAGTGCCTGCTTGGTATGATGGGCAATTGGGCATGTAAGTATCAAAACCAGCCCCAGCACGTATCCTACCTATTAAAGACGTAATGCAGAAGAAGTTCGGTTAAATTATAAACTTTCGATAGGCATAAGCATATTCTCATGTAGAATTAAAGTTTTTAATCAGATAGTCATTGTAAATGGGAATTGGGAATTTTTTAAGTAAAGGAAGTGATTAGGCCTGCCAAAGGGGCACTTTTTGACTGACTGTTTTTGTTTTTGTTTTAGACCGCCGGCTTCTTTAAAACCAATCATGCAGGCTCTAGCTATATATTTCACTTATCCTTTGTAGACGAGTGCAGTATTAGCGGCCGGACAGAAAACATAAAACCATATAGCTATACCTAGACTACCTTTTAAGAAAGTGCATTTTGTACCATGATGATTTGATAAACTCATTGCATAGGCTCAACATATGAAGAGGGGCGATGTTGCCTCGATCTTTTGGGCATTTATTCTTTTGCGGGGGGTGGGGGTGGGGTGGGGCTTGATTTTATTTGTTTAATTTTGTTCACAGGGAAATCATTTCTTTTGTTTTGGTTTGGTAATTTTGCTTGTGGAAAAGAGCAGGTTTATAGAGGCACATAACAATATTTATAAAATCAAATGTATGTGGGGTTATTTCGCCACTTTATTATTTTAAAAATATAACTTTTTGTTACCAAAAGTAAGAAGATACATATGTAAATGATTTTAAAACCAAGACCACCCTATATAGCTGCAGCCTGCATACGTGATGCGACTTCCCAAACATGATGCGCAAATACGGAACATTTCAAATTTGTCATGATAATTAAAAACAAATGTGCCCGTACATTACGGGCACTCGACAAGTGCCACTATGAAGCAAAATAAATTTCCAGTGACGAATTTGGGATTGGGTTGACGCCATGGGCGTCAATCCGAATTAGACCGTGGGGGGGGGGGGGACACAAGTTCAGTAAGGATTAGGGGGGTGGGGGGAGTTGGAGGACATAGAAAGCGGTGTTTGCAGGGTATGGTGTGGCATAAGGGTTAACACCCCCTCCCAATATAAATTTAGTATCAGAAACAGTAAAATATATAGACTGAATAAAACAAAATAATTAACGAAAGGTTCAATGTTTGCATTTTTTTTTCTCGTAAAAAGCGAAAATGTTCCATAATATATAACTTACTTTAACAGAATTGCCATATCTCAATAATTTAGAAACCCTTAGATCTATAGGGGGAAAAGTGAGGGGCATATTGAAACAAGGACCGCAATGGCGCACTCATCTTTGGTTTCATGAAGCCCCCATCACACCAGACTCGTTCAGTCGTTCTCATCACTACGTTCTGGAGGAAAAAAATGATGCCAAACAGGTTACAAGTGTGGTGAACTCGAACGGAGTGGACGTCTCCCCTCTATATCTCTCTTTCTCTGTATTCTATCCATCTATCTCTCCGTCTCTCTAAATCTTTATCTCTTTCTCTATCTCTCACCCTCTCTTTATCTCCCCTATCTCTATCTCTCACTTTATCTCTCCCTCTATCTCTCCCTGTCTTTCTCTATAAACTCTCTATTTCTCCCTCTATCTCTCTCTCTCTCTATCTCTCTTTCTCCCTCTTTATCTATATATCCCTCTCGGACATCGTTTATAACATTATTCTGAGAAAAAGGGGGTTTGACGGCGTGGATATTATCTTAATTCAGAGAAACTCAGTTTTCCCCCTCCCTACTCCGCGAAGCGCGGAAGCTTTGTCGTTTCATTAAATCATTAGAGAAAGAAGACGATTTGTTGTACCGTTCTCGACTCTTAATCCTTGTCTAAATTCATTCCCCCCCCCTCATGCGCGAAGCGCGGAAGCTTTGACGTTTCATTAAATTATTAGAGAAAGAAGACGAATCATTGTACCGTTCTCGACTCTTAATCCTTGTCTAAATTCAATCCCCCCCCCCTAATGCGCGAACCGCTGAAGCTTTGATGTTTCATTAAATTATTAGAGAAAGAAGACGAATCGGTGTAACCCGATGTAAACAGATTGTAACCCCAGATCGTGGGGGGGGGGGGCATTTCACCACCTGAAAATTCGTGGGGGGACGTGTTCCCCCGTCCCCCAGGATTGACGCCCATGGTTGACGCAAAGCATTTTATTTCTTCAAAGACGTAAAGGCCTTTTTTCAATTTTGATTTGCTTTCTCAAGGTTAGCATATATATATTGTACAGAGATCCCATTTGTTTTGCATTTGCACGTGAATTGCATTGAATGTCTTGAGTTTTGTGACTTGTGAGAGCTAGAGATCTATGTTTAATTGACGAAGCGGATAAGGCGACTAGACACCCACGGCGGAAATAAGCTTGATTTGAAGAAAGTAAATAAATTGTTATTTTATTTTCCAACTTTACTAATTTGCAGTGTGGTCGGTGGATGTGAAGTGATTGTGAATGTGAATGTGAAAAAAAAAAAATCGGTCCAGTCGAACAAGAGAGTTGTCGTCATTCTCGTAGAGTCGTAGGGCTAGATCATTAAATTAACAGCTGGGAAAGCTCTAGTCACCCATCCTTTGGCTTTGGTAACTAGCCTAGAAGCCTTAAAAACAGGAAATTTGCTATTTAAAAAATGAATGTCTGTTGTTATTTTCCTTGCTATGTGCTGCCCTCTTGTTGCTGAGTAGTGAGTAAGGAAAACTTCATTTGTCATGATTGGTGTTTTTAATAAAGGGAAATCCAACCTGGCTTGGCCTGGTACTAGTAGGAAACTAGAATTAGAAATATCAACAAAGACTGGTGAAAGTTTAAATGAAATCGGACGAAACATTAGAAAGTTGTAATCACTAGAAGCTATGCCTGGGATCTTCAAATTGTCTGAATCGATAATGTCTCTGTGATGTAGTCTAGTGGCAGACAAGGTTGAACTTCCCCCATTTGTTCAAACACAAAGTGTGGGAGGTAAAGTATGAAGGGGTGACCAAAGTTCGCGGACATTTTAGAACATATTACAAAATGTGATATTCGAACTACAATTTCCCATATTCTACACAAATTTATTGATTTCAATTATAACCAAAGGGACGGCGAAGTTTTTAATTACAGATTAAAGTTTAACTAGAAAATTTTATCGTCGAAGGATTTCAGAGATATCGCAATCTAAAAATTCGATGTCCGATTGTTCGTGCGCGCTGCATCTAAAAAAGTCATAAAAACAACGAGACCTAACTTCACGCACGGGGGTTTACAGTTGATTTATCAAAAAGTGTGATCCATCAAAAATAAGGTAATATCATAATTTGCAAGGCAAGATATCATACAATCAGTTAGTACCGCTGTTTACTTACAATTTTGAGGAAATCTGCTCTCAAATTGAAGATTTTCAGACCCTTATCGGTAAGTTGATCATTTTTCGGAACGGACGCAAAATATTGCAAAATTTGCCGATCTTTTGTCAATATTTTTACAATTTCGTACCCAGTTCCAAAGAAAATTTCATTTCTGGGAAATTTTTTGTTCCTCTTTCCATTGGTGATATCAGATTTCCGTAATATTACTGATTTTTTGAGATAGCGAACTTAGGTCACGCGCGAACTTTGGTCACACCACCATACCAGAAGTAAAAATGCCAGAGCCCAGAGCCAGAGGTAGAAATAGTCAGAAGTAAATGTATGCACTCGTAAATTCAGTAATTGTTCTCTGAAAGTCTGAATGTATTATGTATCTAATATTACCTAAAGAATTCACGGAAATTAGATATTTACATGGAATCACAATCAGAGAATAAAATATTGCATACATTATCTGATGGATGTATCCACCTGGAGTCCTGGGGGGCATTTCACAAAGACTTTTTTCAATTACAAATGACAATAATCATTGACAAATCTGCTGATAACCAATCAGAAGCAAGTATTTCAGTAGCTTATAACAAACGGCGTGTTTCCAAAGAAAAAAGTGGAACACGGATTATCTTTTCCGGATAGAAATACTGTGTCGCGGCGACACGGTATTAAACCAATCTGTTTCCACAGAGCGCAGCATTCCGATTCGCCCCGATTCCATGTTCCAAGTCATGCAAATGCCGTGTCAATCGGAAGTCAAGATTCAACCTTTGACCTTGATCGTGGATTCAGATCTACACAGGATTCCACGCTATTCTATTGTGATGTACATTTTCATTGTTACGTACAGCGCGTATATAAACATATTATTGTATATGCGTATTTCAGAGTATTTTTCAACCAATCACGCTGCAGTGGTGATTGGGGCTTCGCGTGCTCTGATGCTCCGCCAGACACGGTTTGTCGCTGTGTGTTTCCACAGAGATTTTACAGGGAGTTCGTTGGGATCGACACGTCAAGATCCACCTCCCAGAGGTGGATCTGATAATCCGCATCTCGGTCGACTCGACCCGACATGCTTGTGTTTCCACAGGAAAACTGACACGGTATGACACGGATAATACTGTGTCGATGTTTTCCGTGGAAACACGCTGTAAGACTGTCATTTGTCACTGATGAAAAGTTTTGTGAAAAGGGCCCCAGGATTATTTTGGAATTAATCAAGGGTCTATGCAGAAGGACATTACACGTGGTGAAACAAATTTTAATTTCTTATTTTTCTCTACCTCAGATTCCAGTGCAATCCTAAAAAATGGCAGAACCAGTTGAAGATATACCAGTTGAGGAACCTGAAGCTGAAGTAGAGGTTCCCAAGAAGAGTAAAAAGAAGGACAAGCAGGACAGAGCCAACTATCCCCTGAAAGTAAACTATTGCGGAGGTATGAATACAAGCTTTGCTTTTTAGTAGATCCCCCACTTTATTGATTTATTTACTTATAGGATTGTATCCTCTGTTATAACTATTCACCATGTACATTATGTTTTCTATATTGTATGTTTAGTTATAATTGTCACCATGTTCATCATGTTCAATTATGTTATCTTCGATAAAATGAAATAAATAAACTTGAGACTTGAAACTAGCTTTGTTTCACCCATGGATCTTTCAATTTGACCCCAGTGTAGTGGTCCGAGGGAAATTGGGTAATCTTTTTAAAGGAATACTTATCAGGGGATCATTGTCCAATCGAGGATTTTTTGTCTTATATTTTTTATTTTGTTTTTGGTGTGTGTGTGTGTGTGTGTGTGTGTTTGTGTGTGTGTGTGGGGGGGGGGGTGGCAATGGTTGTATGTGAGAGTACAGGGGTAGTGGTCCTGTTGCAGAATAATACAATGAATAACGATTTGCTCATGTTTTTCAGTCTGTTCCATGCCCTTTGAGTACTGTGAGTACCTGGCAGACTACGACAAATGCAAGAGATGGTGGGAGGAGCATTTCCCAGACTTCTTCGAGCGAGCGATGAAGATTGGAGACGGTGTGGATGGGGAAGGAGACGATCCCAAGAAACGACAAAAACGAGGTGAATATTTCTGCTCTATGGACAAGCTGTGAGGTATTGGGGTAAGCCTGTAGGACTTTTCAGTATGAGGGTTTAGTACTAATGAATTTTGTTTGGATAGTTTGCTGGTGTTTGTTTTTATTGACTGCTAAGAAAGAATATATAATATGCTTGTTCATGGAAGTAAGCAAGTAGGGGACTAACAGCTTTAAGTTCTCTCTGAGGGACCTGGTAATGAGGATTGATGCCTTACTACAAGATACTAGCGCATCAACTTGGTTTTGAATCAGATATCTCCCAGTTACGAGACCACTGCTTATCAATTAGTTTGTATGCTTGGTTTTATTTGGTTGAGTTTTATACCAGTGAACATTGATACAGATAGTAACAGCGTCACATAAACTAAGTTTGATTCTCATATCTTTAGTAAGCAATGATATGAACACATATATAAAAAAAGTTGAAGATACCGTTTATCTTCTTTGAAGACCCCCTATTCCACCCTCTCTCTTTATCTCTAAAGGGAGAAATTAAGAAAAGGAGGAGGAGGAGGAGGAGGAGAAGGAGGAGGAAGGGGGAGGGAGGGAGGGAGGGAGGGAGGGAGGGAGGGAGGGAGGGAGGGAGGGAGGGAGGAGGGAGGGGGGGGGGAGGAGGAGGAGGAGGAGGAGGAGGAGGGGAGGAATATAATAATACCATACATCTCTCATGTTTTATGTGACATTTCTTTGGATTGAGCAGTTATTGGTTGAGCAGATATAGCCACTACAGAATGATTGATTTTAGTTTTCTCTCTCTCTCATTCCAGGTGGACGAGGTGTAATCAAAGCAAAGAAGCAGGTGGAAAAGTCTAAAATCTCTGTGGGCCGAGTAACAAGAAACAAGAAGAAATTTGTCACAGTAGTCAAGGGTCTTGAAACACATGGTATGTACAAGTAATGTAATAAAAAGCATACTAATCGTAGTGCAGATTTAAAGAGAAGGTTGAGTTTAGGTAAAGGTGAAAAATAATTTGTGTGCTTTCTCGTGGTTGTCTAGTCAGTTTGGAAGAAAATCACAGGAAAATGTCCCTTGAAAAGGAAATGCTCTTCATATGCGTCCATATTTGAAATAGGACAAGATATAGCTGAATAGTGTGAACCAAATATCTGATCCACATTTGTGTGTGGTCCCATATACCCATTACTGTGTGCTGTTTATGTGACTGTCAGAATGATTCAAGTCAATTTCTTATTTTGATGATTCCAAAACGTCTCAGTAGACACCAGTCCCAATGCTCATGCACTACATAATTAAATCTTTCCCTCTTGCTTCTAGAAAATCACTTTCAAAATGAAACTTTTGGCTAGTACTCAATTTCAGCTTTAAACCCTGAATAAGTGGGTAGAATTTGTTCACAGATTTATGGAGTCCTCTTCGTACAAAATGTTTTTCAGTTACCTTATCCAACTTAAGCTGTTAAGAATTTAGTTTACCATTATTGTAACTGTCCATGATTAATGATTAAATCTTTTTATTGTGAGATGATCTCTGTAAATTTTTGTAATGAAAAACAAATGGACAATGAATACTTGATTTTTTAAAAATTTCTTTCTATTTGTCAACTTCTTTATTCAATATATTTACCATAATTCTGAAAGTAAATCAACAAAAATGATGTCATTTCTCTTTTTTGCAGTTTGAATCGTACCTCTATTTCTTATATTGTTTTGTCACAGGTGTCTCATTAAAAGAAGCAGCTAAACTCTTTGGAAGGCATTTTTCTTGCGGGTCGTCGGTGTCTGGAGATGAAATTGTTATACAGGGCGATTTTGTGGAGGATGTCATGGTCTTACTTGTCGAAAAATATCCTGAGGTAATGAATGAAGAAAGAACAACAAAATATAGATATTAAAGGCCCACTGTACTACTTGTAGCTACTTGCTCCCTCTATATAGAAAACAATGCCTAATCGGTGACCATTGGTCCCCCATAATCCTTTTTCTTATGTTAATTGAGAGCTGAGTTGATGAGATAGCCACCTGTCAGTGACCTTCCTGGGTGGTAATCCTTCCTAGCCAAAATAGTACATACAGCCTTTAAGATTGTATGGTTGGTTGGTACATGTAGGTTGAAAGAAATGGCAGAGATTGAACTTTCCAATTGAGAGATAATTAAAATGGAGTACAGTGAAAAAGAGGGAAAGGAAAAGTGTAGCCCCATATACTCATTTTTGTGTGCATGCAGTTACATCAAGTCTTCGGTACTACATAATCAATGTATCCCGACTGCTTCAAAACAGTTTCTTTCACAATGTACAGGTGTCCACACTTGTATGCATTGCTTTTTAGTGGACCCCTCTGTTTCCAATATGTATTCCTAAGTTGTTGTAAATGTTTATAATTGATTTGTAATGTTTTGTTGGAAACTTCAATAAATTGAATTGAATTTCATGACCAATATTTCACTTTATCTTTAATTCCTCTCTTGTTTCTTCTCTCTTCATGTCCATCTTAGATTGAGGAAGACGATATTGAAGACATTGGGAAACAAAAGAGATGATGTCACCATCACTGGAGGACTGATGCGGAGGAGGGAACAGCTTTGGCTGGGAGAGAGGAAGAGAGAGAGAGAGAGAGAGAGAGAGAGAGAGAGAGAGGAGACAACCTGCAAAGGCATTGACGTCACAAACAATACATATTTTTTTCTTCTACTGGATTAAGAGAATGCTCAGTCCAGAAATCAATCTGCTGTTAAGCAGTAAAACTACATGCATGTGCTTTTAAAGTACCGACATAAAGCCATAGACAAAATGGAAAATTAAGCAACCTGAGACCCATTTCACAAAGCCTTTTTTCAATGACAAATCTGCTGATAACCAATCAGAAGCAAGGACTTCACTAGCTTATAACAAAAACTGTCATTTGTGGCTGATGAAAAGTTTTGTGAAATGGGGCCCTGTTCTGCTTTTCAGGGGCCATGCCTCCTTCAGTTGTATCCTGAAACTTTTTGTGTTCATTGGTAACCTCGTGTATTTATTGTAATTAACAGAATAGGAAATAGGTGTTGATTCTAATTTCTTTTTAAAATTAAATTTAAATTGTCAAATCTTGTTTAGCACCTTCCAGAACCTACTATTAAGGTCTTGAGCAATAGACTTGTCTACCGTTTTTATGCATTCTTTTTCAACAAATGGTTCTCTTGACAACTAACAAGTTTGTTAGAGGCTTGTCCAACCTAGCAACAATTAGATGGATCCACAAAGTGAATTCCATCCATAGCAATGCTATTACGCATACAAGGTGAATTGTTGGTATCCAGGTGTTAGGAGCAGAAACATGCATAAACTGAAATATATTAGTAAACAGGTCTCTTGACATAAATGGACTTGAGAATTGAGTATGGACTTTTTACCCCCATAAGATGGGGATAATAAATATTAAATAAGATTAAACTCTACAATTACTAGTACCTTTCACGTTATTCATGTTCGTATGCAATTTCTCGGGCAGGACTTGCTGACATCATGAAAGGGTTAAACATTGACCAAGCGACGGTTGATGGTATTGTTTCTGTCTCTGTCTTCAGTTCAATTCCAACTCTTTAATGGGCAAGTCCAAGATATATGCCATACATAACCAAGAATTATTGAATTGTATTACAGAATTGTGAACCCAATTTGATATCAAAATACTGGTAGTTACTAGCTTGAAACAGTCACCATATATACCGGTCCTAAAATCTTAGATCTTTGATGAGATAACCCTCCTGGCCAAACAAGTGCATCATTAGCCGCAATTCCTTACAAGTAAAACTCTACTTGTATTCTTTATTATTTTCAATGTAAAACAGAGCAAATGGATAACAAATAAAAACAAGATAAATGAATATTGTAGTGTGCATATTGTGTATCTTTATTTGTTTTAGTTTTTTACTTTAGACTAGTATAAATAACAATGTTAAAAGCAATTTTGATATAACACATGTACATAGTCATTCAGGTATACAAATATCATATATGATAAAAATAACATCTTATCCAAGTTAGTACAAAGAGCCAATTCTTACAGCATGGAACTAGTATGCATTTCAGGAATCATGATTATAAGAATACAAAGTATTTGGGAATAGATGTCTTGTTTTTCATAGACAAAATAGAGGCTTTTTCCCAAAATGGCACAAATCTTGTATGGAATTTCAACTTTAATATTACATTGACCATCCTTTAATACCTAAAGATATTCAATTTAACTTTTAAAAAATCCATTATTTTGACATGGTAACGGAAGTAAAATGTAGATGAATCTTCTGAAAACGTATAACAATCTAAGAAGGGGAAAGATTTATTTTCAATATTGAAAAAAAAAACCAACTATTCATTGTGTGGTACAAATAACCTTTAAAACATGAGTTTCATCAAAATAGAGTAGTCATCAAATTCCATTCCATTGTTGCTCACCAAACAGCATACATATGTGTCTACTTGCCATAAACTTTGGGCCCAATTAAAAAAAAAGATTGTCAAAAGTTCAAGAGTGACAATCATTCTAATGTGTATATCGTTTAAATATTCAGCCTCCAAAGAAATGAAATTGTATCAAAAACTGTAAAAGCAGAACTTTTCAGTCAGTGACAATGCAGTCATAAGAATACAGCCTCTGTGCATCCGCTCATGGTGTTAGTAATGATTATTTCAGTTTGCTAACTGTTTCCTAAATTCTTTTGCTTGATTAGTGTAGCTCATTTAAAAATAAAATACATGGTTATACAATTCCTAAAAATGATTTGCTTCTCATAGACAAATTTTAGACACAATCTCATCTCAAAATAATAAATATAAAGGCCTTTGGCAAGAACACTGGTAAAATAACAAACTAAGGTTTCATTACAAGAAAAAAACATTACAAATATATTTCATGGCATAAAACAATACGACCAACAATAGGTTCGCACTAAAGTATCGGAACAAAGTATGGAACTTACTAAAACAAAATGAATGCATATTTCCTAATGGAACGTTCACAGGAACCACATTCTTCACCTTCACAAGCAATTGTTTTGTAAATAAATGTGAATGTACTTGAGATTGTATTCCTTCTAAATTTGAAGTTGATTATTTAGGTTTGTTTTGGTAAATATGTGAAAGTGATTAAACTCGCTATCTAACAAAAATGGAATATATCCTGCTTCATGTTCAAATTTGACCATTAAAGGTGAGCAATACTCCATCATACGTAACGAGAACTGCCCAAGAAAGAGACAAATTATTGCAATTAAAACGAAATAGTCGGAAGGGAGAAAGGACTTTGACTTTACTTTGTCACTATTTATTATTATTGTTTAATTATATATGTATGATATCATTTCTTGATATATTTTTCACTATGACAATTAAATAAATAAATGAAAATTAAAAGTGTTCCTCTATACAAACTAATTTTTTTTAAAAATGCATCTGAATTGGTTTAGAAAATATATATTCAAATTTGCCTTATTTGTAAGTTTCAGGGAATGATTCACAATTCCTTGAAGTACCCCTCATCCATTTATAAAAGCGTTCATACACCACATTGCACATCATGTCAAACTATTAATGTCATAATGGACAAATGTCCTTTCCCACGACAGGGTATATTTAAAACATTAGTTGATCAGTGCCTTTTCCATACTGTTCTTCACAATATCTGTATCGCCCTTTCATGGCTTACATGTAATTCATGTGTTCTCTCGTTTCCCATCATGTTATACAGTACCAATAGGCTATTTTCGTAAAGTAAATCAAATTTAATGCATAAATCTTTCTGAAGTGCCTCATCACAAAATATTTGATTCACCTGTTACAAATATATGTCAGAATGCAAATTGAATACATTCTGTGTTGTAAGGTAGGACAAGCCATAATGTTTGTCCTACCTAGCAACAATTAATGTATGCAATTCACATTCTGATTATTGAAGTACAATTATTTGTAACAGGTGAATGAAATAATTTCTTACATGGCACTGAACAATGATTTGTGCATTAAATTGATTACCTTACGAAAATGGTATATTACTTGACTGACGTTACAGATTGACCATGGTGTCCTGTCGGCATTTTGCCAGATCTTTATGAGACTTGTCAATAGACCATTGACCAGACTGAGTACAAGTGACCTAAGGTCAACCCTAATCAATCGTTACCTTTGGTCAACATTTTATCATGGCAAAATATCACAAAATATAAATTTCTCATCACTCTCTTCTTTGTCCCCTCTTCCTTCTCAATCTTTTGCATAACCCTCCAGTTTCCACACCCAAATTGGCAGTAGTTGCAGCATTCAAAAAGTAACCCCATCAATGGCCTATGACCTCTGACCTACAGAGGGTGTTGGAGGTCAATGCCTCCTCAGTTATCACCTTGTCTATCTATGCTCTTACGTTTTATTCTTTACCCTCCTCATTAACATGTCTGATCAGCCATGGCATAGCATTAGGCTTCATTGACCTATGACATGAAATGACCTGACATGACATGGATATGAAAGGTCGTCACAGAGTCGCAATCCTTACACAAAACCTTCAGAGTCAGCTCAGTCATGACCACAGGAGCCCAATAGCATGGCATTACATCTACAGGTGACCCTAGTATGACCTATGACCTACAACACTGCATGCGACACAGTCCCGATTCATGTAGGTCATCATTAAGTCAAATGACCTTTGAACTAGCCCAGTCATGACCAAATCAATGCCTGAGGGTCCCAGTCTGGCTCCCGCTTATAAGGAAGCAGACCTGACTTTCCGACCATCGTCCCCAAACCAGAATCGCCTATCACCACTAGCCCCAGCCCTCCATGGCGTACCGCTCTGAGCGTGACCCTCCCCACGACCCCTGATCCTGGGGTGACAGGTCCTGACCCAAGTGAACTTTGAGCTCTGACATGCGTCTGGCCAGGGATGTGATGATCTCATGAAGGAGCTCCTTGCTCAGGAGACGCATCTTGGGGTTCTGAGCAACCTGAATAGCATGGAAAATCAAATGGAAATACGATAGAAAAATTTATTGATTTGTTTATATGAAAAATATTGTCCCCCAAAAAGATTACACACTTTCCAAAAATTTGTGTGTTAGTGGTCCAGAATCCTGAAGGTTTCATGCTTAAAGTGATTGGGTAACTTTGTCTCAGATTCTGAAACAATCCTGGATTTAGCTCATGCTGCAATAATAATCATAAATCTTTAGGTCAGTCAGGAACCCCATGACTTTTACAAGCTGATCGCCTGTCTGATTATCAAGATATTTATGATTGGAAATCAAAATTTCAAAATTTGTTTTCCTAACGGTTTTTATAACAATACAGTCTATTAGGGGAAAGAGATTTTTATTTTTTCAAGGCACTTCATTACCATTTTGCAGCGCAATTTTTTAAGGCTTCAATATGACACCATATCACAGACACTGATAACATGTACATGTAGGACTATGCATCTCAGATTTAATATCGTACGATGCCTTTAAGTAAATTATGGAACAAACGTTGCAGTTTAGAAAGAGAGAAAGAGAGCGGGAGAGAAAGAGCACATTAATAGAGACAAATTCAGCCATAAAATGACTACCTTTGGGAAGCTCCTGACGATGATCTTGAGGGCATGGTCCTTCATGTCCTTGGCTCCGACCCGGTCAGCAGCATCCAGAATCTGGACTACGTTCTGGATGGAGATGTTGACCTCGAGGTTCTCCTTGCAGAAGGCCTGGATCCGATTGTTGGTGAAGCCAAAGAAGTCAGGCGCACAGAACAGGTAGCTGGTAGCGGGAGTTCAAAGGTCAAGGAAACATTTATTACTTATTACCCAGTTTGCTAGTCCTTTTCAGGACTTTAATAATAATTATAATATTCCGCTTTTATATAGCGCCCAATACATCGATGTGCCTAAGCGCTTTACAGATATATTATTACCCCGGTCATCGGATTCAGGCTTACCCGCACACAATGTATGCACATTTTCCACTCCCAGGGGAGCATTCCAGCCAGTTGCCATTTTACAAGTGCACACTTGCTCATCCAACCACATGAACTTTCGCATCCTACCGGGTACCCATTTAATACCTGGGTGTAGAGAAGCAAGCGCAGGTAATTATCTTGCCAAAGGATATTAGTGCCGTGTCGGGATTTGAACCCTCGTCCTTTGCATCTCCAGTCAAGAGCCTTAAACTACTCGACCATGACACTCTTGACTTTACCCTTAAACAAAAGATTACCTTATATTCCTAAGTTTTCTACTTCTCTCTCTAACAGTGCATAAGTAGTCCTTCTTAGGATGAAGCAAGAAAGAATACTTCAACCTCCCCTTTTACTTGTCTATCCTCTTTTAAACCAACCACTCCTTTTCAGGACTGCCCTCCTTCCCACATGGTGAAAAGTGTATTACGGTAAACCAAATAAATGTTCAGATACAGTACAGTACAATACTTCCTACTATTGTATGGCGCCTGTTCCTGCACAAGTGTTCCAAAGTCGACTTCTGACACTCTGGACCTTATTCAGTTTTACATGAATGGGTGTGTGTGATTTTTTTCTTTTTTCTTCCCAAGAGCGCCTTGAGCAATTGATTTCAAGGGGATTTGGCACCTTATGAATCTATGTGCATCTACATAACACTAAACGTAACATAATACCCAACCTCAAAATATATGGCCTGAATTCACAAAGGAGGTTTGTCGACAAACCTCCTTTGTGAATTTGGGCCTATATGTTTGATAAAATAAATTTCAGAGCCAAAGTATCCAGAGCATATGTCTCATCACCACTTTTACATTGTAGATGTTGTAGGATAAGACTGAAAGAACAGGAAAATTTTCTTAAAGCCTGAGGGACGGAACCTGTTTATAATATCTCTCATGGCCTTGATTTGGGCAGTATATACCAACCACCGATCCTTGATGCCATACCGCTAGCAATCAGAACGACATGGATACAGTATCACTTCCCTGCTGATATTTTCCTCTACAAAATCTACAATATGGAATAAAATGTAGATTTTTAATAATTGTTTCAAAGGATACAGTGAATCTTCAGCAGGCATCGCCACAGAACCATAGTAGATGTATCTGAGCAGGGAATCAAAGGCTTGTCTTGACGGAATGGTCTCTCCGATCGTCACCTGTAGGTTTGCAAGGAAAATGGACGTAATAAAGAGCTCATCATGACAACTTTTGAGCCACTCTTGAGCTCATTAAACTGGCTTTCGTTGAAACAAAGAATATTTTCAAATTACCGGTACTCTTATTTGTCTACAAAATACTCAATAATCAAGCTGCACAATATTTAGATACCTGTTTGAATTTATATACACCTAACAGGGCATTGAGGTCAGCCAGTGATCCTTTCTGTCTCGCACTTTCAGTTACTTGCACATAAGCCGGTAATAGGACATTTACTGTATCTGCTTCACAATACTCGAATGATCTAGAATAATGATGCATTGATATTTCTGCTTAATTGGAATCAGATTAATGAAGAGCATACATAATACAGAATGCATTATACTATATACTGTTTACTGAATCAAATCAATATTCAAATAATCATATTACAATTGGGGATAAGTACTTCAAGGCACAGAGAAAATATATAACTACTGAAGAGACAAATGACAAAAGGAAAATCATACAATTTACATTTACATGTAACAATATAGTTGTAAGACCATAAAGATGGAAAGAGTAAGAATGAGTGAGTGACCAAGAGAGAGAGAGAGAGAGAGAGAGATAGAGAGAGAAGGGGGATACTAAGGACTATACTTTAAAAACAAGTTAAACTTTTCTACCCCCCCCCCCACCATGACCCCATCAAACAACACAAAATATAGATATAGATATTTCTTGTACAGTACATGTACCGGTATGTAACATCCATAGAGAACAAGGATTTAACAAAAGTTAAGATTTTGAAACCTTTCCACTAGATCCTTGAATTCACGTCGTGTTACTGAACATACACACTTACATTGACACTGTCATTCTCTGGCATGAACGATCTAAACATGGCCTCGAAGTAAGAGCTCCTAGCAGCCAGGATGGGCTTGTGAGCAGGGAAGGGCGTGCCATCAAGCATCAGGGTGATACAGGAATAGTCCTTGCCGGTCTTGCTCTTCAGAAAGTCCTCCATGTCGTGCTGTAGAGTGGTCATAGCTGGGAGAAAATAAGGAGATTCAGATGATAAACTTATTGATTGACTGACTGATATATTATTTGATTGATTAATTAATTGATCTCTTGGCTAAATCTTCAATTCCTCCTTTGACTGACTTTGAGAACATGTATATGATTGCTGAAGGGTGTGTCATCAAGCACGAGGGTTGTAAAGTGGTCATAGCTGGGAGAAACCAAAAGAGATTCAGATAATAAACTTATTGATTGACTGACTGATATACAGGTATTGATTGATTGATTGATTGATTGATTGACTAATTGATCTCTTGGCTAAATCTTAAATTCCTCCTTTGACTGATTTTCAGAACATGTGTATGATTGCTGTAGGGTGTGCCATCAAGCACGAGGGTGATACCGGAGTGGTCCTTGCCGATCTTTCTTGTCTGAAAAGACTTCATGTTGTACTGTTAGGTAGTCATGGCGGGGAAAAAACAAGGATATTAGGACCATTAACTGATTGAAAGATTGAGTCCAATCATAATTAGTTCATTATTTCGAATTCATCTGTTTTATTTTATCATAGAAAACTAGTTCCAGGTTGTATCTTATGCGCATATGGTAACTCGGAATTGAATTTAGTACGCATACAATACCCTTTTGCAAAAATAAAAGTTGTAACTGAAATTTTAAATATGATTGCACCAGCAAGAAACCACACAGAAACACAGCAGCACATATTTTGCTGATCGAAAAACAAAATTGTATATCAAACAATTCACATCAATTATTAAGAGAAAAAAATTAGAATTATAGAAGCAGGACTTACATGTTCTGTCAAATTCTGGCATCTTCTCGTGTTGGTACGGCCTGCCTGCTGCCAGCTGTCTTCTTCGAACCACTTCAACCATGAGTGGCTGAGCTAACTGTTCAAACTCTTTGCTCATGACAATGCCGTTGTAATTACTCTCCTTCACGACAAAGTTCAGGCAGAATTCCTGTTGGAGGAGCAGAGTGGTGAAAATATTAAATGGTGTTTTGTTACATACAACACCATCAATACAATGAATGTACTTGCATATCAACATGACATTATAAAACCCCCAAGACATCTAAAAGTACTTCCAACTATACCTCCACCATGAGTACCCAGGCGCGGATCCAGGATTTCTTAGGGGGGGGGGGGGCAAATTTGAAATCATTTTGAAATTAAGTGGGCTGAAATTTGAAGATAGAGTGAAATGGAGAGATGTTGCAATCAACCTCCGAACCGGGAGAAGATACTTAGATAGATAGATAGAAATTTGAAAATTGTGCTGGCTAATATTTTGCTCAGGGGGGGGGGGGGGGGGAGGGGGGTAGTGAGCACCTTTTCTTTTTTTTGGCCCTCAAAAATTTGAAAAATCGCAACAATCTCCAAAAAAAGGTAAAATTGAAGTGTTTTTACATATTTTTTCCCAGGGGGGGGGGGGGGGGGGGTAGTGAGCACTTTTTATTTTTTTTGACCCTCAAAAATTTGAAAAAATGCACCCCCCCTCCCTGGCGCTCAAAGAGGGGGGGGGGGGGGCCCATCTCCAAAAAAAGGTAAAATTAACGTGTTTTTACACGTGTTTTTTCCTCTGGATCAGCCACTGCGAGTTCCTGAGCTAACTGCTCAAACTCTTTACTCTCCTTCTCGACAATGTTCAGGCAGAATTCCTGATGGAAGAATGGGGTGGCAAAAAATGAAACTTTGTTGTTGTCATACACACACTGTACAAGTAAAATAGCATCAACGTGTATGTAATGTGACAATTGTTTTTTAGGCAGTAGCCTAGGCTTTAATGTTCTGTTGTTATATTCAATAAACAAGTTATTCAGTGACAATAATTCAACAAATTATAGGCTAATTTGTATTCCCCCCCCCCCCTCAGTCTTTTGTCAGTCTGTTGTAACACTTGTTGGAGTGAGCAGAGATATAAGAGGAGCTGCTTTCTTTTACCCAAACTCTGAGGAATCAATTTTTGTTTATCTTTGTTAAACAATATGATGAACTCTTCTACTACATTCATGAGGGGCGATAGCTCAGTGGTAGAGCAGTGGTCTCGTAACCAGGAAGTCCTGGGATCCAAACAGAGTCGATACGCTTATGCCCTTTGGTAAGGCATTAATCCTTATTACTATTCGGAGAGGACTTAAAGGTAAAGACCAGTATTGGAAACGCCCCAATTTCAAAAAATGAAATGGAAGCTCTCATTACCAATCATGTGAAAGAATATGTTTTGACTAATACGTGATGATAAAAAATTTGCCGGGAAACCGCCTACTAATTCATATATTTGGTAAATTTTTTTCTCTCATGGTCTGTGAGAGATATAGGGTAGTCCCATATACATCTTTCTGTGTATAGTGCTTGTGACTTTACGAAGAATGGGCCAAATTTCTTATCATTTTGATGATTCCAGAACCTTGCAGATGCTAGATGCTAGATGATCAACCTTTTCTGATCGATTCCACAACGTTTCTTTCACAATGCAATCGCATGACCATAACTGGTCTTTACCTTTAAAGCCGACGGTCCCCTGGTTGCTTTAACTTACAAGCATACACAGGCTTTCTTAGCTGTCAGGTAAAACAAACAATCAACGAACAATTTCAATAGGAATAAAATAGAAAAAGGGGACATTTGATGATTACCTTGATGAAATCAAGTTGCAGCCTGTCTGAATACTGTAAGACCTGAAGAACATTGAAGTGACCAATGGACACCCACAGGAAATGGACGCACATGTACTCCAGCTTGCGGAGAGAGAACTATGGGAGACAAAACAGAACATGGCTTTAATTTTTTGCTTCAATGATAGTGTTTATACAGTAGATAATTTGGCAACCTCTCATCTCCTCTGTTAATACATCTTTTCACATGATCTGTTTTCACTAATATCAAATATATTCATGCAGATAAATATATATAGATGCAGGCTATGTTTCAGTGAAAATACTCTGTCCCTCAGATAGGACGCTTAAAGGAGACCAGGTGTATAGGTGAGTCACCACCTCTGCATGTTGAGAACCCACTGCAGTATTTGTACAAGAGTAGGGGGATATCCCTGTTTAGTGATTCACCTGCACATCCCCAATCAGTTGTACAATGAGGAAAGACCCAAGGGTCAAAGTGATTCAGTTTCGCATTTTCGCCTCCCAGGCACAGGTGACGCCAAATACATGATAATAGTAATGGCATATATATTTGTTTGCATCTACCTGCACAGATAACCTGTAGACATCCATGAGTAGCAGAAGGAAGTCTGTGTTACGATCATCGAAACCTTGGAGCTTCCTGTCCACCTTGTCTGTATACAGGAACCACAGTAGGACCTCAAATGCTTCTGGTCTAGCATCTGGGACCTGGACCTGCGGTATACAGGGGTCCTTCTTCTTAGGGCTAGGAACACTGGCGGTGGAATCACTCTCTTGATCATTCTCGTTCTACAAGGATGATAAGGGACGATGAGGGATGGAGAGGAGGAGGAGAAAGAGGGAGAGGAGGAGGAGGAAGAGGAGGAGGAGGAGGAGGAAGAGGAGGAGGAGGGGGGAAGAAGGAGGAAGAGGAGGGAAAGGAGGAGGAGGAAGGGGTTGAGAAGGTGAAGAGGTGAAAGAGGAGGAGGGGGAAGAGGAGGAGGAGGAGGGGGAAGAGGAGGAGTGGAAGGAGGAGGGGGAGGAGGAGGACGACGACGATGAGGAGAAGGATGAGGTGGAGGAGGTGGTGGTGGAGGAGAAGGAAGAGGTCGAGTGTGTGGAGGAGTAAGAGGAGAAAGAGGAGAAGAAGAAGGAGGAGGACAACAATGACAGCGAGGAATACAGGGAAGGAAAAAATATGAAAGGAAAAGTGAGGAGAAAAGGTGCATGTAGGAGAAGAGGAACAACGTGAAGAAAGAGAATGAGAAAGGGGTAATTAAAAGTGAGCGAAAAAGAAAAGAAAAGGGAGGATGAAGAAGAAATAGAGTTACCAAAATTCCATTCGGCAAATTTACAATAATTGTTTTGAAGGCTATTAAAGATTTCATTTTCTGAACAAATACTACAAAGTTAAGGTACATTTCTATATCTCAACGGTCTACTATCATCGATAAATGTGCTTTCATACGAAGCCTAATGTCTTCAATCTGTAAATGGGGCATGACTCCTCTCCACCGCACAATCACAACCCATAGTTATGGATCGACAGAAGGTCTTTGGTACATAATTCCTTGGTGAATTGCTGTTTGGTCTGCAACCATTGGGTAGTAGAGGAACTAGTTGTAGACCAAATGGCAATAAACTTTTTTTCTTCAATGAGAAACAGTTCAATGTGAGGTTGATTTTAAGCTATTCTTGCTGTCATCCATACCTGTACTTCTTTTAGTTCATCACCGCTTTTTATATTTTGCCTATAACCATCATTACCTTAAAAAGGTGGTAATATTCACACACACAAATCATCCATGTTGACTTATGAATTTTCTCATTTCCATAAGCTTTAGTATAGGAGCCATCCGCTTCCCGTAGGCAATGGGTAACTTAATACAAGCAATCAACGTTTTACTACTGAGAATGGCCATACACGTACCTCTACATCGGTTTGGTCCACGTTGAGTTGTCTCTCCTTCGCTTGTTCTATCTTTAGTCTTAGATGCTGACATCTTGCTGCTATGATTGCCGCATGGGCAGGGATGACAACAGCACTCTGACAATAAAGAACAAGTAAAAAAAAATTATGCAAATATGTAGATGTTTTTAATAATGTGTTACTATTAACTAGATAAAGAATCATTCTTTGATGGCACCACATAATAACAATAACAGCAACAACATTAATAAAGATAGGAATAATAATACTATGTCTTTAAGCGCTGTACAGATCAGGGTTGCCTGCACACAATGTATGCTTATTCTCCACTCCCTGAGGAGCATTCCAGCCAAGCTCTATTTTACAGACGCTCACAATGTTGAGCAAAATACATTAACATTCGCATCTACCAGGTACCCATTTAACACCTGGGTGGAGAGTGGCAAATGTAGATTAACGTCTTGCCAAAGGCCAAACGTCAAAGGACGTTAGTACCGGCTTGGATTTGAACCCTGTACCTTGTGATCTATAGTCCGGTGACTTATCCACTGGACCACAAGACCTCTAAACCTACAACACCACATAGAGTGGCATAAGGTTGAGCACTTCACATAACTATATATCTGTATTAAAATAAGATGTGAGTACTTTCAGGGGCCTACGTTGAGCACAGTTTTACCTCTTTTAATCCCTATTTGCCATGCCTTCACATGTAAAATAGTTTTTAGTTTCTCATATGTTAACATAAAATGACTTTAATGTGACATTGTATCAAATTCTTACCTCTCCCACAATGAATTCCACATCGGTGAACTGTCGGCTGATGAGGAGCTTTCCAAAATCGTCTTTGAGAGTGCACTGCGGGTAAGACGCAAACTGGAAACGGTACATCTCGGCGCTCCGAATATTGTTGTCCACTGTCCCTCCGAAGATCAACATGGCGTCCCCTATCACAGAGGCAGCATGGAATAGTCTGCCTGATGGACACTGGGTTGAAACAAATGTTGTGAAACAGATTAAAATCATTAGAATACCATTGAGTACTAGTTTGCAATACTGCACCACCATCATCTAAGACAAGCATTCATACAATGTAACAACTTTATTTTTCGGAAAGAATATTATGTAGGGCTTATCAAGCAATTTTAAGCCAGTTAAAGACCCTACCCATTGAAAATAAAAATGTATATCAATTGGAAGCTGAATGAACATAAAATACAAATATAAAGGAGTAACAAAATGTTTTCCTTTTCAGTATTACACATAATGAAAAATACAAACTAATTTTTCACTATCCTTTAAATCGAGGGTCAACAGAGATCAAATCTGCCGCAGTTAAGGGGACAACATAACTTGATCGGCTTGCCTATATAGCTGAGGCAATGAGTTTGTGCTTAATTAATGCAAATTCATTGTGAATACGTGTATGACGTCATCAAGTCAACAAGAATTGATATTATTGTAATCTATGGCTGATAAGCTTTCCGTTGATACATAATTCATTAATTTAATCAAGCAACCAGAAATTAAGCAATCAGTGATCCTCTATTATGGTTTGGACCCTATTCTGCCATTTCAATGTGTTGAACGAATTAGCTAGCTACCCTTTCCAGTACACTCATAGCATTTGTAGGAGTACTATCCAAACATTCATGTATGCACAAACATCAAACAGAGAACCCACCTGACTATCTGGAGAAGGTTTGATGATGCTCCAAGTCCCATCGTCAATATCATAGCTACAACAAAAAGGAAGATGATACAATTATTTCAATTGGCCATTTTCGTAATATAATCAGATGCAATGCATGAATCTTCGTTAAGTGCCTAGTTACAAATGATTAAATTCACCTGTTACGAAATATTGTATATCAATAGTCAGAACGAGAAATGTAAAATTACGTCTTGTTGGGTAGGAACAATTAACACATGCAATTCGCATTCTGACTATTAAAATACATTGATTTGTAACTGGTGAATGAAATAATTTGTAACATGGAAGATTTATGCATTAAATTTGATTACATTGCAAAAATGGTCTATTTTAGACAGAACTGTCGCAAAACTCAATTCATACATATAAGGATTGTCTGAAGGGGTGGGGAGGGGGGAGATGGCAATGTTTGAAAACAGCAGTTGCTCAAATCTAGTCAGATCTTCTTATCTATGAATGTTATTCAAATACCTTGTACTATTTAGCATTTATGTTGCCAGTGAACCCAATGACTTTTACGAGCTGATCGCCTATCTGATTATCAAGATATTTATGATTAGAAATCGAAATTAAAAAATTTGTTTTCCTAATGGTTTTCATTACACTACAGTCTATTGGGAAAATGAGTATGGTAAAACCGGTCACTCAAAGATTTTTACTTTTTTGAGGCACTTCGTGATCATTTTGAGGTGCAAATTTTTTAGGGCTTCAATATTACACTTTACCAAAGACAATGATAACACGTAGGGCCGTACATCTCATATTTAACATTGTTAAACGATTCCTTTAAAGATTTGACGACAATGGCACTACATACCAGTGTAGCTCGTTTGGCAGTGTGTTGTCCGCCGCTCCACCAAAGACGTAGAGATGCCTGTCATGTGACACCATCACGTGACCATAGCGACGCTGAGGAGGGGGCGGGGTTCCCTTCAAGATGTGATCCGACGATATCTTCCTCCATCTGAAACAAGAAAGATGAAGAGATGCTATTGAGTGTTATAGTAAATGAAGAACGTTCATGAATGTGTGCCATATGATTTTCTTTACATACGTTGAAATAGACTATTACCAAATTATCCAAAAGAAATTAACTACTTCGCAGACTTGACCTCTATATTTACTGAAGAAATATGTGAATTTCCAAATGAGTTGTAGAAAAAACATAAAGAAAACTTGCAAAATTCATCTCCAAATTCTATTTGAAGAAGAAATATACTAATGGTGATTTTGTTTTTACTATCTTGCACCCATATACTTGTATGTAGTGAAAATATCATTTAAAACTAGTCTAAGTATCTTTTATAAGTTCTGCGACATATGATCCAGAGCCAATCGCTCCATGTCATGGTCTTACACCTACTACAATACGAACTGTAGATCAAACACTACAACTACGTGTAATCCTATTTCCAGCCAAGAGCTAAGTAAGAACCAATTGCAACCCCAGCTCCAACCCTGTACCAACAAAATAAAGTGTCACCTGAGCAAAGATAGGGTCACCCGTTTACAAGAAGTACATGTATACAAAATGCCAATTTTTAGGCTGATTTTAACTTGAATCCATACCTTCTCTCTTTGAAATCGTACTGATAGAGGTCGTTGGTGATCTTGGCTCCACTCTGCCCTGAGAACACAAACATGCTATCCCTGGATACAGCCACCGGGAAGTTACAGCATGTTGGAGGGTTGTCGCCTGTTTGCTGCACCTATCAAATACAGAAGATGGGAGATTGTTTAAGATTCACTTTTACAAACATTTACAAATCAAGGAAGAGGGGAGGGATGGTGGTGGGGGAGGGGGGGGGGAGAGTAGTGATGTGCCCTCTCCCTGAGAAGACCAATGTGTTATAACCCTAGATACTGCTACTGGGAAGTTACAGCATGTCGGAAGGTTGTCACCTGTTTGCTGCACCTATCAAATACAGAAGGTGGGAGATTCTTTAAGATTCAGCAAGAACTTTAAGAAACATTTACAAATCAAGGAGGAGGGGGGGGGGGGGGGGAAGGAGGGATGGGGTAGAGTAGTAGTGTGCCTTTTCCCTGAGAAGACCATAGTGTTATTATCCCTAGATACTGTTACTGGGAAGTTGCACCTATCAAACACAGAAGGTGGGAAGTTGCATGTAAAATCACTTTGTAGTAGATCCATGGTAATATTCATGATTTTATTTGTAAAGGTCTATGTTTTACAAATCAAAGATGGGGGGGGGGGGGGTGAATAGTGTACCTCTGTCCTATTTACAGAATGTATACAAAAAATGCTACTTGTTTTTCTGAATCTGGATACTGCCACTAAGGAAGTTACAACATGCTAGAGGGTAAATCACCTGTTTGCAGAGGGAGAGAGGTAAAGAAAACATAGGAAAGAGTGGAATATATTAAAAGGGAATCGCATGCTTGCACCTATTGCAAATTCTGTCCGTTTTTGTATATTGTTTATTCTTCAATCATCTGTGTCATCCTCCATTACATGCATCCAACACAGATTGCGCAACCCGTGAAAATACACCCGTCGAAAAATTGAGAAAGAAAGGCAAGGACTGTCTCCGTTTTAGCGTTGAGGGTGTGTTATTTTCTCAGCTGATTGGGCGCACGACACGGAAATAGTCCGGACAGCGGACTAGCTCGCACCTTAATTTCCGCAAAACCAACAAGCAATAAATCAATACACCTGTCGTCAATTATTCAAACCCGGATCCAAACAATAACCTATAACAACTACACATCACATGTCTCAACCTCAGGTCTAACCATCAATCATATTCCCCTGTCGTGACACGTATGAACAGGATACTGTTATTAGCTACATGTATGTTCACACAAGATTATTGTTCCTATAAACTTCAAGTCTGTGAAACTGTTAGCTACATGGATGTTCACATGAGATCATCGTTGCTTTAAACTTCAAGTCTGTGAAACCTTAAATCTGTTTAAAGCCTGTCTGTACTCAGTTGGCCAGGAGGGATTAGACCTCCCTGCAAGGTCACTGACAGGTGGTTATCTAATCAAATAGGCTGTCACTTTACATAAGAAAAAGGGGATCATGGGAGACCAATGGGTACCGCTTAGGCATTAATTGTTTGCTATGTAGAGGGCGTAAGTAGCTAGAAGTAGTGTACAGGTAGTTCACTTTATACGGAAAATTGTTTAAGGAAAGCTGTTTATAACTTTAAGGTTTCGCTAACTCAAAGCTATAAACAACGATCCACTTACAACAACGAGAGTTCTGGTTCTCAAAGGACAAAATGCCTTTGAAGTTATAACAATTCTTCTAGAGTTGCCCCCCCCCCCTCCACCACCTGCAGTTATCACAATAATCACTCATGGCTTGTAACTTTGAATTAACTTTAAATTTCGTGAACAGGAGGGCATCTGCAGTTTTGTGCAGTCTGTTTTACAAGGTATTACTTGAACGTTTATAACTACGATTTAAACTTATGACGTAAACATTTAAGGACTTTAATGTGAACCTAACTAGCATGATAAATTGTACAATACAAAGTACATATTCCTCAAGGACTACAGTTGTCTTTGGAAGTTTAGTTTGGATCAGCTACAAGGTTTACAAGGTCAAAGTTGAGGTCGAAGGTGAGCTCAAACGATCAAGCATGTCACTTGAACACCTGTTTCAGAATTGCACTTGAATAGACCTATTTGTAAAATGCTTTTTTTCAAATATACAATCGGTAGTAGATTCCTTACAGTATGATTGTATACAGTATGTACATGTACAAAAAATTCTGAAAGAAACCTTGGATGAAGTGGTCTTTTCTGGATGAATTAGCCTCTATAAAAACTAGACACCTACATGTACATGTACATGTACATGTAGCCTACTTTTACTACTCATTGGGTGCTCAAAATTTGCTCTTTAATATTGATAATTGTGATAATCCTTTTTTTGGAGTTGTCATATAATACAGCTCTTACATTGTGTACCGAAAGAGTTCATATCTTGGAGCAATTCATTTTGGCACAATTTACGGTACATATACTGTATATGTACATGTAGATTCTTTGATCCACTCAACCTCCCTGGCGGACCCAAGTGACCACTACACCGGGTCAGTTGACCTCATTATCATCTAGCTTCTAACGAACCTTGATTCCTTGTGATGGGATCAGTATGGAGGGAAATGAACGATAACCTGTAAACTAGCCCGATGGCAATGAGAGATTATCCTCTATGTTAGGCTCAGGCCCACAGGGGATGCACGTGCAAGGGTGCTTTTCTTCACCCCTAAAGTTTTAACATCGATTTCCGAATCAGGTGCTTACAGCTACGGATATCACAGGGAGGGCGTTGCATTAACTTACAAACCTGGATTCCTCCACATTTTCAATATTCTCTTTCTTTCCTTCACCTACTCTGTATAAGTTTATTGTCAGTTTCCGAATCACAAGTAATGATAAATGACTTGAATACCTAGACATGTGTTCAGGAGGATGTGTGGGGATGCTGATCTTATCCTACACACTCCTTTTAATAATCTCTTCCTATAAATTTCTCCAGGATATCTGCAGTCAGACCACCACTCTATTATTAGACTACCTGATCGAAAAAGATAAGGTGGTAACTGACCACTATAGACAGGTGGCAATTTATATATATGTAGTTGACCGCTTTCGATAGACTGGTGACCACCAGGAAAAGTTTAACCGTACTTGGTATATATTTAGATCGAGGTTGACCAAACAGTTTGTTTTAACCACTGGCAGATATCGTGAAATTTGGAATGAATATGTATGGTGAATGATAAGCAATCTAAAACCCTAAATATCATGGATGAGAGTCATATCATGGGCATTAATCCAACAAAGTGATATAAGATAATGCCCTTCTGGTTATACACTAATATAATTTTACTCCATGTACACATCTGTACCTAAAAAATAAAGACAATCTTTAGCCTCTGCCATTATCTAATCCCTGATGATAGAATCAGTTCCTTCAAAATGTTACACTACTGTCAGCATTTTATCATCTGCTTTTGACCTATTATAAATCATAGTCATGACTGAGGAAACCATCTTGGAGGGTTGATTGCCACACAGACATTTCGGTAAACCCCACCTTCCTTAGGAAACCCCTAGAATCCAGGAAATCACTGTAACAATTGTTTGTGAATATCATAAAACATTCTCTTATTCTTTCCATAAGAAGTGTGTCTCATCAAATTTGGCAATGATGGACTGTCTTCCCCTTATTAGTTAGCAGAATGATGAACGGTTCAACAAAGGTTTAGGGGTGATGACATTTTCAATGAACATTAAATGTAGATGTCACAGGCTCACAGCGTATTCCTTGAAATAAAAGCAAATTTCCAGAGAAGTATGTAAAGACACGCCAATTTTATCATGCAAATAATGTATGTATTCAACCAAGGGGATGCTATAAAGGTGCAATGAAAACTAGATGGAATTCGACTGCGCGCAGTCGAAAATGATGCCTCCGTTATAGAGCAATTTTACAAACCAAAACAGAAAAAAAAAATTGAATTCACGTTCAATGGTAATCCATTGACAGGTTCTCAGAATATTGTGATTACAAGCAATTTCTCATATACATATATGACCCTTTGATCTTTGACCTCATGACCATAAAATCTACTCAGTTCATTGGCTCTGCAAGATGTTCTGAGTTAAATAGTAATCCATCTGTCAGTTCTAATGAGAATGCGTTCACAAGCTATTTTTGCATACATAATGGGCCCATGACCTTTGACCTTTGACCTTATGAACCAAGAATCTACTCAGTTCATTGGCTCTGCAAAAAACAAACACGACCTAATTTTGGCATGAATCCATCAATCGGTTCTTGAGATAACGCGATCACAAGCTGTTTTTGCATTCATAATGTGCGCTGTGGCCTTTGACCTTTGACCTACGTGCTCCAAAATCTAATCAGATTGTCTTCCTATGGTGATACACACTATCATTAAGTTTGAAGTTTTTACATCTCCAGTGGTTCTTGAGATATCATGATAACAATCTCAATGTATGGAATTTCATAAGTTGACCTCTGTGACCCTTGACCTTTGACCTACGTGCTCCAAAATCTAATCAGATTGTTTTCCTATAGTGATACACACTATCACTAAGTTTGAAGTTTAAATCTCCAGTGGTTCTTGAGATATCATGATAACAATCTCAATGTATGGAATTTCATAAGTTGACCTCTGTGACCCTTGACCTTTGACCTACGTGCTCCAAAATCTAATCAGATTGTTTTCCTATAGTGATACACACTATCACTAAGTTTGAAGTTTAAATCTCCAGTGGTTCTTGAGATATCATGATAACAATCTCAATGTATGGAATTTCATAAGTTGACCTCTGTGACCCTTGACCTTTGACATACGTGCTCCAAAATCTAATCAGATTGTTTTCCTATAGTGATACACACTATCACTAAGTTTGAAGTTTAAATCCCCAGTGGTTCTTGAGATATCATGATAACAATCTCAATGTATGGAATTTCATAAGTTGACCTCTGTGACCCTTGACCTTTGACATACGTGCTCCAAAATCTAATCAGATCGTCTTCCTATGGTGATACATACTATCCTTAAGTTTGAAGTTTAAATCTCAAATGGTTCTTGAGATATCGCGCTAACAAACTCAATACAAGGAATTTCATAAGTTGACCTCTGTGACCTGTGACCTTTGACCTACGTACTCCAAAATCTAATCAGATCGTCTTCCTATGGTGATAAATACTATTCCCGAGTCTTAAGTTTAAATCTTAAATGGTTCTTGAGATATTGTGATAACGGTCAAACGGGACGGACGTACGGACGTACGGACGGACGTACGGACGGTACTACTCACGACAGTATGCTTGTGAGATTTTTGTCTTGTGTGTCTGAAAAAAAGGGGTATCTTGTGTGTCTTTTCATTTTTTCCTTCTAAAGACTACTTGTGTGTCTTAATTCCCAACTTCTTGTGTGTTTGTCTAAAATTAAATGAAAATGCATCTTGTGTGTTTTTTAATACAATATGTGTTGAGACTGGTTTTTAAAATTAAAATTAAGGCTTGTATGCCCAAAAGACATTATTGTCTACCTCTATCCAAGTCAGGAAAATTAAGGCTTGTGTCCCGCAAAAACACATCATTTACCCGCCTAAGTCGTGAAAATTGAGGCTTGTGTGGCAGAAAAGACGATCAGCTACCCTGTCCAAGACAAGAAAATTAAGGCTTGTGTGCCTAAAAAACTTGATGTCCAAAAAGTATACAACTATTTATTTGTGACTTTTGAATGACCAAAAAATTGATTTATCTTTTTTCCTCATTGAATAGAAACATCACACACATATAATACAGGTAATGCAATAATATTCCAATGCTGTGGAGGAACCAATGAAAAGCCGAGGAGCTTGTCATGGCAGAAGGACATTATTATCTACCCCTGTCCAAGTCAAGAAAATTAAGGCTTCTGTGGCATAAAAAAAAACATTACATGTATTATATACCTCTGTCCAAGTCACGAAAATTAAGGCTTCTGTGGCATAAAAAACATTACATGTATTATATACCTCTGTCCAAGTAATGAAAATTAAGGCTTGTGTGGCAGAAAGACATTATTATCTACCCCAGTCCAAGTCAAGAAAATTAAGGCTTGTGTGACAGAAAGACATTATTATCTACTCCTGTCCAAGTCAAGAAAATTAAGGCTTCTGTGGCATAAAAAAATCATTACATGTATTATATACCTCTGTCCAAGTCATGGATATTAAGGCTTGTGTGGCAGTAAGACATTATTGTCTACCCCTGTCCAAGTCAAGAAAATTAAGGCTTGTGTGGCAGAAAGACATTACACGTATTATATACCCCTGTCCAAGTCAAGAAAATTAAGGCTTGTGTGGCAGAAAGACATTACATGTATTATATACCTCTGTCCAAGTCAAGAAAATTAAGGCTTGTGTGGCAGAGAGACATTACATGTATTATATACCCCTGTCCAAGTCAAGAAAATTAAGGCTTCTGTGGCAGAAAGACATTACATGTATTATATACCCCTGTCCAAGTCAAGAAAATTAAGGCTTGTGTGGCAGTAAGACATTATTGTCTACCCCTGTCCAAGTCAAGAAAATTAAGGCTTGTGTGGCAGAAAAACATTACATGTATTATAAACCTCTGTCCAAGTCATGAAAATTAAGGCTTGTGTGGCAGTAAGACATTATTGTCTACCCCTGTCCAAGTCAAGAAAATTAGGGCTTGTGTGGCAGAAAGACATTACATGTATTATATACCTCTGTCCAAGTCATGGATATTAAGGCTTGTGTGGCAGAAAGACATTACATGTAATATATACCCCTGTCCAAGTCAAGAAAATTAAGGCTTGTGTGGCAGAAAGACATTATTATCTACCCCTGTCCAAGTCAAGAAAATTAAGGCTTCTGTGGCATAAAAAAATCATTACATGTATTATATACCTCTGTCCAAGTCATGGATATTAAGGCTTGTGTGGCAGAAAGACATTACATGTATTATATACCCTGTCCAAGTCAAGAAAATTAAGGCCTGTGTGGCAGAAAGACATTATTATCTACCCCTGTCCAAGTCAAGAAAATTAAGGCTTCTGTGGCATAAAAAAATCATTACATGTATTATATACCTCTGTCCAAGTCATGGATATTAAGGCTTGTGTGGCAGTAAGACATTATTGTCTACCTCTGTCCAAGTCAAGAAAATTAAGGCTTGTGTGGCAGAAAGACATTACATGTATTATATACCACTGTCCAAGTCAAGAAAATTAAGGCTTGTGTGGCAGTATATAAGACATTATTGTCTACCCCTGTCCTAGTCAAGAAAATTAAGGCTTGTGTGGCAGAAAAAACATTACATGTATTATATACCTCTGTCCAAGTCATGGATATTAAGGCTTGTGTGGCAGTAAGACATTATTGTCTACCTCTGTCCAAGTCAAGAAAATTAAGGCTTGTGTGGCAGAGAGACATTACATGTATTATATACCCCTGTCCAAGTCAAGAAAATTAAGGCTTGTGTGGCAGAAAGACATTACATGTATTATATACCCCTGTCCAAGTCAAGAAAATTAAGGCTTGTGTGGCAGTAAGACATTATTGTCTACCCCTGTCCAAGTCAAGAAAATTAAGGCTTGTGTGGCAGAAAAACATTACATGTATTATATACCTCTGTCCAAGTCATGAAAATTAAGGCTTGTGTGGCAGTAAGACATTATTGTCTACCCCTGTCCAAGTCAAGAAAATTAGGGCTTGTGTGGCAGAAAGACATTACATGTATTATATACCTCTGTCCAAGTCATGGATATTAAGGCTTGTGTGGCAGAAAGACATTACATGTAATATATACCCCTGTCCAAGTCAAGAAAATTAAGGCTTGTGTGGCAGAAAGACATTATTATCTACCCCTGTCCAAGTCAAGAAAATTAAGGCTTCTGTGGCATAAAAAAATCATTACATGTATTATATACCTCTGTCCAAGTCATGGATATTAAGGCTTGTGTGGCAGAAAGACATTACATGTATTATATACCCCTGTCCAAGTCTAGAAAATTAAGGCTTGCGTGGCAGAAAGACATTATTATCTACCCCTGTCCAAGTCAAGAAAATTAAGGCTTCTGTGGCATAAAAAAATCATTACATGTATTATATACCTCTGTCCAAGTCATGGATATTAAGGCTTGTGTGGCAGTAAGACATTATTGTCTACCTCTGTCCAAGTCAAGAAAATTAAGGCTTGTGTGGCAGAAAGACATTACATGTATTATATACCCCTGTCCAAGTCAAGAAAATTAAGGCTTGTGTGGCAGTATATAAGACATTATTGTCTACCCCTGTCCTAGTCAAGAAAATTAAGGCTTGTGTGGCAGAAAAAACATTACATGTATTATATACCTCTGTCCAAGTCATGAAAATTAAGGCTTGTGTGGCAGAAAGACATTACATGTATTATATACCCCTGTCCAAGTCAAGAAAATTAAGGCTTGTGTAGCAGTAAGACATTATTGTCTACCCCTGTCCAAGTCAAGAAAATTAAGGCTTGTGTGGCAGAAAAACATTACATGTATTATATACCTCTGTCCAAGTCATGAAAATTAAGGCTTGTGTGGCAGTAAGACATTATTGTCTACCCCTGTCCAAGTCAAGAAAATTAGGGCTTGTGTGGCAGAAAGACATTACATGTATTATATACCTCTGTCCAAGTCATGGATATTAAGGCTTGTGTGGCAGTAAGACATTATTGTCTACCCCTGTCCAAGTCCAGAAAATTAGGGCTTGTGTGGCAGAAAGACATTACATGTATTATATACCTCTGTCCAAGTCATGGATATTAAGGCTTGTGTGGCAGTAAGACAATATTATCTACCCCTGTCCAAGTCAAGAAAACGAGGGCTTGTGTAGCAGAAAGACATTACATGTATTATATACCTCTGTCCAAGTCAAGAAAATTAAAGGTACTATGTCCCTTTTGCAGCTAACCTCAAATTCTGTAGAACTTTGCAGGAATTATGAATATGTCATGTATGTCCTTTCTGTGAAATTTAAACGTTAGCAGTGTTCTCATATTCAAATTATGCAAGGAAACCCGTTTAGTTGCTAGACTTCACTGTCAGACACTATTGAGTGACTGACTGGCTTTTTTTCTTCTTTGGTAATAACATACATGAAAAGAGTTGTAAAGGGTACATGAGGATTTGTCTACATCAATAACTCACTTCTTGTGATGGCCAAGATTAAACTGATTCAATCTTTGCGCAGCATAAAACGTATGACCATTCGGTACAATTGTCTGAAAATCAAGACTATTACTTTTGGGCTCTATAGCCCTAAAGTCGATCTGACAACTAATAGTCATTATTTTCCCACGTGAAGACATTTCAAGCCCCACCTTTTTTAGAGAAGTTCTAAATTAGTATTATCTTTCAAATGCAGTTGGAATTTAACTTTTTCATTTTTTTGGCCTGCAAATGGGACATAGTACCTTTAAGGCTTGTGTGGCAGTAAGACATTACATGTATTATATACCTCTGTCCAAGTCAAGAAAATTAGGGCTTGTGTGGCAGAAAAACATTACATGTACTATATACCTCTGTCCAAGTCAGGAATCCGCCTGCGTGTACCAATTACCCGTAGAGCCAGATACAGAAATTCTTTTATTCCAAATTCTACGCACATCTATAATGCAAAAGTAACACGAAATTCTCAGCTTTAAGCTGAATAATAGCGATTATGATTATTTGTTAACTTTTTTTCTACCCACCCAGTAAATTGTAGGGATTGGGTTGGAAAGTTTTCCGCCTTATCACCTTTGTGGGTCAAAACATCCGTTTGTTTAGCTCTGCTGCTGATTTTTGTTGTATATTTATGTCATGCATTATAATCTGATTGGAAATTATGCCATCTCTCCTTCTCTGTCTCTCCCATTTTCCTTTGGACCCCTACCAACTTTCCCTATATTTCTCTCTTCTATCAGTCCTTCGAGCTTGAGCTCTCGTTTCCTTTATCTTTCTGCTCGTATTTCGATTGTGATGCTGCTCATATTCACATCTATATTCATACCTGAATTTATTCATGATGTGATTCAGAATTGTATATAAAATTCTTGCTATGTATAAGTCATATAACTATCTTGTCATGTTTTGTGCTGAAAGCCGGAGAACCGTACCTGCTCACATACTTTTTTTTTTCTATAGAGTCTTGACGCCCTTCTGGCTTTCAGCACACGACACCATGTTTTTGTCTTATGTTTTATGTATTACATGTTATACCAATGGAAAACAAATTTCTGTATTATATTATGGACAATAAAATCTTGAATCTTGAATGAAAATTAAGGCTTGTGTGGCAGTAAGACATTATTGTCTACCCCTGTCCAAGTCAAGAAAATTAGGGCTTGTGTGGCAGAAAGACATTACATGTATTATATACCTCTGTCCAAGTCATGAAAATTAAGGCTTGTGTGGCAGTAAGACATTATTGTCTACCCCTGTCCAAGTCAAGAAAATTAGGGCTTGTGTGGCAGAAAGACATTACATGTATTATATACCTCTGTCCAAGTCATGGATATTAAGGCTTGTGTGGCAGTAAGACATTATTATCTACCCCTGTCCAAGTCAAGAAAATGAGGGCTTGTGTGGCAGAAAGAAATTACATGTATTATATACCCCTGTCCAAGTCAAGAAAATTAAGGCTTGTGTGGCAGAACGACATTACATGTATTATATACCTCTGTCCAAGTCAAGAAAATTAAGGCTTGTGTGGCAGTAAGACATTACATGTATTATCTACCCCTGTCCAAGTCAAGAAAATTAAGGCTTGTGTGGCAGAAAGACATTACATGTATTACATACCTCTGTCCATGTCAAGAAAAATTAAGGCTTGTGTGGCATAAAAAACATTACATGTATTATATACCTCTGTCAAAGTCATGAAAATTAAGGCTTGTGTAGCAGAAAGACATTGTTGTCTACCCCTGTCCAAGTCAAGAAAATTAGGGCTTGTGTGGCAAAAAGACATTACATGTATTATATACCTCTGTCCATGTCATGGATATTAAGGCTTGTGTGGCAGTAAGACATTATTGTCTACCCCTGTCCAAGTCAAGAAAATTAAGGCTTGTGTGGCAGAAAGACATTACATGTATTATATACCTCTGTCCAAGTCATGGATATTAAGGCTTGTGTGGCAGTAAGACAATATTATCTACCCCTGTCCAAGTCAAGAAAACGAGGGCTTGTGTGGCAGAAAGACATTACATGTATTATATACCTCTGTCCAAGTCAAGAAAATTAAGGCTTGTGTGGCATAAAAAACATTACATGTATTATATACCTCTGTCCAAGTAATGAAAATTAAGGCTTGTGTGGCAGAAAGACATTATTATCTACCCCAGTCCAAGTCAAGAAAATTAAGGCTTGTGTGGCAGAAAGACATTACATGTATTATATACCTCTGTCCAAGTCAAGAAAATTAGGGCTTGTGTGGCAAAAAGACATTACATGTATTATATACCCCTGTCCAAGTCATGAAAATTAAGGCTTGTGTGGCAGAAAGACATTACATGTATAACATACCTCTGTCCAAGTCATGAAAACTAAGGCTTGTGTGGCAGTAAGACATTATTGTCTACCCCTGTCCAAGTCAAGAAAATTAGGGCTTGTGTGGCAGAAAGACATTACATGTATTATATACCTCTGTCCAAGTCATGAAAATTAAGGCTTGTGTGGCAGAAAGACATTATTGTCTACCCCTGTCCAAGTCAAGAAAATTAGGGCTTGTGTGGCAGAAAGACATTACATGTATTATATACCTGTACCACTGTCCAAGTCAAGAAAATTAGGGCTTGTGTGGCAGAAAGGCATTATTATCTACCCCAGTCCAAGTCAAGAAAATAATGGGCTTGTGTGGCAGAAAGACATTACATGTATTATATACCTCTGTCCAAGTCATGAAAATTAAGGCTTGTGTGGCAGAAAGACATTATTGTCTACCCCTGTCCAAGTCAAGAAAATTAGGGCTTGTGTGGCAGAAAGACATTACATGTATTATATACCTCTGTCCAAGTCATGGATATTAAGGCTTGTGTGGCAGTAAGACATTATTATCTACCCCTGTCCAAGTCAAGAAAACGAGGGCTTGTGTGGCAGAAAGACATTACATGTATTATATACCTCTGTCCAAGTCAAGAAAATTAAAGGAATAGTTGAGTGTTGGTCAATACTCACATTAGCGAACGAAACTATGATCTAAACATAAAAAACATACAATAAATGTCTAAGAATGCATCATTGAAGATATAAATCCGAAATATTACATTAGAGTGAATTTATATGCAAAAAACCTGTTCGACTGCAAATGATTTTATTTATCAAAAATTTTACTTTCGAGGCGTGTTCAGTGTAATTGTATAGCGCCACCTCTCGGTCAAGCGGCAGCACACCGTGAATTTTCGCCAAGACGACGATCGGATATGGGCGTGCAAGTAATATCCGAACCATGTCTATAGCGCGCTGACTGATTTATATTGTACACATTATGGTATGCGAGGCATGGTCTGTGGTACTGGTAGCGCTATTGTTTTTGAGCGCGATATGCGAATACTGTATGTGTATGTAGTGCGAGTACGCTCGACCTAGTAGTAGTGTATGTGTATGTATTGTACGTCGTATGACCCAGTTGATTACTTCTACAGTGTAAAGAAAGTGGCTTACTCTATCTATCAACCAATATGTGAGACATCGCAAGGGCAATTTTGTATTTCGTTTGTAGGAACAAAGCTGTGGAATGATCTCCCAGATGAAATTAGATTAAAAACATCGAGGTTATCTGTCCACCTACCTTCTATGTAAATGACGTGGGCCTTCGTTTTTCCTTTTATATTACTTGTCTTCCTTTTATAATATGTGAAGAGTTTCATTCCAAAAGGAGCCAAATCCACTTTGGGTACTTCTGAGTAAATTGCCTTTTTTATTTCTCCACTTTCCCTTTAGCCATGTATACCTTCATGTTGTTATATATGTTAAAGGTGTCACCCTGCATGGACCTGATTATCTGCCAATAATGATAAGAAAAAATCTTCCCTTCGGCTTTTCTGATGTTTACTAAATTTTTTGATTTTTTATTTTCGTGGATTTAGCTCCTTTTGGAATGAAACATGTTATTGTACCTAAAAAATAAAAAATAAATCATATTTTCTCAATAAAGTCACTGAAATTTTATTCAAATTTAGCAGCAAACCTTTCCTTTTAAATAATAATAGTGAAATCACACATAAATATAACCTTTCGAAAAGAAAGTAAACAACATTATTACAGTTTCATTCCAAAAGGAGCTAAATCCATTCAATTCCAAAAGAAGCTAAATCCATGTTTCATTCAAAAAGGAATTACTAAATCCACATTTTTTTTTTGGCACATATCGCACGACAACCAAATGCCCTAAGATGTTGATACCCACTTTGATAGAAAAATAAGGTTTTACAAAATGGAAAAATACTAGAAGAGAAAAGGTAAGAAAGAGTAAAGACGGATTTAGGACGGTAAACCCCAAACAAGAGACTCAAAAGATCTACCCCAGAATCCTCTCACCGGCACCAGAGTTGCCTAGGCCAATGATGGCCGAGAAGATTGCGCAATGTACCGCGCCGGTCTGGCAGGAAGGTGCCAATTGCGGTGAGGGGTTTTCATGGACCAGTAGATCTGAGATTATATTATCCAAAAAAAAGAGATGAATATGAATTGACAAATAGTACCAAAAATAGAAGAAAAAAAAGAAATAAAGTGAAAGGCGTAAATATTCTAAAAAAGAATGAAACGCCGATAATACCAAACAACAACAACAACACAAAATCTAAAAATTTGATAGAAATCAGAAATAACTGGTGGATTTTTTGTCTTATCATATGTTATAGGTCCAGAGCGACACCTTTAACATATATAACAACATGAAGGTACATGGCTAAAGGGAAAGTGGAGAAATAAAAAGAAATAAATTTAAAAAAATATTAAAAATTGTTGTATCAGTATACTATAATGAATAACAGTAGTGAATTAATTTAACATCTTACTTGATTCATACTTGTCCATAATGCAGTGTTTTTCAGTATTCTTATTTTGGTACTGCATGCAATTGTAAAGTTTAAAAAAAAAGTGATTGTAACTTCTTGTAATAAGTTGTGTTCTACAGTGCCTGTGTATTGCATGACCTACGTCAGTACGTGATAACTTGTAAATGTGTAAAGACATAAGATTTTAATATAATTATAGTAATGCTAAAATGAAGATACATAACATATTTTTATGGTGTACATTGAAAGCTTTATTCGGCCATAACTAACAGTTAAATTTACACAACATTATTGAGATGAATACAAATTATAATTGCTGTACTGAAGGCAATATTTAAACGTGATGTTGATTTCAACCATTGCATACAAACAGATCATGTGTATTAAAAAAGGCACATTTTTATTTAGCATCTATCGCTATGACAACTTTAACCGTCGTCATTAAGAAGGAGCAATATACTTTATTTGTATACCACCATGTCTTGTTACTTATTAGTTACTGCTTATTTATATACATCTTATCTTGTGTCTTTCATAAAAACTTGACATACTCTATAGGCAATGTGTAGATAAGTTTACCAAAGAAAAGTATCTATAACAGTAATGTTTCTACGCGCTTGACAAATATACTATTACCCCGGTCATTTGATTCAGTGCTTGCCCGCACACAATGTTTTGACTAGTACGTGATCATACAAATTTTGCCGAGAAACTGCCTACTAATTGATATATTTGGTAAATTATTATATCTATTTGGACTTGATAGATATAACGCATGTGTCGCGCACTTGTGCGTAGTCCCATATACATCTTTCTGTGTACAGTGCTTGTAACTTTACCAAGACTGGGCCAATTTTTTTATCATTTCGATGATTCTAGAACCTTGCAGTACACACCAAGACTTATATGCTAGATGATCAACCTTTTCTGATCGATTCCACAACAATCCTTTGACAATGCAGTCGCATGACCATAACTGGTTTTATCTTTTAAGTTTCACATCTTACTTTATATATAAATGCTTTAAAAATTGTCTGAGTGATTCTTTTCCTTAATGTGTACGAGTATACATGTATACATACTCCATATCGATCTCAAATCCTGAATCATATCAGTTTCAGCACAAAATTAAGTATAGTTAGGTACATATATGTCTTTCATCTTCCCTAATGCTCGACTATGAATATCACCTCAAGTGATTAACATCCAACATAAGGTTTTTCAAAAAAATAGCACAGACATTTCAAAACTGGTCATGTCCTATACGCACACAAAAGACAATTCTGCGTTGTGTGTACTGAGTTTCATATGAATCGATCAAACTACTTCCAATAGTTTGCTCACATACTTATTTTAGACACTGCACATGCATTGAGTTTTATACTGTTATTATAATGCCTCATCAAAGATACCAAAACTATAAAATTGCTAAAACTTGGAAAGAATATGCTCCACAAGATTATTAAAACAAAATTGTATTCTTTGTGCAAAGCTTGGTTACCATGGAGGTACCTTAACAGACAGACACAACAAATGTGTCTTGCACACCCTCGGGTCAATCGGTATACCAAGTTTTATTACAATTTGCAAAAAAATTGGAAAAAATTTGACCCAGTTTTTTACAATAGACCAACAGAAAGACTCGCCTGCCCAACTGTATCCTTATTCCTTTATACACCCTTTCAAACTACAAAGTAGTTACAGGCAGCATATCTCTTGATGGTATAACCTTGAACCGCAATACTTTGGCGTTGAGCTGATTCACGTTCATTGATTCAAATGATGCATGAAACCAACTGTTTTGCTGTCTTGTGATCATTTCTCTTTTTCGCTTGCATTATTTTAGTCACATTGATTGCATTAAACAAAAAATGAAGACTATTTACAATAAGATATTCTACAAATCTTTCTTCTGTCCATGTTGATTTTCAACAGGTTCCGAAGTATAGTCTTTTTCATGATCGACTGACACCTCAGTTACATGCACAGTCACTAAAACCAAACACATTGTTGACTCATGGTTTGACCTCTTGGCTGTAAATTTTATAATTACTAACGTAACTTCTTCAAGGAATATAGGTTGCCAAATAGATACAAATTGAAATATCCACCATTTCCACATGAGCAAGCACTGATTTTATCACAAATTATGAATTGTATAAATCACATAGAGCTTTTATACACTGATGTCACAATTTGTCTTTTATATTCCTACATTTCTTCCATTTGTAAACTTGCCAACCTCTTATTGTAATACAATATACAAGTGCCAAGCATGGTGGCTAATCTAGCAACAATAACAATTTATTTCTGGTACATGTATATCATGTGTTATGTGATTTTTTTTCTCCAGATAACCACATCCCCATGATCCCCAGGGACACTCTAGTATCAAGTTTGGTGGTATTTTGTCAAAGGGTCTCTGACATATCAAGAATACATGCTCGTAATGCTAAGCCATGCAATCTTTCACCTCCGGACCACAAAGTCATTAGCAACCAAATGAGTCCAAAATGTTAAGTTCCAACCAATCCTCAAGATAGCCTAAAAACATGCCACATGGACAAATTAAATCGAGGCGATTAAGAGTCTTGCATGCAATCATGCAACAATGAACCTCATTTGACCTTTGACCTACTTATGTGACCTTCAACTCCAGAATATCATGGAGGCCAATAAAGGGCATCTACCAATCAAGTATGGTTACAAACAGATGCAGGGTTGGAAAGTTAGCAACCCTAATTGATTTTTGCAGGTAAGATTTCACATTAGACTTCATTCAAATTTGTGTACAGTCACGGAGGATGGACGGAAGGACGCCATTTGGATCCCTTAGTCTCTGCTCGAAAAAAAGCAGTTCTCAAGTCAGACAATCCCAAATGTTCACTACAGAGGATTACATGGATTTCTCTAATCGGCCTAGTCTCCTGGCTAGGATCACATCCACTTGTGGTGGAGGAAATGGTGCAAGCCGGGGCCTTGTGTGTCTAGGGTCATCAGGGAGCAGAACAGCCTTCGAGAACAGTGGTCCTTGGTCCTGTTCTCTGCGTTCCAGTATCGCACCGATGAGTCCTTGTACATACATGTAGGGGTAGGTCTTGGGGACCTTCTCCTTCCGGGCCACGTAGTTGTTGGCACGCTTTGACCATACTGCAACATATCTGTATCATAAAATAAAAGAACATGCAAAATGTAACAAGTTGCATTATATGCACACTCATTCTTGTCAATTGGAAATGATTCATATCTCTTAAAGATAAACTTGAGTTCTGGTAAAAAAAGAAAATGAATTCTCACAGAATCTAACGAAACTTACACTGAATGTTCAAGATTACAAATAAATGTCATGTGCCAAACAATTTTGGAAGAAAATGTATACTGGCTGAGTAATGAGCATAGAAAGATAAGGAAATCAGGGTAGTACTAGCCCCGAAAGGCCGACACCATGTGTGTTGTCCCATATACATCTTTCTGTGTAAGTGATTGTTACTTGATGATTTTGATGACTCCAGAACCTTGCATTACACACCAAGTATATTATTACACTGAATCCAAGTCCGCATTTAGGGTCCAAAATCAGCAGCATGATTGACAAACCATCAGCTTACAGTCCGTCATCTACATAATTTAGATGTGCGTCGTGTACAGGGACAACTTCTTTAGATGACGTCATATTTTGGCGATTTAAAAGGGGCGTCCCCAGGAAGGACAATTAGATATTTAATAATTTCCCCAAAATTGATAAATTTCATGGGAAAGAACTGCCAATTCGGATTGCCCTGTCCAACTACACAGGGAAAACAAAAAATCATGTTTTTTTTTTTTACTCCACCCACTTTGGATTGCCTTGTCCATCTAAAAAAAAATGTACAAATAAAAATAGGAAAAACAAGAAAGAAAAGAAAACCTTTTTTTCTTTCTTTCTAATTTCCACTCACTTTGTATTGCCTTGTTCATCAATCTGGTCGGGCCTGTCCTTGTGTGCCATGTAGTCGATGACCGCAAGCAAATTCCTTGCCCGGTTTGCTGGGTAGCTGGATGGATAAGACAAACAATTGGTATTACCACTACCATGATGAATGAATAGTAAATGCTTTAGACAAATCTCAGACTCATTGGCCCGTAGTCACAAAGGAGGTTTGTAGGAGGTTTGTACAAACCATGGTTTGACGATGGTTTACATCTATGGAATGCTGCTTGCATACCGTAAATTGTAAATTAACATTGTTAACAAGTATGGAGTTTACATTCCTTCTCCATCAGTTTACAAATGGCATTCCATAGATGTAAACCTTGGCCAAACCATGGTTTGTACAAACCTCCTTTGTGAATACGAGCCATTCACTTCAGTTCTGGATTTGTGTTGTAAATTATTGACTCTTAATTAAAGGTAGTTACATTTCCCTGCTACAACCACTCCAACTTGACTTAACATCAGGTACCGACACAAGTACGATACAAAGTCTGCTGTTTCAAGACTCTGCATGCATCCAAAAGTGATTTCAGCATTTATATAGATGTCATTCATAATTTCTCATTAACTTTGCTATTTGCTTCAAAATATGATATTGTAACTGTAACCGTACTGTAATGATATGTTTCAACTTTTCCACAATCTTACTTCAAACATACAAAATGATACTAAAAATACTTACTCAAAGGAATACCGCTTGGAAGCATACATCAGTATATGGTTGTGGAAACACTCGAGCATGCTGGTGTGCCTAAGGAATTATGAAAACAAAATAAAAACTGATATAAATGATAGGGCATTTCATTATTTTCATACCACAAAATCAATATTGAAAATCCCATGTCATACACATGAGCAAATAAGATGCATTATCTTGACCTGCTGATATGTCCCAATTTTATAGGTCATAACCAAAAAAGAGCTCAATCTTGCAAACATGTACGTAATGAACGCATTCTTATTAAATTCCTCTCAATTTACAGAGCCTTTCGTACATGTATACAGAATCCTACCTGAAGCGAGCAAATCAGCAGAGTAGGCCAAGTTCTCCATGAATTTGCGGTCAAAGGTGACTTGTACTATTCACCTGCTAATTCCCCTACTGCTGCTTGGAATTTCTTCGCTGGGGATGGATTGTGTTGTCTGTTCTTCATATCTGTAAAAAGTGAAGAAACGAAAGTCATTCACAAAGTAAAAAACATTCAGATTTTAAATCACCAAAAGAAATTATTTTGAAGATGGCATTCTCTAATAATTCGTCCTTGTTTTCACGAAGTGACGGTAGCGAGGAAAATCGTAATGCAAAGTGAATGCAAATTTTTTTCACTACCGTCACTTCGTGAAAACAGCGACGAATTATCACAGCTAGCCAGATTTGGAATTTGCATGACTAATAACTGATGCATTGGTTCTCTGTCATGTATGTGAAGTTGAGACACTCTTTGGTAGAGATAAATATAGATGAGACAGTCACATCTCAAGCAAGCTATAGTATAACCTTGTCGACTTTTAAAAAGAGCAGGATGTTTACCCGGTTGACTAGCCCTGCACGTCATCATTACAAAGAAAACTGCAGTTGTAACGAGGGACATTAAAGGTAGGGTCTATTACAAAGTTTTGGGAAATTTTGAAAATTGGGTGGATAGTGATTCTTTACAATTTTGATATATTTGGATGCCCCTGTGGAAGTATTATAAGCACTAGAAAATTTAGCTCCTAAAACACTTCTGCTTTCGAAAAAAATTGAATATAAAAATTTACCGGTGCTCCCGGTAAATTTTGATAAATTTAAAATAGCGCCTACGGTCGTACAACGGTAGCTGCTACCATAAAAATCCTGGAATATGTAGTTGTGATATATAATTTCAAAAAGGTAATAGCCAATCGGTCAATTGTAGCTTGTTGTATAGCTGAATTAATATATTGACCTTGAGAGAGAGTTATAGTATACCCCATAAAGAGATTATTATTTACAATTTCATCACTTTAGACTCGATTTCAACGCGACAACGTTCACTGAATATTGTAGGATCGCATATGCTTCCAATATTTTCATTTGAACCAAATTCATCCGGAGGTCTAGTGGAGCCAGACGTAGTCTCAGTGGAACAACCGACGATATAGAGACTGAAGCTTTCGGTCTACTGTAGACCTAGGCTAGACTATCAATATCATATGATTCATGAAATCTGAATTAAAAATCCAAGGCAAGAGATAACAAAACGTAATTTCTTAAATTTGCCGATTCCATGCATCTAGTCTCTAGACTAGATCAAATTAAAACGGTAGGCCTACCCAATGCAGTGGGGCGTATATCATTTCAACTTACCTCTCAGTGAGCTGGCATGTCTATTGCATCCTCTAGACTCGGCAACGAGAAGGCCGCCTGCAGCTCGCGAAGTTTCTCCGCCGTACCCTGGCCTTGTTCACAGCCACTCCCGCGCCTCCTCTGGGCCGGATGGTCGAGCTGCCATTGCTTGTTTCTCTCCTTCCTCTTACCGTCTTACTTAGTCTTATTCCGATTTAGCGTAGCCTTAGCCTTGTCCTTAGGCTTAGCACTAGCTGAGTCCGAGTCGGCCATCGTCCGTGACCTCGAGCTCCTTTTCCAATCTCGATCTCGTTATCGTATTTCAATCAAAGCTTGTCTGTAGCTGTCTAGCGTTCGATCGGCGCCGGTGATGAGCTGTGTGTGTTATACTTTACGTGAAAGCAGCGTATTGGTGGAATTGATCAGCTGTACTGTATTACTAGCGCGCGGTCGGATACCCGCCTGCTAGCTACCTGTAGTACTGTACGTACCAACGAACTCAAACACTCGTTGTAAATACGCTGGTTGTTAAATGACATAGAGGGAGCTAAACACGTAAATTCAAAAAATAAACCGTCGAAAGTCAAAAGTGATGTCCGGACGTCAAACACTTTTATATAATGTTTTGAAAGCAAATTGCACAACAATTAGAGCATTTGATTTGGAATTATTATCATCTCCCATGTTTTTTTCGATGATCTTTCATATGGTACTGAAATAAACCAAATTTGTTTTGGAGGGGCACTTTGGAAATTACCAATACTCAACTATACCTTTAAGGCTTGTGTGGCAGAAAGACATTACATGTATTATATACCTCTGTCCAAGTCAAGAAAATTAAGGCTTGTGTGGCAGTAAGACATTACATGTATTATCTACCCCTGTCCAAGTCATGAAAATTAAGGCTTGTGTGGCAGAAAGACATTACATGTATTATATACCTCTGTCCAAGTCATGAAAATTAAGGCTTGTGTGGCAGAAAGACATTTATATACCTCTGTTCAAGTCATGAAAATTAAGGCTTGTGTGGCAGCACGACATTATTGTCTACCCCTGTCCAAGTCAAGAAAATTAAGGCTTGTGTGGCAGAAAGACATTACATGTATTATATACCCCTGTCCAAGTCATGAAAATTAAGGCTTGTGTGGCAGAAAGACATTACATGTATTATATACCCCTGTCCAAGTCATGAAAATTAGGGCATGTGTGGCAGAAAGACATTACATGTATTATATACCCCTGTCCAAGTCATGAAAATTAAGGCTTGTGTGGCAGAAACACATTATTGTCTACCCCTGTCCAAGTCAAGAAAATTAAGGCTTGTGTGGCATAAAAAACATTACATGTATTATATACCTCTGTCCAAGTCATGAAAATTAAGGCTTGTGAGGCAGAAAGACATTATTATCTACCCCAGTCCAAGTTAAGAAAATTAAGGCTCGTGTGGCAGAAAGACATTATTGTCCACCCCTGTCCAAGTCCAGAAAATTAGGGCTTGTGTGGCATAAAAAAAACATTACATGTATTATATACCTCTGTCCAAGTCATGAAAATTAAGGCTTGTGTGTCAGAAAGATATTGTCATCTACCCCAGTCCAAGTCAAGAAAATTAAGGCTTGTGTGGCAGAAAAACATTATTGTCTACCCCAGTCCAAGTCAAGAAAATTAAGGCTTGTGTGGCATAAAAACATTACATGTATTATATACCTGTACCACTGTCCAAGTCAAGAAAATTAGGGCTTGTGTGGCAGAAAGGCATTATTATCTACCCCAGTCCAAGTCAAGAAAATAATGGGCTTGTGTGGCAGAAAGACATTACATGTATTATATACCTCTGTCCAAGTCATGAAAATTAAGGCTTGTGTGGCAGAAAGACATTATTATCTACTCCAGTCCAAGTCAAGAAAATTAAGGCTTGTGTGTCAGAAAGACATTATTATCTTTCCCTGTCCAAGTCAAGAAAATTAGGGCATGTGTGGCAGAAAGACATATTACATGTATTATATACCCCTGTCCAAGTCATGAAAATTAAGGCTTGTGTGGCAGAAAGACATTACATGTATTATATACCTCTGTCCAAGTCATGAAAATTAAGGCTTGTGTGGCAGAACGACATTATTGTCTACCCCTGTCCAAGTCAAGAAAATTAGGGCTTGTGTGGCTGAAACACATTATTATCTACCCCAGTCTAAGTCATGAAAATTAAGGCTTGTGTGGCAGAAAGACATTATTGTCTACCCCTGTCCAAGTCAAGAAAATAGAGGCTTGTGTGGCAGAAAGACATTATTATCTACCCCAGTCCAAGTCAAGAAAATTGAGGCTTGTGTGTCAGAAAGACATTATTATCTTCCCCTGTCCAAGTTAAGAAAATTAAGGCTCGTGTGGCAGAAAGACATTATTGTCCACCCCTGTCCAAGTCCAGAAAATTAGGGCTTGTGTGGCATAAAAAAAACATTACATGTATTATATACCTCTGTCCAAGTCATGAAAATTAAGGCTTGTGTGTCAGAAAGATATTGTCATCTACCCCAGTCCAAGTCAAGAAAATTAAGGCTTGTGTGGCAGAAAAACATTATTGTCTACCCCAGTCCAAGTCAAGAAAATTAAGGCTTGTGTGGCATAAAAACATTACATGTATTATATACCTGTACCACTGTCCAAGTCAAGAAAATTAGGGCTTGTGTGGCAGAAAGGCATTATTATCTACCCCAGTCCAAGTCAAGAAAATAATGGGCTTGTGTGGCAGAAAGACATTACATGTATTATATACCTCTGTCCAAGTCATGAAAATTAAGGCTTGTGTGGCAGAAAGACATTATTATCTACTCCAGTCCAAGTCAAGAAAATTAAGGCTTGTGTGTCAGAAAGACATTATTATCTTTCCCTGTCCAAGTCAAGAAAATTAGGGCATGTGTGGCAGAAAGACATATTACATGTATTATCTACCCCTGTCCAAGTCATGAAAATTAAGGCTTGTGTGGCAGAAAGACATTACATGTATTATATACCTCTGTCCAAGTCATGAAAATTAAGGCTTGTGTGGCAGAAAGACATTACATGTATTATATACCTCTGTCCAAGTCATGAAAATTAAGGCTTGTGTGGCAGAACGACATTATTGTCTACCCCTGTCCAAGTCAAGAAAATTAGGGCTTGTGTGGCTGAAACACATTATTATCTACCCCAGTCCAAGTCATGAAAATTAAGGCTTGTGTGGCAGAAAGACATTATTGTCTACCCCTGTCCAAGTCAAGAAAATAGAGGCTTGTGTGGCAGAAAGACATTACATGTATTATATACCTCTGTCCAAGTCATGAAAATTAAGGCTTGTGTGGCAGAAAGACATTACATGTATTATATACCTCTGTCCAAGTCATGAAAATTAAGGCTTGTGTGGCAGAACGACATTATTGTCTACCCCTGTCCAAGTCCAAAATTAAGGCTTGTGTGGCTGAAACACATTATTATCTACCCCAGTCCAAGTCCAAAATTAAGGCTTGTGTGGCAGAAAGACATTATTATCTTCCCCTGTCCAAGTTAAGAAAATTAAGGCTCGTGTGGCAGAAAGACATTATTGTCCACCCCTGTCCAAGTCCAGAAAATTAGGGCTTGTGTGGCATAAAAAAAACATTACATGTATTATATACCTCTGTCCAAGTCATGAAAATTAAGGCTTGTGTGTCAGAAAGATATTGTCATCTACCCCAGTCCAAGTCAAGAAAATTAAGGCTTGTGTGGCAGAAAAACATTATTGTCTACCCCAGTCCAAGTCAAGAAAATTAAGGCTTGTGTGGCATAAAAACATTACATGTATTATATACCTGTACCACTGTCCAAGTCAAGAAAATTAGGGCTTGTGTGGCAGAAAGGCATTATTATCTACCCCAGTCCAAGTCAAGAAAATAATGGGCTTGTGTGGCAGAAAGACATTACATGTATTATATACCTCTGTCCAAGTCATGAAAATTAAGGCTTGTGTGGCAGAAAGACATTATTATCTACTCCAGTCCAAGTCAAGAAAATTAAGGCTTGTGTGTCAGAAAGACATTATTATCTTTCCCTGTCCAAGTCAAGAAAATTAAGGCTTGTGTGGCAGAAAGACATTACATGTATTATATACCTCTGTCCAAGTCATGAAAATTAAGGCTTGTGTGGCAGAAAGACATTACATGTATTATATACCTCTGTCCAAGTCATGAAAATTAAGGCTTGTGTGGCAGAACGACATTATTGTCTACCCCTGTCCAAGTCAAGAAAATTAGGGCTTGTGTGGCTGAAACACATTATTATCTACCCCTGTCCAAGTCAAGAAAATAGAGGCTTGTGTGGCAGAAAGACATTACATGTATTATATACCTCTGTCCAAGTCATGAAAATTAAGGCTTGTGTGGCAGAAAGACATTACATGTATTATATACCTCTGTCCAAGTCATGAAAATTAAGGCTTGTGTGGCAGAAAGACATTACATGTATTATATACCTCTGTCCAAGTCATGAAAATTAAGGCTTGTGTGGCAGAACGACATTATTGTCTACCCCTGTCCAAGTCAAGAAAATTAGGGCTTGTGTGGCTGAAACACATTATTATCTACCCCAGTCCAAGTCATGAAAATTAAGGCTTGTGTGGCAGAAAGACATTATTGTCTACCCCTGTCCAAGTCAAGAAAATAGAGGCTTGTGTGGCAGAAAGACATTACATGTATTATATACCTCTGTCCAAGTCATGAAAATTAAGGCTTGTGTGGCAGAAAGACATTACATGTATTATATACCTCTGTCCAAGTCATGAAAATTAAGGCTTGTGTGGCAGAACGACATTATTGTCTACCCCTGTCCAAGTCCAAAATTAAGGCTTGTGTGGCTGAAACACATTATTATCTACCCCAGTCCAAGTCCAAAATTAAGGCTTGTGTGGCAGAAAGACATTATTGTCTACCCCTGTCCAAGTCATGAAAATTAAGGCTAGTGTGGCAGAACGACATTATTGTCTACCCCTGTCCAATTCAAGAAAATTAAGGCTTGTGTGGCATAAAAAAACATTACATGTATTATATACACTGCACACACAAAACCATCCACCCATGACACACACACACACAGAGCCATACACTGCCTACTACTTTGCTTACAAATACTACACACTAACAAGTCACACACACACACACAAGTACTGCAGATGTGCATAGTACCTAGCTACCTGGATGTCAACTGTAGATGGCACTATTCCGTTTGGCTACTTGGACACAACCCCTCTCTAAAATTTGGACATTTATTTTGGGCCTTTTTTTGGGAGAAACTTTTCTTGTGTGACTAAATCTTAGTTGATTAGAGATGACATGTCAGACATCTTAGACACTGAATATGATAGTTTTCTTGTGTGGCTAGACACACAAGTCTAAAGTGACACACAAGGATATCTCATACGTAAAACTAAACACACAAGCATACCATCGCAAACTCGGACGGACGGACGTACGGACGGACAACCCGAAAACATGATGCCTCCGGCACCACCTTCGGTGGCGGAGGCATAAAAATACATGTGGACTCTGGGTGAATTAGCCCCCTAAACGCCAAAAAGAGCCCCCAAAAGTCATAAAAGAGCCCCCCAAAATTTGCATAGAGTTCAATGCAAAACAAATTAAAGAGTGTAATTTTGATGCAAGCAAGCTTCAAAAGTAGCCCCCGAAACTGTTTAAATAATTTTTTCCCTGATGTATGTATCCAACCAAGGGGATGCTCAAGGCGCCTATAAAGTACAACTAGCACCTAGCTTTAGCCATCCTGCACTAAGGCTCTGGCAACAGTTCATAGAATGACTTCCTGCCATTTAATGTACAGTGTAGCCATTTGCTACGCCTGTGTTGAGAGTGGCAAATGTGGATTACTGAGATGCTGATACCTACAGGTACATGTACATGTAAGATCTGTACTTAATAAAGCCGGATACCGGATTTGTTGCATTACCAATTAAGGTGTGCACAGGTTTCTCAGGCAGCAAACCAGTTGTCCCACAAGAAAATGCTTCAGCTTGCCTTCATATTTCTTGAGGGTTCTGGGAAATTGTTAACTGTAATGATAATTCCTAATGGTGTTAGATTCAGGGCACAGTGAATTCCACTCTTGGTGAGTTACAGAACCCACTACTATGAGCTATTTTGTTTAAAAGTAAATGTAGGTACACATGTACATGTAAGTAGAATAGTTAGACAAAGTAGACAAAGATTTCTAATCAATTTCCCTGCTTATTGCAACATCCACATCCCTACAGTGTACACTCTTGACAAGGGCCTGTCATGGTAGAATGCTACGGACATGGTATGATGAGACATCTCATCTTGTCTCTCTGTCCACCAATTGAACCATGTTCGTCACTGACAGACAAGTCATCCACGAGGGAGCCCTCCTCTTACCCAAAGACCTGATGTAATTGCCATTCAGACTAGCAAAATTCACTGTATAGCTACACAAAGTCTTACATACATGTAAATGTTGGTATACAATGAGTGCTGATTTGTTTTCCTATTCTGAATGGCTTGAGTTTAATCTGTACTTTTGAATAGAAACAAAGAATCAAATTCCTCTTCCAATGTGAACGTTGTCTCATATCAAAACGGTATAACTGACAGGGCCTATAATGAGCGCTCCGTTGAGAGGCAAGCTTTCATCATAGCTGACCCAGCCTCTTCAAAGCTAGTTCATTTACACCAGGTTTATCTTTAATACGATACTTTTTTCATGTGTGTATGCCCCTTTTACTACATGGTGAATCTTTATAACATAGAGGTGTCGTGGTGTAGTGCATATGTCACCGGACTGTAGATAACAGGGTTTGTGGTTCGAGTCCCACCGCAACACTTTGGCAAGACATTAATCTACATTTGCCACTCTCCTCTTAGGTGAAATAAATGGGTACCTGTTAGGAAGAAATCCCTTGAAATCTTTAACGCCTATTATGGCAGCTCAGCTACAGCCGGGGTAATAATATAATACTTTGCATTAAGCGCAATAGATTATATTCATATAGGGCTGTGCTATTTAAATGGACCTATTATTATATTTCTATACAAGTTTTGTTTAAATTTCTTCTAATGTGAAAAGGGCAGTAGTTGTTTTACCCCAGACACAGACAGGTGAAATGTCTTGCCCACGTCTTGGCAAAAAAAGAAAGAAATATGGGTCAGACATTATTGCGCATTCATCTCAGTTCCTCCTGGTCTCATTGGATCTAAGATAAGACGAGGGGAAGTTGAATGAGGCTATAACATGAAATGGACGTTTAAAGGGGTCTAGTGCTGACTAGGTCCTTCACTACATACACGGGAATGTTGGTTTCCACTTTAGTTGTTTTTTTTGCCATTGGAGGTACATGTACATGTAGATCCTGACTACTACTTTGAAAGTTTAATAATAAGTTTAATGTCTTTGGACATAGAATATGCACATTTTGTTTCTTCTTGATACACAAACACACATGTATCTTTGCACTGAAATTTGTTAGATTTTGGGCACCCATGTGTCCAGAGAGCTTATTACTGCAAAACCAGTAACTTTCATGATCCTACCGTGACTCTCCTGAGTGGATAAGATTCGACAAAATTTTCATGCCCCCTAATAGTTGAATCACTGTCTAAACAAAACTTCTAAAATAAGTCTAAATTTTGTGCTATTTGCAAAAGTTTCTTGGTGTGGATCAAATTTTCTGTTTTTGCAGTAGTGATATGCCTTATTTTGTTTATGAAGATGCATGTACTTCTACCATGCAATTCTATTTATAAAACAGTTAATGTAATGATATAAATGTCCTCTTCTATGATTCTATCTGATAATCATTGTATATCTAACAGCCTTTTCACACACAGCTAAAATTCTATAAACATGATTAGTTAAAAGGGCTTTAAACTAATCAGCTGTACATACGACATCATTCACACTCAGAAATTTCGGTGCGATTGTAATCGTTTTGTGATTAACTACTGCTCTTAAAATGCGCAGTAGTGCCATTGCGCATTGAAGATCAGGTCATATCAAACAAAGCGCACGCTCCATCCAGTTTAAACACATTTAAACCGTTCACACACAAAATGTCAAGCTCTCTAGATACAAACTTCGTATCTGCAGCCTGCTTTGAGGGGCGTATGAATCGCGACTTCGTATCTATCCGGACATCGTATAAATGATGATCACACAGGGAAAATTTTCTTTAAAGGTGTTTAAAACTGTTGAGTTAAACATGTTTATACTAATCATCTCTAGATACGATGCATTTTAGCTGTGTGTGTAAAGGCTGTATGTGTACCTTGGTATATTTGAGACTAAATACGATGAAAAGGATTTTACACGGTGACGTACCCTGGACATCTCTTGTCATGTCGTCTGCACTTGATTTATTAGTGACTAACTTTGAAAGAGGAAGGAAGGAAGCAATTTGAAGCCCATTTAAACAACCCTTATCTCCATCTGTCCCCCTCTCTCTCCCTTTCTCTCTCACTCACTATCTCTCTCTCTCTCTGTCTTTGTCTCTCTCTCTGTCCTCTCTGACTTTCTAATTTACTCACAGCCTCTCACAACCCTTCCCTCTTTTTCTATCTGTCCATGTCTCATTTTTTTCTTTCTCTCCTATTATACATATGCATCTGTTTTGATCTTATCATCCTCTTCTCTCCTGCTTTAAATTCTTTGTTCCTGTCTGTATCCCTACATGTATGACTGCCTCTCTCTCAACGTTCTTTGCTCCCTGGTTCTATCTATTTATTTTATCCCTCATATTCTAGATCTCCTCGCCCCTCCCTCCATCTCATTTGCATCTCCCCTCCTCCTTCTCTCTCTTTCCATCAATTAAATAATATTGATTTATTTCTCTTTTGTAATAATTCCTCTCTCACCCCTTTTGTATGTCTACAACATCTGTTTGTCTCAGTTTCAGCCTCAGTCTCTCTCTCACTGTCTCCCTCCCCTCTCTCTGCATCTTCACTCATCACTCTGTCTCTCTCTCTCTCAAGTTTTTATTTTCTTTCTTTCTTTCTTTCTCTCTTTCTCTCTCCTTCTGCCTCCCTCCTGTCTCTCTCTCTCTCTCTCTATCCCCAGGGAAAAAATATCAATTTTTGTTTTTGTTTTTTTGTTTTTTTGGGGCGGCTACTTTTCAAGCTTGCTTGCATGAGAGTAACACATTTGTTCTGCATTGAATTCTACGCAAATTGGGGTGGGAGGGGGGGGGGGGGGGGGGGGGCTTTTTGTGACTTTCGGGGCTCTTTTGGGGCTAATTCACCCGAGTCCCCATGTATTTTTTCCCCTGCTACCCCCCTACATGTATCTCTCTCTCTCTCTCTCTTTTATTCTCTCACAGTCTCTCACACATCGCTATCATACCCTGTCTGAACCATGCCTTGGTTGACAGACATTTTCCCCGAAGACCAGTTTTTCTCATGTTCACCTTTTGGAATGAGTACACCTGAGACACTACGACTTGTTGACATATTTTGAACTTCTAATCAGTCTAGAAAACGAGAGCACTGGATTAAAGAGCAAAGAAGAAGAGGAGACATAAAGAGATAAGAATGAGAGAAACTAGAATGGACATGAGAAAGGGAATACAGAAATGCTCCATCTCACAATGAATGGTGGTCCTGAGTATAAGAAAGTCACAGCTTAAATGTACAAGTTTTTTAAAGACCAACTGCACTTGACCCCTCTCCCCTTCCACACCATTTTTAGTTCACAGATCTGTAAACCAGATCCTAATACCGATACATGATTTCATAGTGACTCACTCACTCACTTGCTCAAATCAAAATCAAACTCATGATTGAAAAAAATACCATAATTTCATGTACCGGTATTGAGATCCAAGGGATTACTCTGATTTTGATGTAGACTTTCTTAAAGTCACACTGTCCTACTTGGAGCTACTTGCTCGGAGTTGCTCCCTCTATATAGAAAACAATGCCTAATCGGTGATCATTGGTCCCCCATGATCCTTTTTTTCTTATGTTAATTGAGAGCTGAGTTGATGAAATAACCACCTGTCCAGTGACCTTGCAGGGCGGTATAATCCCTCCTATAAACTAGTACAGATAAGCTTTAAACTGAATAGAATATACATGTAGTTAATATCTTTGTCACTTTTTCTTAAATCAATAGGAATATTCTCCTATCAACACAATAATAAAATCATTGATTGAGTTTCAGAGAACAGGGGTACAGTTTGACCTGATTTTGAGGTCTATTCCAGGCTAGACTATCCCTTTTCTCATCTTTCCTCCAATCTCTCTTCGATAGCGGTCCAGCGACTATCATCTTCTGTCTCTGTCCGTTAGCCCCCAGGTCATGTGACTGTCAGTCCTGTTTGTTGACAGACCCAATACTTGTTATGGGCATCACTTTACATTCATTCCTTCCTCAACTGTCAGTTTTACCCCTTCCCCTGAATGTCAATCCATTACCTGCCCCCCCTCCTATACATCTAAGCCCTTCTTCCACTCAAACTAGTCCATAGCAAACAGCAATATAAGAAACATTCTACTGCGGTTATAATTGAATGAGTTTGTAACGAGTGAGCTGATGCAGAATGAAATAAAATCTGTTCTCACTTTCATACGAGACATTGTTTTTGTTGTTGTTGTTGGTGGTGATGGTGGACTTGGGGTATCGTTGTTGGTGTTAGTGTTGTTGTTGATGTTATTGCTGTTGTTGATGTTGTTTATTATTGCTTGAAATGATGTTAATTTTGCTCTATTTTGTTCTTTTTTATGGGGGGAAGGGAATAATAAATGTCAATGGTCACTGTATTTAAATCTTCTTAATGAGCTAGATGATGCTTACACACATGATTATGTTCCAGAATAATTAACCCTGTGCCTTACATATATGAACATGACAGTCTACACAAACATCTAGGCAACCATAAAAAACAACACCAACAAAAAGCAATCGAAGAGCAATATTATGCCATTCTGAACCATATCGAGGGAACGACTTCGCCCTTTGAGGATGATCTGCACTACCAGGCAACATCGACCCGAACCTGCGATTTCAAATCAGACTACAGATGCGTCTCCCTGGTGAACAGATGGATATCGCGACCAGACTTTCGTCGTGTAACCGGACACGCAAACAAAGAGGGCAACAAGAACAACAAGGCTACCAACAAACAATGATGCGGTTAGAACGAGAGGGAGAGATATGGGTTAGATAATGGTCTGGTGACTCAGGATTGGTGGAGGAGCGATGGCCCAGTTCAGACTAGAGGAATGTTATACAAAAAACGTAAATAGAAACGTCATTTAAAGAATCAATTTATAGCAAAAGGGGTGCCTGCAATGGATAAGAACGTGTAAAAGAGAAACACTTCTTAAAGAAACCACTTTTGAAAAGGTCAGTTTACATGACAGCTGGCCAATCCTCAGTGCCCGCTTACGATTAGCCCAGCCCAGTTATACGATTTTCGTACAATACAACATTCAGATGACAACAGGAGCCCGATTCTCTTTAAAATTTTTGTTCAAAATGACGCTCAAACAAAGCTTTTTTGCTTCAATACGTGTATGTTTTGTTACATGACTTTCAGACTACAAGAAAATTCATCGCTTTTCATGTGTACAATGTAGATACATGGTTTTTTAAACCGTTAATTCGGGTGGTCTGAACTGGGGGTGAGATGTGAGCTAGGTATGTTGGTTTGGAAACATGTTGGTGAATCAGAGATGTGTCTTGTTGAGTGATGGAGTGATCTTGCCCCTGGAGAACTCAACATGGGTGGTTTCTAACCGTGTCGCTATGATGGAAATGAACAGCAATCTCATGATGCTTCAAGCAACTAAGGGTGCATTCAAGCGACACTTTTTCACCCTAGAGACATGGTTTTCAAAGACGTTTAGTTTAAAACACGGTTGCGTTTAAGCGATTTTTTGGTCGGTTGTAAAAAATAAACGTGTTTAAAAATGCAAACATAAAACGCTGAAAAAGATTCGTTTTGTAACATGATTCTGCAGAATCACGGTCGCTAAAAACTGCTTGAACGCAACAGAGATCTCAATCATAATTCTATGACGTCATTATCGTGGCCTCCTTTCGGTTTGGCCGACAGTTGACCGTAAACAAATTTAGAAAGCGCACACCAAAGTTGACCTTTGCTTTCTAGGTCAAACTGCGCAGTGTGATGCGCGGTGGATGGGCTCCAAATGAGCGAGAATCAGCGTTGATGGAAAATCGCTTGAACGATCTCACGCAGTATGCAACGGCGTTTTGATTTATGATTCATATTTGTGATTCTAGCTTCAAAAAATTGCTTGAATGCACCCTTAAAGACAATACCATTATAATAAACCTTCATTCAGCTGCACAAGCTAATTATCTGGGAGAAATATATAAAGGACAGCAGAACTTGGGCTGTAGACAACGTTGGAAGCGCATTGGAATCAAAACCCTTTGCTGAAAGATTCAAAAGTAGAACTAAAAGAAAAAGAAGCACTCATTTGGTACTTGGTTGGGTAATCCCTTTGGCAGCTCACTCAGGAAGCTATACTGGGATGGTAGGTGAGGCAAGTGACTACAAGGAGTGTCATGAATTGCTGGAATGGTGTGTGGACAAAGCACTTGTCAATTTACAGTAAAATATGCTAAAATATGCTAAGTCCAGTGCAAGTAAAAACCAAGCTAGTAAGCTTATATGATGTGAGAACCAACGGGGGGCTGCATCATTCTGATGGAGGGTAGAGCACCCTCCTTGAAGTTGGTTATTCCTGTTGCATTTTGCGTCAGCAATATATCAACTGACAATGAACATATCTTTCAAAATCTATATATTTAAATATTTTGTGGCTGACTAATGCCGTATTGGGGCTTTAAGATGAAGAATTAGCAGATTAAGATTTAAGTAAGTCACATTTGATAGGACTGATATTATCAACATATTGGGTTCTGATAGAATTCTTCCATTTGTGGCTTATGAATTCTTTTTTTTGAGCTTTAAAGTTAGTGTACCGGTATCCCTTTTGCAGCCAACATCAAATTCTGTAGAACTTTGCAGGAATTATGAATACCGGTATGTCACGTATGTCTTATCTGTGAAATATGCAAGGGAACCTGTTTACTTTCTAGAGTTCACTGTCAGACACCATTGAGTGACTGACTCACCATTTTTCGTCTTTGGTAATAACATACATAAAATGAGCTGTAAAAGGGTACATAAGCATATGTCTACATCAATAACCCACTTCTTGTAATAGCCAAAATTAAACTGATTGAATCCTTGTGCAAAACAAAACGTATGACCATTCGATACAAGGGTATGAAAATCAGACAATTTAATTAAACGACCGCGATCGCTAAATTTGATTGGACAACTAACAGTTATTATTTTTCCACAAAAAGACATTTTCAAGCCCTCTTGTTTTGAGGGCAGTTAGTACTACATGTATCTTTCAAATGCCGTTGGAATTCAACCTTTTCCTCTTTTGGGGCCTGCAAATGGAACATGAGCGTCCCTGGACGGTGTGTGCGCTCTATAAGTTTACACTATTCTTATAGTACCTTTATGAAGAATAAGAAATTGCAGATGAAGATAAGAAGGTCTGATGGGATTGAAAATCAAGAATATTGGGTTCAGATAGAAATCTATATTTTGTGGCTTATTAAATCTGTGTTTGGGCTTCAAGATGAAGCAGAAAAAGCTGATGAAAATAAAAATGTCACTTTTAATGGGCCTAACAAATTGAGTTCAGACAGACTACTCCATATTTTGTGGCTTACTAAATCTGTGTTTGGGCTTTAAGATGAGAAAGAAATAGTAGATGAAGATAAGGAGGTCGAGTTTGATAGCATTGATAATGAGAGTACAGGATTAGGTTCTGAAAGAATTCTTCTATTTTGTGGCTTATTAATCCTGTATTTTGGCTTCAAAAAGAAGAAGAAATAGCAGATGAAGATAGAGAAGGTCATCTTTGATGGAATTGTTAATGCAAGTATTGGGTTCACTTTGAAATCAATATTTTGTGGCTTAACAAGAAATAGACCCCGTTCTCATTCACTTCGTTGGAGCGGTCTAACTAAGACCCGTTCCTCAGGAGCAGTTCTTAGGTGAGTGAGAACGGTCAAAGTGGTCCAGGAAGTGGACTTCTGGACCGCTCCAGAAGACCACCTCGGGAGGTGGTCTTGAGGAACGGGTCTTATTAAGAGCGGTTTGGACCGCTCTAACGTGCAATGTGAACGGAAGCGTACTTTGACCGGAAGTGAGCTAGTGACGTTCCGTGCGAAACATGTAGTACGGTATACGGTTTGTATTCCGCGCGCGAAAAAATTGACCTGACCTGAGCTGCCATAGCAACAAGACCACTTTGACTCGTGGAGCGGTTTGAGCCATAAATAACTGCTCGGAGTGTGAACGCTCGCAAACCGTTCCTCAAGACCCGTTCCTCTGGAGCGGTCTAACTAAGACCACTTTCAAAGTGAGTGAGAACGGGGTCTTAGATTAAGATTGGGCAAGAGGGGGTTGCTAATATTTTTTTTGCCTGGCTTACTAACGCTGTGTTTGGGCTTTAAGATGAAGAAGAAATAGCCGATGAAGATAAGAAGGTCAAGTTTGATGGGACTAACAATGAGACTATTGGGTTCAGACAGATTTCTCCTACTTTGTGGCTTACTAATGCTGTATTTTGGCTTTAAAAAGAATTTTTAAAAAAGCAGATAAAGATAAGAAGGTCAAATTTGATGGGAATGATGATGAGGATATTAGGTTCAGACAGATTTTCCTGCTTATTCCCCACATAGTCTACAAGCCTAAGGTGTTCTTGCCAGACACAACATACATAAATCTGTTTCTCCATCTCATGATTTTGATACCTTCTCTGCCCACAATGGACGCAAGACACACCTGTTCACAGAAGACATAGTATTCTCTCACATTATAGGCCTAAAAAGCCTTTTTCCCCATCTCACAGGGAGCATTATAAGCCCAGAGACCATGAATCACATAACAAGACTTTCCAATAAATCCAAAGACTAAGATCGACTTTAAGTTGGACTTAACTATGGCAGGCTGTTCATGCCACTAGTTCCTCTAAACCATTCCTGGCGTTGGTTTCTCAAGGGACGTATAAATCGTGGTTACAAATCTACAGACTTTCCATTTTTTGATAGTTCATTATTGAAGGAAAAAATATTATCCAAAGATCATAAATTCAGAGACCAACAGTGAGAGCAACCAGTGGCATGAATGGCCTGCCATATTTAAGTCCAACTTAAAGTCGATCTTAGGCTTTGTGAAACACCCCCTGATCTGTGTTATTTCATGTAATAAGTGACATTATCTACCAAATAAGGGCATTTAAGTCACATACCAAGACATTCCACTAAGTTCTAATTTGTGTTCTTTTCATGTCATAAGTAACATTATCCGCCAAAAAAGGGCAGTCACATCAGAAGACTTATATGTACAGAGTCTAATTCTGTTTTGTATTTATCCATCTCATACATGTATGTGACCATATCTGACACAGGCAGGTATAAGTCACATGACCACTTTCAAACACAATAGTTTCAAAATGCCCTTTCCCATGTGATGGTTGACTTTCATGAAAATGTATGATGAAAAAAAGAAAAAAGATGCAGAAACCAATACATCAAATCAAATCAAATCAAATACATGTAAGTCACATCAGAAGACCAAAATACAAAGTCTAAATCTATTATGTATCTATCCATTTCCCAATGTTGTCACATGTATACGAACGGAACAATTCCAAAGTGCCCCTTTTCCATGTGATGAGTGACTTTCTCAGGCTTACCGGGCGTAATTCACATCACAAGATTTTCATACATGTACATTGTACATAGCAGTGTCAACCTGCAGCCCTTGATGTTGTGAATGACCTTTTCTGCTAAAGAAGGGTGTAAGTCACATCTAATAAAGACCTTCACATACATAGCAGTCTCAATTTGAGTGTCTTTAACTAATAAAGTGACCTTCTCTATCCAAAAGGGGGGTAAGTCACATAACAAACAGGTACAGTACATGATCTTAAAGCCCCAATGCACTACTTGTAGCTACTTGCGCCCTCTATATAACAAATAATGGCTAATCGGTGACCATTGGTCCCCCATGATTCTCTTTTTCTTACGTTATTTGAGAGCTGAGTTGATGAGATAACCACCTGTCCAGTGACCTTGCAGGGTGGTCTAATCCCTCCTTTGCACTATAACAGATGTGCTTTAACTTGTTCCTCTTCCCCAGTTAACTTCTCCTATAAACTTTGTTGGTGGATAAATGGAATCGCTCTCACACTGTGGGTTATGCCAATCTGGCACCCGTTTTACAAAGCCTTCTTTCAATGACAAATGACAAAAATCAGTGACAATTCTGCTGTTAACCAATCAGAAGGAAGGATTTCACTAGCTTATAACAAACACTGTCATTTGTCGCTGATGACAGGTTTCGTGAAATGGGGCCCAGGTTTCACAATCACATACATGTATAGCAGCAGTATGAGGGATTTAAATGGATTAAAGCCCCGTCTTAATAGAACTATTTCGATCTCACCCGAGCGACATGTGGATGAGAAACAGTGGGGGTCTGATCGTAAAACACGGGGTGAGCTTTTGAACACCGTCTTAATCAGCCATCCGCAAAAACCTCACCCGGGTAGGTTACCATAACAACCGCACCTCCCCCATCGCGATCAGCTCGCGCGCGCTGTGTACATACATTTTTTCACGGCGATGACGTAATTTACCCGGGTAAATATCACCCTGGCTCGACTAGGGTGAGATTTACCTCGATATTGTCCGGATGTTACCCTGATTGACGCGTCTAAATTGGAAGTGGGTAAATGTCATCCGGACAACGTTCGGAGGACACCGCAACTTTTTTTTCCAGTTAAGACGGGGTTTAATATGACATATTCATCATGCAATAACTCTTCAATTGTCACAAAGTGTGAATCTAAATAAGGTGTATATACATGTAGATATACAGTCAAACCTGTCTACATGTATAGCGACCGCCCGAAGGGAAACACAAAAAGTGGTCTTTGTAGACAGGTTCCTTTAGTACATGTTTCAATGAGAAACCATTTTCAAGGGAAACAAAAAATGTGGTCTTTGTAGACAGGTTCCTCTAGTACTTAACATGTTTCAATGGGAAACCATTTTCAAGGGAAACAAAAAATGTGGTCTTTGTAGACAGGTGGTCACTAAAGCAGGTTTGACTGTATACAGTGTATGTCACATGTAGATACTCTGTGGACACAAATAAGATTCTTACCTCTTCCCAAGACTTGCTGTCTCCATTGAGAGATACACACCACATGTCATTCAATCTGCAATTATAACAAATACAAATTGTTATTAAAGGAGCTACACAAAGAAAATTCACTAACAACTCATAATTAGAACAAATTACATATGGATGGAAAGATTTTCTCTTGAAACACACAAACAATTTGCTGAGAACTCATATAGATATCATGGAAAGGCGTAAAATGCCATTTTTCAAGACCCTCCTTAGACCCCTGAACGCCCCTGAATGTAAGTCGAACACACAAGCGTAGCGAGCTCTGAATAGTGACGTCACACACTGGACAAACAGCTCAGTACCGTGTAGCAGTATGCAGCTAGCCAGCCGTGTCCCATGTGTGACGTCACAAATATTGATGCTCTACAAAGGACCGCTGAAGGCAGAAAATCTGGATCTCAAAACTAACACTTTTTAGAGTTGATTACTGCAGGCCCCAAACATATTTTAAAGAGAAGAGTTGTTGTATTTGATCGGCAAGGCTTCCCCTTCGCAATGATATGAGTTTTGCATCAATTCAAAACACTTTTGATTCTTTGTGTGGCTACTTTAAAAATATTGATCTTGATAACTGTGAAAACTAAAGAACCATGCACTGTTGCAGACTGCAGAGCATGTCTTACCAACATTTTATAATTTCCTCTCTTTCTTATTTTTTCATTTTTCACATATTTTACATACATGTAAAACAGCTCCAGCACTTTTGGTTAGGAAACTACATATTGGCACTATAGATTTAATTTTTTGAAATAATTATATTAAAGGTGCTATGTCCCTTTTGCAGCCAACCTCAAATGCTGTAGAACTTTGCAGGAATTACGAATATGTCATGTATGTCCTATCTGTGAAATAAACGTTAGCAGTGTCCTCATAATCAAATGATGCAAGGAAACCCGTTTACTCAAGAAACTTCACTAGACTTCACTGTCAGACACTATTGATGTAATATGTCCTTGCTAAGAATGACTGACTGGCCTTTTTCTTCTTTGGTAATAACATACATGAAAAGAGTTGTAAAGGGTACATGAGCATTTGTCTACATGAATAACCCACTTCTTGTGATGGCCAAGATTAAACTGACTGAATATTTGCGCAGCATAAAACGTATGACCATTCGGTACAATTGTCTGAAAATCAAGACTATTACTTTTTGGCTCTATAGCCCTAAAGTCGATTTGACAACTAATAGTCGTTATTTTCCCACTTGAAGACATTTTCAAGCCCCACCTTTTTTTAGGGAAGTTCTAAATAAGTATTATCTTTCAAATGCAGTTGGAATTTAACTTTTTCATTCTTTTTGCCTGCAAATGGGACATAGTACCTTTAACTAAACTGTTTGCCTATTTTTAAATATTTTTTATAGCTCTCCCTTGTTCAACCAAGAAGTTACCTTGTTTGAAAAAAAAAATGCAAATTAAAGAAAGTCAATGAATACCAGGCACCCTATGTTCACCCTATGTGGAACCCTTCATAAGATGATATACTGTAATATAATTCATTGACAACTACTAAAGACAAATGTGACTTTATACATGTATTTCTATAGGGACAAACACAAAACCAGCACATGATGAGTGATGTGAACTTTAATTGAACTTAAGTTTCTATTGAAGACCAGGAAAGAGATTAAACATAATTAAAGGCTATCTTCAGAAGATGGAAAACTTACTTTCATTGTCTAAGTTTGGGAGATAAATGTAAAGGTAAAATGTACAATACATGTATGTACATGCCACCTTAATGCATCATGATTTCCAAGTCAGTGTTATGGCATCAAATACTTGTGGTATTGTGCCCAAGATAAACATTAGTATTGGCAACAGCATGAGGTTGGAGACTTTAAAATCCCAAGTTAATCCTTCTGGGGAGTATTTCACAAAGACTAAGATCAACATTAAGTTGGACTTTACTATGGCAGGCCTTTCATGCCACTGGTTGCTCTCCATATTGTTCTTTCAGTTATGATCTTTAGATAATATTTTTTCCATCAATAATGAACTTTCAAAAAAATGTAAATTCTGTAGATTTGTGACCATGATTTGTTCGTCCCTTGAGAAACCAATGCCAGTAAACTGTGAGAGCAAACAGTGGCATGAATGGCCTGCCATAGTTAAGTCCAACTTAAAATTGATCTTAATCTTTGTGAAACACTCCCCCGATGTTCACCTTTCAGTGGATCTATTCGTAATCTTTAGACTCGCTTGAAAGAGCTTTTTTCTAGGAATTAATCATCAATATGTTTAATATTTATATTTCCTTATTTATAAAACTACATCATGCGGCGCCATGTTTACATCATCTCTTAAAATGCAGGGCAGGAAGAAAAGTCATGTCTATTTATATAGGATGGATTTAATATGGAGAGGAAGGGAAGTTTGTACATTACACATGTCAGCAAGGCAAAGGGCTGATCCAGTATTCTGTAAAGGAGGGGGAGGGGAGGGGCACAATTTGAAAAAAAAATTCTGACCAAAATAAAGGGTTATCACATTTTTCAGGTGCATTTTGGGTCTAAACTTTGAAAGTAGGGCACAAGAATGCATTGGGGAGGGGGGAGGGGGACCTTTTTTTAGCAACATATGGGAGATTGGGTTTTAGAGGGGGGTATGTGTGGTAGGTCAGTTGTGCCCCCTTAATCTGTCTCTGAACAAGGCTCATATCGTGCAGGAAGTAGCAATACCAGACGGATATTGAGATATGTTCAGGAAGAAAAACAGACATGAATTAGAACAAAAGACATTAAAAATATTGTCTGATTACAATCAGACCATGTCTGACCTGTATTTGTGTCATACACATGTTTAACAATCTTTGGGGAATTTCAGTTGAATTCACCATGATCTAATCTGACATTTCAGTCGGTTCTGAAGATGTTTTGACTGGGAGTTTTGTTTAAATCAGAAACAGGGCAAATGAAGGAAAATGTTTCCAAAAACACATCTTTCTAGAGGATAAAACACATTTTTTCTTGTTAGCTTGGGCTTAAGAAAGAGAAAGAAAGAAAAAAAGAAAGCTAATACTACCTTCCCAAACAGAAACACATACACTAGGTGATGAATGATCATATAAAAGTATTTAAAGCCCAAATTAACAATTAAACAAAGATATTAATATACAGTAGGCTTGCGGTTGCAAGATATTAATGTCTAGTAACTTTCAATATTGGACAGGTGCATTTATTTATTTATTTATTTTTTTTGGGGGGGGGGGGGAGGGGGTTAACCTACATGTAGTTGCACAGAACAAATCAATATACTTCACAGAATCTGAGTGTACTTCTTTCTAAAGAAACAAACACAACAACAAAACAAAAAAATGTAAAAGTACCATGTGGTTAGATACAAAAACAAACAAAAAAACTCTCTTTGGCTTCCATCATTTGCAACATGATTAAGGAAGGGAAGCAGAAAGATAACATGACAGACAAGTACTCTGCATTTCAATCTCACCTGGCATTTCCATCATATCCAGCAAATATCCAGAGCTTATCTTGCCATACTGCTGCTCCATGTGCTGATCTAGCTGGGGGTAACCTTCACAAAAAATTAAAACAAGAAACAAAACATATATATATATATATATATATATATATATATATATATATATATATATATATATATTTCACATTTAGGTTCATTTAGGTTCATGTTAAATAGATATTAATCGGACTACACATCCTCAAGAAAGATTACAGAGAGTCAACCTGTTCGAAAAGTCGAGCCACTCCCGCCACTTATCCTCTCCAAGCGCTATAGTTCTCCTTAGAACTATAAGCTAAGAAAGATAACCAACAGTCTTTTTCAAGACTACACAAACAGTCCTTTTCAGGACTACACATCCTCAAGAAAGATTACAGAGAGTCCTTTTCATGACTCCTCAATCCTCTCTCTCTCTCTCTCTCTCTCTCTCACATGGTGCACCCGCAAGCCTACTGTATAGATATTATCTATTCAATATATTTATAAGTAGAACAAATTTGTAAGTAGGAAAATTTCACAATGCATTGATTTAATCTGCTGACTACTGGATTCTGTCCCCCTCCCCCCAGGCTAATATCTACTTACCATTGCTTTTCTAACTCGTAGGCAATGACGTAAAAATCATATGCCCAATATATTCAGGTAATATATACAGGTAGGCCTATGTGATTTCAATTTTTAAAGCTTCATGAATTTCAAAATCCCCTGCACTCTACAGTGTACATGTAAATTATGTAACGATTCACTCATTTGATCATCAAATCAATCTCTTTACCTGCCCTCAAATTTCCTCTCTATCCACTGTCCATTGGAGAGCTTGTATTCAAAGAGGTCATTCTTGTTGCGGAGATTGGAGTTGGAATAGATATCTCCGGTATAGCCTCCTGTAATAAACAAAGAGAAGAAATCAGAGAAGAATATTCAATTATACTAGAAAACTCAAGCAGAGTACACTTAAATCCGAAGTCATGGATTTGCAAGCCCTCATAAAATTATCTCAACATTTAAGCCTAAAAAAAAAAAGATGTTGTATTGTCCTTTGCGACCGGCCCCAAAATCTTGAAATCTATGGTCGGCTTTTTTTTAAAGTATTTTTTTAAAACCATTTTTAGAAACAAAATGTTTAATGAATAAAAAAATATGTTTTAAAGCATTTAAAACTGAGAAATATCAGCCCAAAGAGGGAGGGAAAAAAAGTGGGAAAAAAGAAGAAAGATTTCTGACCGATCGACCCATGGTTTGGCACCTTAAGGACAATACAACATCTTCTCTTTTTGTTAGGCCTTATCTGTAGCATCAAGATGAACTTATGAAAGTTGCAAAATTCAAAACAATTTTGCTAATTATGAATAAATTGGCACCATTCTTTTAGGAAAGTTCAATCATGATATTTTTTTACAACATTTTGGCACTTTTACAAGTTTTGAGATTTTCACCATGCAAATCCCTGCAACGTCCTTTAAGATTCAATGTGTCACTTTCACCATAGAATTTCACGATATGTGTATCTCTTTAAGTCAAATAGTAGGGCACTATTGATCCAAGAAAATTGATGCTGAAAGAAAATTACATGAAGCATTATTAAAAGCAGTGAGATAAAAAATTGCAACCCTAATATCTGATAGGCCTACCCTTTTCACATTAGGGCTTTTTTCACATAATTGTTTTTCTTGATTATGTGCACTAATTACAGTTACACGTACCGTTATTGTGATCGGCCAAATGGGTCTAGCCCTGGTAGCCCCCAGAATGTAATGAACTGAAACACTGAATGCAAATGAGAACTCATGACTCATTTGGCATCAACGATAAAAGGTACATGAACCTTTCGCATAATTATGTTTAGATTTCCAAATTCCATGTTTAAATCTAATTATGGTGCTGTTGTCATAGTCAAAGCAGACCTAGGCCATAAAGTACCTCATGCATCATTTCTCTTTTAAAGCTAATAAGGCAGAGATGGATTTAACAGAGAAAATATAACTTTGAATGAATGACCATAAAAAGCAACATTTATTTTCCTGTCCAGCGATCGTCTGACCTCCTTGTCCAAATACCGCACATGACAGTGACTTCAAGAAAGCATAAAGAGAAAATGAAATTGGAGATTGGCATTACCTAGACTATCAATTACCATCCTAATCTTGATTGATAGCCTTCTATCTTGTACATTGACTGATGCGCATATTTGCTTTATTTCTCTCAAATTGTTTCTTTCAACAGAGCAGTTAGAGAGGGCTGTCGTCGCTGGGTGAAGTTGGATTGTTCTCCTAATTTAATAGAAATCGACCTTCGTGTACTCTATCTACATGTATCTATCTAAGTATCTTCTCCCGGTTTGGAGGTTGATTGCAACATCTCTCCATTTCACTCTAAATCTTCTGCCATTCTGGTGCACTCTTGCAGTTTTAGTCCTCTCCAGTTCTTGACATTCTCTTCCCAGTTGATTCTGGGTCTCACTCTCGGTCTACTTCCTTCCACTCTTCCTTCCAAAGTTCCAAATGATCCTTTAAGAGGCTTTGGTGCCTTTTAACATGGCCAAAGTATTTGATTTTTCTCTCCTTAATAATAACCCAAGATCTGCATTTCAACATTTGTAAGACTGAGAGGCAGTACTACATTAGAGGAAAATTAGTTCTGAAAGTAATTTTTAGAAAGGGGAATCCAAAGGAATGATACTAGATTAAAAAATGTGCAGTTGATTACACATTTTACGTTTTAAAGGCCCACTGCACTACTTGTAGCTACTTGCGCCCTCTATATAACAAACAATGCCTAATCGGTGACCATTGGTCCCCCATGATCCTCTTTTTCTTATGTTAACTGAGAGCTGAGTTGATGAGATAACCACTTGTCCAGTGACCTTGCAGGGCAGTCTAATCCCTCCTGTAAACTACGGCAGGTAAGCTTTAAATACTGAAAACATTTAACTCTTTGGGAAAGAGTACAGGTATAACCCACTGTACCCAGGGCTCAGATTTGGTTTGGACGGGGGTGTGCCGCTCAAGCCTCAAAACCCCTATCCATATTTAAGGGTCATTTTGGTGGTGGTGGTTATTTTACCTGACTGCTAAGAAAGCATAAATGCTTGTAAGTAAGCAACCAGACGGCCGACGGCTTTAGGTCCTCTCTGAGGGACCTGGTAATGAGGATTAATGCCTTACCAAAGGGCACTAGCGCATTGCCTTGGTTTCTAAACCGGGTCACCGGATTACGAGACCACTGTTCTACCGAATGAGCTATCGCGCCTCCATTTTGGCAGAAAAGGGTACTCATTTTAGGGGTTTTTCTAGAAATATAGGACCAATTTTCACAATTTTCCAAAAAATGGAAAATTTTGAAAAAACGAACCAACGTTATGTGATATTTTTGTAAAAAATGGGACCCATCACTCCATGTTTAGGGATATTTTGTGAAAAAGCGACCTATAAGAGCAGCACATCCCTGTATGTCTTTATTAATTTATATGTGAGTTAATTGCGCCTTACTTTTGATTGACCGTGTGATGTCACAATGCTTAATCAGTAAGTATTTCACTTAGATTTTGTCTCAGGTAAGTGAAAGTCTAAAATTCTATTTGAATACGAGATAAGTAAACTTCTTAGCTTAGCCATTTACTTAGTAATTTCTTACTTATGCTAAGTATTGAATTAAATACCGGCCCAGGATCTTACAGCTTATCATGTTCCTTTCAGGCTTCTTACATGGAATTTGTGATTTTTTTTATTTGTTTATTATGACATTGTTTATCAAGGTTCCTGAATGATCTTATGATAAAACAACGTTCACATCCTGCAGTCAGGCCAAAGAGTTTCCTTTGAGGTTAAATATTCATTGAATCCCAACCATTTTCTTGGTCTTAATCAAAGAGATTCGATCATACACAGTATGTCCTCCGTAGGAGGACTAGAGGGCCAACTAAAATCGTGACCTTTGACATTTCATAGGTTTTGTATTGGATGCATTATGGGGGTTTTGTCCGATTTGAACGACGGTTTTGGAGGGTCAATGAATATTCATGAGCAATGACGTAAAAAATACGCCAACTTCTGTTTGTTGATTGGCCATCGACAAAATGTTTTATGTATTAGGTCATGCATAAAACATTTTTTGCATTCCCAGAATTCCCTACGATTTGACCACGAAAATGGCGGTTGTATGAACTGCAACTTTCAAGTTATTCAATTACGAACAATGAAACATTTTTCTTTTAAGTGAATTTCTATTATAATAGAAGTTTGTCAAGTACATCTCAGTGAAGCAGAAAATCTTCAGGCGAACATTGACATCGAAGTGAAACCCTATGATATCAAGAAAAGTAAGTAAAGATCCATTTTGTGTGAAGGTCTCTGAAATGATTGTGATGTGTTCGTCATTGCAGTGAGGGGCTCTCCGCATTGTCACAACGTCTTACCCGGTTAACCCCCTACCCCATCCTCTTTTCTTTCTTCTGACTAAAGAATATTAACTGATTGAATGAACTCTAATATAAGTCATCGACGGTAATATTTTTAGAAACAATCAGGATTTTACCGTAGGTTATTTCATTAGAGCACATCTCATAATTTTAAGTTCAGTTCATAGCTTGATTACCGATAGTAATCGGTCGTAGATGTGGACCTGTTGTAGACTGCGCAAATGGCTCATTGCTAGTCCAAGCCGACGAGATCTCGTCGAGCGGTTTATGATTTTCAATTCGCCGGTGCTAGCCGGCTGTAACACTCCACCAAGAAGCGACTGCGTTTCCTGAGCTGGCGTGGCTATAACTTTACAGTGTGTTACTGTAAAGCCTAGACCTCTAGCTCTAGACTATTCATAGCATAGTCTAGCCTGAATTTTCTGTCTCTTTCGTTCGTTAGCCTCTGATTTGGGTAGGGTCGGCTCCTCTCTTTAGCTGACCCTACCCAAATCAGAGGCTAACGAACGAAAGAGACAGAAAAATTCGGGCTAAGGCTAAGCAGAGCCTAGGCTAGGCTAGGTCTACCGTCTAGTCTAGATCTAGCACTTAACTAAGTATAAACAGCATTTAACCCCGCATCTATAGACCTAGGTCTATATCTAGGGCTAGATTCTAGGCCTAATGCATTCTAATAAATAATAACAAAAGACTAAATAGACCTAAATGCCTGGTTTAGGTGGGTCAATGTGGAAGTTATGGAGGGGGGGGGGGGGTGTGCACAATCATTCTGTGCCCCCTTATTCAGATGTGGCATAGGGACGGGTCTAGATGTAGGTCGCCCCCTACTAGTAGGGTCTACTAATAATATTAAAAATAGGCAATTAGATCTAGATCTATAGCTTGTGTTATGCCATAGCTTTAGCAAAGACTTCCATAGCCATGGGTCTAGGCTCGTTTTGCTCCACTACTAGACTAGTCGTGCGCATGTGTCATTATTGTGATCCAGGTCCAGATTCAGCTTAGTTTGAATGTAGATCTAGGCTAGATCTACCAACAACAACAAAAACAAAACAAAAAAGGTATTTCCTCCCCCCCCCCCTCCCACTTCCCCTGATTTCGCTCTTAGTTATGTCATTGTGCCTTGTTTGAAATAATTGGTCTATTTTCAGGATTTTATGCCACCCCTTTTATGTTGGTGAGAATTCTGGATCCAACCCTACATATGACATGGATATTTCTTTCTCTACGACATGAACAAAGTTATAAACTGATAACTAATGCATGCATTTGATATTAGCAGGAACCTTACTAAGTTTCTGTTTTCTTTTAATTGTAGATCCTATGGAACAAAGAAGCAGATAATGATCACAGAAGTGCAACAAAGAGCACCAGGACCTGATCATCAAATGTTATGGTGTTGATCTAATCAGGAACAAGACACCTAAGTTGAACTCTGGCAAGGTATGTTTGTATGAAGTTCGAAAATATTCAGGCTGTATAATCTAAGCCCATGCGAACACCGCACTCGACTTGGACTATATACAAAGATTTGGGGAACTGTCATCTTGTGTTGCATTATATCTGGTAATTCTCATTTATTCTCTAGCTTTATTTAGGTGACAAACTATGGTGTTGCTACAGTTTATTCTCTCAGCATATTAAAAGACATACTCAAAGGCATTTTTTCCTAAATATTACATTATATCTAACAAACTTTTGTTCACAAAAGTCTAGCAAATAATAACTTAAAATAAATTGGAAATTACTTTTAAAATAATTGGAAATACATCTAAACCTTTACTCTTCTCTTAAAAAAGGCCCTATCAGATAGACATAAGTTTATCATTTTTTAGTAAAATTAAAATGCAAGACCTAAACAAAAGTGGGGAGGTACTATTTTTGAAAATCCAATATAATGCAGCAGTTTTAATCTTATTTGATTTCTCCTCTCTTTTTGTTTTTATTATTCAGGTTGTCCCATGCAGAAGGTTTGATACCCAGGCTTCTTTTGTACAAGTCCCTAGTCCACCCTCATCTTGAGAACTGTTCCGGTGTCTGGGATCCCTACAACATCTCAGATGTCCAGGACGCTACTTCACAATGGGGACCACAAGAGAAGCAGCAGTTTGACTGAGATGATCAGCACCTTTTAGTTGCCTACTATATCTACAACTACAAGGCACTCTGCAAGAAGACTGGGAATGGTGCACAAGATAGTCAATGGTCTCTCGATCCGCTCTTCCTTGAAAATTTTCCCACTGCACTACTTATAGCTACTTGCGCCCTCTATATAGCAAACAATGCCTAATCTGTGCCTGTTGGTCCCCCATGATCCTCTTTTTCTTATATTAATTGAGAGCTGATTTGATGAGATAACCACCTGTCAGTGACCTTGCAGGGTGGTCTTATCCCCCTGGCCAAACTAGTACAGACGGGCTTTAACAAATCACGAGCAGGAAGTACCATGACATGACCCTCCAGTTGCACCAAGCCAGAAGCGACATAGGTAGACAAGTTTGTATTTGCCCAACACTCTGTCCCAAAGTTAATGGAACTGACTTCCAGCAAATATAGTGCATGCTGACAGTCCAGAGAACTGCCAGGGACTACTTCTGAGGCATCTATTCTCCTTATCCCACTTAGAAACAATCTGTCTTCCTCACACCACTTGTAATCTTTAGTATTAGTTCATCTTCATGATAGGCTACAACGCCTTTTGAAGATTACCAGAAGAAGAAGAAGAAGAAGATATATCGAGGATCATGAAAGTAATCATTTGTTCTTTTAAATGCGTGTACATGTAACATAGTTTTTTGATATTTAATCTTAAGTCAAGTTCTGACAAAAATATGAGGGATGCTGAACTGGATAGTAAATTGTAGGGGGGGGGGGATAAAATGATATAGTTCAATAGTAAGACTGTATTAATATAATTAATATTAATAATAATAACAATATTAAAAATAGTAACAATAATGACAATGATCATGATAATAGCAGTAATAATAATGATAATACAGGTAGTAGTAAAAACAACAACAATAATGTCCAATGTAAGATAAAGTACTCATAAAACTCAGTATATACCTGTGCTTTACATAATAAAATAGCATGTTGATATTATTGGAATATTTTTTTCTTCAAAATCTACAGTAAATTTTTACAACTGAAAGATTTGAATTCAAGAGACAGCACCCCCTCCCCCCATCCATTTGTCATCATTTTGTTGATGTCATGTTGGATTTAAAAAGACTTTATAGAAACAAAATATGTTGATAAATGAGTTCATAAATGTTAATAAATCAGTTAATACTGCTGAATTCTGTTCTTTTCATTTTCTTATTTTGTGAAATATATGTGATGATGCTGGTGATTATGATGATGTAGGCACTCTGTAATGATAATGCTGTATGACTGAGGTGAGATGGGGGCTGATGCAGTCTTGTGTAGAATTGAGTATGGTGTTCGACCTTTTGATGTTTGTTTATATCTGGCATCAGCGAGATAGATTTAACCATCTTTCCTAATGAGAGAGAAAGCGGAAATGTAACAAGAGAGTGGGCAAGACTTATGTATAAATGCAGTATAAAAAATGGTTTACAATAAAGATGAGGGGGGGGGGGGGGGTTAAATAAAGAATAAGTTGATGCCGAAATGATGAAAGCATAGGTAATTGGGGTAATAGAGCCTATGGAAATGTCACTATTAGAAGGGGTCTCTGTATTGAAAATGTTACTGTTGGGGGGGAGGGGGAATTAAAAAAAAATCAGTGGCGACGAATGCAAGAATGAAAAGAACGAGACAAAATTGAAATTTCATTGGGGATGGCCGGGGCACAATATGAAGATCATTGAAGTCGAGGTGAGAATGATTCATTAATTGGACACTAAAAATATGAAAATATCACTTGTAAAGTGGGCTAAATGATCAGTGCAATTTGTCTGATTTTAAAAATATTTAAGTTAATAAAGGAACAAAAAAAAAAGAGGTAACAAATGAATTGAGTGAAATGGGGTCATTATTTTTGCCTTTTAACTGAACTGAATTTTTTTTAATGTACTTTCCATCCTGGTGACAGTGAAGTTTGTGGCCCCACCTAAGTCAACCATTTAAAAGTCTCCCCCCTCCCTCCTCCCCACACACCTCCCCAACTCTGACCTTTGTTCTACATTTATCAGGATTCTGTCGATATAGTAACGCATGCGCATTGTCTTTTTTTCATTGCGATAATATGCTAATAAGTGGAAAAGAGCTCATGAATATTCAAAATTTTAATTTAAATATTTTGCGCGCTGCGCGCAGTCCAAAATCCCCATTTCGCTGGTGCACTAAAAACTTGTCGTCTTCATAGGCTAATACACGATAAATGGAAGCAGTGTGCACTTTTGACCCTCCAAAATTTCCCCATGGCTAGACGGATGCAGAAGCGGAGTTGAACCCCCCTGGTCTTAATACACTAGAATATCCATTACCTGGTCACTGCCCTCAGTTTTTATGAGAAATTTACTGTATCATTATTGATGATCTGAACGATATTCACAAAGGTGAGAGGAAACTGAGGAAATCTTAAAAAGAGTCTGAGTGGAATTGTGTCAACCCTTCTCAGAGAAAGTGTTCATTTTCCTTTTGAATGTTGGGTATACAAATTATGATCCCTTTCCTGATTTTGAGGAAATATACTTCCGTTTGAAATCGGTGAAAACTGACAAGGCGTTAAGGACAGAATGGTACTAAACTACTTTTAAATGGCACTTCTCGATTTCACCTGTTTCATCTTCTTCTCATTCCGTCTTCTCCCACCCCTCCTCGTACTGTATCTCCACCTTTAATGGAAAGGTGATTTTCTTTTGTGGTTCCCTCAAGTTTGATCAATGTCCGCTCTGCAATACACCTGTTAATAATATGTGTTCTTCTCCCATCCCACCTTATATAACTTATCACCCTTCTTAAAGCCTCTTTCATACACAATGCTGTAAACCACTTCAAAGAGCACCACAGCAAAATTAAAATGATAGAAAATGACACAAAAATGCATTCACATTTCTTTATCTTTAACACACACATCATAGATTATGCTTTAATCAAAGCATTTGTTTTTGGCAAGAAATTTTTTTTCCAGCTCAACTTGCCATTCATTCACACATCAATCATTCTCATAGTACTGCAGTGTGAACATGGCTATTGGTTATACAGGTATGAATTTCCAAAAAGATGATTTTTCTCTGATGTGCCCTTGAAATTCTGTCAATGTCTGCTCTCCAATTACACCTGTTACACCTCTTCTTCCTCCCTGGCTTCCTTGCAAGGTACACCAGCCGTTGATTGCTCCCAGCTATCCCAACAAGGATAACCCCTCCTTCATGATTTCTGCTTCATCATCCCCTTCCCCTGATAGCCGTGCACCAAGGCTCAAAATACACGGGGTGGCGGGCGATTCGCCCTCGTGAGCTGCATTATGGTGCACTAACCAACATCTACATGTACTATGGTTTGGATTTAAGGTGTACATGATGTTTAAAGTACCCAGCTAATTCATTTCATGTTTAATAAAAATCTACTGTAAATGTGTGAACTGCTCCAAGCTACAGTATACTAAAAGGTACCTCCCCCCTCGATGATTTCTGTTTTATCATACCCTTCCCCTGATAACCATGCACTAACCAACATCTACTACGGTTTAGACTTTAGATGCTTACATGTAGGTGTAAAACGTTTAAAGTACCTAGCCAACTAATTCAAGTTTAAAGGGAAAGTCCACCCTGAAATTAAGTTAGTTTTAATAGGAGTAGAAAAATGAGAGAAACAAGTCAGTGAAAGTTTGAGCAAATTCCGATTAAAAATAAGGAAGTTAGGATTTTTTAAGTTGTGATCAATCAAACACAAATTGGCAACTCTATGACGTATCATGCGAGCTCAACTTCCATTTGCTCAGTACTAAAAAAATCTAAAATTTTCATTTTCCCTCAAGAAAAATTTCAACCGTACATGCACCCTAAATATAATAATTGCAAATATGTTTCTATACTCCCCCTGCAAGGAACAAATATATATTCCATCATCAATAACGAAGAAAACATGATTTTATGGAATATTATGCACAAAGCAAATGAAGGAGAGCTCGTATAATAAGTCACAGAGTTGCCAATTTGTATTTGATTAATCACAACTTCAATAATTCATAACTTTCTTATTTTCATTCAGAATTTGCTCAAACTTTCACTCACCTGATTTTCTTATTATTCTGCCTCTATCGAAACAAACTTATTTTGGGGGTGGACTTTCCCTTTAATGAAACCTAAATGTGTTAATTGCTCCAAGCTACACTAACAGGTAACCCCCCTTAATATCACGCCATTCCCCTGAGTGATAGCTGGTATCCAGTAGGCAGTTTTCATCAACATCTACTGTGTACATACATGTAGTACTTCATGTTAACTGTACCTGGTTATATCATTTCAAAATATTTAGTTAAACCTTTAAATTTCCAAATGTTCTGAATGTCTGATAATGAATTACTTTTTAATATTAAAAAAATATATTGATTGTCTAAATGTAGAAGATTTTGTGCTCTTGAATAAAAACCAATGAGTCACATCTATAGAAGAAAAAAATACAATTTGGAGGGCTCTCAAGAATCCTTGTTCCAAGATTTACGTGAAAGAATTGAAAATCATGCATTTGTCATTGAACGGATATGAACTGCAAACTGCATAAAATGGCAGATCAGTGGAAAACATGACTGATATCAGAAGTGAATGACATGGGCATACTGAACTACATATGTTTGCCTGATTTCTTGAAAGAGTACATACATGAACCTGTTCAAAAGCAAAGTTTGAGGCTTTGAGCTTCCATTCCTCCCCTATTTCTATTCTCTTGGTATCTCAAAGATGACCAATGGTCACATCCATCAGGTGTACTATTTCTAGCTCTTCTTAATTTTTTCTCCAATTGAGGAAATTTGATTTTAGATAAGGATTAATTCAGGTAATCCCTTTAGGAGGTGCTGGATTTTTTTAATAGATAAATCAAATTGAATTCTAAAGCTCTCTGTCACTAATGGCATAATGAGGTTGTCTAATATAGAGTTCTATTTTTAGAAAGAGGTACGAGATGCATGTAGATGTCCAATTTCTTTAAAACGGTCCTCTTGCTCTTTTTATTCAGAGCATTGCACTGGAATAAATTTGTTGCATGGTATTGGATACAGAATGATATTGATGTGATTGGTTGTTCCAGCTCTTCTGCAAATAGACTCTACCAGCAGTTGAATGGATTTTAAAGGCTAATGAAGTCAAACATTTTTATAGTGAGCACATCCTTATCCTCTTTAAACGTCACCTATTCTGTGAATGGCTGAATAGATGACGTTTAAAGAGGATAAATCCACGATGTGAAGTAAGGATTCAGTTTATGAAATGTTGCATCAGTGATTTCATATCAAAATCAACATCAGAAAACAACTTAATTCTCAACAGGAAGAGTGTAATGTTACACCTTCACCAGTTTTTGACAGAGAGCAAAATATAAACATATTAACTGAAATAAAGCATTAAACATTACTTTGCATGTATACGCACTGTATGAAAGTGAACCAAAAAGTAACATGCTAGGTTACAGTAGTATTTAACAAATCAATCTCAAAAAACATATTTAAAAAAGTAAAAAGAGCACTGGTACATAGCCAAAATCAAGGAAATACAAAAATGACATTAAATCTAGCATCGCCTTGTCAAAAATCAAGAACAAGCTTGAGGCATAGGAAGCACACATACTTTCTACACCCTATATCAGGCTCAGTTTTTCCCCAGAAAATTTGGTCTCTTTTTTTCACAAATGCCTTACAGGCATGATCTACTTTGAGTGAATAGAATTCCGAGCGAAAAGAGCAATGGAGTGAAAACCACAGAGTCTTATGATATGAAATTGTGCACATAGTAAGAGGTACTATTCTAAACTTTTAAAGATAGAATGTATGATGAAATCAGACTTAATTTATTTTAGAGCAAGACTATTTGAAGGGTGACAAAAGTATGGAATTCCCTGGTAGTTACAGTACTCCCCCAGTGTAATATGAAGATACAAATACATGTACAGTGTACATGTATGATTTTAGGGCTCAACATTTTCACAACAGTGTGAGTAGAAATTATATTCATCTTATGGGAAATTCATGCCTACATGTACTAGTTTAACTCCCATACCAAACATTGATCAACAAGCTTTAACAGAAATTCTTTTGCTGCCTAACTTCCAAGCTTAGGATTGAATGGTGGAAATGGAAGCAGACTGTACAGAAGAAGATAAGTTACAAGGAGGCACATCTTAAAACGCTTCAAAATGATGAAGAAGTGCCTCAAAAAGTAAAATCTTTGAGTGACCGGTTTTACCATACTCGTTTTCCCCAATAAACTGTAGTGTTATGAAAACCGTTAGGAAAACACAAAATCTGATTTCGATTTCCAATCATAAATTTCTTGATAATCAGACAGGCTATATAATTTATCATTGCAGCATGAGCTAATCCCTTTAACAAGGAAATTGAGCATGGGTGATGAATCTGGTGCTAGCACCTTTGTTCTACTCCCTGTAGGAGAGAAGACGATGATGGAATCAGTGACCTAATGAGATGCTGACAGAGTAGGACAGCCTCATTTTAATTACAAGCTGAGATAACTCTTGTGGGTGTTGAAATAGGCTTTTGAGAGAGAGAGAGAGAGAGATGGAAAGGGGAGTGAGGGAAAGATGAAATATTATATAAAACTTAGAAAAGAGGGTGGGAGACAGAGGATATAGAAGAGGAAGAGGGAGAGAGAGAGGGGAGAGAGATGGAAAGGAAAGGGAGAGAAAGATTACAGATGAATAAATTTGAAATTTGAATTTGAAATTTGATATAGAAGAGAGAGGGAGAGAGAAGGGGTGAGAGAGTAGGGGGGAAGAGAAAACATAGAATATAGAAGAGAGAGATTGAGAGAGGGAGACTGAGGATATGGATAGATAGAGAGAGGATGAGAGAGACTGGGTGTGAGGGAGACACAGCAGAGAGAGAGAGAGAGGAGAATATTTAAAGTGGCCTTAGACTTTCCCTTCAGATTCATAACCACCACAAAACATCACAAAACAATTTTATGATGTTTCATCGTGTCACTTTATTCACATACTGTAGTAAGCTGTCTATTTTAATTGAAAAGGACAGAACTTGTTTATAAACATGTTTTGACAGATTTGGAATACTAAAATGCAAAAGGAAATAGAGATTATAATAGTGTACTTACCGAAAATGAACATACTGCCATTGTGAACGACTGCAGAATGGTGATACCTCGGTGCTGGTGGACTTCCAGTGGTAAATGCCCTGAAAAAGAAATTATAGGTTTTTTAAGAAAGTGTACCAATCTCTCTCTCTCTCTTTCTCTCTATGTTTCTATCTCTCTAATATTAAAGAGTAACACAATGTACATGTTCGATGAACTCTGACCATGTCTGTAGCTGGCCGGTGGATTACTGATTATCAGATGTGTATGACTAAATATTGATTTTTATTGAAATGTACTAACAGTACTACCATTGTCATTGAGGGGAAAGGAGGGAGGGGGGGGGGGTGGATATGATACTTTAAATGATAAGGGTTTAATACAATTTCATACTTAGTCTGTTATAACTTTAGGGGATACATACATGTACAGTATGTGTGCTAATGACAAACAAGAATTCAAAGTTTAAGTACCGGTATACATAACTAAAATATGGCAATCTTCAATGAAAAAATATATATTGTTTACCCTTATGTAATGTTTAAGAATGGTGCTTTTTGAACAGGCAATCGATCAAAATTTGCATATAAGAGGTAAGAAATATTAAGTATTTGCACAGTTTACAATATTAATGAAGATTGGTACAATTGATGACCAGAAGATGTTTTTTGTAGTGCGGAAAAGAGAAGACTAGAAGAGTATGAGTAGATACAAACATTGAATTTACAGGAACTGACTTTGAAATAAGATTAGGCTTTTAAATGGTAAAGGATTGAATTTATATCTAAAGCTAGAGAAAGGGTTCTTGTTCTTTGTTTTTTTATAATAAGATACTAACCTTCCCCATGAGCTATCATTGACGTCAAACCTCAGCACGTCATTCAGCATGTTTTTCCTCCTGTAAATGGAATCAATAGAGTAAGCAAGAACATGAGCATGGACATAAACATGTTTATTAATTCTTTATACGCACCTATCAGCCAGAAATGTGCAGGTTGTATCAACGAAAAGTCGTACATACATTCATTACTTGAATTTGAATTTGAAGTTTATTAAAAACAGTTTTATACAATAATATAAAAGGATTAAACGAACCAGAAAATAAAATTAATACTAATTGAGCATGGTACCTTCGAGCATATGAAAAACACTGTCTGGGCATATACATAGAATAAACAAACAGATTTGAAATGTTCATGTAGTAAAGCTACTGTCTGTCATTCATGAAATTGTTCCTGATGTAATTTATACTAATGAATGCATAATGTGAATTTTTAATGTGGATTGTTTGTCAATGGCTTATTTTCTTGACAAGTTGACAGGTCTCGATATGAACAAATATTGGCAAAGATCTTTACAGGGAATCATTTTCAAACTTTCAATGATAAAAAAAATTTGAAGAGTCATTTCATAGGAAGCCCAAATATTGGCATAGCCTGCCCATACAGTACATCCATCTACAAAGTTCAATTGAAGTACGATGACACACCGACAACATGGTGGCCTGGGGCCCATTTCTTGAAACCTTCATAAGTAAGTATAACTTCTTGACTATTCCATTGAAACGCATGTTAATTGTATAACACATGTTTCAATAAGTTAAGACTTGTGACAGTTTCGAGGAACGGGCCCCTGTACTTTAACAGATGAAGAATACTTACCCATTATCTCCTCCAAATACATAGACAGCATCGTTGTATGCCACAACGGTGTGCTTGCTCCTCCTGTGTTCAAATGAGGTGAGAAACAAGACTAATTATGAATTTTTGAAATAATTGCTATAACCGTTAAATATCAAATTGGCAATGCAGAAAAGATATTTTATGTATACAACATGTGTATTTGCGTTTCTGGCAGAACCAACATCATGAACTCATGCGAGAGGTTAGCATTTTGGTAATGTAAATATTGCCTTTTGCAGGAATTGGGCGATTGCGAACGCTCTTTAGGTTTTATGTACATCACTCTTTACACAGAAGTGTGGGTGCCAATTATAGACCCAATCATTTTTGTGTCAGTGAAAAAATTGCACCCTTTTGCCATGGCTAACGCAGTTTTGCAAGTCACTCTCTCAGTCTCACTCTCACCGACAGTCACTGGTCTACCGTCTAGAGTCTAGTCTACTCCTGTCCTGATCTCAATAATTTGATAGCTATGCAGCCAAGTTAAAGTTAAACAATTAATCCAATGACTCTTAGCCTTTGAAAATAAAGTGACTCCCCCCCCCCTTTCTTTTTCAACAAGACATGACACATGCATTCACGCCTTGGCCCTAGGCCTAGATAGCGCGGTATCGCACGCACCTTGCACCAACAAACTCGTCGCACTCGGGCATCTGTCTCCAGCGGTGCACCGTTTCATATGGGCCAGAGTCGATGGTCACTTCTTGCCAGCAGTGGGGCTCGAATTTACGACCATCTGCCATCATTCATGGAACAAATCTTGATAAAAATCGGCCAACAATCGATGTATGATGCAAGTCGTGAGATTTGGATATCGGAGTGTAGAATTAGCTGCTTTTGAGTGACTCTTGAAGGTTTTTTCTCGGGTGGAAAAATTAGTCACTGCGTGTCGCCATTTTGTTTTTTGGCCCTCTCTCGACCAAAGCGAGAAAGTAAAGATTTCACATCAAAACATCGTGGGCGTGGCATGAGTCTATTTATAGACTATACAGAGATCTGTGATAAAAATAGGTATCCGGTTGGACAATTTCATTTTCCAAAGTAATGATCCTAAAACAACACATGAGAACATTTAAGGTGAAAATCTCAAGGGTTTGTATCAAAGTTTTTATTGAACAATGAGAAACTATGATCATTATGGTAAGATTCTAGTGGCTTGTAAAAGTGTAAGAAACATGATCCCAGAGAAAAAATAACATACATTAGCCATTGCAGATAAATGATGTGAAGAAGTACGGGAGAGACACGAAATTAGGTCTATTATATAGGGAGCATAATCAAAAATCCTTTATTACAAATCGTCATATACATAGAGCCGCACTAGTGCACCTGAAGCAGCTGTAATTAGTCCCGGGGGTTTTCTTTTTTTGTTTTTTCTACATCTTCTTATTATTATTTTCTTTTTCAAAATAAATTTCCTAAGAAATATCCAACCTATCCCGAAGATTTGTATGTAGACTACAAGTATATAATGTTGTGAAAGCAAACACACACTGGGATAACATCCTATTCTTTGCGAGAAGTGTAGCGTTCCAACTCTTTTTCTATATTTCATTAAGATATTTGTTCTGTAATATTTTTAGTTTTTTTCTTATCTTTCTTTCTGCTTATGTTCCCCTCTAGTGCCCGATGAACCAGGGCATGTGAGTTTAAAGTTTCACCTCCCTGGATGAACTAAACGTTTTCCCCTTAACCCAAGTCTGCATCGAGAACAGAGGAGGGAGAGGAGGGGCTCGTTTACACACAACGCGTCGACAATCATTTTTGCATTTTCTGGGTTTGCGCTCAGCGCTGGACTGGAACCCATACATATCTCGAAAGTCACGAGAGTCAGGCGACGATCCCATCTCGCCACACCCCCTCCTTATATTAAAACTCTTACCAGCTCTTCTGACAATGTTTTGTTCAATTATTGTTCAAAACATTAGTTCATCTTCATATCCTTTTCAAAATGGAATACCAAATCTCTCCATGCCCCACCCCACCCACCTCACCTTCCAAAAGACAAAAGAAACATTTGATCATTTGTATGGAGAGGTGATCTTTCTTTTCCATTAATTTACCCCCCCCCCTTTTTTTTTTTGATAGCATGGGAAATCGATTCAAAAATCATTTCCGTAATGAATTGATATTTCAGTCATGTACTGGTACGCTTCGCTCATTCTAAACGATACAGACTGACATTACGCGCATCACTCACTCAATGCAGGGACAGGTGCAGCGTGTCGCCGACACAAACACCAGACCGAAAATTAATAATTTCATAAATTTAGATTTGAATGATTTTTTGTTTGAAATTCAGACTCTCCTGGTTGTTCCTTTTGCAAAACTGCCCCTGAAATCTACGTACACATTCTTTTTGACAATTGTAACGTTGTTAAACCTTTTTGAAAAGGGACTATAACTGGGCTAATCAGCAAAATAATGTCATAAAATGTTTCGATACTCGAAAATTTGTTTGGTATGGCCAAAACAAATTGCTTACATAATTTGATTAAATTTTATATTTATATATGCAAATTCCAAAAAAATTCCCTCAGTTTTCAAGATTTTAAAGCTTGCTTTGATATTTCTAAAGATCTTGAAAATGGAGGTTTGAAATATAATTTCTTTTTTGGCTGCCTGCATTCCTTTTATATTATTCTTTTTATATTTTTGTTAACGATTAATGTTCTGATATACCGTATATTAGTCTTATTTTATAAAATTGTGTTACTCTTGATTTTTAAAGACACTCCAATTATTTGTTAATGTTGTGATTCTATTTTTATTCAATAACACATTTAAAAATAAAGAATAAACATACACCAAACGGAAAATGGGGTTAAATTTGGGTTTCCAAAGACCAAAAGAGACCTGAAAAGATCCTTTAAGCCCAGACTCTCCGGCCAGAAAATCTTGGGTGCGCCAAGTGCTGGCCTCTCTTTTATTTGCATATGTTATATTCATACAGCCCCCAACAGAAAAAAAAGATAAATCCTGTATCCAAAATCTTCACTTGACTTAAGGTATATCACATTGGGTCTTCAATTATTGTGAAAGGTCAAGGGACAGTTGTGCTCACGTTTTAAATTGATTAAAATTAATCAATTATTGGGGGGTTTGCTCCGCCCCCGCCCCCCATGATTCGCCAAGGGCTTATAGAATCACCTTAGGGACTTTTAGATCTCGTCTTCTCGTCTTGTGAGCTTATTGTTCTCCCCTCCTTTTTATTATTTTCTCTATCATTTATCATCTTCTTTTCTCCCCACTCTTCATGCCCTTCTCTTCCCCTAGTCTCTAACTCTGTTTCTGTATTTTTATCAACATATTTGTTCTTTTGATTTTTTAAGGGGAAGGTGGTCTTATCTGTTCTTGTTTACTTATTTCCACCTCTACTCCTTCCCTTCATTTGTCTACTACTTGTCCTTAATCTTGCCCTCTTTCTTGTTTTTTCTCTCTATTTTGTCTCAATTCTCATTCTTCTCTTCTTATTTCCCATTTATCCTTCTTTTCGCGCAGCACTACAATACTCTTCTTCCATTCTTCTTCATCTTCCTCTTCTTCCTCCTCTTCTTGTTCCTTTTCTGCTTCCTTATCTTCTCCTCATTCTCCCTCCTTCTCCTCCTTCTTCTTCTTCTTCTTCTTCTTCTTCTTCTTCTTCTTCTTCTTCTTTTTCTTCTTCATTTTCTCCTCCTCCTCCTTCTTGTTCTTGTTCTTGTTCTTCTTGTTCTTCTTCTTTTTCTTCTTCATTTTCTCCTCCTCCTCCTTCTTGTTCTTGTTCTTCTTGTTCTTGTTCTTCTCCTTGTTCTTCTCCCTCTTCTTCTTCTTCTTCTTCTTCTTCTTCTTCTTCTTCTTCTTCTTCTTCTTCTTCTTCTTCTTCTTTTTCATCTTCTTCCCCTACTTCTAAACTTCTCCCCTAGAGTACTTGTCCTTGTAATTATTTTCAACCCGTCCCCTTGACACTTTTACCCCTTTTCCTTTAAAAAAAACTAAAACCACAGACCACCTCTATTTCAGTACTCGCGGATGAGTCACAAGTCAGCGATTTGGGAATATAATACCTCGCCAAAACAGTTTGACCCTAGTTGACCTACCCAGGGATTGGGCGATCAAGTGCGGGCAAGGACAACATATACCACAGGGAAAGTCCATACAAATGGGAGCCATTGATAAATGCGTCTTGACATTATAAACAAAGAAGTGTACTATTCGACACCGAAAGTATTCGGAAGGAACATAATGAGCATATTGTTTGCCGTCAAAAAGTTTTGTATCGATTTTCAAGCAGGCACCCGATTTGGAATGTGACCTACTAGAACAGGAAAAAACGAAGCTACTGGAATTGTTATAATGTTGTATAGATGTTTTTACAATAGAGTACATTCTTATTGATCTGAAAAGATAAAGCACACTGAACGAGGGAGGCATTTTGACACACTGTTTTATAACTTTTTCCAAAGCACAGTCATCAAATGCCACAATACATTTTGTTTTTACTTGTAAGTGGCAGTTGTAGCACATGTATAACGCTCTCCGAAATAACAATAACAAATAACCGGTGGAATAGGAGGGGGGGGGGGGATAGAACTCATGTAGGTCTCGTTTTTATGGTATTTATTATCAGTTAAAAAGGAAGGAATAATTGACATTTTATAAGTGAAGATAGAGTATAGAGTCACCTATAAGTTTATTTTTCCCTCCTAATCTGTCATTGCCATTTCATAAATCCTTTGCAGTGTAGCATTCAATAGTTATAACACTTTTCATGAGGGCCTCACATAAAAAAATTATACAAATTCACTGTTCATAGATGATTTTCAAAATAATTAGCAATTTTCTAGGTGTAAACTTTTTTTGGACTCGCACTGTATACGTCACAGAATGTTTACAGTTTTTGTCTTGAATCTTACCTGAAGTGATTATGTAGTCGACAAATAAATATATTGCTGTCATGTGTTTGAACAACAAAACAACCTAGGCCATGGGTGACCAGGCAACAAATTTGAGGAAACGTGATTTGTGTATCACGTACATAATACGTCAGAGCAGCAGGGGCGTATCCGGAAATGATAAGAAAGAGGGGCGGACTCCTCGTCTCCAGGTGTGGGGAAGGGGGGGGGGGGGGTTGGTGCATTGTGTAACTGAGTATGCCCCATTGTAGACTAATTAACATGATAACAAGTATACTCATATTTTTGTAATGCGCTTTATACAGTTAGGCATGAAACAGTGGGGAGGGGGGGGGGGATAGGGGACTAGGGGTGAGACGTACGCCATTTTTAAACTCTGTTTGATATTCCATCAGAGAAGGGCAAGTCACGTGGAGGATGGGACTAAAAGGAGAACAGGCAGACAAAAAAGGAAGTTTTAATTAGAGAACTGAATAAATAAGAATAAGTTTACAAAACGATATATAGTAATACTGACAAAAAGCAGAACTAGATTTCATAAAGAAACAAGAATGACTCAGTCGAAACCTCAAATCTCGAATGTCAGCGAGGGATACAGACATCTTTCAACCAGGTATACGGTAGCCATAGTTACAGGCCTAATTATTGTATCAAATGTACAGAAGTTATGAACAAAAATAAATCCACAAAGGTCGATGGCCCTCATCGCTATCAACATAAGCATTATCACATTGAAAATCACATCAGTGAAGGGTAAATATCTGTTTTTAGCATCTAACAGGTGTATTGCTCAGAAGCGTTGTCATGGTGATGATAATGGTGTTGTATAAGTAATGAAAAGTGAAATTTTAATTGTTCACTCTCGTTGATGAAGTACTGTGTGTAGTTACAAATTACTATTAAAGTGAAGACAATTGTAAACAATGGCAAATTATATCAATTTAATAAATGTTTATATTAACTTATTATAAATATGATATATCAATATATTTATATTGTATTATATCATATTTTGTAATGTCATGCCATATATAACATAACATAACATAATATAATATAATTGAATATAATGTAATATAATGTAATATATTATAATATGTTACAATTAAATGTTCATGTAATATGACATTATAATGTTTAATAGTGTCACACTAATGTTTTTGTGATCCCTTCGGATAATTTTTCTCGGGCAGATCATAATTCAAGACAATATTTGGAAGCTTATGTCGGAAAGTGATTAATGCTCAAGCATTAATTTTCCAGAAATATAGGAAGACACTACCGAGAGAAAAGCGGATGCTCTTGTATTCAACTTCCTTCCATGTTCATTACGGGTCATTGTTATTGGTAGCTCGATCAGAAGCACGTGAAAATGAATTGCACACAACTGTTGATAATATTAATAATGCATTACTTCCTATGGTGTGTTAGGTCGCTATTAAATATTGGAGGAGACGGGGGCGATCATTTAGGGGCGACACAGTGCCCCTCACTGGATTTGACTGAATCACGAACCCTTGGGCTCTCGTCATTGTATAACCTCCATAAATAATAATTAAATGTAGATGAGATAGGGAGAGAGAGAGAGAGAGAGAGAGAGAGACAGAGAGAGAAAGAGAGAGAGAGAGAGACATAGACAGAGAGAGAGAGAGAGAGAGAGAGAAGGGGGGGGGGGGAGGGGACATACGATAGAGGACAATGAGGGAGAACGAAAGTAAAGAGAGAGAAAGAGGAACGGAGATGTAAGCAAACAGAAAAGGAATAAATAAAATGTAACCAAAAATATGGATCAAAACAAACTAAATTAAGGCGAGAGAGATATATTAATCAATATGTGATGATACAATCTTACTTGGCAACGAGACGGACTATAAATAATGATAAGAAGATAAAGGCATGCCAAGGTAAATATACACAATCATGTCCTACAAATAGAATAAGCTTCGTTTTGATCGTTAGTTATTTATTCAGGACGATTTACTTGACCTTCTTCATCACGTCCAAGCTCGGCCATGAGCTAGTTTTCGTTAGTATCCAAGAATAGAAACCGTAACATATCCGGTTTCAAAATATGAAGTTCTTACTGGTGCAGCCATTCATGAATTATTGATGGGGCATTGCTGCTGTGGTCATGCCTTACGTGGAACGCGCGCGCATCACAAAATCTACGCGCGCTGTCGTCTGCTCCGGTGTTCTAGAATGCTTGTGTGCGGTTTCACAAGAGAAATAGCTGGAGGAGGTAGTTGGTGACTGGGGAAGCAATTAGCACTGCTCGCGAACCGGCGAAATATGGGAAAGCATTTGGTGGGCTATTCGTTGTTGTGCGTATGACCGGTATCACTGCGGGAGGCGACAGAAAAGGGACAGCGAGTGAATGAGGCCGATGTCCAAGGCTGACATTTGTGAATGTACTAAATGAATAACCGTCGCAACAAGATCCACACCTCTTGGATATCAATAATTTGAAGAATCGGAGCGCCGATATAAGCGGATGGGAGGACGATATTTCTTCCAAAATCTCTTGAGTCTTGGATTTATTTTGTATCGTACCACAGCGAGCGAATCGGCTTGGATATATTGACAGACAGGTGTAAAAGGATGCCCGTAACCTCGTAGGCATGCTGAAGTGCGCTGGGCATCACTTTAGAGGCAGTCATGGTACAGATAGGCGAGTACAAATACATGTGAAATGAATACGCCGTCAATCGAATACTAGTAGCGGATCTAATCTGGTATATGATTTACAGCACTATCCTAAAAGCACCAGAACAAAAAAGACAACACAACAGCAAGATGAGGTTACAAAATATATGTCAAATTTGTTTGAAGAGGATTTACGCGGTTTGTTTAGTTCTGACATTGTCCACATTGACTGGAATATTGCAGTTATCGTCTGTGTGTGCAAAGCCGTCTGGTGGTGGGGGAGGGGGCGGGGCAGAAGGACAAATTGCCCCCATCTCCGAGGAAGATGCACCTTCGGAAATTACAGCTGGGGCATTTGTAAGTATCATTTATTACTCCTCTCTTTTTTTCTCTTTTTTTGGGGGGGGGGGGGGGGGGGGGGGGGGGGGGGGGGGGGGGTGGGTGATTGTGCTGGTCGCCCGAGAGTCATCCCATTGTTTGTACCCAGTTTGTATCTCACTATTTATGAGGGGGGTGTTTGTGTTGGTGATTACACCTGCGGCGGTGATGGTGGTTATCCGATATTTCCATCTCATTTTCATGTCAACATCTCTTTTTTATGAGTGGGGGGGGGGGGGGGGGGAGGGTGTTGGTCGTGGTGGTGGTGGTGGAGGTCTAATATTCACATCTTATTTTTGTATCAATTTTGATGGGTCGGTTGTGGTGATGGTGGTCGCCCAATCTCGTATCGTATCTCATTTGTGAAGCAACTCTCTTTTTTATTGGGAAGGGGGGGGGGGAGGGGAGGATGATGGTGATGATAGTCGTCTAAGCACAACATACCAGTCTATGAAGTCGGGGTTGATGCTTCGAAATGATTGCGTGGCCATTCACAGATAGACATAGATCAATGGAGTATCATTATATTGGTGTATATTCTGCCTAATGACTGTAACGTGAAGTGCATAATGCCATTGCAATTATTACAGTTCAATATTCGGTCAAGAGACGCCAGCGGCAAGCCCCTTGCGATATTTTCCCGTTCTCGTATGAAGGAGATAAATAAAAGGAATGAAGAGAAGAAAGTTAAATTAATTTAAATAGCTATAGGGGAATTTTGTCTTTAGTCAAAATGCCCTGATCAAATGGATTTACAGATCACTGTACGGTTTGACCGTGAACAAGTGCATGAATACTAAACGAGTCGGGTACATTTTGGAACGATATATCAGAATAATTCATCCTATATTTAGCCGAGTAGCGTGTGGGAGTCTTCTAACACGAAGCGGAAAGTGAGTGACTGGGAATAGAAACGATTCTTGGCTCTGCCGCCTCTTAGACTTAAAACAGGACCGTTCCTGCATGTGATTGCACTAAATTAATTCTCTATGACATGTGCCATTATAATAATTAAGGGCCGATGGTGCTGAGAATATCAAGGGCCTTACTTGCGACATGGTAGTGTGTTAGGGGCGGAAAATAATATATCAAAAGCTTATTTGGAATGATTTTTTTTTTCTGAGCGGCATGCTGATGCTAAAAAAAGATGTAATTTACAAGGAAACCGGACTACACAAGATTGAAAACATTATTTAAAAGACGCTGCAAGGCAGCATAGTGATCCGTTATCCAATCTCATTTGTTTCTATTATTCTGTTTATGCTCCTGATCATTTAATTCAGCAATAGTTATACGATCTATTCGTTATTTACAGTACCCGTCTCCATGCCCCTAATGGCGTAGCGTGGATTGAATCATGGGGGGGGGGGGGGGAACACTTGGTCAAAACAGGAAGACTCAGACAATTAAGGGGGAGGTGTTTTAAAAAAAACTTTTTCCTTCCCTTTCATTTTCCCTTTCATTTTTTCTCTCTTGCGATTTAATGATTTTGCTAATTGCTACCCTAATGTAGGGGTATGTGCCCCTGCGCTCTCAAAAGCTACTCCGCTGATCGCACATGTTTCAATAATTAACAGAATAATTAGTTTGTATGGACAAATGTAACCTGCTTGTTTTAGTTTTGCTTTGTTTGAGTGTGTAACCCAAGGCTCATCTAGGCTGCATTCATTGTACTATACACTCTTACAAATATACATCTGCGGATAAACAGCTGATGCTAATTTTGGTCTGCCGGTTAATACATCGTAGTGTAGTGTTGAGAGATTATCTACATCACAAACATTTTCATTGATTTTTTTACAAGAGCAACGCTAATCATTGTCGTGTTCGCAGAAAATGTGTGCTGTGTCTGTCCGCCATAACCCGATCGATAAATATGGTTTTGTCTAGCTGTTATATTATATTTGTTACGATTATCATTTGTATGATTATCATTTGTACTAAGATTCACCTAGCTCCATTACAGGGTGAAGAAGATAATTATTATACACATAATTATGTATAGACATCGGTTCTGTGACATGTGTTGCAATGAATGAGCAATCATTTATCTTTATTTTGTATTCATTGGGAATCGGTTTAATGTATTTGGTATAATATTTAGTTATTTAATCAATCAGAATTTAGTTAAGTCGGGGCGTCGGTCCCAACGACCCCTCCCCCCTCCCCCTTGGTGAATTAGAAGTGTATATGTCCATTCAATGCGTTTCATCCTCCACTGTCTTATTAAAATTGATTTTATCATTTGACATGTTATATAATGATTATGATAATTTCATACTTGGTAGTGACACCAAGGTATATAATGGATAATTGGATATGTTCCTGTTTGATAGTTTATCTCCTTGAAAATGGATGTGTATTGTGGAAAACTGGAAATGTTGATAAGTGAGGAAAATTTAATGTAAAAATTGACCAATATGAGATTTGAATTATGGAATACACAATAATTAGAGCAGGTAGATAGCTGAGCATGAACAAGATGATGATCGCATTAGCATTACGCCATGGTCATTGCATGATGTAGAATGGATACACATTCAGTAATTTGTGCGATTCAAGCTTGTGGTCTGACTGACTGAGGCCGTGGAATAATTAGATTTTCGCATCCCTGACGACGGATTAAGTGGGGGGGGGGGGGCAACCGGCCTGTGCCCTCCCCTCTTGGCCCAAGAATTCACCTTAATCCCCCCTCATTTTGACACAATCCCCACTACCTTTTAAACAATAATTTGCCTGTCAGAGAAATTTCGGAGTAAAAATTATCAAATGATGATAATAATAATAATAATAACAACGTTGCTTTATATAAGCGCTTACCACCGAAGTCTCTAAGTGACTGTAACGGCCCTTATATATTTTGTCCCGTTTAACAAAATTCTGGACCCGCCCCTGATTCACATGGCCGTCTAGTTAATTATGAATGAAGACGATTATTTTGATTATGACTCATAGACCTTCTTTGTTGTCAGTGCAGACCGTGAGGTGTAACTTCACAGTCATGCATTTAATATTCATATTTAATGTTCACTTCTTTGCATACTGAATGATATCTTCAAAAGGACATTTCATACTGTATGATAATTAACGATTGCAGACTGAGTGAGCCTAAGGGAATTGATGCGGGCTTATATTTCATTAACGATTATCATATAAAGTGCAGGAACCATCTATTCACGATATTGTTCGTTATTAATTTTGTGGCAGGCGCACGCAATAAATTAATGCCAGTCTTGTGCTGGTACATAAACCAACCTATAGGCTAGGCAAATAATGTCTCCAAGGTTGAACTATTATAATTCCTAAAAATTACTTTTGTTTAAATAAATTTAAAGTCATTTATATTTGCTTCTACGTTCCCCCAATATCACTGTATTTATGCGTATCAAGAATACAAAATCTCGGATTGTATTATATAAGGGCAACGATCCCCGAGGACCGCTGCTCTTGGAAAACGGCCCGGTAGGACAACTTCCCTAGCTATGTATTTATCACGTACTACTACCCTAGACAATAATTAGTACCTTTTAGGACAATAAACGTTAGAATAGCTACCCCTGGATTACTAAACACTCATACAGCCATACGAGTAATGAGAGGGGGAATTAAGTAGGAGAGTAGTATGGGATAAAGAATGGTAGTCCGGGGGTAGATGTCTGGGAGTGATAGGGGGTAATATTGTCCGAGGGAATGCAATATTGTCTACCCCCTCCCCATCTCTCCGTCCCTCTCTTCTCATCACCTCTCCCCTTTCCCTAATTCCCTCTCATATTTCTTCCCCACTCTCATCCCCTTTCTCCCCCTCTCCCTTACTCATTCCTTGCCCCTTCTCTTCCCTCTTTCTCCCTCCTCAAATCGATCATTTATTTCTCGAACCGCAATCCGTGCTCTAACCCAATGAAAATGTTGATTATGTATTCTGATGACTGATATAGAAATCATCAAAAATAATGAAATATCGTAACAGTCCATGAATTGTGTAATGCATTACAACGCTTTTATTTATTTCATGAATAGCTGGTATTGTCATTCACCATAATGTATTATTTTGATGCCTATTCTATTTATTGAAATATCGTTATGGCAATGAATTCAGTTTGATATAGACTAAACTTGTTATAACGGTTTCCTGGGGAAATTGAACTAATGTATGCAAATTCATAATCCCCATATTCATATGAACGAGGCCGAGAGAACTAATTTTTCCATTTTACTCGAAAAAAATCCGCCTAAAGATGAAAATGTGAGATAACTTTAGGTGAACCTCATCTTGATTCTTTGCCTGACCTGATTTTCTTTGCTATCAGGAATAATTTTTACTTAGGATTTGTAAAGAAACAAAAGAGAAAGAAATCAGGAGTAAGAATAAACCAGGCGAGACCCAATTATGCCAACATGTACCTCGGACAGTCCTCTTTCTCTTTTCCTATAAAAAGCCATATTTAGTACATCGATAACCCGATAACGTAACGAGATTAAAACCTGTCTGGAGCGCACCTGGGAAGAAAGTAAGAAACCCAAATCTATCAAGGTATAGTTTGATTGCACGGGGTGCCTAACTCACATCATACAGGTTAAATGTTGTTGTTGTTTTTTGTTGTAATGGCAATCAGTCAAAACCTGACTATTATCACCAACGCCTTTCTTTTTAATATTAATTTCTTTCTTTCTCTTTTAAAAAAAAATAAGAGTATCAAATATATAATTTAAATATAGGCTTCTCTCTTTTTTTCTTAAAGCCCCACTGCACTACTTATAGCTACTTGCGCCCTCTATACAGCCAACAATGCCTAAGCGGTACCCGTTGATCCCACATGATGCCATTTTTTAAATGTTGATTTAAGAGCTGATTTGATGAGATATCCACCTGCCAGTGGCCTTGCAGAGAGCTCTAATTCCTCGATGTCAAACTAGTGCAGAGGGGCTTTAAATATTAAAGAAGAGTCTGTCACATTAGTTTGAGACATGATTACTGAACAGCAATCTCATGAAATTGCCATATTCGTGAAGGACACCAAGTGAAAATCATATCTGGCAGAAAGTCTCCATAGAAGTGGAGGGGGTAAACAGGCCCCAAATTCTTCCTGAACAAAAAAAAAATGTCCCATAGATAATAATACTGAAAATGTCTCCTTTTTTTTTGGGGGGGGGGGTAAAACGGGCTAGGGTGGGGGTAAAAACGTACGTTAGCTCTAAATACATATTTGAACGTTCGAGATGTAAAAAAAAAAATGATAAAAAAAATTGTTGTACCAAGCGTTTCTGTAACGTTTCTTTATAGTTTTCTGCTTTTATATGTTATATGATTAGAGATCTTGGTATCTGAAAGTAAATTGTTATCAGTTTTCTTTCTGAACTGAAGCAATCTTTAAGAAACTACTTTGTTGTCAGTTCGAGCTAGAAGTAGGTCACTATCATCATGGCACGATCCAAATTTGCTTTTCTCTTAATTCCAAACGACAATGGCCGGAACCGCATCTTACTGATGTCTGAAGGTACATGACGTACTCTAAGCTTTCTCTAACCGCCAATTTTTTACTGGATAAACTTTACCTTGAACTTGTTGACCGTTCCAGAATGTACATGTACAGCAAGGAAAGAGGGTCATGATTACCCCGTCTACCAGAAGAAGTTCAATTTCGTTAACCCTCGGCCAGTGATAGAGGGTCATGATTGCCCCCCCCCCCCTCCCCCTCTACTAAACAAACATGTCAGAAGTACAATGTCGTTACCCCTCGGCCACTTCTAAATTCTACCAAAAAGAAGTGGAACATTGTTACCACTTACCTCTAAGCCTTGGAAAGAGGATCTTGAATGCCACTGTCTACCAAAAGAAGTACAGCTTCGTTACCCCTCAGACAAGGATAGAGGGTCATGACTTCCCCCCGTCTACTGAACAAACATGACAGAAGTGCAACGTCGTTACCCTTCAGCTGCTTCTACAAAAAAGAAGTGGAACATTTTTACCTCTGAGCCAAGGAAAGAGGATCTTGAATGCCACTGTCTACCAAAAGAAGTATAGCTTTGTTACCCCTCAGCTAAGAAAAGAGGGCCATGTTGCCCCCGTCCACCAAGAAGTGCAACGTTGTTACCCCTCAGCCTAGGAAAGAGGGTCAAGATTGCCCCCGTCTACCAAGAAGTGCAACGTCGTTACCCCTCAGCCAAGGTCTTCGACTCCCCGTCACCACCTTAATCTTGAGTTTGACTAGTGATGAGTCACAAGTTTATTTATCCTGGCAAACTCCGATAAACACAGGACCCACAAATAGATATTGGTCTCCCGATGACTGACGCGTAGGTGTTCTGGGAAATTAGGAGGGGGCAAGTGATTTAGTCGCGACCAGAGGGTGTTTCACTGTCACAAAGATCCCAAGTCGAACTTAACTCTAAGTTGGATTTAGATACTATGGAAAGCCATTTTGTAGCCTTAAAATAAAATTTATTCAAAAACAAATATAAATATAAATTCCACATCAAGAACATGAACTCTCCTTGATAATAGAAAATATGAATGATTTGAATCAATATTTGATGCCTTTTAAAATAACTTTTACAAAATATTTTCATAGATGCGAACGGCATTCCATTATTTTTAAGTCCAACTTAGAGATAAGTTCAACCAGGGACTTGACACCCTCCAGAAGTTAACCCTATCAAGCAGTGGCGAAGCGTGGGTCCAGAGTTGTATTTAGGGGTCCAGCCATGCCGGGAGGGGTACTGGTATTATGAGGGCGCACCTGTCTTACTCATTTAATGAAAACAGTGATGGGTGGAAGCTTTTACGATTTTATGATTAGGGTGGGGTGTGGTGCAAGTTGGAAAAAAATGTTTGACATTAATAAAAGAGATGCTTTTCAGTTTTTACCCCATAATTCTCTTAAATATATCTATGACGCCGAGAAGGGTGGGGAGGGTGCGATGATGTGTCGTTACATTATCTTTTACCCAATTTCTCTTCTTTTGCTATTCGATTGTTAGATTTGGATCCACATGCCCCCGGGGACGCCCCTGCTCATACGCCACTTCCCTCAGCCTCAATTTCATGATTATTTGATTCGTATGGCGCATCTTGTTTTCGTCACAGTGTTTACCATTACCATGCAGCCACATCAGTGAGGGGCGTCGTCAAGTCGATGTTTTTTTGTTTAATTTTTAGAATTGTGTGGGTGTATGTGTGTGTGTGTGTATGGGGAGGGGGTGCTCGGGTAAGCAGCTCATTGATCAGAATTATGCATTGCATTTAACAAATATATCAATCAGGTTGTTCCATTATCATTCAGGATTAGGTGCTCAAAAGCCTCAAATCCTCCCGTGCATGTCATGATCGGGGCACTTGAGAGCGCCAATACTCTTTACAAAAATGGTTTTCTTGGTAAACTCAAAAGCATTTCGAGTTTGATTAAATACACGTCTCTGATCCAAGATAAGCAAACAGCATAAACGTGCTTATAAACATTGTGATAATTATGTATTTTTTGACAAAATCTGAACATTGCTGTCAATACTGAACTCTCCGAAATGATATATTTTTAGTTATTATTAGATATGGTTAGGATATTTCAGGGTGGACGAGATACAATTTAAAAGAGAAAACGATGATGAAAAAGGAGTGCCCAATTTAAACTGAACCAGGCGTTCATGCGCGCCTGTATCTCATGCAGTGGAAGGCGTTCCTGTGACGCGTGTCCCCAAATTGAACCCTTTTTGGAGCTGTGTCTCATTTTGTTTATCATTTTCTGTTTCTCCTCGTTTCTCTTCCCCCATGTGCACGCGAAGATAAACAAAATTGATTCCATCCGACGGGACTGTAATTTCTTCCCTTACATGGTGAAACATGTAAAGGTTTGGTACGTGAAACATCCGTTTGATCTTTGACAGTATTTTGAACTCTAATCAACAAAGTCATGCGAGTTGAGAAACAGACGGCGAACACTAGTTAGAGTCAAACACATTTGAAACGACAGAACATCTTGCATAAATTATTGAAAAAACGTTTTATAGGTTTAAACCCTTTCTAAATGTAACATGATATATTTAATATTTTGAATGTCATCAGCTCCAATATCATTTACGTGTTCATTCAAACATGTGTTCTGCCTTAATATAACACACTTATTTCAAACACATTTGAAATTTTTGAATACGTGTTTTATAATTCATTTGAAATTTGTTAAATATTTGATGATGTCGCAGCACCAGAGTATTTTGTTCATGGTTCAGGATGTGGGGACAAAAATATTATTATATTCTTATCGGGGAAGGGTCGAGCGTAATTCTGACCCTCATAAAGCCACCATTGGATGACGTACCCCACAGCACCCCCCCTTTCCAGGCGTCACCTGGCCATTGTTTTGTTAATGGACACGGATGTGAACAACAGTGAATGAATTCGAAAGGAGAGGGAGATCACCTGGGGAAAACACCATCAAAATTATTTTCCTGTTTACTTCGCAAATAACTGTTTATATTTATAAAGGCGCGATAGCTCAGTCGGTAGAGCAGTGGTCTCAAAATCCGGTGACCCGGGATCGAAACCAAGTCGATGCGCCTAGTGCCCTTTGGTAAGGCATTAATCCTCATTACCAGGTCCCTCGGACAGGACCTAAAGCCGTCGGCCGTCTTGTTGCTTTCTTACAAGCATTTATGCTTCCTTAGCAGTCAGATAAAATGACCATCACAACCATCATATTCTTAAGATGTACACGCTTTGTTTTTATTTGATTTGTGTGAAGTAATATGCTCAAATCAAACAAAGCATTACAATTTATGAAATTGAAAATAATATACATGTCTTTATGTCTACTTTGACAAAATCGCCCACGATTTGAACTCTGCGCAAGCCCGACCTTCTCGTACTTCCTAAATATGAAGCGGAACGTCCATATCTTTAGTCTGTATTTATAGTGCAATAAGGTGAAGTTTTAAAATTAATCCAGGAATCACCTGCTGTCTAGACTACGTAATCGATGACATTCCTAATCAGTGACGCAGTCAGTCAAATGTTGTTATCATCAGGGGCGGGGCGGTGTCAGAGTATTTTTTTTGGGGGGGGGGGGGGTGGGGGTTAGATCTTTAAAAAAAAAAAATCTCATAAAAGGAAGAAAGAAGTTAGTGAAAACGAGCAAACAAAGAAAAATATATATGATTGCAATAATGATTATTATTATTTTAGTAAGTTATTTATTGAGGGAGGGGCGTGTTTGGCAAATCGTAGACGCCCCTCGCCCCTCCGCCTCCCCCGGCCATCACACCGCCCCTAGATATCATCAATCACGCTTATTCCAATCTTCTTTTGGGCGACCCACCTTCCTTATATCTGCCTTCCAGTTAAAATAAAAACAAGAACATCTATAGGCACCTCCGATCGAGTTAGATACCAACAAACTGAACATTTATCGTGGTGGCTACGACTCAGATTTCATTCCATATAAAGTCAATATTATTTTGTTCGTTTGTTTGTTATGAAGTAGGTATAGTTTCTTTTCTTTTTAAAGAAATAGAAATAACTGATTGCGTTTTCGGAACAATATTTACAAAGTAGGTCTAAACTTACGCGTCGTACCGTATAACACTATCCACTCGATAAGGTCTGCAATTTTTCTAATATTTAGCCTTGCACATTACTCATTGACACTCTTCGATTGGCCATTACCGGAAAGCAGCCAAGTAATAAACTGATAACCGCGAAATAACCACAAAATTGGTGCAAAGCCGAGGTATATGAATGAATGAATTCACTTGTTTAGGGTGGGCTTGCGATAGGGCGGATCTTGTATTCTTTAAAAGAGGGGGCACCTAACTGGAAGAAAAAAATAACAGGCAGGAAAGAAAAGGTTGGGTTCTAATGGGGCGGGTGTGGGGGCACACCCCAATTCTAGATCTTCCAGCTATTTACCGTAAATTATGTAAGGGGGGGGGGTACAACACAAATCTCTGACAATAAAGTTAAGAAACTGTTGGGTTCAAGTAGGGTGGCCGTTCGGAGGGGAGGGGTGGGGGTCATGCTGGTCGTGCCCCCTTAAATCTGCTAGTAAGCTATTTAACTTAAAAGGTGTCTCTGATTCTGATAGCAAAATCTCCTTTTAAATCTAGGGTTCACCGAAAGTTATCTCCGTCAAGTCAAGACTTGGATCACAGCCATGTCAGTATTTTCCTTCTTATGTGGAGGAAACTGAAATTGCGCTGTGACCTTACGTGAACCCTAGCACCACCATGACGCACGGGATTCCTCACTGGACTACTATCTTCAAGGTCCGTGTCCATTGCCGAAAATTGTGTCCTGGATTAGTTATGAACGTTAAACTTGAAGTTTCCCAGATCGTGCATGTGTACAGTTCAGGCCTTTTGATAATCCTTCAGCTTTCAGAGAGCGATTTGCTTGAACACTTTTAAGGCTAAATTTAGACTTGTTCACTACCTGAAGTCATTTTCATACGTTTTTTGGGGGGAGAGAGAGATTTCAAGTACGATGACTAAATGTTCGAATCCCACTCTCCTCCCACCCTCCCCATTTCTCTCCCTCCCTCCATCTCCCTCCCGGCCTCCCCATCTCTTTCTTTCCATTCATCATCCTCTTCTTATTTTTCTCTCTATACTTCTCTTTCTCTCGTTATTTCTATTTTTTCTCTTCCCCCTGTTTCCTTTTCCCTTCCCCGTGTTTCCTTTTCCCTTTTCCTCCTGTCCCTCCGTCACCCCTTTTACAATCCATTGGCCTTTGGGACTCATTTTATGTCATATTTATGCATTAAAAAAAAAGGGGGGTCATAAATGGTCAAAATAGTGGAAATGCGATGACGAAAATATCTCAGATGACCACAATAACTTGTTATGACCTTTTGGGAGGAAGGGGGGAGGGGGAGGGGTATAGCACCTTCCCAATCTCTCGGATCTGAAGATGATAATAGTGTTTTATGGGATTCCCCTTTCACCAGTTTCGGGATTCAATTAAACTAATTGGACGTAATTAACCTTATGACGATTGATACTCTTCAATTATGGTTTTGGTTTTGAAACCGAATTTGGTTTACTATCATGCGTTATATCACCCTTGAGTATATTGTTTTTATTTCTAACATGCCAGATTAAATCGACAAGAGTGATGCCATTGAAATACATGAATCTTAGATTTGTATTCCAACGTTGGACTAAATTAGTAGTCTTGTACATATACCCTAAAATGTGAATTGGACATGCATTTTTTTAATGCAAAACATTTCATTTCGCCTCATTAAAAGCGATCATCTTCGAATTTTGTATTGAAGTAAAAAATTGCCTCATTTCTCTTATTCATTTTCGATCGAGGAGTTTGACATTGCGTTGTGACCTATATGTGAACCCAAATTGAAAATTTCTGTTATATCATGTTTTATTGGTTCATTTTGAATGTTAAAATACGTTTGACTGATCATTTTTCGCTACAGCCCAGTGCCAGTGGGTGTCAGACGTTATCGTTTCACCAACTGTTGTCTCCTTGAATGATAATTTAAACAGAAGTAAACTTTAGAATGAAGACCACTTTGACAACGTCAAATATCAAAGATCATGACCCAAGTTTTCTTATCTTATAACACAAACAGGAAAAGAATAAGCCCACGAGTATGGAGCGCCAAAGGGGCCAATATCAACAGTCACAAAAACAAACAAAGATGCATACAAACAAACAAAGAAGCATACAAACAAACAAAGGACAGAGCAAAATAGACAAAGTACCCAGAAGAAAGGACCAATTAACAAAGAATAAATCAAAGGTCAGAGCAAAATAGACAAAGTACAGGTCAGAAGAAACAGAGGGCGTTTTGGTTACGGTAAGCAAATAGACATCAAGCACGAAAACGAGAAAGGACAAACTCAAAAGGACATCAGCTCAGCTACGAAGTGACCCTCAAAGGACAACAGAGGGCGTTTTGGTTTACGGTAAGCAAATAGACATCAAGCACGAAAACGAGAAAGGACAAACTCAAAAGGACATCAGCTCAGCTACGAAGTGACCCTCAAAGGACAACAGAGGGCGTTTTGGTTTACGGTAAGCAAATAGACATCAAGCACGAAAACGAGAAAGGACAAACTCAAAAGGACATCAGCTCAGCTACGAAGTGACCCTCAAAGGACAACAGAGGGCGTCCTCGAGGTTTTTTTCTTTTTAATCTAGGGCCTACTCCAATATAATACGCTGTAGGTCAATACAACAAATATGGGCTTTCATCGAAAGGGTGCGGTGCGGTGCGGTGTGGTGTGTGCTCAACGCACCCATTCGATAAAAGAGGGGGGCCTTTTCTCGAAAGGGTGCGTTGAGAGCGGAGTACCATTTTAACACACCCTTTCGATGAAAGCGGGGGGGGGGGGGGGGGGGGGGGGCTTTTCTCGAAAGGGTGCGTCGACTAGTCTTTCGCATCAGTCGTTTAAAATGAGGATCTCGGACAGAAGGTAATAGTTGCCAATTTAAGTATATCGAAAATGTATTAAATGAAATGGAATGGTCTTGATTACAGAGTGGTCTCTTTGATGGGGGAGACAGAGAGAAGGAAAAAAGGGAAAGGGAAGATAAAAGGAAAGAAAGAAGAGGAAGAAGAAGAAGAAAAGAGGAAACGGGGGCGAAAGGCTCTTGCCTCCCCCCCCCCCGCCAAAAAATAAATAAGAGAGAAAGAGAGAAGGGAAAGGGAAAGGGAAAGAGAATAAAAAAGGAAAGGAAGAAGAATATGAAGAAAAGAGGGGCTCTTGCCTCCTCCTCCTCCCCCGCCAAAAGATAAGTAAGAGAGAGAAGGGAAAGGGAAAGGGAAAGAGAAGATAAAAGGAAAGAAAGAAGAGGAAAAAGAAGGAAACGGAGGCGAAGGGCTCTTGCCTCCTAGCCCTTCTTCCCCTCCTCCCCCCCCCCGCCAAAAAAATAAATAAGAGAGAGAGAGAAGGGAAAGGGAAAGAGAAGATAAAAGGAAAGAAAGAAGAGGAAGAAGAAGAAAAGAGGGTAACGGGGGCAAAGGGCTCTTGCCTCCTTTCTTTCCTATTCTCCCGCTTTTTCGTTTTTCTCTTTCTTTCTTTTCTTTCTTCTCTTTTCTTTCCTTTCTTTTCTTTTTTTCTTTTCTTTTTCTTTTTTCTTTTCTTTCCCTTTTACTCTCTTTTTCCCCCTCCCCCTTTTCTCTTTTTCCCGACGGCAGCGCAATTTTACCGACAATATCCTGACAGGTGGGGGGGGGGGGTGTCGCACCCCCACACCCCCTTTGGAGACGCCCCTGCCTTCGCCACTGTTGGCGACCACAAGGCTATCAATACAAATTAAGACATATTAATGAAGATTCTTTTTTAATGTTGCAGAGAGATAAGTATTTTCTCTATGAACTTGTTTAATGGAAAATAAATAATATTAAAAACATGAATACTATAGCGGTATAATGATGAGAGAGATGATTTAAGTCATACTTTTTTTCAATGTGATTGGAGTGGACTTGAGGGTGGGGGGGGGGGGGGGTCCTCCTAAGATCTCGGCCGTTTCACAGCCGATCGCCGCGAAAATGCATATTTATGGTAATTTATGCAAACAAGGTCAGAGAATTCACATTTTTACCCATAAATCATATATAATTCATATTCGAGCGTTCTTTTTCACTTCATATATTCGTTAGAATAATAATACGACAACAAAGTTGGAAGAGCCAGTTTATCCCTATGTTATCTCTTGTTTTGATTATTTGTATTTATGTATTATATTATTTTGTTATTTCATTTCATTTCTAACCACAATTCAACTATTTTTACCCCAAATCAAACAAATTTACTTGAAACAAGACCAAATAACCAATGTTTTCTCTTTTTTTAAAAGAATAAATGGTATTTCCATATGTTTGGTACATAAATCACAAAAATGAGCGATTTTAGATTTTTTTGACATGCAAAAACAAAAGGTCACGTGACTCCGCAATTATACGTCCGATTTTCAACAAAAATATGTTTCAAAAGATGCGTAAGACTCGAAAGAAAAAAGTCATGAAAGAAAAACTGCCGCGGTTCCGGAGTAGTCGCGAAATTACTAGAGAGCACTAATCTTTTTTGGGGCCCTCAAAAATTTGAAAAATCGTACCCCCCCCCCCTTGAACGCCAGGGGGGGGGGTATCTCCCAAAAACGGTAAAAATTAACGTGTTTTTTTTTACACGTTTTTTTCACAGGGCGGAGCCCTCAGAAGCTCAGGGGTATTAAACATCAAAATTAACGTCGGATGAGCATAATTTTATACCTTATTTGTGACAGTGGCAGGACACAATTTGGTGTTGGGTCCAGGGGGCGGAGCCCCCAGAAGCTCAGGAGTTTTGTCCATTAAATAATTATTATTTTATACCTTATTTGTGACACAGGGGTCACGAATTGGCGTGGGGTCCAGGGGGTGGAGCACCCAGAAGCTCAGGGGTTTTGGGCAATAAATAACGGTCAGATGAGCATATTTTTATATCTATTTGTGACACTGGAAGGACACAAATTGGTGTTGGATCCAAGGGGCGGAGCCCCAAGAAGGTGAGGGGTTTTATACATCAAATTATCGTCAGATGAGCATATTTATATATCTATTTGTGACACTGGCAGAACACAAATTCTTCTTCCTCTTCCTCTTCTTTCTTTCCTTTTATCTTCTCTTTCCCTCTCCTTCTCCAACATAAGATGCAAGACGGATATATATCGACTCACCTTCTTTCCAAGAACCATACGGGCCTGGAATTTACTTCCCCCCCCCCCCAGCATCTTTGCCTGCGACGCAGTCGAAACCTTCAAAGCCGGACTCTTATGGGAAGCCATCCAAGGGGGTAATATAATCATAGTCCCTCCCCACAACTGCAATGTGATGGGACTTAATTCTAAAATGTTCTAGAAGCAACAAACACTCTCTCTCGAACGATAACGTTCTTATTGGTCATCTTTATATCCCTCTTGAGGATCAGGACCAGGATCAGAACAGATTCTCTCTCTCTCTCTTATTTATTTTTTGGCGGGGGGGGGGGGGAGGGAGGAGGCAAGAGCACTTCGCCCCTGTTTCCCTCTTTTCTTATTCTTTTTCCTCTTCTTTCTTTCCTTTTATATTTTCTTTCCCTTTCCCTTCACTCTCTTTCTCTCTCTTATTTATTTTGTTGGCAGGGGGGGGGGGGGCAAGAGCCCTTCGCCCTTCCCCCGTTTCCCTCTTTCCTTCTTATTCCTCTTCTTACTTTCCTCTTATATTTTCTTTCCCTCTCCCTTCTCTCTCTCTTATTTATTTTTGGCGGGGGGGGGGGGGGGAGGGCAAGAGCCCTTCGCCCCCGTTTCCCTCTTTTCTTCTTCTTCTTCCTCTTCTTTCTTTCCTTTTATCTCCTCTTTCCCTTTCCCTTCTCTCTCTCTCTTATTTATTTTGTTGGCAAGAGCCCTTCGCCCCCTTTCCCTCTTTTCTTCTTATGCTTCTTTCTTTCCTTTTATATTCTCTTTCCCTTTCCCTTTCCCTTTCTCTCTCTCTCTCTCTCTCTCTCTTATTTTTTTTTCTGGGGGGGGGGGGGGTGGGGGAGGGCAAGAGCCCTTCGCCCCCGTGTCCCTCTTTTTTTCTTTTTCCTCTTCTTTCTTTCCTTTGATCTTCTCTTTCCTTTTCCCTTTCCCTTCTCTCTCTCTCCTATTTATTTGTTGGCGGGGGGGGGGGGGGGAGAGGCAAAAGCCCTTTGCCCCCGTTTACCTCTTTTCTTCTTCTTCTTCTTCTTTCTTTCCTTTTATCTTCTTTCCCTTTCCCTTCTCTTTCTCTCTCTCTCTGATTTATTTTTGGGGGGGGGGGGGGGGGCAAGAGTCCTTCGCCCCCCACCTTATTCCCTCTTCTCTTCTTATTCTTCTTTCTTTCCTTTTATCTTCCCTTTCCCTTTTTTCCTTCTCTCTGTCTCCCCCATCAAAGAGACCACTCTGTAATCAAGACCATTCCATTTCATTTAATACATTTTCGATATACTTAAATTGGCAACTATTACCTTCTGTCCGAGATCCTCATTTTAAACGACTGATGCGAAAGACTAGTCGACGCACCCTTTCGAGAAAAGCCCCCCCCCCCCCCCCGCTTTCATCGAAAGGGTGTGTTAAAATGGTACTCCGCTCTCAACGCACCCTTTCGAGAAAAGGCCCCCCTCTTTTATCGAATGGGTGCGTTGAGCACACCACACCGCACCGCACACGCACCCTTTCGATGAAAGCCCATATTTGTTGTATTGACCTACAGCGTATTATATTGGAGTAGGCCCTAGATTAAAAAGAAAAAAACCTCGAGGACGCCCTCTGTTGTCCTTTGAGGGTCACTTCGTAGCTGAGCTGATGTCCTTTTGAGTTTGTCCTTTCTCGTTTTCGTGCTTGATGTCTATTTGCTTACCGTAAACCAAAACGCCCTCTGTTGTCCTTTGAGGGTCACTTCGTAGCTGAGCTGATGTCCTTTTGAGTTTGTCCTTTCTCGTTTTCGTGCTTGATGTCTATTTGCTTACCGTAAACCAAAACGCCCTCTGTTGTCCTTTGAGGGTCACTTCGTAGCTGAGCTGATGTCCTTTTGAGTTTGTCCTTTCTCGTTTTCGTGCTTGATGTCTATTTGCTTACCGTAACCAAAACGCCCTCTGTTTCTTCTGACCTGTACTTTGTCTATTTTGCTCTGACCTTTGATTTATTCTTTGTTAATTGGTCCTTTCTTCTGGGTACTTTGTCTATTTTGCTCTGTCCTTTGTTTGTTTGTATGCTTCTTTGTTTGTTTGTATGCATCTTTGTTTGTTTTTGTGACTGTTGATATTGGCCCCTTTGGCGCTCCATACACGAGAGGGCATAGAAATGATTTGTATCACTGAAGAAACTTGACAGAAAAGGCTCTACGAGAAAAACCCGGAAACGAAAGACACTCAGAAATAAGAAGAGGCCATCTTAAATCTTCGTTTTCCTGAACTGATTTTGCTCATTGTGTATTATTTGATCCTTTCTACAAACATCCGATGTGACATCTTGTCTGGAGGAGCAAGCTTTATGGGACTTTTGGGAGCAGCCGAGAGAGATCATCAGTAACCCAAAAGAAAGGTCGGGTTCGGATACAACTGGAGAAGTCTGGTCGTTATTATTTTGTTTTGAAAGTCGACTTTTGTCTTGGACGAATGATGAGCGAAACTGATGCACTGTATCTCTTTATTGTTAAAATGATTGATTAGACAGAGACAAATAAATAACCAAAAGTAAATACCAAACAAACAGGGATAATTCTTTTCGTCTTTATTTCCAGTCAACAAAATCAGTATAAAGGGAAGATGCGGCGGTCACTTTGATTTCGTGAACTACTTTGGACGTAAATGTATTTATCTTTATTGAAGGTACAAATCACACCGTCTGAATCTGAAATCCTCACGCAGGCTTCATTTTCCCTTAGAAATTCTTAAAGTTGGACTTTGATGATCACGCGACATAGAGCCTTTACAAGACTTTATAAATGATAAATACAGTTTATTGTGACAGATTGTGAAACAAAGCACATTTATTCATATTTTGGTTGATTTGGGCGATTATTCGAGTAAGCAGGGGAAACACTAATTACTTGATAATGCATTAAAAAAATGAATACATGTTATTAGGAAGGTACCGTACATCTATTTACCAATGATTATAACCATCCGACGACACTTTGTAACCTGTTGATTGAAGTCGGTAACATTCTTTCTCTCCCGAACGGCATGATCATCATGATTGGGCATAAACTGAGTATGAATGTTTGAAAATCTTTTTGTTGCTTCTAAACAGGAGTTACTGTCGCGTAAGGGGTACAACCCCCCCCCCCGCAAATCTTCTTCTTCTCCTTCTCCTTCACCCCGATAACAAGATCACACTCTATGATCAAACCCAGAGAACTTCCTTTCGACGGGTCATGGTCCTCTAGGACCAATAATGCCCAAGGAAGACTCATTTAAGTGTTAAAAGCAGGCACCAGTAATGAGGACCAGGGATGCGAAACTACCATTATCCCTGGCTTTAAATGTCAGGTCGACGGTTCATGAAATGGGGACAGAAAACAACAACAGACAGAGGCCTAATTGTCATGAGTGAGGTGCAAAATACAGTACCGCAGTGTTCGATCTCCAGCCATAAATGCAGTTTTTTGTTATACCATGGAAGAAGGAAGTAATCCTGGTGATTAACAACCTGCCCATACCTCCATGACTATATTTATTATGGTTATACCTCAGACGTATACAAACGAGACCGACCCCAGATCGACTACAAACCGAACAAAAACTTACATAATTCGAATGACCCCAAAATCGGTCGGTCTGGCGTCGGTTTGGAGTCGCTTTTGGTGGTGGTGTGTGCAGAAAGAAGAGATTCAGCCAGATCATACGAGACAGAAAGACCTACAAACACGACTACCCGGCGTTTAGATGGTTAGGTGACAATCCTAGTTGATGATGTTGAAGACAAGAATCGGAAGGCCGACGAAATGGTGGAGGGAAACATCTTAGGACTACAATGTCATTATCAGAGCACCTTCTCCCAATTCGTTTATGTTTTCGATCGGAGAGTTTCGTTTCCTCTCAACTATCCACGACATCCACAATAACCGTCATCATAGACGCTTGACCTTTCTCTTTGGTTATCAGCTTCTTATTCAACCTCCCATCAACCCCAAGAGGATCGCATCCCATTAGAGCATCTTCCAGGGCACGTTCACACCGTCGAATAAGTCGTGTTCCTAATTACCTGACCACTTGAAATTATTGATGTTAACTAGATGAGAAAATGAGTTCCAAATGCAAGGTAGATTGTCAATTGCCCTATCAGTCTAGGACAGCGAAACCCATGCAACAATGAAAGATAAAACAATAGAATAATTAAATTTAAAAAAAATCAAGAATATGATGAAATGAATAAGAATTGAAATAAAACTTTACTCTTTGGTTATCAGGTTCTTATTTAACCTCCCATTAACCCCAAGAGGATCGCATCCCATTAGAGCATCTTCCAGGGTACGTTCACACCGTCGAAGAAGTCGTGTTCCGAATTACCTGACCACCTAAAGTGCAAACCTCAAAGAGTTTTTTATGACAATGAAACAATAAAACAAGTTAAGACAAAGGATATGATTAAACGAATAAGAATTAGAATAACAACTTTTCTATTTGGTTATCAGGTTATGATACAACCTACCTTCCATGTCGCATAAAGATCGCATCCCATTAGAACATGTTCCATGGTTTGTTCACTCTGCCGATTCGGAAGTGGATGTTCTGTGATAATGAATATTGTTTTATTAGCCCAAGTAGCCACATCGGTATTGACAATGCTCCTCATGCAGGCACTGCAATTATGATTACCCCCGCATTGTCAGGAAAACATTTCATAGACCTGGATCGAGGAAGACAAATATGGGCAAAATACCATGTCCACGGATTAAAGCATCGAGCAAGGCTCGAACCCAGGGCCTGTCATGTGAGAGCCGAGAACCTTCACCAACATATTATTGGTTTAAAATAACAGGCTGTTTATGAATGGAAAAGATGTTTAATAGCATAAATGGATATGATAATTTTTTTTGGGGTATGATTAAGATGATTGATATTGTCCCGAAATCTACTAAAATGATTGGAGATAAATAACAATTTTCTCAGAAGCTGTGGTCGGTCACGTATCCCCTCCCATAAACTGGAGGTATAAGTAGAACATGTTTTTCATACCGGCTGTACGCTGTACATGAACATTTCTTACTTTTTAAAGAAACGGAGAATATATAGATTACATATCCGGAATATTAACATTGACAAGTAACCTTCCAACCAGCTAATAAGTATTGATGTATGCGCCATTTTTAGCACAAGTTTCCCCTTTCAATCTGGAGCCAAATGTAGAGTTGGAATACCGTTGGGAACATGATTTCATCGAGATGTATTCACACACTACTAAGTATATTTATTAGAATCGCACGGGCTGAAGGCTTTATCGCGATTTGCAGTTTATGAGAAGCTGTCGGGGGACTGTGCAAGTATATAAAAACAAAATACGGAGCTTGAAAATGAGAGATAAGGTTGCTTACAAACTTGTGCAGTAATTACATTCGACCAGGGAGATGAGAGTTTCCCTGATTCGACTGAGTAGCCGACAAACATACGCGTAGATCCTAAAATAACCAGAACATGAGAACCTGCCAACATTTGAGTTTGAAACTTGTAAGTATTACTATTCACACTGACGGAATTTGTGGGGACAGGGGCACATCCGGCCCGCGTGCCCTCTTTTACAACCCACCTTGCATACCCCGCACTTTTGGTTCGCAATAAACGAATTGAACTCCCTTTAAATTCCTTATACCTATAAGTCACATGATTTTTTGTTCGGGGGGGGGGGGGGAGACTTGTCCCCCTCCCTTTGGCAAAGTTCTAGATTGTCCCCTGTTTATCTATAGTTCCATAAACATTTAAACATTTAAATTCAATTCAGATTTATTGTAACTCAAACATATTTTATGAGTGGAAATAATTTTGAATTTAATTCAATTTATTTGGATATTGAAAACGATTTTCTTTAGTCTCTGTTGAAACATTCAGAACGTAAATCATGATTAAATTCCCTGAAAAGTGAAATTCAGTTTATCGTTCAATTAGCATGATTGGCGGGGAATGGGTCATCATTAATTCCAGAACTGTCGTAGGTTAATGATTATTTTTTATCATTGAAATGTGTCTTCCTGTAGATCATCCCCAATGCAGATGTGCATGTTTATAAATGAAACAAAATCAATTCTAACCGATTTCGACGACTTCAAAGATGTTTAGAATTGCATTTACGTCAAATGTGACTGATGATTAAAAAATGAGCGGGTTTGCCGTTTAAGAAATTAATCAACCGTTATACACTAAACATATGTGAAATAGTTGGATGCTTTCAATTTCCTATAAGACACACCGCGATTCGATAATTATTTCGCCATTCATGATTGAATTAGATTATATACATTTGGCCGTGCAATCATACATTGAAATGCAATTGACATACAAACAAAATGTCAGCAGTAAAATAATTATTATTAGAGGAAGCAACGTAAATCATATCTAAATGTTTGAGTTATTTCGTCATTATAAATGAATTAGGTTAAATTCATTGGGCGTGGTTGTGCCATCATAAACTGATATGCAACTTCTTAAACATTGCCATATAAATTATTTCGGCAGTAAAATATAATTGGTTATTAGAGGAAGCAGGGTAAATCATATCTCAATGCATGTTAGCGTTAAAAAAGGGCTGTGTCAATGAGGTCAAGTGAATGAATACAATTAGTTCTGACTAGTTTTATTAATAAGCTCGTGTCCTATGCTGAAAGTTTAGGAGTTCATCCCAAGTTCTCCGCCCACAAACAAAGTCATCGATAAACCGCAGAGCAAAGTATGAAATTAAATGAGGAAATGTTGGTGAGTGAGTGCGCAGGTCTCGCACAGATTGTCCAAGCCCCATTCACTCACTTGTTAAATCGGTAATAATAATAATTGAAAATTAAATTGTGAGAGCCTAATTTATCCGTGGAATTGTTTTAATGCTCAGAGTAGAGATAGAATTAAATAATCTCCTGAATGAGGTGCCTTTACACGTGGGCATATTTCCGGCTCAAACAAATCTTGTGAAGGGTGAAACGTGGCTTAACACATCTTTTATCGACTCAATATTTGTGGCAATTTTTGTTTAATCCTGACTGGTTGCCAAACGAATGTAAATAATAACATCAACAACAACAACAACTGGAAGGTTGGATATATACTATAGTATTAATGACTGCTTTGAGAGAAATAGTTGTTTTTATACGCTCAAGGGAAGGTTAGAATTGTGCTATTACCCGAGGCGTGCCGAGGGGAATAGCCCAATTGTAACCTTCCCGAGAGCGTATAAAAACAACTATTTCTAGAATATTAAAGCAGTCATTAATACTTTTATATGCCGAAAAAAATAGACTAAAAAATAAAAAATAATAACTACTTTTTTTTTTGTCGAAGGTGAGAGTCGAACTCTTTCGTACATTGATTAATGAATCTTACACCAACGCCTTTATTTTACACCACTCGGCCATCGCGCACAGTTCACATGCTTGGCAGTTTTGTACAATATATACATTAAAATGGATTGAAACCGGCTTCGGCGTGATGAATGCTTCGCAAAAGCACCCTTCTTTTACTTTTGCAATGCATATTGGCACGAACTTAGATCAAGATCTATCGGCAGATGTTGTTTTTTTGTTTTTGGAAGTTTATTTTCGTCTTCATGTCAACAATGCAAGATAAAATTGTCGGTAAGATCGATCGAGATTCAATTGTATTGAAATTACCGACCAATCCTTCGCACACATACGGTATCCTCGATCGCTCAAACCATTTTTTAACATGTAAACCTATGGGGTAACCATGGAGGCTGACCTATTTTTTTAATAACCATGGTTATTAAAAATATTAAATGTTTAATGCATGGTTACCGGGAATTTTACAGGAACAGTTGAAGTTTATGAATGCAATTTCGACCAATCAGATGGCTGGATTACTTAAGTGAGGTATATAAACTGAGATAATAACCTTGCACACAGAAATATGACAAAGACAAAGTTACTTCAGCCTGAGATGATTCGAGAAGCTTTAGACTTTATTAAACACAATTGACGATCTTTTAATTTACAGAGGGTTTTTCAATTCTATAAGAATTTCATTTAATCACTCATACCCTTTCTTTCCTCCGCCTATAGCTGACATAGATTGCGAGCGAATGAATTACTTGTATGCGCTCTATCATTTCTTTTCTATATTTATATTAGCTCATGGTTTGATTCAGGCAAGGTTTACTGTCCCAATCCTGTGTTGTTTCATCAGCTGCTAAAAGAGGTCATAACCTATTTAGATCTTGACCATTAGCCAGCCAGGTTGTTGACCTCTTTAACCAGTTAGCAGTCATGGATGAAATTATTGTCCAGATCCAGTGGCGTATAACGGGGCCGGATTTTTTTTTTTTTTTTTTTTTTTTTTTTTTTGGGGGGGGGGGGGCACAGGCGGTGGTGGATTTAGGGCTGGTGGCACAGCCGCACCTCCCCCTCCCCGCCCTTTGAAGCCGAAGTGACATAGCTTCAGTACATAAGTCTCAAATTGTAAGAATCCTATAAGCAAATGTTAGGAAGGTTGTGGTCACTCCTTTATTAAAAAAACATGGATCCGCCCCTAGGAACAGCCCCCCCCCATTCAATCCTATATGTGTGGTTTGGTTTGTTTTTAGAGAGAAATTGAGAGGGATTTGACTAAAATGACATCTTTAAAAAAAAGATATATATATATATATATATTCTCACGAATTAGGCAAAAAAAACACCCCCTTAAAAAAATCCTTGTTACGCCATTGGTTGTGCCCCTCCCTTTATCGAATTTCAATATTATTTACAGATAGCCTTTCGTCAGACTACAGGCAGTGCCCATCGGTCTAAAAATACTAAATTCGTAGACTGATTTACTTTGAATTCCATTATTTTGTGACAGTCATCGAGATTAAATGTTATCTAGAAGTATTTTCAGCTTTCCTTGGAGCTGGCTTGTCGGTCTCTCAAACAATACCTGGCTCCGGATAACATCAATATGTTTCCCAATTTCCGCTGGCGGAAGGAGGGAAATGGCAAATTCTGTAGCGCTTGTCCATTTTTAGCGCATTATCGTTTGAGGCCACTTCCGAACAGCAGCGTGCCGCACAGTATCATAACTCGCCGGCCGGCTATTCTTGTAAATGCCTCCAAGTTCTCTTCTCGCTTTGTTTCATGCTATCTTCGAGGTTCTTTGATTCTCTTCTGCTCGGATTGTAATTTCCTGGAGGCTAGAGGCTAGAGGCTAGAGGAAGTTTTGAACTTGACCTCCAGTGTGTTTCGAGAGGAAATGTCAACTCTGTAAGCGAAGGAGGGCGACGAGTGATGCGACCGCGCGTCGAGGGGAAATTCAGAAAATTGAAAATCATGCCTTTCCTTCCCGCCACTTCGAGATGTACATGTTGTATGTATTTCATGGAGCGGGAGAATTTAAGATTTGAATTCCTCTACGTCTTGCTTTGATTGTCAAGCTTTTGTTTGTCCTCCAGCTAACAGCTAATATAAAATTAAGTTTCATACTCTTCATGGCAGCTTTATATAAGTGTTATGTTATAAGATCTGGATAAGCCGATGGTCTACTTGTTACCCCACAAATGAGACAGATTCTTAAGATACAAAAGAGTCCTGTACGTTAGATCCCGGGTTAGATTAGATTCGAAATGAAAATGGTTTGTTCGAGACAGGTGTTTATGCACAAACATTTAATTGTACGATGGGATTTGGATGTCTTAATGTTAGTCACTATACTGTATACAAGTCACATAGGCCGATATTTGAAATTTTGATGGACATTATCGTACACCAATTAGAAAATTTTCGAATTTCAGTAACTTCCTTAATTTAGTTTGATTAAACAACACGTTGAGCATTAAACAACCCGGCATTCAAAGACTTAAAGTTGTATTTTGGGGGGTGTTTTCGAGGTGTATATTTATGAAACATCACTGATCATACGTATGCATATTTCAAATGCTTAACAAAGAAATCACATTACAAACACACCGCACACTTCCACACACCCCAACAAACGAGTTGTAGACTAGTTTTATCTGGCATCTTTGAACAATATCTCGGACATACGATAATATTAAACAAGATGTGACTGGTTTTTAGTTTTTTAATATTTGTACTCATATTATTGCGAGTATAACAATGACAAAAGAAAGGTACTAATTGTGGGGTTAACATCATTGCATCTTTCAGCGCAGACGAGGACGATCCATGGACCCTTGTGTATTGAAATCCGAGTATAGGAAAAGGAGATGTATCCATGTGTGGCCATCTGTCCTTGGTCCCCTGGTGAAGTTAATGAGTCCCGACACTAATGATGAAATATCATTGCGAAGTGACAGTGACGAGTTACGTAATACCCAGTTCAAAAGTAGTGCACTTGATTGAGTGAGTGAGACAGCCTGTGTCCAGAAGTTGTTGAGAGGCACTTTTACTGGGGTGGGGGTGGGGCAGCGCCCGTACTAAGTAGAATTTTATAGGAAATAACAAACTCATTATTTTGAGGACAACGAGTGATGGTTACATTTCATCTCCTTTAAAAGTTCACTTTCTTCAGGATTCAAGTTTTATTGTCTATTTATAAAAATATAGATTACTTTTTCCTTGGTATATGTAACATACACAGAAATATGATATCGTGTCCTGAGAGACGAAAGGCATTACGTGAATGCTGTGATAATCTTCTCTAAAAGTGCACATTCTTCCCATCACTCTTTCTTTCGCCGCCCCCCCCCCTCTTTTTCGATTTGGGGGCGCGTGCCCCTGTCGACACTTTCGCTACGCCAATGCTGAATGCACACACATACTGTCACGAGGTAATGAAGAATTCGTTGCGGTCGATTAAAAGCTCTCATCAGATATCCTCTCTACAGCTCCTACGTCTAAACATGGTCTAGACACAGGAGACGGTGTACTTAGGCAAGTCCGTATGTGTATACCTGGTAATCCATTCCTTTGCTTCAGTCTGAGGGGGCAGCCCCCTCCCCTCTTTTGAAATTTGTGAAACTACCAATATTTAGGCAACCTTCACTTTATAAATATATATAATGTAATCATCTCTGATTGCTTTTTCACCATGTAACCATTACTTTTCGTTGAATGTCACGTGATATGCACAAGTTTGTCTTGAAAGCTGTGTTGAGGTTTTATTTGCAATATTGTGGTGACATGCTTCTGAATACGTTATTTTATTTGTGACGATATAAATCCAACAACGTCAGAATTTGAAAAGTTAAAACTATTTAAGCAGCGCGAGATGCATGGGCTTTTTGTAATATTAATTTTCAAGCTTTGATTAGGAAATAACCTTTTCAGTTAAATCTAGGATTTATTCTGAAGTCGACATATATGGGCGAGAGGCATAGTGATTTGCCCCTTAATGAAATTGTGCCCATATACTTATGAGTATAGGCTACTCTATCATTCTTCGTTTCATGTTCTGATATATCTCTCTCCTTCTGTATGTCTCTCTCTCTCTCTCTCTCTGTCCCTCTATGTATTTATCTTTTTGTCCCCTCCCCCCTATTTGTCAACTCTCTCTTTATTAGTCATTATATACCAATTTCCAAACCATGTTCGTCTCTCTACATGCCTTGCTTATCTCTCGTAATAAGTTTGATTGATTATTTGATCACTGGACTCATTTCCAATCCATCAAATTGGCCACGATTGCCTCTTCATGAAAGCCACACATCTCAGACATATGATTCATTCCATTTCAATGATTCCATTGGAAAATATGCACGATCATTCTGCTATAATTATGTCAGTCAACGGGGACATTCACGAGGTTTTTAATTAACGACCATTCACAGATATAACTATTCTGTCCATGCTGTTTGAAATTCGACAGTTTTACAATTGAATAGATGATGATTGGTATAAACCACATTGCTCACTCAACCTGTCAATTCGCATGACTTTTATTTTATTAGCTGTATGAAACACCCATCTTGTTTGCAACTATAGATAGGCTGATCGAAAGATGAATTTTGCTTGCGTCGTGTAGCTTCTATTGGCTACAGTTTTACCATTACGTCATAAATAATATAGAGAAAATGAAGGTTGATTGGTGTATGTATTTAGTCCATATTAAGATCTATGTGGTTTTTTTTTTTAATGGGAAAAGTAAATAATCGAATGAATATGTAAATAAATAGAAATATATATTCATATTAGGCCTATTGTTATTATTTTCATTGTTATTATTATATGTCTTTTGTTTTTGGATAATGAATATTCACATAAAAAAATGATATATCAGTAAACAGTTAACTAAAAGATAAATAAGTTAAATTGAATCAATGAATACATGAATTAAAGATATAAATAAATAAGTAAGTGATGCTTATGGCGACTTCTTAGATGTCAACCTGTTTTGTTATATGTCTTGTGCAATTTATATTTCAAGAATGTCTCAGTAATCATCAAACACAACATCATAATGGAATATGTTACGAAAAACATACTGTGACTTGAAATTTGTATTTATGAAATAAAAATAAATATCTGCACGGTTTAGCCACAATACAGATAATAAGATACCCGGGAAAATACATTGACAACACACAAGACAAAAAACGCCCAGCTATAGCAGAAGTCCACCCATAACCTCCTGTAAATTGGCCCACACCAATACAAGATCTACTATAGATAACACACTGTTATATGCGTGGTGGTAGACTGGTAGTCATCCATCCGTTCCATATAAATTACAGGCATGCCATTTGTTGGACCTCCCGAACTCAGTATGGCCGCCATATTGGATAGCAGGCGAGTGGAAACGGATGTCGAGGCGAAGCCATCATCACAACCTATTATGTGAAGCTATCTATCTGATTGTAATGAGGGGAACGAATGTGTTTTTGATCACGTGATGTGAGGCAAGCTATCTGATTGTCATTAGGGAAACGAATGCATCTCTAATCACGTGATGACAGACTAACTGAAGATAGCGGCTCATAAAAAAATATAATCGCGATGTACTTCTGATGGATGCGTGTTTATATTACAATGTGCATATTTTTGAGATGGAGAAACACTTGGAGAAATATTCATTAGAATTATATTTTTCAATAGCAGTATGAAAATAGGAAAAGGTACTCCGGGTTATTTAAGATTGAAATAGTTTATAGAGGAGCGTCGTCTAGAAGTAATGGTGTTGCTTGAGGAGGGATTTGAGGTGAGGAGCGACCAACTCGGAGGGGGTGACGTCCCCCCTGGCCTAGATAGCTAGGTAGCGTTGTGTTTTTACTTTTTATAATTATATAGACTTTGTTTTCAATTTCTGGATACGCGATCAACTGGTAATCTGAGGTAAACATAAAACCATAAAAATTCATATTATGCTTGCATGATTATCGAATAAAAAAAGGAAAGTTAATCAAAGTATGGAAACAAATAGTTAACACAACAAGAGAACAAAAACGGGCATTAACGACCCACCTTGATCAGAAATAATGTTAATTGGATCAATACGTCTGGAGGACTCGCTACTTTAATTAATAAGGTAAGATACTTGGCCACAACCCTAGTTTTTGCAAATAGTTTTAGGAATTTTCATAGATAAAGCCGGTCTTATACATCACACGAGGCCTAGTGCCAGACTGGTCAAATTCATGAGCCAATTTTTTTGTTGCAATTGTTTATTTCATTTTCGCGACTCACGGTATGTTCCCAAAAGACGCAGATTGGTTTTGACAGATCTATTGATTCAATAATCAGTTTCTAAGTGCTTAATAAAATGATGATATTATGCTTCAATGCATCATCAAATCGTAATAAACAATAGGACTGGTATGACCCAACCTAAAAACAACACACCCGAGTTCACGACTGGGTCTAGGTTACTTCACACTGCTACATGTGAGAAGAGTTAATCACATCCGATAGATCGATACAATGTAATAATAATAATAATGATGATAATGATAATAACAAGGATAATAATGATGATAATAATAATATCAATAATACCCTACCTGTTTGAGACTCAATTGGCATACCAGTCTTTGTATGCAGCTCTCACCACTTTTAATAGGGTATTTTTTTTCGGAATTCCCCCCCCCCCACACCTTGATAAAATCCTGGATCCGCCCCTAGTACCAGTGCATGACAATGGAATACATCCCCTATCAACGGGATGACTCAGATAGATAGTCACGTGACTCAGATACAGGAATGCATTGTTCTATACTTGACACAGATGATCTAATTATATCTTCTTGGCACAGTGTCATCCTCATAGCTGTCAAGTCTGCATAGCTGCACATCCCATCCATGGTCGACTTCAGAATGAGATAGCATTTCGTGAAACTCCCCCCCCCCCCCCACATACACACACATACACCCGTATCCATTATTTGCGGTGGTAATTATATGCATTTCATTTTAATAAATTGGTTTGGTTCGATTTGATTTGATTTACACAGGCGCATATTTAAGGAGCAGATAACTAGCTCACCCCCTTCAGATAAAAATGCACGTGGGAATGTTAAATTCTTTCTTTTCTTATTTCTGTACTTACTAGCTAGACTTTTGCCCCCCCCCCCGCAAAAGGGTATCCTGGATCTGCCCCTCCGATTCAAAGTTTTGACTGTCACCGTAAAGTGAGATCAGTCAATTCCCATGAAAGACGTGGGTTGTGTAGCCGATAATTTTCTTATTTTTTAAAATTTATCAATTACAAAATAAGCAATCATAGACAGTCGAAATCTGTAGCGCCGAATACTTCCAATAGAAATTCAAAATTATCCGGATCTCCTGCGGGATCACATCGTTTTCTACAAAATTATTTTCTATTTTCAATGTAGTGGTCATAGCATCAACCACATTAATTATAACATGGAACATGCAATATAAATATACAATGAAGTATAACAATATCAAATTTGTAGGTTAGTAACATCTAAATGTAGGAAACAAAGTATAATAAGAATATGGCACTTTACACATAATTACCCTGGTTATAGCCGAGCTGGCAAAGTAACTAGCGCTCAAGCAAGCATTAACACCTGGGTGGAGAGTGGCAAATGTAGATTAACGTCTTGTCAAAGGACATTAGTGCCGCGGCGAGACTTGAACCCCGTACCTCGAGATCTGCAGTCGGGTGACTTATTCACTAGACCACAACACTTCTACGTATACGCATCTATAAAGTCACATTAGCAAATTTTTCTCTGTTGAACAAAAGTGAAAGTCAAAAAGTTTTACCAGTTCATATGGTTTATATCGACTTCTGAAATCATCTGGAGAAATGTTATGAAAATGGAGCGTGGAAGTCGTTCTTGATTAGAACCGTCCATGAACCACGTGTGTTGTCTGCATCGGCTACACGCGTGATGGCGTTGGTTTGTTTTCTTGAAGCTTGATAAAATAAACCAATATCGGAAGTGCAGGGCTATCCGATTCCAGCATTGGTGAACGGTAACAATTATTGTGGCAATGTAAATAGATGTCATCACTTAATAGTCGGGATATATCTTGGGGAACTTGGAGAGGACGAAGGTGGGATGGGTTGAAGAGAAGCCCCGGTGTAGATAAGGGGGCGGCATCAGGGGGCAAGTACCTCTGATCATATTAGAAGAAGAAGAAGAAGAAGAAGAAGAAGAAGAAGAAGAAGAAGAAGAAGAAGAAGAAGAAGAAGAAGAAGAAGAAGAAGAAGAAGAAGAAGAAGAAGGAGGAGGAGGAGGAGGAGGAGGAGGAGGAGGAGGAGGAAGAAGAAGAAGAAGAAGAAGAAGAAGAAGAAGAAGAAGAAGAAAACAAAGGAAGAAGAAGAAGAAGAAGAAGAAAAAGAAGGAAAACAAAAGAGAGAGAGAGAGAAAACAATGGGGAGAATGATGCAAAGAGAAGAAGAGGTTCCACACCGGTACACCCATCCTCCCATTGGTGGCCTAGTTAATTTCCATTTATCCACCTGATAAGATCGCCCCTTTTTATGTCTACCCTCTCAATAGCTGTACCCAGTCTATCCCCACGGAGGAGAGGGTATAGAGAGGAGAAGAGGAGTGGGGGAGAATGAGGGAGTGCATTGACGAAGAGGAATGAGAAGGGTAAAAAGGAGAAAGGAAACAGGAGGAATGAATAAAGAGGGGATACAAATAAGATTTTCAACCTTTTTTTGTATCTGTCTTCTTCTTCTTGCAATCTGATATCTACTGTGGGCGAATTCAATGTTTACCATTATATTTGACAATATATATTGTTTTCAATTTCAAGCGTTCTATATCTTATACTGCAAGATGACAAACTGAATGGAAGGGGGAATAAGCAAATTTAATTGGATACGCTTCTGAAATACTGAATTAGAGATTATTTGACTTTAAAAGAACTCTGGATTGTAAATATAATTTTGGTTTAGGTTGCGATAATGAATCACCAAACTGAATTCGAGTCCTATAATCATACATATTAGGCAACATCAGAGTCTTCTTTTTCATATCCATACTTTCGGTTTAATATCACTTACACTCTTCCATTTTCGACATAATAATATGCAGGCGCCAGACATGAACATGGATGCTTTATGTGATTCGTAACATTAGATTTGATGGAACGTTGCAATACAGTGACCCAGACATCAGTTAGATTTACGACCCTTATTCTTATTACTATTTAATTGTTCTTCACTCAATAGGCCTCAATATTAGACTATCCTTTGCAGTCGATGAATCCTGACAAAGCAGACAATATTCTTAACCAAGTCATAATGAATTAAGCTTAATTCGTAAAAGAACACGACCCCAATCATTTCTCCCAGAATGGTTACTCCGATCCGTACCGATTCTCAACTCTCCTGGCCCCATACGGACGATGTATCATTCCTAAAGTGTGAACTCAAGTGATATTAATCAAATCATTAAAAATGGCGGAAGACTGATTTCTCACAGTTTCGCCACGAAACTTTGGATGTCTTGCACTCCCGCCATTTTTTCCCAGGCATGCAAGGTGCGGAAGCAAGGAAATGTACGCCATGCTGCCGGGAGCCAAACCGAGCACATGCTTTAAATGAGTTCCAGGCTCGATCTGAAACTTTGCAGAAACAGACAACTTGATCATCAGTTTCGATCACGAAGATGGTAGTTTTAGCATGAGATATCTTGGATATCAGACGTTTCAGAACTTGTCTCAAGAGGATAAAATCGTGTGCACTCTCAATTGGTTTATTTTATCTGGTGTTTAATTAACTCCATCGACAAAAATAAATGTGAGAATCTGTCATGTCGACATCTTTGAATATTTATATCTTATTAACGTAAGACATATTCCATAGCTTTGTTTCATATTAAAGAGTATATTTAATTTCACTGAATGCATTATCTAGCCAAGGGCTTTCTTGTAACAGAGAGGACACATCATCCTGTCATATTAGATTATTTTTTAAATATATAGTTTAATCACTTTTAATGCCATTGTTTGATACTCGGAACTGAAAGGCAAAATCTATAATTGTTCTTACCAGTAGCAATTTCCCTCAGCAATATTTTGCCCTAGACTCAGGAAATGTGTCGAAGTATTTCAAAAGGATTGATGCAATGATAACATCACTGTCAGATTAAGGATTTTAGAATTAGTTATTCTTACTTATTTTTTAGATCTGTAGTTTTGTCTTAACATGGCCTTGTCGTTAAAAAACTACTTTCCACAATGACCTAAACAAATTAAAAAAAAAAAAACCAAATATAATATCACTCATGTTTATTTCTACCTTTCATTGTCTTAAGTCTGAACTGATATCTGATTCGTCAATCAGAAAGGCCTGGAAGAAAATAATTCATCAAGCAACCAAATTGACACCGTGACTACATGTACAGGGGAATTTCTTTCCCTTCTTCTACTTCTCTTTAATACGTGAACATGCTTTTAGGGAGACTCGTGTGATTTATTTTAGACCATTTTGAAATTGTTTACGTACACTGTGAAAAAGTTGGGCAATATTTTCCAACACATTGCCCAACGTTGTGCCATAGTCAACCCAACCATCTATTGGGCAAATTGTTTCGTATTTTGCCTAAATTTTGGTCAAAATACGAAAAAAATTATGCACGTGTGAAGTAAGGTACTTACGTTTACCAATACCGCTGGGCAAAATATTACACAATAGATGGTTGGGTTGACTATTGGCACAACGTTAGGCAAAGTGTTGGAAAAATATTGCCCAACCTTTTCAAAGTGTAGTTGTATTGGCTAAAGTGTTGTGCTAAGACTCTGGTTTATAGCTAATGGGACACTACTAATTTCCCTCCTAAATTAAGGGACCAAATTGACAACGTAACTACTTGATTGGAAATGGGGAATCCTCTTACCTTCTTCTACCTGAACATGCTTTTTGGGAGACTTTTGTGAGTTACTTTATAACACTCTGGAAGTGTTCACGTAGTTGTATTGGCTAAAGTGTTGTGCCAAGACTCTGTTTTATAGCCAATGGGACACTACCAATTTCCCTCCTCTTTCTTACCAAGCTATTAATAATCATCACTCCCTTCATTCAGCCAATTAAATGCGGTTAAGCTACTTCATACGTGTAATTTATGACATATCATGAGGGGTCGCGCGACTTGCTGACTGATTTCAGCGGTTTTTGAGGTTAATAAGGAAGGATACAACCGCTTACACCCTGCTATGAAACTGTTCTACTAAATGTGTTTGTTAATTCGATGTAACAGACGGGTGAAATCTGATTTGAATATTCATCCATGGATGGTGTCATGGTGACCTGGATTAAGATCCCTACGCCGTCTGTGTCACAAAAAGTAAAAATCGATGTGTGGTTAGTCCGGGTATTTTAACTTGGAAATGATGTATTATAGTAGGTAATTTTACTCGATATAGGTATAAAAGTTTATGCCCTATTTCAAAAGCAATCAGCCTTTAAAAAGGTATTTCAATAGATTCTGCGCACTTTATCCTGACGTTGCTTGTCTAATATTGTGTCCTATCTTATGTTAATAATTTGTAGACATGCTTACCTGAAGTTCTACTCATCTTCTTATTCAATCATTACTTCAAACTGTGGGCAATTATTTTGACACCTTATTTTCTCTCATGTTTTCATCTCTTTCATTGATTTCATTTGTACAGGCATATCTTCGTAAATATGGTTATATAGGACAAGCTAACCCGGAGGCCAGTTCTATACGACGGTTAGAAGATTACCATACAGCTATTCGAAATTTTCAACAATTTTACCGTTTGCCAGAAACCAGTCAAATGGATGAGGAGACCAGACGGTTAATGTCTTATCCGCGGTGCGGTATGCCGGATGTCATCCCGAACGGTGATCCGGGGCAAACCCGGTTTAGGAGATACTCTGATTCTGGGGATAAGTGGGATCATCAAGAAATTACATATAGGTAAAGATAACCAAGAGAATATTAATACAAATTGTAAGAGGTCTTAAGATGTGAGACCTCTTCAAGATCTATTTGTTCTGTCTCTGTCTCTGTCTCTCTCTCTCTCTCTCACCTTCTCTCTTTCCTACTTCAGTTTTGAATGATTCGAAAGTATGAATAGTGCTTTACAACCACATATAATGAATACTTTTTAATCAAGTAAGATAACTTTGAACTTACACTAAACGTCAATGCCTGACACAAGAGAGAAGGAAATGAATGGATTCAGTTAATATTAATTTTTAAAATCAAATTCGGAATACAGACCATGATACAAATCATGATCTTTGAAATATTAAATGAATTATTCACTTTTCCATTCCAGAATTTTAAATTTCACCCCCGACCTCACGGAAGCGGAAGTCGTTGATTCCTTCGAGCGGGCCTTTAAAGTGTGGAGTGACGTGACACCGCTGACCTTTCGTCGCGTTTTCGACGTACCAGGCGACATCCATATACAATTCTCCGAATACGACCACGGGGACGGTGTCGCCTTTGATGGCCTCGGTGGTACGCTGGCACACGCGTACTTCCCCGGGGGCAGTATCGGAGGCGATGCCCATTTCGACGACAGTGAAATATTCAGCGTTTTCCTATCTGATGGTAAATGCTATTCCCAACCTTCTCTTTAGTTAAGAAATGCATCCCCAATTTGTTTTCGGAGAACAGTGGTTCGTTAATATTTGGCACCACCTCATAAGATATTTCTATGACGTCCCCCCAAAGTAATTTAACCCTCCTAAAAAAAAGAGCATGAGCTACACTTGGACAACTGAGATTCAGAGTGAGCTATTTCCCCATATACAAGGATATAATATAATATCAATAATTATGTCATTTCCATTCAAATGGAAATTGAAATTGGACAACATGCGGCAAAAGTGTAAACAAACCTAAACATTTCCACAAATTTAGAAATATGTAACTCGAGGCTTTCAATTTTTTTTTTGTGGTGAAAATATTAGAAGGTAATTTTTGAAAGTCTATGGAAAGATAAATAATTCATTGATCCAACTTAAATCAATGACGGGATAATACAGTAATTTCTTTGAACATTATTATTATTAGTCGGGCAAGTGACATACATATATTTCATAACGTTTATACAACAACAAATTATAGGGGGAAAATAGTTCTTCTCCATTAATTGTTGATCTCTTTATCTATCAAAGTACCTATTATCCATTTTCTCTCTCTTCCCCTTTGATCTTGTTTTATTTTGCTTCTTTTTTCGAACGAAATTCTCATAGAATTTGTAGGGGGTTCAGATTCTCCACGATTAAGAGTCCTTATAATATTGTTCCTAAATGTGAAATGTTTTTGTTCATATTTTTAGATGATAAAACCGATCTGTTCATGGTGGCAGCGCACGAGTTTGGCCACAGCCTCGGACTAGGGCACTCTTCCGACATCCATGCGTTGATGGCGCCCTTCTACGTTGGCTATGATCCTGGGTTTAGTCTTGGTTACGATGATCTTCATGGGATACAGTCCATTTATGGTGAGCACAGACAGTTGCTGGGCAACGGGAGATGGGGAAAAAGTTTGACTAACAGTTATGGTTGGATGATGGATATAGAAGGCACGGCTCTAGAATTAAAATAAAATTTAGGGGGGGGGTGGTTTGCTTTGGTTTGTTATTTTCATTTTTTACATGTGCCTCGTCTCAATTTATAACCAAAATAACGTGTTGGGGGGGGGGGGCATTGAGACTCACAAGCCCCCTCCCCCCCCCCCTAGAACCGCTCCTGGGCAAGGATATATTTTACTAAAGAGAATAGGGTTAAATGCACTGTAACTGTTAACAAAATCCAATGGGAAATTCACTTTCATTGGTAAGGTGGCAGCGGTGGGATATGAAGACATGCCTTTCAAAAAGACTGGTGATAATTTCCCACTTTGTACATATTTTTTCTTATCTCTCTTTTTAAACTTTTAATAAGTATCTATATATAATATATTTATTTTTTATACAAAATAAATGTTTAAGAAAAAGGAAGATTAATGAATTCAAAGCAACGCAAATAATTTGTCACTTCTCACATTATGTTTGTGGCTTTGTTGTGTTGCGACTCCATCAATAGTCCCGTGTTTTCAACCAGTGAATATCGAATCCTTGCTCCATGTTTTTAAACATGCATTTCAATTTGTAATCATTTGATTTTTATTAAGAAAGAGTCCAATGTATTTTTAATCTGAATCTACATCTGAACCAGAGTAGTCGTAATTGTCACCTATATCCCAGCATCCCACCATTTATATAAATGTAAACAATTGAGACAAACAATTGATAAGTAACCATAACTTTGTCCTCCCAAATGTCCACAGGTATTAACTCAAGCCCTCGACCAGGTGACAGGTTTATACCCCTACGACCCCAACCCAGTCCACCGGATCCGGAAGTGGAGAGATGCAGCAAAAGCTTCAATGCTGTAGCGTTCATTAGAAACGAACTCTTTCTATTCAAGGTAAACAAAATAATATACATGTATATCAAAACGATATCATTATTCAACAATTTTCAGTTAAACAAACCAACATTTTTTTTGTTTTTTTGTTCATTTAAGATGGTACTTTATTAGATTTATTAGATTATAAAAAAATAACATGACATGCAGCTCAAGGCTGATATTGTAAGTTTTACAAAGTAATCAGATATTTACAATATAATAATACCATCATCATAATAGAAAAGCAATATAGGCTAACAAAATAACAATGGAAACATTCCACAGTCCAGTTCCTATTATTTTGCCAGGAATGGGCAATCTGTTTCAGGTTGACATTTCCCCCGAGACCTAATTCTCTCTTTTTTGTTAGAAATTATATTTTTCATTGGTCGATTATGGCACATTTAGTTTATCATTCCAATCATTTTCTGTTGAAACGTTTTCTTTAATTGTAAAAACTGCCAGCCCGAAAAACTCAGAAATGCCGCAATTTTTTCCAGTCTTGTACTTGATCACGGTTGTTTACAAATTAATGTCCTCTTAAATTAAAAAGCTAACTAATATTTACACCTTGATAAATTTATTAAGTTGATAATAATATTTCAGACATTACAATGAGACAAATATTGTTGTCAACAGATAATCATTCGCCCTAGCTGGTGTCGTTATTCGTGATTCCGGAATTCCGGTACTTCAATAAATGATTGTGCGGTCATTGGTGTAAAAATCTGTACATTCTTGCTTTCTTTCTCCAGGGTAAGAATTTCTGGAGGATGCGAGAGCAGGGCAAACCTTTGGAAGGGTATCCCGTCGAGATGGGGCAGTTCTGGCACGGTCTTCCGCCCAAGGTAGATGCTTCGTATGAGAGACACGATGGGAAAATAGTCTTCCTAAAAGGTACATCACTCTGACAGAATTATATCTACTTCAATATATCGTTATGTTGCAACAGTTACCACACAAAATTGTGTGAATAACCCTCTCAAGTCAATTCGTCCTTGTTTTCACGAAGTGACGGTAGTGAGGAAAATCGTAACGCAAAGTGAATGCAATTTTTTTTCACTACCGTCACTTCGTGAAAACAGCGACGAATTGTAAAGATTTATTGTCTTTTAATTGTAAAACAGATATTAGGGATCGCTTTAAAATACAAATAACAACATATACATTCATTTCATTTATGACTTATCTTCCTCCTTAGTGTCTTCTAACATAGAAATAGATAATGAATGCATAACAACTTTTGAAAAGTTGATTTAATTTATTTCTTACCATTGGACAAATATTTGGTAGGTTCGTGTAAAAGACGTAGGCCTTTTGTCCAACTCGTTATAAGGAGTTGATGGAAAGTTCAAAGTGCCAGAAATCTACCTTGAAACAGTCCTGTTACATAATATATACCCTGTATATCTCTGTCCGTGAATCCCCAACTCTTAACACTTTTAAACATAGACTTAAGACTTATCTATTCAACACAAAGTAATTTCCCATCATCATACCGTATTTATAGCCATATGTCGTATCTTCTTGTAATTTATTCATTATCTAATGTACATAATTATTGCAGTTTCATTAATGTTACTTAATTATTGTATTTACATTTTCATTTTTCATTATCATGTTATTGTTATACATTGTTAGTCAAGTAATTCGTCCAAATTAAGCATAACGTTTATTTCACGTTTCTTGTTGATCCTTATTACATATTTAGTTTAACCATACTTTTCATTTCATTTGTTTTGTAAAGCGCTAAGAAACTGTATTTGTATACCAGCGCTATATAAATCTTAAATATTATTGTTATTATTATTATTATTACATTCTACAAAGGTTCACATTATTGGGTATACGAAGGAGTCGACATGGACCCTGATTATCCGCGTCCGCTCCGTGAACTCGGATTACCCGCCGATATCGACGGAGCTTTACCGTGGGGACAAACCGGCAAGACGTACTTCTTCAAAGGAGATGTCTACTATCGGTATGATGAGTTCGATCACCGAATGGATAAAGGATATCCAAAACTGATCAAGGAAAACTGGCTGGGAGTACCGATCAATATTGATGCAGTATTCAGACATTACGATGGTCAGTATCAAAGTGAAGAAAGAATTGTATAACAAACAACTAGAAAGATGAATATAGTAGTGGGCTAGTGGCGATCCCCGAAAATAATACAAAATGAACAGTATTGTTATTTAAACGAAAGTTAAGCAGGTACTTGTAGAGGCAAGTATTCCGGTAAAAATTGAATGAAAAAGGAGCTTAAAGACTGAAAGGACGGAAAACCAAACCATGTTGTTTTTGGTTCTGAAAAAAAAATGTCCATAACAAACCTACAACTTTCTCTTTTATCTACAACTCTGACATGAGCGTAAAAACGCTGACATCTTTTTTGTGATAAACTGCATTTCCCGACTGTTCTTTTTGATAGCATCTTTCAATTTTTACCGTGACCAGTCTCATTAAATAGATTTTCGCTCTATCCAACCGGTAAAAGACTTTCAAAAATATGAGTTATAGCTTTTGAAGATTTGTGTTCTCTTCTCTCTTATACCCTCACCAGGTTATTCATGGAATACCTACTTTATTCGCCATCGTCGCTACTGGCAATTCGACGAGTCTCGAGGGCAAGTCGATCTCGGTTTCCCCCGAAACTTCGGGGTCGACTGGATGGGTTGCAAAGAAGAGGACGCGAAAGTCGATCAGCCGGAGGGCCCCGGTCAACTAAGGGCGGAAGTAACGATGATTTCGTCGATGACAACGGAAAACAGTAGTCCCCTTACTTTGTCACATTCAAGTCTTTGTTTATGTTTATCAATCTCGTTTGCACTATTATTAAACAGATCATAGCATGATTGGGAAGTTAGTAGTTAATCTAGAAATTGATTGGTTAAGTATAGATGTGAGTAAGGATTTATTGTGTTTAAGAACACCGCTGCATTTGGTAAGAATAGGGAAAGATGTTGTGTTTCTACATTTATGTTCTAGCGATCACGACTTTTATTCATTAATTTTGTTCGCTATTTTGTCCGTCTGCTTGCCTTGTGCATCGCGTAGCTATTTCTTAGTCATATCTCACCAACACGATGTGGCTTTATTTCAAATAATTAGCTAAGACTTTTGTCCTTCTTATGCACCTTGAAAATTGATTTTGTTAAAAAATACAGGAATCAGACTTTTTAAATAAATCTCCTACTCCATTCTAGGATCTTAATTTGGTTCATGTACTTTAGCGTATAAACCTTTTTTTTGTTGGTGACATACATAAATTCATTATAGGCCTAGCAAAGTTCATTTATGTATTAATGTTCATCGTGATTCATTACTTACTTTTGTATATATTACTATATGGTTTTTATCTGATAAGGATCACGGATGCTGTATTTAAACATCAGTACTTTGTATTAAAATTGTGAACAAAAAATTGAATTGCTGCAAAGGAGGTGAAACAAACTATTGACAGGAAAAGATGGAAGAGGAGGGAAATCATGTACTAGAGAGAATGGAAAGAAAAGGAGGAAGAAGTAAAAGAAGGAGAATGAAAGAAAAAAGTGACAGGAGGATTGATGAGAGGAGGAGAAGAACGAGAAGAAAGATAAGACGTATATGAAAATGAAACAGAAGGCATCAAGGTTTAAGAAACGACAAAATAAACAAATAGTCTATATGAAGAAGGAACATGATCATGAAACTAAAATTGTTTTTAGATTAGAAGAAATTAATGTTATTTGATTTGTCTACCCATTTGAAGTTGAAGCTTGTTTTTATTTTTGTATTTCACAATAAAAAATATGATTTAACGAAACAACACCCTTCTGCTATGTTTGCAAATTTACTCCAATTGTACAGTACAATATTTGATGGTTGAAATTTTGAAGGTTTGTTTGAAGAAACCAAATAAAGCACTAAGATTAAAAGTGTCGCAAATTCCTTGAATATTATATCTTTTTGGGGGGTTATAATTAGGCTTCCTCGAACTAATTTAAAAATGTAAAGAAATTTCGGCTTGCACCCAGTAAACATATGGTTCTACGATTTGTTTTGGTACTTAATTTAATTAATCATTTACTGGGTGCAAACCGAAATTTCTTGATCTCCTTTTTTTGGATGTTGGAAAAATACGAGTGGTTGGAGGTTAATCCTAAATTGTATAAATTTCATGAATCGGTTCAAAAAAACTTTTGAAAAAAAAAAAATCCTTAAAAATTGTATCTCTTTTTTGTTGGGTGGGGAAAAAAGAAGAGTGTTCGAATGTTAAATTATGCATACATTTTTTTTTGTTGAAAGTAGCTTTTAAAAAAATATAGTGAATTTGCACTCCCTCACCATTGGCGGTGTGTGCATGAAAGAATCAGATGACAGCGGCGCTAATAACGCAATAACAAAACCCCAAAAATGAAAACTAGATTATCAAAATTTCCAGGCTAAGGGGTCATTTATTTGATAAAAGAGGAATTGTTCCCCTTCCAATATCCCTTTTTTGTGTCCGTTTACTTCACACACTTTGAGAGAAATTATATTTTTTTAAAGTATATACAAATTTCATAATATGAGACAATTTAAGTTTTATCTCGTGTTCGTTTGACTGGTAATTTTGATATCCTTTAAAGCTTATTTTACACGGCTAGATATTTGTAGAAGCAAGTCGAAATCAGTAAAATAGTACCTTCGTCGGTGTTGATGTAATATCGTTCTCTCTAATGTTGTTCTTTTACTAAGAAATCTTTATGCTGAAATAGGGTATCATGTTTGAAAATATAAATTCTTTTGAAATGTGTAAACGTTGATTTTTGTATCTTGTAAATAACTTTCCTTATGTCAAAAGTTTACGGAATGTACATTTTTGTTCAGCTTTTCATAAACCTCCTATTTATACTTCTTCATTATTTTACTAATGTATATATTCGATGTTGATTATTAACTGCATTTAAACACTTTAACGTTGCCTTAATCTGAATGAATATTAAAAAGAAGAAAGCAGAAATCGTATAAATAGGAAAGGGATAAATAATTTGGCCGCTATATAGTGATCCAAAACGGATTTTAACTAACGGCAATGCCATCGACAGCCATCTGAATTACAAAAAGGAACATGTTCTTATTTTTCTTCGGGAGTGGATAAACAGGGAGGTTTGTTCTATTATTTTGTTTTTAAACTTAATTGAACAAGTAACGAATGTACACTTAATTCAGAGATGTTAATAAAATAGCTCCATTTCTCTTGAGTTCATATAAATATATGTATACATTCAGGCGCGTACGCAGGGGGGGGGGGGGGGGGGGGGGGGGGTTGGGGTCGAGCCCCCCGCCCCTTCAAACTTTTTTTTTTTGTGTTCTGGAGGAAAACTCCCCCTCAATTTGTTTTGATTACAAAAAAATAAAAAATTGTGGTAATGGGTGACCAAAGAAGGTAACCTTACCCCCCCCCCCAACGAAACGAAATATCGATCGGCCAAAATTTCAAATTTTGTGACAACAAAAAATATGACCTCTTACCACCCCCCCCCCCCCCCCCCCCCGCTCCCGCTTATTCAGTGGCTGGCTGGCTGATTCGTTGCGAAATATTTGGGACCAATAAAAAAATGTCCTCTTACCCCTCCCCCCCCCCCCCCCACCTCTTATTCAGCGACTGGCTGAGTCGTTGCGAAATTTTCGGCGTGATTTTCGAATTTTAAAAACCCCTTCGAAAAAATCCTGCGTGGTGCGTACTCGCCTGTATGCATTCATAAAAATACATTTTGTATTTTATTCTAGTTTGAACTATCCTAAGTTTATATATGAATAGGCACAAACGTTGGTGGTCTACTAAAAATAAAAAAATAAATCAGTATTCATATGTCTTTTTGCATCAAATAGAAACAAAAGTGCTAGTTTAAACACTTCTGGTTATGTTCGATAACGTGGATTTGGTGTAAAGTAAATCTACAGTATTGTATTACGACGAATACATTAAAAGAGGGGCGTTCTTCGTCACGTTGATAAAGCAATTCTAATTAAATTGTTAAGTTATAAGTGTTTTATGACTTGAAACGTAAATGCAGCATTGTAATGTTTTAAACACATTGAAAAGAAGTGATCTTAATAAAGCAATGATGCTTCTTTAAACAAAATATATAATGTGTTCGTATGTTTATCTGTTTAGTAACATAACATTAGGCATACTAGGCCTATGTATTTCTCCCCTTTTTGCCACGATATCCCTTAATGAATCTTTTCTCTTTCCTTTTGCCCATTTTGGTTGTTTTATTTTGCGCTTTCCTGCTTGATTCGTAGCCATCTTTTGTACATTCCTTTTTGCTTTTCATATAAAATGTTACCACATCATTCCCCTCATTAATGGGGATGTCCCCCTGTCATTCATGGGGACATCCCCGTAGTTCACGAGACCGGTACCCCTTAGGACCCAAAGTCCCGTGAGACCAACATAACAACCCAAAGAAATTTAAAGAAAGCAAAGATAGAAAATGACAAAGGGAAAATCAATGTTAAAGCCTTCAATCGGGAAAATACTAAAAAAAATAAGAAAAGACGGGAACAGGGGAAACAAATTATAGTGGAACCGCTTTATAAATAATACTTTTATAACAAACTCATTACGAGTTAAATCAGCTGTTATTGGCAGCAGCTATTCGCTCCCTCCCCCTCTCTCCCCTCACTCTTTCTCTCTCTCAAACCCTCACCTGAATAATGTCGAGGTTCTTTTTTCGTCCAAGGGTGTTTGTTTGTTCAACTGTGTATGGAATAATAAAAAGAGCATATCAGAGGCTAAGGAAAGATTGAAACAGAGAATGTGAATAGAAATATGATTACGTAACGGAAGAGAGTAAATGCGCAAGGGGGATTTTGGAAGGAAAACTCAGAAATGAAGGCGTTATCGATCGGTCTCGCGACCCACCTAGAATATTCCTGGAACGTCCATGAGCCCAACAATGTGGGTTTAGTTAGTCTAGTTCTGGACGCTTTTATTGATTTTTTTTTTATTCGCCGACTATTTAAGCCGAGTGATGGCGAGATCTTTAGTGACATTAATTCAATAAAAGGGTCCAGAACTAGACTAGGGTTTAGTGGGCTGTCTGTCTCATGAACCCTCTAAAATTAGGAAATTTGACAGAAGGCCTCGAGACCGAAATCACCAGTCTCGTGAACCATCAGAAAACTTGTCAAAAGGCTCCAGAGACAATTAAGAAAGCACAATAGCGAAATAAGTTACAGAAAGAGAGAGAGAGAGAGAGAGAGATGGTGAGAGATAAACGAAAGAGAGGCAGAGAAAGAAAAAGAGAGCTGATAGGGGAGAGAAAGGGGGAAATGTTAACGGAGATCGGGATAGAGGTGGGTGTGGGGGGGGGGGGTTACTCTATATAGGGGAGGAAAATATAAGAAGGAGGAGGAGAGAGAGAGAGAGAGAGAGAGAGAGTAACTCCATGATTTTACTAAGATTGATTGATTATTGTGTCGCACAGTGCAGATACCCTCTAAATATCCTTGTGATTTGATATTGTTTAAAGGAATTTTTGTTCATGTTAGCTAGAGGGTTAGTATACAGTAGAAAGAATATAATAAGTAGCATTTCGTTAAAATTACGCAGTTTTTTCATTAACCTTCAACAAACTTTTAAACAAAAATAAAAAACTTTTTTGTTTGTTTTTTGGGGTGTAAAACCCATAACGTGTAACGTTCCCTCAGCACAGTTGCCCCCCCCCCCCCTCTCTCTCTCATCTCTCTCCGATTCTTTTCCCCTCTCTCTCTACTGTGTGGGGATATACTGGGATCGGCGAGGAGGCCAGGAGCATAAATAAAGAGACTTGTAATCGTTCTTGTTTACAATTTCAGAAGCATTATTCAATACATAACACAATGAGTCTCTATAGTAGACGACTCTAGAATTCGAGATGCAAGATATTATCTCTCTCTCTAGTCTCTGTAGTCTGTCTCAAAGTTGAGAAGCCTCCCTTATAATCAAGTTCTATAATAGGGGCGTTAACATTTGGGAATAAGTAATAGAAATGCTTTGATTGGTTAATGGTCAGCTAGGGTTGCTATGATATTATGGGGAGTGGTAATGGAGAGTGCAAGTGACTGGGGGTTTGGGCCTATAGGAATGTGGTTCGATCCTTGAATCTAAATATTTGGGGGGGGGGGGGTATTAAATAGTCAAATGTTTATAATAAAAAGTAATGGGATAATGGGATTCTATTTTATCATGGAGCAGGTGTAAGGGGGTAAGAGGACACTTTTATTTTAATTTTTTTAGTCTCGAAATTTGGAAATTTGACATTTTTCTTTGTTGGGGGCGGGGGTAAGGTCACCTTTTTTAGGTCAGCCATGGGCATAATTTTTTTTTTTTTTTTTTTTTTTAATAATTAAAAAAAAAAAAAAATCCACCCCCCTGCGTACGCGCCTGATCCAAACTAATATATGAACTCTGGCGTTGGTCTGGTCAGGTTTTTTTTCAAGGGGGGGGGGGGGGGGGGGGGGGGGGGGGGAGTGGGGTAAGAGGACATTTTTTTTTTTTTTTTTGTCCCAAAAATTTCGCAACGACTCAGTCAGCCGCTGAATAAGCGGGGGGGGGGGGGGGGAGTAAGAGGACATATATATATATATATATATATATATATATATATATTTATATATATATATTTGTTTTGGTCCCGAAATTTGAAAATTTGATCGATCGACAATCCATTCCGTTTGGGGGGGGGGGTCATCTTTTTTAGGTCATCCATTAGGTTTGTTTATATTTTTTATTTTTTATTTATGAAAAAAAATAATAATAATAAAAACAAAAACACTCAAAGGGGGGGGGGGGGTTTCCGAAAAACATACACATTAAAAAAACTCAAGGGGGGGGGGGGGGTGTAATTATATTTAAACGTCTTTGGGTTTAACCCCCCCCCCCCCCCCCCTGCGTACGCGCCCAAACAATACGCGATTTGATTGCAACATTCCATATTCGTTGATGAGCGGACAATCTTCTTCTTTTTCTTTTTTTAAAAAAATATATAAACGACCGGTCTTAATTTGTCAATAATAACATAAATCGTAGTGGGCCCTTAAGTTTATTATATTTGTTTTTTATTATCTGTAAAAGTATATCTCATTCCTTAGCTCTATCCACCTTTCGGATAAGCAAATTAAAGGTGGAACAGGAAATCAATTATTGCTGTCTTGATATCCCTTTGTTTACTGTATGCGTATTGATAAGCCCGAACCTGGTGTTACATCAATATAAAGCACACCCGCCATACATTTTAGTTTAGCTCGTTAAACATCTCACAATTATTCTTTGGGTGTACAATTTTCAGTGCAATAAAAAGACAATTTTGAATTGAAATTTACACCCAAATACAAAAATGAAAACTATGTTCATTAATAATGTGATCAATGTGAGATTTAAATACCATTGGTAAGATTGAACAAGTAAAATCCTTAGGATTACAACAATTAATTTACTTACTCTCTATTCTTAAAAAACACACTTTTATTCTTTTTTAAAGAAGTTGAATCTTTATTTATTGATTTCACTTGGAGCGGAAATCGCGGGGGGGGGGGGGGAGGGAGCGGCAACTTTCCAAGAACCATACGGGCCTGGAATTTACTTTCCCCCAGCATCTTTGCCTGCGACTCAGTTGAAACCTTCAAAACCAGACTCTGGGAAGCCATCCAAGGGGGTAATACAATCATAGTCCCTCCCCACAACTGCAATGTGATGGGACTCAATTCTAAAATGTTCTAGAAGCGACAAACACTCTCTCTCGAACGATAACGTTCTTATTGGTCATCTTAATATCCCTCTTGAGGATCAGGACTAGGATCAAAACAGAAACAGAAACAGAAGCAACCAGACAAATTTAAAAAAACATGTACAACTTAATTTGGGGACTGAATGTGAATGGAGATATGTTATGTTACATCTGCCCTCGATCATTACTGTCTTAAAGATTTTTATGTTTAAGGATGAATGATTTAACGGGTTCTGCTGCTGGGCCGCCTAAATCCATTTATTTGTGAACACTCCTCCCAACTATACTCCCCGAACACCAAAGTGAAATTTGCCCCCCTGTAGTCAATTCGTGAAACTAGTCTATGAAAAATGATGGGCCAAACTGAAAATGGTCTTCCTGTTTATGGATTTTTCTAACCGAAACTTTGAGGGGTATCGTCCTATTAAATAGAGATGACACGACGCCCACGAGCGCCAGACCATACATTACAAACAATTATAAAAAAAATTAACAAAAAACAAAACAAAAACGTAGACTCGTGTCGATTTGGCGCACGCGCACGCTGGGGCGGCCACACATTCCGCGTTCCATAGACCATTCAAGGACCGATGCAATTTTAATCATCAATGCAATGCAATCTTCGTCTTGAAGGTCTCCTGCTTGGCCTTGGCCGTTCAATAAAATGGGGAAAAGATACTATTGTGACTACTGTGACAAAACTTTCGCAGACAACTCACAGAATAGAAAGAAACACCTCAATGGAGTTGTTCACGACCGACTTCGAAAGCTGCATTACTCTCTTTTTAGAGGTAGGTATTTCGTCTGCATGTGGTCATCGAGTGGGCCGGGTGTCGAGCGGCGTGGCGTGGTGCGGCGTCTCGTGTCCGTTTGCACGATCACCCACGTGCACGTTGCATTCAGTGTCTAGTCAGTCTTCTGTAATTCTAACATTTGCATTTTTGCCTCTCATATCAATGCCATGGTGTTATCTGTGATAACCTTGTACAACACATAGTTCACATGTGTATTCATTCATTCCATATTGTTTGCATATGAATTATGATTCTAGAATTTTCTAGAATCTAGAAATTGAATTTGAAATCATGAACAAAAAATTGTTTTTTTAATTCACACACAAAAAATTCTGACAAAAATTGGATGAATATTGCCCATATTTCGGGGGACTGTGTCTTTTGATACAGCCACTAAAACAGTCTTAAAATTTTAAATGTATTATTCTGAGTAGCCTTAAGGCTCCCTCGAAATGTTTTTTATGATGTAATATTCGAGGGAGCCTTAATTTGCTCCCATAGCTGCATAGGCATGATAGGCATAGGGTCCCACGGAGAGGTAGGTAAACAACATCTAAAATGTGTAAAAAATCACTCTTTCCCACACCCGACCAATACAGAGACACCAAGTTCAAAGCTCGGCACGCAAGCGCGCATGCGAGGGTATAACACACGTATAAGGTATCACGTTTTTTAAAAAGCTAGTGCGCGCGTCGTGCGTAAGAGCATTTTCAGACCCTCGAAATGCGTGATACTTGGTAGCTCTGCCAATATTGGACAGTGGCTTTGATAAATTTATTATACTTGTAGTCCTAATTACCTCCTGAATTTAAAAATCGGAGGTATAAATAACCAATAAAAGCAAATTTCTTACCAGAATGGTGGAGCTGGGGCAGAAGACACATGACAGCGTGGGGGGGGGGGGGGGGGGGGGGGGGGGGGCAAAGAGGACACATATATATATATATTTTTTTTTGCTCCCGAAAATTTGAAAATCGCGCCGGCCGCAATTTCGCTCAGTGGGAGGGGGGGGGGGGGGGGGGGTAGTGCACACTAATACATTCTTTTTTTGGTCAGGGGGGTGCATGTGCCCCCTGTGCCCCCCTGGATCTGTCCCTGCTGTACCTTATCTTTTTTCTTAATCCCTAATTTCCCTTGTAGTTCTTCTCTCTCTCTTTTTTAATCCCTCTTATTAGGTGGTCTGTCAACGACAGATCACCTATTGATTTCGCTAGAATTTTCTTTCTTTATTCTTTATTCTTTATTCTTTATTTCTTTATTAGGTGGTCTGTCAACGACAGATCAGCTATTGATTTCGCTAGAATTTTCTTTCTTTATTCTTTATTCTTTATTCTTTATTTCTTTATTTTTATTTCTTCCGTACACTTTTTTGTGCACACGTTTACTCGAAATCGACATGGTCAATTTCCTTTGAATTTCTGTCAGTCATCAAGCCCTATGATTTCAAGTCTAATTAACTTTTTCAAGTTCATGGGGTCATCGTGACGTCATCCAGGCGCCATTTTGTAAAAATCAGGTCAGTATCATATCTCGATAACGAGTCATCAAAAATCAACCATATTTGGTATACATCAACTTCAGGTCAAAGGTCAACGAAAAATGTCAAAAAATTTTGCGCGCGCACCTCGACGCGCACGTACGCGCGCATTAAAATTTTAAAATGGTCAAATTCGTTCCAAATTAATTTTGCATACGTTTCAGGCCATTTTAAGCATTTTCAAAATTTGCGCGCGCGTTTCTGCGCGTATCCGCGCGTCCTGGCATTTTGCAACATAGAATCGCCAAATTTTTTCTGTTATCATATTTATTACATTTTTCCAAGCATTTTGATACCTTGTTTACCTTTTTCCGACCAGTAATACCGCAATTAGCGGCTGTCAAAGTTGAACGCACGCGCCGACCTGCGCTATCTGTATCCACAATACATGGGCAAAAACATGCCTATACAAAATTCATTTTAACTCTTCAGAATTGATAGATAACCCCCAATTTCTTTCATATTTAAATAGATTATGAGTTGGAGGTATGATTTCATGTCTCATTTGACCCTCAATTAACTCATGACGTCATCATAATGGCCTCCGAACTCAAAATTTCAATTTGCATATTATGACGTCAGCAGATTTTTGGAAAATTGATTGTATCTCTGTAAATATTGATCAATTTTGTTTCAAATTTTGAGATGTTCTAATTGAGAATATTCTCTACAAATGCAGTCATCACGATATTTCATTTTGACAAAGGCATCATGGCATATTTTTAAGATTAAAGGAGGCATGTCAATTTTTCACATTTTGCGTGTATTCTCTATGGGACATGACTTTTTCTCAAAACTGGATTCTACATTTTCGTCTTTCGCGAGCAATATCTCCGTCGTTTTATCTTTGTTTACGCTGAGCTTTGAATATGTTGTAGCTGAGACAATAAGCTATCACAAGTGTGGCCTTTATTTTTCGATCAGATGCCGGGATCATGCTCATATTTCACTTACAAAGTGGGATTTGAGAATTTCATTTGCCGTTTACGTGTAATCTCTATGTGAAATGTTTTGGTATATCGGTAACGCACTTGACTTCCGACCTCGAGGTCCCTGGTTCGAGTCCGGGCGTCTCCAACAATTTTTTTTCTTCACTTTTTTTTCTTTTTGACCTTTCACTGTACCATCTCATTTGAATATTAAAACACGTAGAATCGCAAATAATGTAATAAACAACTATATTTAATTTATTATTACCCTATTATCACTTGATCCATTACTTTTTGCTTGTAATACTTATTGGAGATGACCTTTTCTTAAATCTGGATTCTACATTCCTGTCTTTTGCGAGCAATATCGCCGTTATTTCCGCTTGTTTTTTGTTGATTTTTTAGTATAATGTAGCTGAGACTATATGCTATCTACATCTCCCTCATTTTTTCAATCAGATGTCAGGATCATGCTCACGATCATGATCATGATCATGATCATCAACATCATCATCGTCATCATCAACATTATCATTATCATCGTCATCATCGTCATCACCATTACTATCAAGATCATCATCATCATCATCATCATTATTTACATGTCTATATAACTTCTCCCATTCTCAAATCTATCATAAGACTTAAACAGACCACCTTATTCGTCTTCGTGACGAATTAAAGTCTAGTTTTCCTTTGTAGTTTGAAGCCTTAAAAAACAGGGATTGAGAAAAAAAAGATAAAGATAAACTCAATCAGACACCCTACTTTATTTTTTGTATCCATCTATTTGACAAAATAATGACTTAGATATTCCCTACCACTGTAGTTCCTACCAGTGTTCTTTGTAATGTATACTCCACCTTTAATTGCAAACAACATTAAATAATATGACTTTTCTTTCCTTTCAGAGTTTCAGCCACAGTAATCTTCTCACAATTTTTCTTCATATTTCAGAACCAGAAGATATTTTGTCTGAAGAGAAAGCTAAAATTGCATGCCTCAAGCTGAAGCAGTCAGGTAAGTGTATGGTGTTGTGTAGTTTTTGATAGATGTACCCGCCTGTCCCCTGCTATCGGGCGACAGACCGGTGCATATACACGTACAGATCTACCGGTAAAAAAATAGCAGTTGTGTAGAGTACTAAGGGAAGAAAAGTTGTGCAAAATGCTATCGACATGTCTCCTGGTTACTTGATCATGTTATTTGGTGTCAGAACTTGAACGTAACTGTTGAGCTAGCATTTGGACCCTGTACCTTGTGATCTGCAGTTGGGTGACTTATCCACTAGACCGCAACACTTCTCCTATATCATATATTATTCAATTTGCACTTTATGTTTAGAAAATGTAATCTGATTTGCAGGAATGTAATGAAAAACCAGAAAATGAAGTAAATTAAATATTTTTTGGGGGTACATGATAGTCCTGTAAGGTTTTGGAAATGATTAGTCATACGACTACCGGTAGTCAAAATTGTTAGCCAAAGTTGCTTTAGTTCAAAGTTTGTTTTTTGTTCAAACTAAAAACTTGATTTGTTGACCATAAGGTATGTACATGTAGTTGCTACATTCATGTTGATTTGTTTGTTTTGTTTTTATAGGTTTCTGTACCTTTGAAGGGAGTTGTAGATATTCGCATTTGACTCCGGAGAAGGAACGTGAGCTGCTAGAAAGTAAGTCTGCAACGAAAACGTGTTGAGTAATGTATGCAGTGCTTTGTACCTGCAAGGAAAAGGTACTATAGATAACAAAGACTTTTGTATCGGATTGGATGGGTGTACTCTTTACCAATAGATTTAATAGTACCACAACTTGCATTTATAACACTCATACAAGTTTATTTGCCCATTGATTTTGATACCTTTTTGTGTACAGAATAAAGTGGAAATTGAATAAGCAGTTGGATACTCCTTTTTTTAAATTAATGATTTGTATATGAATAGGTTTTTTATGTTTTTATGATCCCATTGTCTCATTAAATTTCAAGTGATGTTGGATCTAGCTTTGACACAACCACATCGGTAGAAAAGGATCTCTTTCCTTTTTTCCCAAACATACTGATGATGTGATATATTTCCAGTCACTAAATTTTGTACTGAAGAGAAAAATTTCATCAATTATGTTCAAATTTACTTGCCGTCATGTATAATTGAAAGTTGATTTTCTTTTTTTTTTGGATTTTTTATAATAAATTTTGATATGTTTGATACTTCCCTTTATTCTTGTTTTTTAAATAATGTTATTGTGTATTTAGAAATAAAGAAAACACAATTATTGTCTGTAAAGTGATGTTGGATCTAGCTATGACACAAACATATATTGTAGAAAAGGATCTCTTTCCTTTTCCCCAATCATACTGATGATGTGATATATTTCCAGTCACTAAATTTTGTAATGAAGAGGAAAAATGTCATCATGTTGAATTTTGCTTGCCTTCATAAAGAAATCGAAGCCAAGAAACTTGCAGCCCAGGCAGCAGAGGATCTTGCAGCCGACCTGCCAGAGCCAAGCCTGGATGACTGGCTTGCCAAGAGGAGCAAGAGGAAGAAGAACAAAGATACCACATCATCATCAACATCATCATCAGAGGGAGTGCATCCATCGGGTGGATCGGCAGTCTTCAAGGACATGGAGTTCAGTCTCCCTCCAGAGTTGCAGAACATCCCGGACCTTCCACCGTCCATGATCCCTCCCTCCAGCGAATGCTTCACAGAGACAGCAGAGTGGGGTTCATGACCAAGGCTCTACTGAAGTATTTATCTCCTGCATGAATCTGTTGTATCATAAACTTCTAAAATGTTATATTCAGCAGGCCTGATAATTACCTGATTTAAATCGGTTTTCTGATTTATTTATTTTCCCCCAATATTCTTACTCGAAAGGGGGGAAATTTTGTTAGACACCATTTTTTCTCCCCAAATCCTTTTTTAATTTTTATACTCACTATCACCCCTGAATTCAGTTCAATTCTAAATTTATACCTCCCTCTGTCTCCCTTACGATTTTCGGGCTCACATGTACAGGTGTATTTGAGTCTTTCGCCCTTGTAAATCTATGCTACAGTGATGACCTTTTTTTCAGTTTCGGTATATGTTTCTGTGTAACAACCGGATATGTGTTTGTACATGTAATTGTAAAATGTGAGTTACCGGTACTCATGAATTTGCAATGTTAAAGTGGGGAATATCAGGTTTGCAAACACAATGGTATAACATTCAACATGCCTTGTCATCCTGGCAGCTTGCAGGTCTGATAATGTTTAAATATTTTTTCCAGATTTTACCCCTATTTTCTGGATTTTCCCCATATTTTCCCTATTTATTCGAATTTTTCCCCAATTTTCCTACTCAAAAAGGGGGGAATGTTATAGATGACATTTTTTCCCCCCAGATCCTTTTTTTTAAACTCAAGGGAAGGACGGTTGAGGGAAATTTTTAATTTTTTTTTTAGTGCTCACTATCACCTCTGAGCGTGTCAGAAGTAGTAAGAAAATAGAAATAGAAGGTGGTTCATCTGTTTAGATTTACATTCTGCTTGTAGTCATAACTTTATCCCTTCTGTTTTTCTCCTCATTGCTTTCTTATTGAGGAAGATTGAACAAGACCAAATTGGTGTTTGGCAGATTTCAAGAGAATAATGTTTGATACAGAAGTGAATAATGGAAGATGGAAGAAATCAGTCCATGGCCATCTTCATTTCAATTTGGCCTACTAGAGGCTAAGCTATCACATGATGCAAGAAACAATGGTGGTGTTTTTGGTTTAAAACATGTACGTGGAGTGGGATAAAAAGGGTATTGCTGCACTAGAACAACAATGGTCCTATGCGTACTTATCTGAGGATTATGAAATCCAGAAATGTTAAGTGCGTAATATTGCAAATATCGTTTGAAAACAAAACGTAGTGGCTTATCGCATCATACATGCACATGTATATGAGTGAGCCTTCATGTAGCCTGCAAACTCACTAGCTACAGGTATACCAGTCCAAGTTTCTTCAGCTACTCTCCTGGAGCTAATCCTTATGCCCATCAAAAGAATTTGCTTCTGTGTAGCAACTATATGGGTTAACATGTCATTGCACTAATTTTATGAATTTATGAGCACATTGTTAGAAAAAATACATAGAGATTGATTTTATTTGTTTAATAGCTTTTACAGTGGAACCTTACAGGAGAGTCCTGGGACCGAGAAAATAGGCTTCCTTGTGTGAAACCTTAGAATCTGGGCTAAAAGTTGATAAAATATAAAAGTAGGAATGGTGAAACTATCTTGTAATTTGTTTGTTATAACCATGTTGTTTTTAATGAGGGTCCACTATACTTATTTTGAACATATTTATCAACAAAAATTGTGAGGTAACAGTGCTCTAACATGCAAAGACTTAAGTTGATGCCACTCTGTCAGTGCTTGTGCTATTACATTCAAGGTGTTTTTTTCTCCATTTTTTAAGTCTTGCCCTTTCAACATTTAGGCAGTTCTCTTTAGTCCTCAAGGCATAGCTAATTCTACCATGTTTCTGTGAAGAGTTTATCCTTCGCCCTAGATCATTTCCTTTTATTTAGTAAATTGTTTTTAGTTTTGTTTTGTAACAAAAATCTTTCGCCTCCTTTGCCTGAGCTTCAAGCGAGGTGAATGCTTCAGGTGTGAATCCTGGCTGCCCGTCAATTGTGCTATACCACTTTCGTATCACGAAAGGGTGAGGTAGCTGTAAGTCAAAGGTCTTTCTAACAAAACGATATGCCTTTGCCGAGTAAAAGTTGAGAGTTAAGGCAAATGCACAAAGTGCAGCTGGGTACTTTTCCTTGCTCGGGCCGGCTTTGTCTTTTGCCTTTACAAGGCGCTTCATCAATTCAGCTGGGACATTGCATGAAGCTCCATTCTCCGACACTGATGTTTCTCTTTTAGGGACTTTACTACCGTCTCCAAGGTGTCTACTTTTTTCCGAAATCTGTGTGTCTTCTTTTATGTATTTTTCTGCAAGGAGCTAGCAGTGTCTTGCATCTTGTCAAGTTCACGTTTCATGCTCCTTGGACTTTACCGAGTGTGTTTCATGTAATCATGTTTATTCATGAGGCCGCCAGCCTAACCACCTTAGCACCTTAATAATAATAATAATAGTTAGCTCTTATATAGCGCATTTAATTACCGAAGGTAATACCAATGCGCTTTACAAATGTAGAAGACAATAGAAATAAAGACATATATAGAAATAATTACATATAATTATAATCAAAACTTACAAGTAGGCATACGTTATACATTAGAAAAATCGAAAGTAGCTTCTATTAACTCTTAAGCTGCCCCTATGCAATTCACCCAGTGCCACAGTGCTAATCCCTATTGTGCCCGCTACTAATCTCCTGTGTGCCAAGTTAATTTAGGGTTGGTTCAAGTGCGTGTAGTTTAAATTGTTACTATGTTTGATCCACTATAACATCTCATCTGTATATTGTATAAAAAAGAACTGTACGTTAAAGTTGTAAGAAATTTAACCCTCTTTCTGTTGATACCAATATCATTTCATGAGTCTGTAATTTTGGTAAAGTAAATAAGCACTATCAGTGAGTTGTCAAACCAATCCGTTGTCTCATTTCCCGCACACAATCTGAGGGGCCATGATCAAAACTGACAAATTTGATGATAAAATATCGCAATTTTCTCAGGAAAATCCAATGTAACGGTATATGTGAAGCACACAAAATCAAATCAACAATTAACCCCCCTCCACAAATACAGTAAGCATTCATGCGTGCACACAATGCGCATCGCACAATAGGCATAAACAATTAGCTTGTGTACTTATGCACGAAAATGTGTCCGTGGCACGCGAGCGGATGAGAGTTTATGTGTGCATGGCAAGTCAACAGAAACCCGATTATGTGTGCGTGGCACGCCAGCGCCTGCACAGAACAGTGTTCTTGGCACGATAAGAGTTAAAGGTGATACATGTAATATTTGAAAATGATTATAATTATACAACAATATAAATATGAATAGATAAATAAACATCAGCATTCAGTCAGTCACAAAGATGGTATGTGCTGCACCAACCCTTTGGAACCAGTACAAAATTAAAAGGAAATGTTAAACAAATATGTCTTGAGCTCTTTCTGGAACATGTCTTTGTCTGATTGAGCACGTAGAGTGCTAGGAAGAGAGTTCCAAAGGGTTGGTGCAGCACATTCAAATGACCTGTCACCGAAAGTTTTGGTTCTGCTTCTATTTATTACTACAGCAGATTTTGCGAGGCAGATCTGAGCGATCTGGTTGGTAGATATTGGGCTATCAACTCGGATAGGTAAGTAGGAGCAAGGCCATGGATTGCTTTAAATGTGAGCAGGATAACTTTGTAGTGGATGCGTGCGGGAATAGGTAACCAATGGAGCTCCTTTACACTACCTGTTTCCTCTGAAGTGTTTGGGAAGTAATTTGCTGATCGAAATGAATTCTGATATATTCTGTGATTCTACAGTTTATTTTTGTAATGTTTGTATCAATGCCTTCTCCATGTATACACCCAAAAAGGCTCCTAAAGCAATTTAAAGAGATAGAAAGTTTTTATTGCATAATAAATTTTAAGTCTGTGTACTTCAAATGACAATGAAATGCCCACCCCTCTCCTCTATGGGGCGCCCAGTGTTGGTTGTTACCCTAGTATTTTGGAGGGGTTCTATCTCCATAATTTTCAATTAGAAAGAGTTTCTTCTTTTATGCCGGTGTTTATCAAAATCAGAATTAGAAATTCGAAAGCCAATCACTTGTGGAACACAACAAATCTACTACTTGTGATTTTTTTGTTGTTGTTGTTGTTGTTGAAATAAATCTTTATTCAGATAGAATCACGGATAACATCGTAGTACATAAATATTCATAACAAAGCACTTGATCACATATTTAAATGAGATCAAATCAAATTAAATATATCTATATTTTACTTGTAATAATTCACCACAAAGGACTACAGGTCTGCCAGAGTGTTTGGCTAGGGTCTCCCTCTGTACTCCTCCTCTACAGGACATGCATTAGATATTTTTATAGTATGTGCTCTTGTTGATGCAGTGTAGCCCCATAAATTTTGCCAGCCACTTTATTTTCTGAAAGTTATTCCCACTGAGTAGGCATCTGCGGGTGCCGGAAGAACGGCTTGAGGAAAGCGTATCTCTTTAGCTTCTACTGTTGGAGGGGGTTGAAGGGTTTTGAGGAGCCGGGCCACACTGTCCTTGGCCTCCCTCTCTCTTAGCTTCTGGTAGTCAGTCCTGATGTTCCGGAATCGTTTGTATATCTTGTCGGCCATCTTGGCTGCACACAAAGCGAAAGGAACCTTATAAAAAAAGGTACATTTCAAAGCACAGGAAAATATACATGACCAAAAAGTGTACATTTGAATGCAAAAACGAATGGTAAAGAAAAGTTGAAAAAGTTTCAAAACTTACCTTTGAACCCAAGAGACTTGGCCAGCTTGTTTCGTGTACTGTGAAATGGCACCTCAGCAACAATGGAGTTGCCCAGATCTATCATCTTTGTCAGAATTGCTTGAATAATTTTGAAGCGCAATATTGCGATGAAATGTCTTCATGCAATTTCCTTTTATACCTGACCTGTAAGCTTTTCCCTGCTTATACTCATTGCAGTGTCTGTAATACAGCTCCTGAGGTGTTTTTAACCTAAGGTATTCCGAAATGTCTGTAAAATACAGCTTTTGCCATCGGCATTTTGCAGTTTGGTCCAGCCAGCCATTGATGGTGGAAGGATCTGGCAGAACAACATCGTCAATCTTCAACTTGGCTCTATACTCATCCAGGTTAGTCCTCTGGGCGTGTTCTTTGGTAGGATCTATGGGTATGCCCTCTTCCCATGCTATAAAAGCCCTAAAGAAGGAATAAATTCAGGAAATAAAGCCTACCTCCTTGCTCCGGCTCGTTGAAAAACTTTGTTAGGCCACCTCTTTCATTAGCAATGTGTCCAATGATACTGGAATTGGCCTTTGCCGTTTTAGAGGCTTTTCCCAAGCATCTAAAATGCTTTTCGAATCTGTTGATGATATCACCGCTTCCTTCTTTACTCAGCCCTTTCTTCTTATCCATGGCCTTAGTGGCCTTTCTCATCTCTACCCCTTTCGGCTCATTGTGTTTTTTGCTTACTCGGTAGATGGATATCCAGCCTCTGGATATTTGGGGCATCACACAATGAACATGTCCTTCCTCTTCTTCTGTTTTTCCCCCTTGTTTTTCCAAGTTATTGGTTTCTTTTGTCTAGCTTCAAACAGAAGCTTCTTCCTTTTGCCTTCGTCGTTGATCTTGTGTTTTCTTGTCGGATGCATGGACAGATACTTCTGAACTTTTCCACATAGTGGGCATGAACGTGAGATTCTGTTCAACTTTCCCTGTGATGTGCTGCCAGCTTCACCCTCAACATTCTCCGCATTCTCTTCAACATCGCCCCCCTCTAGGCTCTAGCCAAGTTATTGGTTTCTTTTGCCTATCTTCAAACGGAAGCTTCTTCCTTTTGCCTTCGTCGTTGATCTTGTGTTTCTCTTTAGATGAGTTGACAGGTACTTCTGTACTTTTCCACATAGTGGGCATGAACGGGAGAGACCCTGTTAAACTATCCCGTGACCCTCGACATTCTCCGGTTTCTGTTCAACATCACGCCCCTCTAGCCCCTTGTCATCTTTAGCCGTAGCGGGTCACATATATGATTTAAAAAAAAACCTAGTTCTTCTTCAGCCTGCGTTTTATCCCCTCTATTATTATGTCTCGGAGCTTGTTTTGTTGATCCCCGTAGTCAAAATTTCATGTTCAAAGGTTCCTACAGCACAATGGGATTTGCCGAGAAGAGTCATTGTTCCTGTAGCGGGTGACATATATGGTTTATAAAAAACCTAATTCTTCTTCTGCCGGTGTTTGATACCCTCTATCTTGCACCTCGGAGCTTAACTATAGCTACGGTAGTACCTTTCTCCTCCCCTCAGGGCATTGTCTATTGGTAAATGAAAGAACTGCTCCTACAGTCAGCTCAATCATCTAGCCAAGATAATGTGGAGGAAAACTAGAAATTCATAAAGTTAATTTTGTTCATTTTTTTTGGGTGATAATTTCCTCTTCGGAGGTATTTATTCGGTTATTAAATACATTTAACAACAAATAATTCAAACATAAATATACGTTCACTTTTTAATACACCTCATCTCTTGAAATCTTTACAACCAGATAAAATCAAGAGCTATAATGTTGAATTTGTTCATTACATGTATGGAGAAATAACATAAGATACATTTATTGAAAACTGTGTGCTTCCATGATATATGAATTTTGGTCTCCCATTCTATAAATCATTCTTGAAGGTCCTCACCAGAGGGATAATTATATATCAATGGAAGGGATTCCTGATCCAAAGATTATTTTAACGTAAAATATTCATTTAAAGATAACACACACACACAACTCATTGCTAGAAAGGAAAGGAATAAAAGTACTCAACACACAGCACTACACTAAATATCACAAAACAAAACAAAACACACACACACACACAAGAAATGTCTCTAAACCAACTGTACACAATATTTTTGTCTTTTTTTGGAGAGTTTGGGGGATACTGCGATCTTGACAACGTTGCACATCGACAGCGATGGCGGTTCGTGGAGAGGGTAGCTGGTACCCGTCTTCTTACACCCCATGAACTCGACAGCCTGGCAGAGTTCGTTACCGAGATCAAGGGTACCCCAGAACTTGGGAAAGTCAGGGCTGCCTGACATCAACTGTTGGATCATTGCCTCATGGAGATCAATTATTTGCACTGCAATATGTATTGTTTGGACAAGTCGTGTAACATTTGGTAAAATACTTAATATGGCCAAATGCAACAGTGCCATCCTTAGTGCTGAATCTTACTATGAGAACTATTCCACTTAATTCCAAGTCCATACTTTCTAGAGGAAACAAACACACCTTTAACTTTCAATCTAAAAAACAAATGCATTCTTTTTACTGAGCGACCAAGAACATGCCAATGACAAATGACTGCATTTGCTAATTACATACTCCCAATGACATACAGTACATGTACAATGTACACACTATCATATATTAACATGATATACATTTATATCATATATTTGGTCTGTAATTTTCCTGGCTGAGATTTTTCCATTAATTTCGATAAGAAATCATAAACTAAAGTTCCTATACCCACAGAATTAAAAAAATGTGGAAAAGTCTTCTGAAAATATATAGCTGAAATGATCTGCATTTCAATTCCATGAGTACCGTTAAAGAAATTCATAAGGTCTCCGTAAAAATCTTCATACCAAAACATGAATAGGCCAATGGCCCTAGATCTCTTACTTTCTGTACGTAATGCAATAAGCTATGTGTATTCCATGTTTGTATGTTTTGCCATATAATGCCTCAATACGCAGACCGAAGTGATAGAGTAGTTTTTCTTCCCTTTTCAAGCATTGGTCTGATATTGAGTCTGAAAGTAATATGAAGGATGCTTCATTCAGTAGAAGAAAATGCTGGAAATATTCTGGAGGCAAAATTCCAGCCTACAAACGAGGAATTCCGTTAAATAATAAAAATGACGTAAAGTCTGATGCCTTTCAAGATTTTAAGTGAGTTTTAATATTACAGGGCATTTTAGATAATCTGCTAAAAAGTCAAAAGTGTGAAAAGGATGATAACGAGATAAAACGAATGAATTTTTTATTTTACATGTATGCATGATTGCTTCACAGAATTATGTTGCTTGTTTATTTTAACAAACCATGATATTTACATTAGAGGGGGGGGGGGGGGTTTGGGGGTTAAACCCCCCCCCCCCCCCCTTTGGTATTTTTATATGTGAAACCCCCCCCCCCCCCCCCCCCCCCTCTTGGAATTTTTTTTTTTTTTTTTTTTTTTTAATTATTAAAAAAAAATAAATGACTGACCTAAAAAGGTGACCTTACCTCCCCCCAAACGGAGCCAAATGTCAAATTTTCAAATTTTGAGACCAAAAAAAAAAAGTGTCCTCTTCCCCCCCCCCCCCCCCGCTTATTCAGCGGCTGGCTGAGTCGTTGCGAAATTTTCGGCCCGATTTATAAATGTTAAAACCCCCCCCCCCCCTTGAAAAAATCCTGCGTACGCGCCTGCAATTAACATTCTGATTACTAGTACTCGTTTTTTTTAGAACATACTGTATAGTATATATTTATCTCCTTGCTGTCAGATTGCGAATCTTACGAGCAAAGCCAGAATTCTCTAAGTTGTTCCGTGTGGTCTTCAGGAGATGGGGAACATCACAAAAGAAAATTTTCCACTGTAGCAAGAGGTGGTTCCACTGCTCCATCCATCTATCCAACAGCAGAGTTGGGAGGCAGGACTTCTTCTAACTCTGCAGTTGAGCTTTTGATTAGGTTTTCCATTACACCTACTTTCGTTGGATCTTCGAAGCTCTCCTTCTCAAACATTGGTTTCTTTCTTTTTTGTAGACTCCAGATTTTTGTCCTTTTTTTTCTTTTCATGTCAAAGTTTCTTTGATCGAAGTTTCAGCTCATCCGGTGTTAGATTTATTATAAGATAATTTCGTTTTTGAGCTTGGAATGGTTTTATTTGTATCTTTAGCATCCTTCACCTTCCAAGATACAAGATCTACTCTTGCAAATGAACACACACAGCATTTGTCATTTTTCATGTCTACAATTAACTTATAGCTCATGGAATGTACCATCACAGATAGATTCTCCTGTCTACCATTTTCCACTAGGACAGCATAGGCTCTGTTGAGCACAAAAGCTCTGGATGGCACACGGCTCCCTCGCCCGTTCTGTCCGCTCCTGAAGTCCGGAATATGATATCAAGCATCTCCGCTGGCTTTTATATATATATATATATATATATATATATATATATATATATATATACTAAACACAATATTTTATATTTCTCACTTTTTTTCATTTCTCTTATAATTCTCGAGGAACAAAGGAATTTTTTGCGGTGTTGGTGTCCGTGTCAACGTAAAACCAAAACTTCTTTACTCCCTTTTCCTGCTCTCCCGAAGTCTGAAGTTACAGCATATAAACTCTAAAATGGGCCAGTCTGATATATGAATTCTTACTGTATCCACGCTCGTTCAATTCGACTTGTCTGACTTTCCCTTCCTTCACCAGTGAAGCTGCAGTCTTCCTCCAGTCCTGTATTTTTTGCTAGAGGGACTCGATGCCAAGGGAGATGTTGAAGGTGTTTTTTTATCTTTCCGGTGGCCTAAAAATCAAAGAATCCAGCTATACTGTGACAATAACTTGCCACAGTCCTCTCAACCTTCTTCTACGCCTTTTGACTTGCAACCCACATGGTTGAGGCCTCCTCGAAGGTGAGAAGGCCATCCAATGACCCATTGCAAAGGGAAGATGCTATAACCCTCCTCACCTGGGCCACATGCTGGTTCGCATTTGCCTCAGATTTAATTGTATGAAGGGAGAATACTTATCTCACTTTATTTGATAAACTATAAGCTTCTTTATGGTGACTACTATGAAACCAAAGATTAATAAGCATTTTCATTACATCTAAAACTAGTCCATGCATATAATCTGCAGCTACAGTACACTGTCTTAAGCCTTGTGACTGTTTAAGCTTGAATACATTCTCCATGTATATACTGACACAGTTATTCAGTTAACTTCTTCCGTTTGGCTAGGGTATTGTCTCTTGCTCCTTCAAAGTCCTTCTTACGATCTGAGCTGCTGGTTTGGTCCCACTTCTTATTTTCTTTTTTAGCCTCTGCATGAAATTTTCAAATTTCCAAGCTGCACATTTGTCCAGGGACCCAAACCTTTGTGCATCTTTGACCAGATTGAGGAGTGCTTAGACATTGTATACCAGGAACTCTTTCCCGTACAATTCTGCACCTTGACTCACAAAGTACTGCAATAATTGGCCTGCATAGCTTCAATGGGTTACTGCAAGTCGAGGACTAACTAGGATGCAAATAGCAACACTGAATACCCTAAAATGACTGTAATTCTCTTCAGGAAGTACTTCTTTCAGGACAAACTGGCCAGTGTATAGCAAAAATTGTTGGTAGACCTCTCTTCAACATGTATTGTCTCTTGCTCCTCCAAATTCCTTCTTACGATCTGAGCTGCTGGTTTGGTCTTACGTCTTACTTTCCTTTTTAGCATCTGCATGAAATTGTCAAATTTCCAAGCTGCACATTTGTCTAATGACCCAAACGTTCTTGCATCTTTAACCAGGTGGAGAAGTGCATGAACATTATACACCAGAAACTCTTTCCCGTAGGTAACTTAATCTCTATCTTATAACCATTGCTTTAGATCTGAAAGCCATTAACTTGGGGAGAACAATAAATCTACTACTTGTGATAACTCACCACTATTAAAGGACTACGGGTCTGCCAGAGTGTTTGGGAAGGGTCTCCCTCTGTCCAGATTTTTGTCCTTTTTTTTCTTTACATTTCAAAGTTTCAGCTCATCCGGTGTTACATGTAGGTAAGATAATTTCGTTTTTGAGCTTGGAATGGTTTTATTCGTATCTTTAGCATCCTTCACCTTCCAAGATACAAGATCTACTCTTGCAAATGAACACACATAGCATTTGTCATTTTTCATGTCTACAGTTAACTCTCAGTTCACGGAACATACCATCGCAGATAGATTCTCCTGTCTACCATTTTCCACTTGGACGGCATAGGCTCTGTCGAGCACAAAAGCTCTGGATGGCACACGGCTCCCTCGCCCGTTTTGTCCGCTCCTGAAGTCCGGAATATGATATCAAGCATCTCCGCTGGCTCTTATATATACATACTAACTAAACACAATATTTTTTATTCATTACTCTTTTAATTCTGGAGGAATGAAGGCATTTTTTTGCGGTGTTGGTGTCGGTGTCAACTTAAAACCCAAACCTCTTTACTCCCTGTTCCTGCTCCCCTCCCTCCAAGCCCCGTTCCCCTCCCACAAAGCCCACTCGGCCCTCCTCTTAGGTAATCTAGGAGAAAGGTGGCTTGTCGAGGGGATGGGACGTTGTAGTGCGTGAAGGCATCTCCCATGGCAGTCAGAAAGTCCTGTACATCACCTGCCCCATCAAAGGTCGGTAGTCTCTTTTCTGGTGCCAACACAAGTTGAGGTGGGGGCCTCAATAAGAGCTTTGTCAAGTTTTGAACTGTCTCGCTTTCATGACTATCAGCTTTCTCCTCTGGGAAGAGAGGGTGATAACATGTCACTTTCTATTGTCCAAGGGGCTGGATGACCCCACCAACCGCGGGCAGTATCACCTCTTCTCCTCCCAACATCTGTATAAACCAAATCAAACAAGTACTGTTAAAGAAATTCATAAGGTCTCCATTAAAATCTTCATTCATACCCAAAAAATGAATTGGCCCACAATGGCCCTAGAACTCTACTTTCTGTACGTAATGCAATAAGCTATGCGTATTCCATGTTTGTATGTTTTGCCATATAATGCCTCAATACACAGCCACAAGTGACAGAGTAGTTTTTCTTCCTTTTTCAAGCATTGGTCTGACATTGAGTTAGAAAGTAGTATGAAGGATGCTTCATTCAGTAGAAGAAAATGCTGGAAATATTCTGGAGGCAAAATCTTGGCCCACAAACGAGGAATTCCGTAAAATAATAAAAATGACCTAAATTCTGATGCCTTCCAAGATTTGAAGTGAATTCCTATATAACGAGGCATTCTAGATATGGTATATACAGTGTATAGGGGTGAAATTCCGTTTAATCTCCTATCGACTTCTCTCACTTTCTTTAATAAATTTTGATAAGCTTCTTTTTGGTGACTACTATCAAACAAAAGTTCAATGAGCATTTTCATTACATCTAAAACTAGTCCATGCATATAATCTGCAGCTACAGTACACTGTCTTTAAATACACTCTCCAAGGGGATGTACTGACACAGTTATTCAGTTAACTTCTTCGAAGCCCCTGGCATTCCAGTGGTTGCATTTGCTTTACTTAGTTACACTTCTCTTGTTTACTCGTTTTTGCCAAATAAAAATAATAATAACAATAATGTTATGCTATGCAATGTGCAATATACATGTACATAAACTTTGCATTGTACGTACATGGTAGCAATAGGTAATGTGTAAGCGGCGCCTGGCCTGATATGAATATTCATTATAGATCTGGAGGTGTGCTCCAAACGATGCACCTAACAAAGTGGATGTTCACAACATCTTTAGTCTTGTGCTCCATGAACGTGTATGTTAAGTATTGGGCACTGAAGCCAGGGCTGTCGTTACGTCCATCCCCTTCCAATCAAGTAGTAGTATATACTTATTGATTAGCAAGAGTTTCTTGTTTCATGCAAGTTTTTATCAAATTTTAATAGTGTTTGCGATAAGTAAATGAAATTATAATTATACACATACATGTTGGTAACATAATCTCTATGTTATAACCATTGCTTTACATTTGAAAGCCATTAACTTGGGGAGAATGACAAATCTACTACTTGTGATAACTCACCACAAAAGACTACAGGGCATGGACAAAAAATGTTGGTAGACCTCTCTTCCACGTGCATTGTCTCTTGTTCCTCCAAAGTCCTTCTGACAATTAAAGCTGCTGGTTTGGTCCCAATTCTAACTTTCCTTTGTAGCCTCTGGATGAAATCCAGGGACCCAAACCTTTGTGCATCTTTGACCAGATGGAGGAGTGCATGGACATTGTATACAAGGAACTCTTTCCCGTACAATTCTGCAGCTTGACTCACAAAGTACTGCAATAATTGGCCTGCCTAGCTTCCATGGGTTACTGCAAGTCGAGGACTAACTAGGAAGCAAATAGCAACACTGAAAACCATAACATGACTGTAATTTTCCTCAGGAAGTACTTCTTTCAGGACAAACTGGCCAGTATATAGCAACAAAATTTGGTAGACCTTTCTTCCACATGTATTGTCTCTTGCTCCTTCAAAGTCCTTCTTACGATCTGAGCTGCTGGTTTGGTCCCACTTCTTACTTTCCTTTTTAGCCTCTGCATGAAATTTTCGAATTTCCAAGCTGCACCTTTGTCCATGGACCCAAACCTTTGTGCATCTTTGACCAGATGGAGGAGTGCATGGACATTGTACACAAGGAATTCTTTCCCGTACAATTCTGCACCTTGACTCACAAAGTACTGCAATAATTGGCCTGCATAGCTTCCATGGGTTACTGCGAGTTGAGGACTAACTAGGATGCAAATAGCAACACTGAATACCATAAAATGACTGTAATTCTCCTCAGGAAGTACTTCTTTCAGGTCAAACTGACCAGTGTACAGCAAATTTTGTTGGTAGACCGCTCTTCCACATGTACCGTCTCTTGCTCCTCCAAAGTCCTTCATACGATCTGAGCTGCGGGTTTGGTCCCACTTCTTACTTTTCTTTTTAGCCTCTGCATGAAATTTTCGAATTTCCAAGATGCACATTTGTCCAGGAACCCAAACCTTTGAGCATATTTGACCAGATTGAGGAGTGCATGGACATTGTACACGAGGGAGGAACTCTTTCCCGTACAATTCTGCACCTTGATTCACAAGGTACTGCAATAATTGGCCTGCATAGCTTCCATTTGTTACTGCAAGTTGAGGACTAACTAGGATGCAAATAGCAACACTGAATACCATAAAATGACTGTAACTTTCCTCTTTCTTTCAGGACAAACTGGCCAGTGTATAGCAATTTTTTTGTTAGACCTCTCTTCCATATGTATTGTCTCTTGCTCCTCCAAAGTCCTTCTGACGATTTGAGCTGCTGGTTTGGTTCCACTTCTAACTTTCCTTTTTATCCTCTGCATAACATTTTCAAATTTCCAAGCTGCACATTTATCTAGTGGCTCAAACGTTTGTGCATCTTTAACCAGGTGGAGAAGTGCATGAACGTTATACACGAGGAACTCTTTCCTGTACATGTAGGTAACATAATCTCTATCTCATTGCTTTAGATTTGAAAGCCATTAACTTAGGGAGAACAACAAATCGACTACTTGTGATAACTCACCACTATTAAAGGACTACGGGTCTGCCAGAGTGCTTGGCTAGGGTCTCCCTCTGTCCAGATTTTTGTCCTTTTTTTTCCTTTACATTTCAAAGTTTCCTTGATCCAAGTTTCAGCTCATCTGGTGTTACAGTGTAGATAAGATAATTTCGTTTTTGAGCTTGGAATGGTTTTATTCGTATCTTTAGCATCCTTCACCTTCCGAGATACAAGATCTACTCTTGCAAATAAACACACATTGCATTTGTCATTTTTCATGTCTGCAATTAACTTACAGTTCACGGAACGTACCATCGCAGATAGATTCTCATTTTCCACCTGGACAGTCCGGAATATAATATCTAGCATCCCCGCTGGATTGAAATTTGGTCGCCTCATGGCCCTGATGGCACCAGGCAGCGGATCAGCGTGGAGCACCCGAATCATGGTCATCTTTTCTGTTTTCAGACTGGCAGCAAGTAGGGCAAGTTACCCCTGGAGAGTTTGCCTTCCGGATACCTTATGTGGCTGATCACTTATTTCAATGGGGAAATCCCCTTTTTCCTCCTCATCTTCTCCCTCTAGTGGATGAAGTATCAGTATATCATGATAAAGCTGCTCTATCTCGTCCAAAAAGGGCACTTGGGCAGGCGCGTTCTGTTTAGACTCTATCTCGTCCAAAAAGGGTACTTGGGCAGGGGCGTTCAGTTTGGAGGTTATGGAGTCTAAATTTAAGTTTAAATTTGGCCCAGTATGTGGCATTCCTAAGGAAATATTTGGATCATCCGACTTGGTACACAGAATTTTTGTTCGAAATGTGCCTGGCTACATCTTTTCTCACGGCTCGTAATGGTGACTCTTCACCTTGATGTTCAGATAACTCGCGATTTCTCGCACTCTCCTCCCTCCATGCCCTGCTCCCCTTCCTCTAAGCCCGGCTCCTCTCCCTCAAGGGACAGATGTGAATTTCAGGTACCTTCAATGTTTTTTCTTTGCCACAGAATTTTTGTTAAAAATATGCCTGGCTACATCTTTCCTCACATGGTCGTACTGGTGACTCTTCACCCGGATGTTCAGATACCTTGCGATTTCACGCACGGTTTCGTAGAATTGGACAGCGCCTAATTTAAGAAACGGCAGTGCCGTACCATTCTTCTGTCAAGGGACAGATGTGAATTTCAGGTACCTTTGCCTTCCGGATACCTTATGTGGCTGATCACTTATTTCAATGGGGAAATCCCCTTTTTCCTCCTCATCTTCTCCCTCTAGTGGATGAAGTATCAGTATATCATGATAAAGCTGCTCTATCTCGTCCAAAAAGGGCACTTGGGCAGGCGCGTTCTGTTTAGACTCTATCTCGTCCAAAAAGGGTACTTGGGCAGGGGCGTTCAGTTTGGAGGTTATGGAGTCTAAATTTAAGTTTAAATTTGGCCCAGTATGTGGCATTCCTAAGGAAATATTTGGATCATCCGACTTGGTACACAGAATTTTTGTTCGAAATGTGCCTGGCTACATCTTTTCTCACGGCTCGTAATGGTGACTCTTCACCTTGATGTTCAGATAACTCGCGATTTCTCGCACTCTCCTCCCTCCATGCCCTGCTCCCCTTCCTCTAAGCCCGGCTCCTCTCCCTCAAGGGACAGATGTGAATTTCAGGTACCTTCAATGCTTTTTCTTTGCCCCAAAATTTCTGTTAGATATATGCCTGGCTACATCTTTCCTCACGGTCTCGATGTTCAGATAACTCGCGATTTCTCGCACTCTCCTCCCTCCAAGCCCCGCTCCCCTTCCTCTAAGCACGGCTCCTCTCCTTCAAGGGACAGATATGAATTTCAGGTACTTTCAATGCTTTTTCTTTGCCACAATATTTCTGTTAGATATATGCCTGGCTACATCTTTCCTCAAGGTCTCGGTTCAGATAACTCTCGATTTTGTGCACTCTCCTCCCTTCAATGCCCTGCTTCCCTCCCTCCAAGCCCACCTCCCCCCCTCAAGGGACAGATGTGAATTTCAGGTACTTTCAATGCTTTTTCTTTGCCACGAAATTTCTGTTTGAAATGTGCCTGTGTACATTTTTCCTCACATAGTCGTCCTCGTGACTCTTCGCCTCAATGTTAAGGTAACTGTTGATTTCTTGCACTGTGTCGTCAAACCGGACCGTCCCTAAAGTGTTAAGGGCCCAGTGCCGCATCTTTCTTCTGTCAAGGGACAGGTACCTTCAATGTTTTTTCTTTGCCACAGAATTTTTGTTAAAAATATGCCTGGCTACATCTTTCCTCACATGGTCGTACTGGTGACTCTTCACCCGGATGTTCAGATACCTTGCGATTTCACGCACGGTTTCGTAGAATTGGACAGCGCCTAATTTAAGAAACGGCAGTGCCGTACCATTCTTCTGTCAAGGGACAGATGTGAATTTCAGGTACCTTTGATGCTTTTTCTTATGCCACAGAATTTCTGTTTGATATATGTCTGGCAACATCCTTCCTTAACGTCTCGTAGAAGTGACTTTTTACCCCGATGTCCATATATCCTGCTAATTCCCTCACCGTGTCATCGAATAGGACCGTCCCTAAAGTTTTGAGGGCCCGGTGCTGCACCATTCTTCTGACCAAAGTCTGTATGAAGAAAAATACAGATGTGAATTTCAGGTGCCTTTGATGCTTTTTCTTTGCCACAAAATTTCTGTTTGAAATGTGCCTGTCTACATCTTTCCTCACATAGTCGTCCTGGTGACTCTTCACCTCGATGTTAAGGTAACTGTTGATTTCTTGCACTGTGTTGTCAAACCGAACCGTCCCTAAAGTGTTAAGGGCCCGGTGCCGCATCTTTCTTTTGTCAAGGGACAGATATGAATTTCAGGTACCTTTGATGCTTTTTCTTATGCCACAGAATTTCGGTTCGATATATGTCTGGCAACATCCATCCTTAACGTCTCGTAGAAGTGACTTTTCACCCCGATGTCCATATATCCTGCTAATTCCCTCACCGTGTCATCGAATAGGACCGTCCCTAAAGTTTTGAGGGCCCGGTGCCGCACAATTCTTCTGACCGAAGTCTGTTTAAAGAAAAATACAGATATGAATTTCAGGTACCTTTGATGCTTTTTCTTATGCCACAGAATTTCGGTTCGATATATGTCTGGCAACATCCATCCTTAACGTCTCGTAGAAGTGACTTTTCACCCCGATGTCCATATATCCTGCTAATTCCCTCACCGTGTCATCGAATAGGACCGTCCCTAAAGTTTTGAGGGCCCGGTGCCGCACAATTCTTCTGACCGAAGTCTGTTTAAAGAAAAATACAGATGTGAATTTTAGGTACCTTTGATGCTTTTTCTTTGCCACAAAATTTCTGTTTGAAATGTGCCTGTCTACATCTTTCCTCACATAGTCCTCTAGTGACTCTTCACCTCGATGTTAAGGTAACTGTTGATTTCTCGCACTGTGTCGTCAAACCGGACCGTCCCTAAAGTGTTAAGGGCCCGGTGCCGCATCGTTATTCTGTCAAGGGACAGATGTGTATTTCAGGTACTTTTGATGCTTTTTCTTTGCAACAGAATTTCTGTCACAATTATGCCTGGCTACATCTTTCCTCACATAGTCGTACTGTTGACTCTTCACCTGGATGTTTATATAGCTGGTGATTTCCCGCACGGTTTCGTTGAATAGGACGGTGCCTAATTTTGTAAGCGCCCGATGACGCACCATTCTTCTGACCAAAGTCTGTATAAAGAATAATAGGAGACATAATATTGGTTTTGCAAAATATTGTTTAAGAAGCATGAACTAAAGAGGGACACTTCTAATTAAAGGTACCAATTAGCATTTACAGTACATATATATATATATATATATATATATATTCATTATTATCTTCTTGCAAAAATTTCTGCCTCTTGAACGTTGTTTGTCTTCAAGGCATCTATGACCATCTATGTTACAAATAATTATTTCAAAAGTCTGAATGCGAATTGCATATATTATGTGTTGTAAGTTAGGACAAGCCAAAATGCAACAAGCAACAATTAATGTATGCAATCCCATTCTGGCTGTTGAAATACAAATACAGGTGAATGAAATAATTTGTAACATGGCACTTGATAAAGATTCTTGCATCTGATTACATTACAAAAATGACCTTTTATTGCTATTAGACCTCCAATTTACTTGTTACCAGTTAATTATAATTTACAGTAGATGTCAAATGTTATTAGCAGTAATAAATTCATTGGGCTACCGTCTGTATACCGCAAACGGACTTTCATCATTGTAAATTGGTTTCAATTTAATTCAATTTCAATTTAGTATTTATTGTCCATTTCTGGATATTTGATTTTCACTGGTGTAACATATTATATACAGATTAACATTTACTAATGAATTACAAAAATGTAGACATTAACAGTAAATACACAAGGTTTAACTTATTATTAAGCACAAATTAACAGAGGATCTAATGTTGTTTTATAAACACTAATTCAGAACAATAGTTAACATAGTAATTAAAGCAGAGCAAGAGGAGGTGTCAGGTGATCAAACGAATTAACAAGTGAGATGAATATACTGAGGAGGTTGGGTATCCATACATGTATTTGCGTCTTAAACCAATTTGGGAATTATTTTATTAAATATAATATTAAAGTACAGACTTCTCTACTAGAAAAGGTTCTTCTTTATGTCCTTTTATAATGCATTGGTCATTTGTGATCAGTGTAGCCCAATTCTTCAGCCTGTGATGTCATCTAGCCTTGTAGACTCCGTGTAACTGTGTCATATTTGGGATTATGGCATCCCGTGGCATCCTCCCTGTTTTTGTGTATGTTCATGCAAGGAATTGACTGGTTTACTAACATATTCAAATTTATGAATGTTTCTTTCCTGGGAACGTAGTAACTAGCTATTCCATTAACCTGTCTAATGATTAAACTACAATACTTGGAATACAGTCTGCATAAAGTGTTTGTTGCTATGCTGGGTAAGCTGTCACGTTGTCAAGAACAACCTTCGTTTAAAAAGTATTCATAAAATTTTTATATGTTAGTAAACCGGTTTATTGATCAACTAATGAAAAACTTGAAAGGTTATGTAAACATTACAGAGAAGATTACAATAGCACATTACATATGAACATGAACTGTGTAGGACATGAAATATGGTATTAAAAATTGCACTTGACTTAATTTTTAGACAGATTATGTGATGGTGTACATTGCATATTTATGACAAAGGAATAGAAGAGCTATGTACTTTATGTTTTTACACAGGGATTTAGTATTTATTTTGTTCATAATTACATGTATGTTCAAATATTAAAATCATCTGCTGGATGGATGATAATGATAAACATCTTGTATTCTACATCTTACTCATTTTGATTTTTGTGATTTGTGATTCTCATACCTTTTGAATGCAACAATATGCTACTTTTCTGGTGAGAAGGCTGTGGTTATGTGATGGAAACTTGAATGTACGACCCTGTCCATTAACCAGCAATAATTATCCTTTAAAAATTAATGATTACTGTTTATTGTACAATTGCATGCAATTATGATGATAATGGGATGGTAGTGCTGAGCTGCCAACCATTCCGTTTTTGCCGGAATTACTCTGTTTTTCCTCCCAATTACGGTATTACGTTTTTTCTTCATAAAATAAGTTTTTTTTTATTAATACCGTACGTGAAACAACTGCCCTAAAATGGTGATTCAATCACAAATTCAACTAGAAAACTAATTTTATAAAATTTATATAAATAAAATGCTGATAATACCAAAATAACCACCAAAAAAATTCCTGCTTGTATGGAAAAAACAGCATGATGAATGAACATTTCTGCATTGGAAGTGTGTCGCGCGTGGTTATAAGTTTTATTTTTATGAATTCCTTTTTTTTGCTTGAAATTCCTTTTTTTTGCCATCATGATTCCTTTTTTTGGTTGCACAAGGTTGGCAGCTCTGATAGTGATGTTTGTGATACTAATGATGATGATAATGGTGGTGAGGATGGTGATGGTAATAATGGTGATAATAATGGTGTTTTGATGATGATGATGGTAGTGATGATTTTGATAATGGTGGTGAGGATGGTGATGGTAATAATGGTGATAATAATGGTGTTTTGATGATGATGATGGTAGGGATGATTGTGATAATGGTGGTGAGGATGGTGATGGTAATAATGGTGATAATAATGGTGATAATAATGGTGTTTTGATGATGATGATGGTAGTGATGATTGTGATAATGGTGGTGAGGATGGTGATGGTAATAATGGTGATAATAATGGTGATAATAATGGTGTTTTGATGATGATGATGGTAGGGATGATTGTGATAATGGTGGTGAGGATGGTGATGGTAATAATGGTGATAATAATGATGATGATGATGGTAGTGATGATTGTGATAATGGTGGTTAGGATGGTGATGGTAATAATGGTGATAATAATGGTGATGATGATGGTAGTGATGATTGTGATAATGGTGGTGAGGATGGTGATGATGATGATGGTAGGGATGATTGTGATAATGGTGGTGAGGATGGTGATGGTAATAATGGTGATAATAATGGTGATGATGATGATGGTAGGGATGATTGTGATAATGGTGGTTAGGATGGTGATGGTAATAATGGTGATAATAATGGTGATGATGATGATGATGATGGTAGGGATGATTGTGATAATGGTGGTGAGGATGGTGATGGTAATAATGGTGATAATAATGATGATGATGGTAGTGATGATTGTGATAATGGTGGTTAGGATGGTGATGGTAATAATGGTGATAATAATGGTGATGATGATGATGGTAGTGATGATTGTGATAATGGTGGTTAGGATAGTGATGGTAATAATGGTGATGATGATGATGATGGTAGTGATGATTGTGAAAATGGTGGTGAGGATGGTGATGGTAATAATGGTGATGATGATGGTGATGGTAGTGATGATTGTGAAATGGTGGTGAGGATGGTGATGGTAATAATGGTGATAATGGTGATGATGATGGTAGTGATGATTGTGATTATGTTAATAACAGAAGTGATAGTGATAATGATATAATAATGATAAAGATGATAATGATGGTGATTGTGATGATATTGATGTTGGTGATAATAATGGTGATGATGATTGTGTTGATGGTAATAATGGTAGTGATAATGCTATAATAATTATAATGATGCTGATTACTTTGATAATGATGGCGATAATGGTGGTCACTGGTGATGGTGATAATTGATGGTAATAATGGTGATCATGGAAATAATGGTGGTGATGGTGATGGTAGTGATGGATGTGAAAATGATAAGGGGGTGGTAGTGGTGATGATGATTTGATAATGATGGTGCTGATGATGGTAGTGATGATTGTGATAATGGTAATAATCGCGGCGAGGATGGAGATGGTGATATTGATAAATAGAGTTGAACAAGAGGCCGCGACTGTCAGAAAATGAGATGTAAGTTATGCCTGCACAATAGTAGAAATGAAGACATTGATGACATAATCATGTACACATGAAAATTAAAGTAAACAAATGAGCCAGATAAAAGAGGAGGGCTTGAGGCGAGAGAACATACGACTAATTATGACGCATGACATGTTCAGCACCAAGAAAGAGAGAATGAAGGGGGCGGGTTGGGGGGGGGGGCTAGAGAGGAAAGTAAAGGGGGGGTGGGGGCGAGGGGATGAGATATGAAAGTAGAGGGTGTAGGCCACAGACGTGAAAGGAGCTGATAGGACCCTTCCCCTTTAAAAAAAAATGAGAATGTAACATGTACATTTATCAAACTTAAAAGGGCCACAGACCCCGTGTTTGTTGTCCATCCCCCTTAAAACGTTGATTCAGCGACCCATTCATAGCCCCCTTTTCAGGTTATTTCTTGTCGACCGATACCAAATTACCAAACATGTAATTGTTCGTTTGGTTTTAATTATAAAGTCAATGATCGTACATGTATTAGAAGTTGAACACGTATTCATACTTGTAGGTACATAAGGAGGAATAATGTCCCATCAGTTGGTCCAAGTGGGCAACTTGGGGCAGTGGCGGATCCAGGGGGCCCGGACCCCCTCCCCTGGGAAAAATACAGTTAAAAACACGTTAATTTTTACCCTTTTTTGGGGGCCCCTTCCCCTGGCGCTCAAGGGTGGGTGGGGGGGGGGCAACTTTTTTAATTTTCTCGAGGCCCCTCCCCCTCCCCCTCCCCCGCTGAGCGAATTATCGGCCGGCGTGTTTTTCAAAAAATGAATAAAACAATTAGTGCTCCCCCCCCCCCGCGCTTATTCACCGGCTGGCTGTTTCGCCGCTAACTATTCTCTCACGAATTGGGCCCCCTCTTGGGCCCCCATCCCTGCCGCCGGCTGGATTCGCCCATGGCTTAGGGTCTTAGCCCCCTCCTCCACCCCATTAAAGAGTTTTAGCGATTGAAGCGCATGTCTATCATAAATGCAAGAATCCTCAACCTCCGCCCCCCAACCCCCCCAAAATAGTTCTCTCCATAAATCCCAATAAATCACACGAACAAGCGCGATTCTCGGATCTAGTCCATAAACGGACACATTTTTACAAGAGACAAATGCATGATTTCGATACTATCGGCTGAAAATATAGTCTTTGTCACGATCAATCAGATTTCATCCTGAATTACCAAAAGAGATTATGAGGCTTAATTTCACTCAAACTCTTTTAAAGTCTTAGAGAGTGGTAGCACAAATGATATAAACATCTAATTTACATGAAAACATGTGTTAACTTTAAAAAAACTAGATGAAACTCGAGGTTGCTTTGGCGACGAATGAATCGAAATTTGCAAGTAAGATATATTTGATATTGGGGTTTATACAAATCGCTGCACACACCGCTCCACAAAATTTGGGCAACTTATAAACAAAAAGTTAGTCACTTCTCAGAGATCAGTTACGTACATGTATGTAGGCAGTAGGCTGGTACGTAATAGAGTAATTCCTAGCAGAATAGATGTGACTAGTAATTTCTTGATCGAAGTGGTCAACAGATGAGGCCGTCTGCACAGCAATATGTAGCTGTCAGTAAGATATTATAAAGAACAGTTTGTATTCTTGTATAATGCTTGTCACTGATCCTGTTGTCACTGTATAGTCCGCAGTGAGAATATTATAGTCATAACTCACTTACCTTTCATAAATCATTGATTTTTCTCTATATGAGAAGCTTCTTATTGTGTTTTCTGTTTTGTTTGTATTACAGTATTTTATCTTTGGAATTGGAGTTGGGATGTTAATTTGAATAAAGTCGCTTTCCATACAGCCCAGGCGCGTACGCAAGGGGGTGTTTGGGGGGGGGGGGGGGGTTAAACCCCCCCTTTGGTATTTTTATGTGTGTTAACCCCCCTAAAAAAAACCTAAACCCCCCCCCCCCCCCCCCCTTTGGATTTTTTGTTTAAAAAAAAAAAAATAATAATAATTATAAAAAAAAAAAATAATAATTATAAAAAAAAAAAAAAAAAAAAAAAAAAAAAAAAAATTACCTCCATGGCTGACCTAAGAAAGGTGACCTTACCCCCCCCCACAACGGAGCAAAATGTCAAATTTTCAAATTTCGAGACCAAAAAAAAAAGTGTCCTCTTACCCCCCCCCCCCCCCCCCCCCCGCTTTTATTCAGCGGTCGGTTGAGTCGTTGCGATATTTTTTTTGGGACCAAAAAAAAAAAAAAGTGTCCGCTTACCCCCCCCCCCCCCCCCCCCCCCCCCAACTGAGCGACTTTGTGGCCGGCGCAATTTTCAAATTTTCCTGAGTCGTTGCGAAATTTTGGACCCGATTTTAAACCCCCCCCCCCCCCCCCCCCCTTGAAAAAATCCTGCGTACGCCACTGATGCAGGCTGCATACATTCAACAAATATATTTCTTTTCAGTGCAGTGTTTATTCTCGTTCGTCATGGCAGCTGATTTTGCTCAAAGAGTTTTTGCCGTGGACAAAAGATATGCATATTTACATGTTCCATTTTTTGTGGGTGCAGTCGAGGAAACCCGCAGGATGTTCACACATCAGAGTTACATGCAGCATAATAGTGAATGCTCTGTGAGTTACCTGTTACAGTTTATAGGTAAGATTACGATTCAGTAATTTATTTCTCTTTGAAATATAATGACAGGAGGAAGATATGGACTATTCTTATTCAGCTTTATCACTGACTATCCTTACTCTTTTCCAAACATATTATAGGCCTCGACTGAACTTTGATTGATGTATCTTGAATGAATGTTGAATTATGCACAACGGCTCAGTGCAGGGGCGTAAATCCGTACCGAGGAGTGGGGGGATGATCGGCGATAGCCATCACATACTAGCACGAGCAAACGGCCACACTAATTTACGCACCACTACACGATTATGGTGCAAACCGTGGACCAAGTTTAGTACTTGTGTGTGTGTGCGTAGGTCATCACCCACCACCGCGGAACACTCCATAGAAAACTACATCAAACCGCGGACGTACCTGCTATGGGATATGATCAGGTAGTGAGCGCCTCTCCCGCGCAGTCATCGAAGGGGGCGCTGTGACATTTCGCGATCCCCTTAGGATTGATCCAGCCGATGTTGCCTACACGCTGTGACATATAATATTCAAACGCCCCCTACGTCGTAAATTTGATACGGCGGAACAGGTATCGCAACCGTGGACGGTACCCAATTGCAGGTACGTCCGCGGTTTGAGGTAGTTTTCTATGGAGTGGTCCGCGGTTGTTGGCGTTTACCTAAGCAAGCACACAAACACACAACACACACACACACACACACGTACACGCACGCACACACACAACAAACACACACATACCCAAACACATGTACATACATGCACGCACATGCCAAATTTGACAACCATAAAGTAAAAGAATTGGACATATTTCGAAATACTGACAGCTGCAAACTGAAGTGTTTTATTATAATGAACTCCGAAATAAGACGACACTCTCAAGTAATAACATAAATATTGTTTTTCCTACGGACTATCCATAGTACTTGCGTATGCGTCATTTTCCTCGACGACATAAATATACGAATTATTTCGTCAACTTAGTCAGCATCATAGCTATTTATTTTAATGCAGGCGCGGAGGTAGGATCTCATTTTAGGGAAGGGCGGTAGTGAGCAGGCGAATCATTCAAAGAGTGCGCGAAGCGCGCTTATTAGGGGGTGTGGGTGATAGGCCTACTGCGCGAAGCGCGGAAGCTTAGACCTTTTTCTTAAATTATTAGGAAAAGAAGACGATTTATTGCACCGTTCTCGACTGTTAACCCTTGTCTGTATGAATTCCCCCGCCCCTCCCGCGTAAAGCGCGAAAGCTTTGGCGTTTCATTAAATTATTATAAAAAGGAGACGATTTGCTGTACCGTTCTCGACTGTAAATCCTTGTCTGAATTCAGTTTCCCCCCTCCCCCTCCCGCGCGGAAGTTTTGGCGTTTCATTAAATTATTAGAGAAAATAGACAATTCGTTGAACCGTGCTCGACTCTTAATCTTTGTCTGAATTCGGTTTACCCCTCCCGCGCAAAGCGCGGAAGTTTTGACGTTTCATTAAATTATTAAAGAAAGCAGACGATACGTTGTATCGTTTTCGACTCTTATTAAGCCCTATTTATCTGAATTCAGTTTTACCCTCTCGCGCGAAGCGCGGAAGCTTTGACATTTCATTAAATTATTAGAGAAAGTAGACGATTTGTTAAACCGTGCTCGACTCTTAATCTTTGTCTGAATTGGGTTTACCCCTCCCGCGGAAAGCGCGGAAGTTTTGACGTTTCATTAAATTATTAGAGAAGGCAGACGATAATTGGGTGTACCGGCCGTTCTCGACTCTTAATTCTCGTCTGAATTAAGTTTCCCCTTCCCGCGCGAAGCGCGGAAGTTTTGACGTTTCATTAAATTATTAGAGAAAGCAGACGATTCGTTGTACCGTTTTCGACTCTTAATTCTCGTCTGAATTCAGTTTCCCCTTCCCGCGCGAAGCGCGAAATGCTTGTTCTTGTTCGCGCACGTCGCGCAACTATTCTTAATGATAGTGACATACTGTATACGTGTAGGCTATACAGTTATACATACATTAAAAAAAAAAACTAATTTCTCATGCATTATGCTGAAATTGAAACAATCACATTTTTTCTTCTTCTTCTTCTTCCTTTTTTTCTCTCTTTTTGTTGTAATATCAGGAGGGGATGTTTGTACAGGCCACCCCCCTACTTCAAGCCAGGGGGGGGGGGGATGCAGCACCCCCATTCCCCCGGGATTTACGCCCCTGGCTCAGTACATCCGGAATGTCCCAGTTGTTCCTCAACTATTGAGGAACACGACAAAACTGACTATTTTCGAGATTGTAGCGTTACATTGTCATTCAGTTTTAATATATTTTTTAGAGTTCTAAAGACGTGGCTTTGACCTCTCCTTTTTTATTGTTTCAACTTGCAGTCTACAAATGGCACAACTCTAAAGTGAATCATTTGATGCACTGGATCGACGGTCGACGAGCCAGTTAGTTGCTGATAAACTATGGAGACACAACCGAATTTGACATTTGAAAAGGTACTGGCTTCATAATGGATAACCTCGAATTTTGAGACAACAGACATTTCATTCTCGAGGGAGACAATATCATGGCCATTATATAGAGGTGGCCTTTATAGAGAGGTGGCCACTTTTGACAGATTTGACTGTATTTGAACTCTAATTGTTACTGATTTACATATTGTACTTGTATCAACCTAACATAATTAACCTTGTTGCAAGAATTGCATATGTCTGTATATAATAAATCAAAAGCCCATTGAATTCCAGTATGGAGTTGAAAAGACTTTGCTTTGCTTGCATATTTGCTATATTTCTCACACCAAGCTCAAGAGGCTCGTCCACTTTGATTAACTTGATAGAAGGAGAGTCCGCCAGCCTTAGTTTCAAGTACCCATGTGACAGCACAGACGTCACCTTACAGCATGGGTACCAAACTCCGCTTTACAGATCAACAAGCTCAGAACCTCTCTTGACTCCAGATCAAGAAGGCAGATATAATATTGTGGAGAACAACAACAGTGGAAGTGGTGGTAATTGTTCATTGCGTCTTACTATCAATCACGTGAATCGAAATGACGCAGGTACATTCATTTGTCAGGTTTACAAAGATGGTCAGCTGCTCCCAGAATATCCCAGGATCGGGTTGGATGTCGATTACCCACCAGGAAAGGCATCTTGCGAATTGACCAACGATTACACCCTTGAAGACTGGAGCGCACTGTCCTGCACCGCTCCTGTAGGGAGTCTCCCGGGCCGGATTGGTTGTTTCCAAGATAGCGTCGTGTCACCACCCGTACTCAACCCAGTTCAAACTGACAGTGTTTTACGGCATGTCTTTTGGGTTAGGCACACCCATCCTGTGTTCTGTTGCTCATTTAGATCGGACCATCCTGCAGAACGATGCGATTGTAGGGACTTCGTAAAGGTTCCTCATGAAAGTGGCCTTTCAGATAGCACTGTAGAACCCTGTCCCTTTACCACTCCTCTACAACATTCTTCCCCACCCCAGAGCAGTACCACAATCAATAGCAGCACATTTACAACCCAAGCAACTACCAAGGAGACCCGTTCACATATGTCTTTCCACTGGACTTCTGGAATGGCCATTGGATTATTTTTCGTGATATTAATCCTATTGGTATTTCTGGTACACTATTACAGAGCTTTCAAAAAACAGGTTCGTTTAAAACGCAATTCGACGGGACGAGTCGAGTTTCATCGACTAGAAGAGAAAATATGAACAGTAAATCTGACCTAACAGTAATTCTGACCTTACAGTAAATTTGACCTAACATTAAATCTGACCTGACAGTAAATTTAAGCTAACAATACAATCTGACCTAACATTTAAGCTAGCTTAACAGTAAATCTTACCTAACAGTAAATCTATAACAAATAACCAAAGAAAGATGTTTACTTGAAATGATTAAATGTTAAATTACCTGCGTGCATGTAGCACATTTTGTTTTTGCAGTACTGTATAATCCAGGAAATATCGATGTACATGTATGTGTAAATTTAAACAAAAACAAGTCTATGAATATTTTGTTCCTACAAATTCTTCATTTTCAAAGCGAAATGCAGGACGTTATACAGTGCTTAACTGTTTTTTCTCCAAAGAATCATTAATACCATTTAATATAAAACTTAAAGATTGAACTTATGGAAGAGTGAAATGAGATAACTTAAATACAATTATGATTAATAAATTACATATATTTGTAAAGCCATGCACAAAGAAGACGAAAGACTTGATGCATGGCTGATCGTCAACGAAACGGAGTTAAGTCTTTTGTCAACTATGTATGTTGCTACGGCATTATCCAGTGAAAACGAACTCGTTTTAATCAAATTATGGAAATGCAAGCACTACTTTAAACAAACATAACTTTGTTAGTCCTGACTCATTTTTCCTGATTGAGGTGTCATATATGAAAAGGCAGAAATTGAAATTTCTAGAAATGTTATTTTCTCTTTGAAATTCAGATACCGCCCGCCAAATGACTTTTTGGTTTCCTCTCTTCAAATTGTTTTCAATCGCTCATCATGCGTGAACTATGCATCAGATGAGTTGCACCAAATGAAAGAGAAGGATCTAAGCTTTACAAATATGTGTCATTTATTAATTATAATTGTGATTAAATCATCATAAAACATCGATAATTTTCGGTTTCGTTTTTTCTGGGAGGCACTGTATAGTAAGATTTCGGGGGAGTCTGATATACTGCCTCAATGTTGTGTTTTATGTACTCTGCAGATATAGACAGCTTGAAGGTCAAAGCTGACCGTGTGTAAACATGTTTTTTGTATAATCATTTTGGACGTATTTGTTAAGTTCCATTTTGGTAGGTATTTTTTGTGAGAGCGTTTTGTAAGTGTTTTAATAATTTGTTTTGTATTATATTTGTGTAATTGGTTGATACGGATACGACAGTAATGATTTTAGTCATGTAAATACAATTTTAGCTCAATGAATATGATCTTATGCAACCAGAAAAAAGCAAGTTGAAGAAGTGAAATTAATGAATCATTTTATCACCAACCGTACTCAATTCTGTACAAATTGATCGGATCTGACCTGACAGTAAATTTAACCTAACAGTAAATCTGACCTAACATTAAAGCTAGCTTAACAGTAAATCTGACACAACCGTAAATATGTCCTGACAGTAAATCTAACCTAACAGTAAATCTGACCCAACAGTAAATCTGACCTGCTGATAGTAAATCGTTAACAAAAAGCCTAATAAAGAGACCTTACCGTACCCGAACTAACAGTAAATCTGACTTAACATTAAAGCTAGCTTAACAGTAAATCTGACCCAACATTAAAGCTAGCTTAACAGTATATCTGACCCAACATTAAAGCTGACTTTACAGTAAATCTGACCTGACATTAAGTATGACAAAACAGTAAATCTGAACCAACAGTAAATCTTACCTAATAGTAAATCTAACCTAGCAGTAAATCTGTCCTTACAGTTAGTCTGACCTAACAGTAAATCTATAACAAATAACCAAAGAAAGAGGTTTACTTGAAATGATCAAATGTTAAATCACCTGCGTGCAGGTAGCACATTTAGTATTTTGCAGTACTGTATAATCCAGGAGATATCGTTGTACATGTATGTGTAAATTTAAACAAAAACAAGTCTATGAATATTTTGTTCCTACAAATTCTTCATTTTTAAACCAAAATGCAGGCCGTTATACAGTGCTTAACGGTTTTTTCTCCACAGAATCATTAATACCATTAAAGGTATATAAATTGAACTTATGGAAAAGTGAAATGAGATACGACGCTGAGGATGGAATATTTTAATGTGCAAATATATCCTCGTTTTGCATACAACTGTAAAAAAAAAAACACACCCTTCAGTTTCACCGCACTATGCAACATAAGATTTGTTTTCTTTTATATTTCTGTCCCCCATAACACAAAAAAGCCCAACATTTTTGTTAAGCACATGCGATACAGCTTTAATTTTGTGCCTACTAATTATAGTTAGTTTGTATTGTGTATTATATTTTTCCTGTTACCGAGTCAAGTGTATAGTAAGATTTCGGGGGAGTTTGTTGTGTTTTATGTACTCTGCAGATATAGACAGCTCGAAGGTCGAAGCTGGCTGTGCGTAAACATGTTTTTTGTACGTTTAATTTGCAAAGTTTCATTTTTGTAGGTATTTTTTGTGAAAGCGTTTTGTATTATATTTGTGTAAGGTTGATACGGATACGACAGTAATGATTTTAGTCATGTAAATGCAATTTTAGCTCAATGAATATGTTCTTATGCAAGTTTGAAAAAGTGAAATTAATGAATTATTTTATCACCACCCGTACTCAATCCTGTACAAACTGATCGGATCGGATTCCCGCAGAAGGTTGTGATTGTAAGGAATTCGCAAAGGTTCCTCATGAAAGTGGCCTTTCAGCCTTTTCAGACTGCAGAACCCTGTCCCGTTACCACTCCTCTACAACAATCTTCCCCACCCCAGAGCAATACCACAATCAATAGCAGCACATTTACAACCCAAGCAACTACCAAGGAGACCCGTTCACATATGTCTTTCCACTGGACTTCTGGAATGGCCATTGGATTATTTTTCGTGATTGTAATATCCTTTGTGTATTTCTCGTGTACCTATTACAGAGCTTTCCAAAAACAGGTGCGTTTGAAGCGCAATTGGACGGGACAAGTCGAGTTTCATCTACTCGAAAGAGGCCGGGAGAAAACGTAAACAGTCAATCTTACTAACAGTAAATCTAACCCATAAGTTATTCTGACATAACAGTAAATCTGATCCAATAGTTAATCTGACGAAATAGTTAATCTGACCTAACAGTAAATCTATAACAAATAACCAGAGAACGAGCTTTGTACGCAAAATTATAAAATGTTAATTTACCTGCGTGCAGTTAGCGCGTTTACTGTTTTTTGCAGTACTGTTTTATCAAGGAATATTGATTTGTAGATTTTATGTGTACCCCAAAAAAAAAATAGTCTATGAATGTATTTAGTAATTTTAGTTCTAACATTTTTTTTAAATTTCAGAGCACAATGCATGCCGTTTTTTGGCGCTCTACGTTTTTAATCCAAAGAAAGATTGATGTCATCTAAATTAGTATTTAAAAGACATTACAACCATGTATAATAACAGGCCTATAAAATAAAGTTAAGCAAAGGTGAACAAAGAGCCAATGATTAGGATGGAAATAAATGTTTGTTTAATTACAACTCGTATCAACCACCCTCAAGAACCACCGCACAGGTGGCACAGCTCTACTTTTGTCCCTACTTCCAATTCGCAATTTTTCTTAAACATTTTATAACAAAATTTAGCCTCTAAACACTTTTGCTTTCGATCAAATTGAATAATCAAAAGTTACAATAGCGCCTGTAAGGCCATTCCATAGTAACTGCGACCATGAAAATCTCAGAATATGCAATTCTGATATATAATTTCCAAACGGGAATAGTAAACCGGTCGATTGTAGTCAAGAAACATTGTTTTAAAGCTAAAGTGATATCAGTCTTGAAAGGGAGCTATACAGCATAACGAGTTTATCATTCACAATTTCACCCCTTTTGACTCGATTTCAACCGCGACAACGTTCATTGAACTGTAAAATCGCATAGGCTATGCTTGCAATATGTTCATTTGAACCACATTCATGACCCCATACCAAAACTATGTGTTCCCTTTAATTTTATTCCTGTTGTATTAATTGTCTATTACCTTTTCCGGGTTCCGAGTCATGTATATAAAGACTTCGGGGGAGTTTTATATTTATGTCGTGTTTTATTTACTATGCAGATATAGATGTATATACTGACAGCTTGAAGACTTAACTTTGCTTTTGTGATTATGTTTTTATGTATTTTAACTTGGACGTATATTTTTCTAAAGTTCTATTTTTGTAGGTATTTTTTGTGAGAGCGTTTTGTAAGTGTTTTAATAAATTGTTTTGTATTATTTTGTGTAAGGTTGATACGGTTACGACAGTGATGATTTTAGTCTTGTAAATACAATTTTAGCTCAAGGAATATGTTCTTATGCAAGCAGAAAATGCAAGTTGAAATAATGAAATGAATAATAAATGATACATAAAATCGCATCCAATCCTATCTCTTGATACTATGCGTTGATCAGGCCTGTTACAGTAAATCTTACATTACCATAATTCTGACCTAGCAGTAGGCCTCAATCTCACCTAACAGTTAGTCTCACCTAACAGTACACCCGACCTAACAATAATTCGGAACTTACGTTAAATCTTACGAAACAGTAAATCTTACCAAACAGTATATCTGACCTTACAGTAAATCTCACCTAACAGTAAATCTAACCGAACAGTAAATCCGACCTAACAGTAATTCGGAACTTACGTTAAATCTTACAAACAGTAAATCTGACCTAACAGTAAATCTTACATAGCAGTAAATCTGACCTAGCGGTAAATCGTATCTAACAGTAGATCTGACCTAATTGTAAATCTAACCGAACCGTAAATCTGACCTAACGGCAAATCTGACTTAACAGTAAATCTAACCGATCAGTAAATCCGACCTAACAGTAATTTGGAACTTACGTTAAATCTTACCAAACAGTAAATCTGACCTAACAGTAAATATTACATAACAGTAAATCTGACCTAGCAGTAAATCTTTTCTAACAGTAGATCTGACCTAATTGTAAAGCTAACCGAACAGTAAATCTGTCCTAACAGTAAATATGACGTAATTGTGAATCTGACATAACAGTAAACGTGACCTAAAAGTAAATTTATAACAAATAGCAACGAAAAAGAGGTTTACTTGAAATGATCGAATTTTAAATTACCTGCCGGCATGTAGCATGATTATATAGTGTCTTGCAGTACTGTTTTATCCAGGAAATATCGATGCACATGTGTACATTAGAACAGAAAATATTTTGTTCCTACGAATTTGTCATTATCAAAGCACAGTTTATGCCGTTTTACGGTACTCAAAGTTTTTACTCCAAATTTTAAATAGTATTTTTGTTAACCAATTATAATCAAAGGTTTACCTCTGATACTTTTAACTCTGACATCTGCCATTTTTAAACCAATTATATTCATAAGATTACCTCTAGCATTTTTACCTCTGATACTTTTACCTCTGGTATGTTTACCTTCTGAAAGTTTTATTTCTGACAACTTTACCTTTGACATTTTTACCTCCGGCAGTTTAGCTCTGTCTGGCATGTTAAACCTCTGATTTTACAACGCTGGCATCTTTACCTCTAGCATTTAAACTGCAGGAAGCAGGAAGAAATTTGCTCACGAATGCTTTTATTATACAATCAGATGTGTTGGTGAATGAAGTCCCGAGTGCAGGCCAAAAATGGGAATCATTCCTTCAAGATAGGATCTATAGCGATATCAAATGCATGATCCGACATTTAACTGTAGTATACCAAGAGTGTGTAACTGTACGAGAAGGCTGAACTCTTTATCCATGGAATGAACAGAGTTGGCAGTGACACTTGACAGATCGTCGTAGTAAGGCCTAAACAAAAAATATGTATTGCCCTTTAGGTGCCAAAACATGGGTCGGTCGGTCGGAAGTCTTTTTTGTTTTTTTAATACTTTTTTGTGTGTTTTTGTCTCCCTCTTTGGGCTGATATTTTTCAGTTTTGAATGCTTTTAATACCTCTTTTTTTTTAAAAGCCGACTGTAGTTTAAAAGATTTTGGGGTCGGTCGCAGAGGGCAATACAACATTTTTTTTTATAGGCCTAATGATAAGGCACGTCCAATTTTGTGTCTCCATCTCGCACAGAAAAGGGCAAGAAGCCGTAGAGCTGGATGGCATTTGTTACCAAGTAGAAACCTGAATATGCGGATATGGGTGGGGCATAGGCGCCGGAAGTGTGTGTGTGTGTGTGTAGCGGGGGGGGGGGGGGGGGACGCATTTTCGCCCCTCAAAGCCCACCCTGAAAATAAACAGCAGTATGGGGGTAAAAATGGTTTGAATTTTTTAACCAAAATGAAAATAAACAATATTAAATTCTGAATTAAATTACATAAGAATAATATTCTATTCATAGAAAGGGAGAGTTAGCTGTAATTAATTTCCTATACATTATATTATCAATGGAGGATTCTACAATAGCGATATGCCGCATATCTTGGAAATATTGTCAGAGGATGGGTAAACATGTTTAAAAAATATATATTATAAGCAGAGGCGGCGGAGCGAATTCCAAAGTGGGGAAGGGGGGGGGGGGGCATCAACAAAAAAGAGCACCTTCAAAGGGAAATCTCAAAGCGAAAATATGCAATTTTTTAGACATTGGTATATACCCTTATATTGTGATATTTCAATATTTGTTTCTCTTTATACATCATATAAGATATTGCTTACCAAGTAAGCATCATACTTTGCAGTTGGGTGTGATGGTCTGAAGATTCATTTGCGATCGAGGAAAATGTTCAAGATTTGTGAGGTCACAGAGCGAACATTACATCCTAGAAAGAGGAAAAACCCACTCCTGATGGGATTATAATAAGCACATTCTCATAATGGAAGACTGAAAAGACCTTTGATGAGTTACATAATTTTAACATCTATAACTACGAGCTAGCGTAGCGAGTAAGCTTGGGGGAATTGCTCTCAAACGCTTAAAATTAGGGGCATGTTTAATGATGAGAGGAAAAGGGGACACTTCTCGAAAGGCTTAAGACACTTATTAGAAAGCAAAAGGAGCACGTGTCAAAGTACAAAGGCTAATAATTATCAGAGGTGAAAATAAAGCACTCCTTACACCTAAAAATAGGCACGCACCGGTGATGAAAAGGGATTTTATGAAAATGGGAAATGGGCACTTGTCGACGGAAAAGATGCACCCATCAGATTTTGATAGGGGCATTTATAAGAAGTGAAAAGGGGCATTCATGAAAAAAGGGATAAGTTCCTTATTAGAAAGGAAAAAAGGAACATATCATTGTTAAAAGGGTAATTATCAGAGGTGAAAAGGGGAACTTATCGCATCTGGAAAGGGGCACATTAAAATGTGGTATATTTCTAATTCAATACCAGTTGCTCATTTACAAATGTTGCTCATTTTTTATCACATTTTTCTTCTAAATCGCGTAGTTGTTGTATGGCACTTCGGCCCGCACGCTGGAAACTACACATGCGTTAGATGGATGCATAGGTGTGTGTGTGGGGGGGGGGGGGGGGTGGATTGAGGCTTGAAATGACGTCACATATATGAAAACAAGTTCACGGCGTTCTAGATTTAGGACGACGGGAAAATCAAGGTGGACGCGTTCTCGATTCTGATAGTCGACGACGTACAGAGACGAAGTGACGCATGCGCAGTACCTTACAATGACGTCTCACGTCAAAAAGCATCTAAAAGCACCTGTTACATACAACTTAATCACTGTTTCATAATTTTGCTGTTTATTCATCTTTATTCAAGAAAGTACATATAACATGATAATGAAGATGTTGCATATTTAACACCCAGCTACGAGATTTGAATTACATTGGATGTATCTCATGCAGTGTTAAACAAAATACAATACACAATAACAAAACGGAAAAGAGATATAAGGACAGTTTTTTTGTAAATGAAAACATAAATAATTCCTAAACAATTATTTTCTTAATTAGGAATATCTCACTATATACCTCTATCTTTATTCTCTCCTTTTATAAAACTATTGACCACTAAACCGTCCAGCCAAATAAATCTACAATAAAATGTTCAACACAGTTGGGAAATACAAACAGGAATTTTTAAAAAAAGTGCTGGAAAGCCAGTTCGGTTTATATCACTCTCAATTAAAACAAGATCCATAAAATATATATACAACAGAGTGTCATCAATATAAATCAACACAGAGCAATTAGACAAAAACCAAATTATGAGAATGAGGGTTCAACAAAAAAGAACAAATAGCCTTTTAGTAGGTTGGCACCTTAAAGGGATCGTTCAGTTCTGTTTTCAGACCGCAAATGCCCTTAAAGTGCATGGTTATTGATCTTATTCTTATCTAGTGCCCTTTTAGGACCTAAAATTGCTAAGAAGGTAATTTTTAGACCTTAAAATGTGTGACATTAATAGCCAATACGATCATACCAATTCAGCTCCACCTTTCCAAAAAATACGGTGACCGTTAATTAATTATTCAACTAAAAATAACAATTCATGGGCCGGCTGGTTGTGCGTAATATAACCAACACAAAAATACCAACAAAAAAGCCAACATCGGCATTGGCTGAAATACGACGTAAAAGGCGCTATTTTGTTTTTTCAACGGCTTTTTCAAATTATCTAATATTTGTGGTGGTACACAAGTATTTGAAATCGTTATATTTATGGATACTTCAGCCGTCTCTGAACCGATTTTGATCAAACAAAGATGAATTTGTCATTTAAATTATATGTTCTTTCAAATTTGACACTCAGTTTTTTATTATCTCACACAAAATTATTTTTGTGTAGCGCCCTGTGCAATAGAACTCAACTATCCCTTTAAATAACAATACATACATAGTTATAACAAACAGACAAACAAACCAGGAAACATAAATGCAATAAGCCTATATACAATTTAACACTATGAATAACAAACTAAAAAGATGGGATTTATAACGTCGCTTAAAAGAATTACGTGCTGGGCTGATTTTTTTTTAGTGCAGGAGGGATATTGGTCAATAGAGAATGACCTTCAAAAAATATTGAGTTACGGGAATAAAAGTTTTGTTGGATTACGAGTATTGTGTAGATGTATTGTTAAATTAAGATAATCTTTACAGCACAAAACATAAATATTGTAATATTGAATCTTTATCGTAAGTTATAAACAATTTGCAAGGTGGGGGCATTAAAGGAAGAATTAGAAATTATTCTTGAAGCTAAATTCTGAAGTAAAAACATTCTGTTGATAAAGTAATCGGACGAGTTGGACCTAATAATATTACAGTAATTGATATGAGAAACAATCAAAGCATAATATAACATAATCAAGATAATTTTTCGGAAAATGTTTTTCATCGATAAAGAATTCCCGCATATTCAATTTCTAGTTTAATGAAACAGTGATATGTATCTTATATAGATCTTTCACAAATTAGTCAGTTGATGTAGTCATCCTCTCAATATTCACAAGATATTTTGTTTATGAAACTGAACTTTTTCTCACATCTGTATAATTATGACTTTTGCACATGGTGATTTTGCACAAGAGTTTATGGTGACATTTTTGTTGAACTTATGTACAGAACGGATAAAGAAATGAGAGGGGATGACGCTAGAACAGCCGATGTTATAGGTTCACTGTTTCATGAAACTATGAAATTGCATAACCTTCCAATTTTGATGAAACTTTCGCTGTTTTGTTGTTGTTTGTTTCACTTTTTTTCTGTTAATTCTAACCCCGCCCCCCCCACTCAGTGTTATTTAGGGTACGCGTATGAATGTGTTATTTAGGGTACGCGTATGAATGTTCCCTCATTTTGAAAACACCCCTATAAAGTCCGGTCCCTAAGTGCGGTGTGTATAGTAAATACGGGCAGATTTTTGTGTGTATTACGAGCCGGACTTTGTTGCGTCAAAGTAACCCTTTACCAAAGATTTTGGAAACATGAATACGGTCACTCCGTTCCCTGAGTGGGAGTGGGGGGGGGGGGGCATCCAAACCAACTTGCGAATGGGCCGGACATGCCCTTTAACTGCACGATCCAGCATTTACCCGCAATATTCCAAGAGTATGAAGCTGGACGAGGAGGTCGAATTCTTCATTCATCGAATGCTCGCTATCAGCCTTAGCAGCCGAAAGGTCATCAAAGTAGTGGTAGGGCACATCCGACCTAGTGTCTCCATAGTGCGCAGAAAAAGGCCAGAAGCCGTAAAGTTGGACTTCATCACAAAGCTGAATGGCTGTGGTTGCCAAGTAGAAACCTGCAGATAATAAGAAATATATACAAACAAAATAGGCAATGCTTGAAAAGTAGAAACCAGAGTCATGTAACAACAGTCATTATATTTTTAAGAAGTTGGTCAGTGGTGATTAGTGCCATTCGTGGCTTATGCAGCCAGGGCGCTCCCGGGGGGCAGGGGGGGGGGGCACAGTGCCCCTTTTACATGGGAAAAGTGCCCCTTTTACATGACTTTAGGGACTTATTCCAAGTATTATTCGACATGCCCTGTCTTCAAGTTACTTTTAACCCTATGTCAACCGGGGGGGGGGGGGGGTTCAATTTGAACCCCATGTAGTAATTTAGCGACTTCTCCAGAACCCCGGCAGATATAAAGTTTTCCTTTCATGACTTTTTTCTTTCGAGTCTAACGCATTTTTAAAAACAATATTTTGAAAATCGGACGTATAGTTAGTTACAAAGTCACGTGACCTTTTGTCTTTGCATGTCAGCCCGTAAATCGCTCATTTTTGTGATTTGTGTACGAAACATATGGAAATATCATTTTCTACTATTTTGAAACAAACACCTAAATTTACTACATCCAGCCTAGCACCCCATCCATTGATTTTACCTTTACTTGAATATAACTTCATTTCCTAGCTAGTTCGCTAGTTTTCAAAGCTAATTGATGTAGCATAAACCTAGGTGTTACTTTCAAGTTGCTTTTGATACCAGTTAACATGTAAGGAAATAATGTTCGATAATGTCAAAGTCTTCTTCAATATATTATCGTAAGTATTGAGTATATACAGTGCGTCCCAGAAAAAACGTAACCGAGAATTATCGATATTTAATCATAATTAAATCACAATTATAATTAATAAATGACACATATTTGTAAAGCTTAGATCCTCCCCTTTCATTTGATGCAGCTCATATGATGCAAATGCTACGCATGAGTGATTAAGAACAATATGAAGAGAGGGTACCAAAAAGTAATTTGGCGTGCGATATCTGAATTTCAAAGAGAAAAATCAAATTTCAAAGTTAATTTTCTGCCCTTTCATAATTATGACACCTCAATCAGGAAAAATGAGCCAGGAATAACAAATTACTGTTTGTTTAAAGTAATGCTTTAATTTCCATAATTTGATTAAACGAATTCGTTTAAGCTGGTTGCCTGACAGCAAAACAGAGTTGACAAAAGACTTAACTTCCTTATTAATGTTTGTGCATATATGGCTCTGTTGTAGCCTCTTTAAATTAACAGTGGGGATTGATTTATGACGAATAGGATAACTTAAAAAAGACATTGTATTTTACATGTAGTTTTTAACATCAATGGAGTGATTTAACTGAGTTTCATTAGTTGAAAATAGTGACCTCCGAATATCGGCCTAATTTAACCAAAAAATTGTAGCATTTCGTTAGTTCCCTTAAATTTAGGAGCACAAGCATTTATACTCTGACTATTTACATCTTAATTCTAATCTTTCTTTTAAAATATGATCCTGGAAATTCCCCTTTTCAGTCCGATTGAATTAGACTTTGGCCATTACATTACTTGTATGTCATTAAACTTTAAAATACATGAACAGGAAATGGGCTACATGCATTCGTTCAAAACTGAGGTATAAGGGAGTTTACAGATAGCACATGGTACAAATGACCCCAAATATCCACAGATCTTTTACACATGGAGAAGTTCCACTTTGAGCATATTAGAATAATAACTGGCAAAGTCCTAGATGTGCTTCATGAATACCTATTGTTTGCCCTCTTGAAAAGAATACTTCCACCTGCGTATCATAGAATGTACCGTTAGTGCATAAATTAATAATGTTACATAACTTTCATGAGCGCATATCCAGTATTCATCTCTGTGGGTTTTACCTTTTTGGTACAAATGACCTTTATCTGCCCATGCGCAGATTGTATCTGTAAACTCCCTTATCACTATGAACATTACAGACAAAGCGGACAAAACAGGTAGACAAAGCCAAGGAACATCCCTTCACTGCTATTATGTAAAAATGTGTAGAACAGGTGTCACATGCACATTCACCATTTTACATAATAGCAGTGAAGGGATGTTCCTTTGTCTACCTGAGGAACTGTATATTTTGTCCGCTTTCTTTGTCTGTCATGTTCATAGTGTATTGCCCTATTGGGTAGATGCGATGGAAAGGGATCGATGCGTGGACTATAGCTTTGGAGATATAGGCCCGAATTCACAAAGGAGGTTCATGGTCGACAAACCTTGGTTTTCGTACGTCATATGACGCGCTTTACGCGTTTTTTTTACAAACCTGGTTTGTAAAGAACAAAAGGAGGTTTGGCGAAACAAAAGGAGGTTTGAGCTCAAACCTTGGTCTGAGCTCAAACCTTGCTTTGTGAATTCGGGCCATAGAGCTTGGGGCCTTGGCTAATCGGATTTGTCTATACATGTACTTGCACTGGCATTAGCACTGCATACAACCGGGTACCCAAAACAGCCACTCCCGACATTTGACTCTTTGTGATCGGCCCTACCTCTCTCTTTCTCCTTCTTACTGTTTAATTTCTGTGAACAAAAACAATTATTCTTGCTGGATTATTATAGAGTGTGACTACAGTGATATGCTTACTAGACCAGATACACCCATTGATGACACGTTGCATACATGCAGCAAAAGTATGAAGACCATCTTTCAAAAATCTAAGGTGAGTATTAAAACTAGAAAGTCATTTATTATTCGATTTCCTCTGCCATTGTATAATTGTACTGACGTATTTAATTCAAAAGTGTTGGACGAGAGTGGAAGCAAAGACCACAGCAAAATTTAGCTTAGGTCTCGCGATCCGCTTCTCCAATGTCCGATGCTCATCATGTTCATGTTATTTAATATAATATCCCCAAGCCAATTTGATGGCAAAATTTCACTTAAAATGTATCATATCATGTGAATGAAGGGAACTTTAGACAATCTTCTTTTTTTGGTTTTTTTCTCTTCCTGTATTTCTCTGTATGAATGAGTGAGCGTTCAGCATGTGAGCAGCTCCTCTCCTCTTGACTTGTATGCTTAATTTGTGAGGTTGTGGTGGATATTGGTGTGTCTATAAACACACACATCTACCAAGTATACCCTCTGGATTACTTTGGACAATTTTTGAAGGACTCAATGCAACTTGTTGAGAGGTTCTAGACTTTCAATTTTTTGCTTTGCTATCTATGTATTTGGAGCCAAGTGCAGCCATATTGAAACTGCTTCATGCACACATCCTATTGATGATCACCCAGGCCTCATTCAGAACCGTTGCTGGCCTTGGTCACGACACATTGTACTAAAAATATCTTTTTTATTCGTGTTGAACAGGCTCACATACATTTCGGAATACGATTTTTTGGAAAAAAGAAAATCGTGTATACAGTTAACAACTTAATTATTCATACCCCTTGTAAAAAAACAACATTTTCTTAACTCGAGAATGAAAGGTTGACAGTGGACTGCACTTTGTTAGGGCCTAATTGTTGAATATGTTTAGATTTAGTTAGTTTTGTTATGTCACATTCTTAAGAAACATAAATCGGGACTAATCGATTTTTCACATTCTTAACAAATTACAATACTTGGTAAGGGTATGAATAATGTCATTGCTGTACGTCCACTATAGAAACCTACATAAGACTCGTTCGTGTGGAGTATAATTCCTTGTGTTCACAATGCTGAACAATGCGAGCATTCAGGAGCGAGAAGATGTCGTATGAGCATAGCAAACAAAAGGAGGTTCATCTGTTTAACAACGGCGATTCATTCTGAATACTTTCTCACTCACTCAGCCCATATGCTAACAGTGGTGTAGCTACGGGGAGGGGAGATTGGTAAGAGATAAGCTGAGTGCGAGGGGAGAGGAAAAGGAACAGGAAAAAGAAAGTGAGATAATATAAGGAGATAGATTGCACGAAAACTCTACTCAAAAATTACAATATTATGTTAATCAGTAATGTGGGGGCAACATGATATGTATTAAATTAAATCTGTTGCAAGAGGTTCATTAAACGATTTTCGAAAAATGCTGTAGCATGATCCGGGCTTTGTACTTGATGCAACGTACATGTACAGCAGAGACAAAGGGAAAAAGGAGATTTTTATCATAGGGGGTAGTTGACTGGGGTGGTTATCGGGGAGGTGGATGTACAGGGGGTAGGTGTCCGGGTACGCTAGGGATCATTCAGGGACGGGTCCTAACTATATCAAAGATCTTATCACAGGTGGTGTGTGCCTTTTCAGTATTGCCACATGGACTTATACTGCTAATTAGTGGGAATCGCCATAGTTATAAACGGTACCTGTACAGTGTATATCTCCACTCCAAATGCGCATACTGTAAAACGACATCAGTTCATTTGGAATAACATAATGACTTGGCCATCACATTATCTGATCAATTCTTTCTTGTGTGTGACAGAAAAAGAGCTTCAATGGACAGATTTATGGTATGTCAAAAACTTTGAAATATAATTAGTTTTTATGACCCAATATTCTGAGTATATCACACTTTTATGGTTCATTGCCCATTACATGTGTGTGTGTTATATCAGGTTTATTAGACCAAACTCATAATTAAAACTATATCAGTTGAGATTTTTTAATCGGAAAATTTATACTCGATCAAAAAATTAAAAATCTAGATTTGTTTACATTTATCAAATTTTGATCCCAAAATAAGATTTATAGTAAAAATACTCGTGTATCCACCCGTATCTTATTCCTAAGCATTTTCGATTTAGATAATTTGTAGCAAAGATGCATTACCCCCAAATACCATGCATTACCCCCAAATACCATGCATTACCCCGAATACCATGCATTACCCCCGAATACCATGCGTTACCCCCGAATATCATGCATTACCCCCAAATACCATGCATTACCCCCCCCCCCAAATACCATGCATTACCACTAAATACCTAGTCCAGCCTCTGTACCGTTTTCGTTTAGCGCACCCAATCAGCTGATAAAATAACACACCCTCAACGTTGAAAGTAGACCTAGCCATTCCTCTAAATATTGCGCGATCAGTGGAGAGACCGCGCTGTGTGTGGGGGATAAAAAGAACGAACGGACTGAATCGGAAATTTGGGGATTGCGCGATCAGTGGAGAGACCGCGCTGTGTGTGGGGGATAAAAAGAACGAACGGACTGAATCTGGACTACTAAATACCATGCATTGTACCCAAATATCATGCATTACCCCTAAATGCCATGCATTACCCCCAAATACCATGCATTACCCCTAAATGCCATGCATTACCCCCGAATACCATGCATTACCCCTAAATACCATGCTTATAATTTACCCCCAAATACCATGCATTACCCCCCCCCCCCCCCAAATACCATGCATTACCCCCCCCCCCCCAATACCATGCATTACCCCAAATACCATGCATTACTCCCAAATACCATGCATTACCCCTAAATACCATGCTCATAATTTACCCCCAAATACCATGAATTACCCCCTGAATGCCATGCATTACCCCCCCAATACCATGCATTACCCCCCCCCCCAATACCATGCATTACCCCAAATACCATGCATTACCCCTAAATACCATGCTTATAATTTACCCCAAATACCATGCATTACCCCTGAATGCCATGCATTACCCCCCAAATACCATGCATTACCCCCCCCCCAATACCATGCATTACCCCCAAATACCATGCATTACCCCCAAATACCATGCATTACCCCGAATACCATGCGTTACCCCGAATATCATGCATTACCCCAAATACCATGCATTACCCCCCCCCAAATACCATGCATTACCCCTAAATGCCATGCATTACCCCCAAATACCATGCATTCCCCCTAAATGCCATGCGTTAACCCCAAATACCATGCATTACTCCCAAATACCATGCATTGCCCCTAAATACCATGCTTATAATTTACCCACAAATACCATGCATTACCGCCCCCCCCAAATACCATGCATTACCCCCAAATACCATGCCTAACCCCCCAAATACCATGCCTTACCCCAAAAATACCATGCATTACCCCTAAAATACCATGAAATCTTTTTAGAGCCTTTTTTTGGGTAGTGTTTAGCATTTTTTTTTTACTATACGACGATACGAAAGCGTAAATGCATACTTATATACTTTAATACTCTCTTTTGTGTTTTGTTGTTTTGATGAGTTTATATTCATGATTTTTATTGCAATTTGTTGTTACCTAACAGGCCCCATAAAACCACCACTATTGGTGAAAATATATAAGCTACGTACCCTGTATATGTATCAGAAATAAATAAATGAATAAAGGTATACTTATACAGAGCGGAAGAGAAGGACAACCCACGTCTTGTAACTATAGAAACTAATTGAAAGCAAATAGGGATAATGATATACTCTTCTCTTTCAATATTTATTTACAGACATCGCTCTTCCTGGTGACATTTGTAGGAGCCCTAACTATCATCGTTGGAATTTTGTGTGGTTTGCAGACACACCCAGTTCGCAGACGTGCCGAGGTTCCGATGTTGGTAGTTGAGAAAATAGAGGATGATTCATCCCCCCAATCGCTTTTTGCCAGAAGAGGATGTGTCAAAAAGGTACATATATTTGGCAGCGACAGAGAAATGCGTCACATACCAGAACTGAAGGAATACATGGACATTTTCCGAAAGAGCAATCTACCTCTAAATGCTGCGGGCATCGATTGTGTTTCTGAGGGGTACGACTGTGACATCGTCCTCACCATGGGTGGTAATGTGGACTATCTTGAGGGGAAAGACGCGGTTGTCTTTGGATTGGTTCCCACGGAGTTCCGCGGGGAAGGGAGAGAACAATTCAAGAAGTTGTTGGAATTGCGACCGGCTACAGGTCAGACGTGGATATATTTCAGCACGGAGCCGCCGCTACGTGTGCTTAGGTGGACCAGAGATCTCGACCTTATGCGCCTCAAGTATCATGTCCTTATGACCTATGATTTGGATTCAGAAATAGTCGTTCCTTTTGGTTACTACAGGCCCTTTCACACAACAGGTGTTCATGCGAGCTCCAACCAGACTTTGGAGCCCATTTCCAAGATCCACTCTTGGGAAAGGAAGGCATGATAGCGTGGATGGCCAGCAACTGCAAAGCGTTTTGGCCACGTACGGAATTCATCAGTCAAATGAGGGATATGCTCCCACTCGATGACTATGGTAAATGTGGTCGGAAAGAGTGCCTCCCATTACGATCCGAAGAATGCAACAAACTTATGGCACGCTATAAATTCTACTTGGCCATTCCCAATTCTGAGTGTAAAGACTACATCACGGAAAAGTTCTGGCTCCAGTCGCTGTCCTACGGCACGGTGCCGGTCGTAGTTGGCTCGCGGAAGGAATCTTACCAGGCGGTGGCGCCTCCGAACTCCTACATTCATTTCAGCGACTTCAAATCCATTGATGACTTAGCGGACTACCTAAATCGCCTCGACAAAGACGACGAGGCCTATCGCAGGTTCCAGGACTGGCGAAGTCAAGGAGAAGTGGTGCTCACCTTCCCGACACGCCCTACAATCTTCTGTAGAGCACTACCTCATCTCCATGAGAAACGAGATGTGAAGCCGTACAAGTATCTTAGCGATTCACCCTGGTTCAAAGGTTGTAGGATGACTCCAGACAGAAAAGTGTTTGATCTGAGCAAACAAGAACAGAAGACCTTGTCTAAATTTGAAAATTGGTCGGTATGGCGATGATCAAAAATTGAATGTTTGACTATTAAGATGAACTAATTATACCGTCGTTATTAACGTTACTGCCGTCCGACCTCGTATGAATTTTCTCGTGCGTTAGGGCAGTTTCAGTGCATTCAGTTTAGTCCTTGTGATATCGATAACGCACTTGTCCTGCGGGTGCGTGCATTATCACTACGGGCACTGACTAAACTTCGTGCACTGGCCCTGCGCTAACACACTCACAACAGTGCATTATTTGTATAATAATAATGATAATAATAATAATAAAGATAATTTTCTTTTTTTCTTTCACCCTTAAAGGTACTATGTCCCATTTGCAGGCCCCAACAAATGAAAAGGTTAAATTTCAACGGCATTTGAAATACAATACTAATTTAAAACTTCCCTCAAAACGAAAGCGCTTGAAAATGGCTTTTACTGGGAAAATAACGACCATTAGTTGTCGAATCGACTTAAGTGACTGCAATCACCTGAGTAATAGTCTGATTTGCATACCCTTTTATCGAATGGTCGTGGCTCCTGCATACGTGGCGCTAGGTCCGGCAAGCGGAGTCGAGCTACCACTCTGACTCATTTTTTCGTTCGGTCTGTTTGTCAAAATCCTCTGAAATTATTTCTTTTCAATGTACACTATTAAATTAAAATATATCGTCTCAAAAATATCCCTCACCGCTTTCTTGATGTAAAAAAAAACAGTAAATAATTCTCCAGATCTGTGGAAGACGTGTCACGATCTTGGTTTGTTTGACTCTCGGCTCAATCTCTTTCTCAATTTCTTTCTCCCTCATTCTACTGATCTAATTTCCTTTTCATAGAGCTTTTGAAATCGTTCAGTTCTTAGCTACATTAAATTTTTTTTTAAATCAATTTCTAAGCATACTTTGTTCATGTTAACACCTCAGCAAGCTCTGCTTCAAGTTAGTTCCTCTTTTCTCGTGCTTTCTTTTCCACTTTCCTGCATCTAATGTATGTTAATTATACATTCAATATATTTGTTTAAATTCAATATATGTGTTTAATTTCATTTATTATCTGTATAAAATTATATACACTTGAAATATTGTATCAAACCATATTATGTTCATGAAAATGTATGATGAAAAAAGAAAAAAGATGCAGAAACCAATAAATCAAATTATATTTCGTCGTTTCATTGCATATTTTTTTGTGATATAATTATTCTTGTATTATGTTTTGCATGAGAAATAAAATCATTTTAATCATTTTATTGGGATTTAGTAATTCCGATAAATATCAAACATGTGGCTGTAAAGAAGATTTATTTCATGCTTTTTTGAAATGTGAAATGATTATTCCCTTTTTTGAAAAATCGATGGTTTGATAAAGCATGTCTATAATGTAGATATTGATCTTAATATTGGTACCTTGTTAAAAACCAATTTGGATAAAAATATTGATGATATTGTTACAAATGACTTTTGGAGCTTGATATAAAACGATACTTTTGAGAAACGAAAAGGGGAAAGATGAAAGGATTTTTTTTTCTTCTTCAGAGTGAAGGTTTAAAAATGCTTGGAACCTTAATAATGTTGGCATCATTGCAAAGGGAATGTTACAATCTTCCTAATAATTTATATTTACTTTCAAAAAATGGTTACAGAATTGACTTATCTGCTATCAAAAGTGATGGAATTGCTGCCGGTTTTTTCCACCCTCGATCAGCCCCGCTCAAGTTTGCTCAGTAGGTTATGACTGGATCAGGCAAATAAATTTTTATTGAATTTACAAAAATCCAATGCTCTTTAGTTATAATTATTGATAAATCACCAGTAAATATTGTACCTGATAATACTATCATACAAAAAGTCTCTTCTGCGAAGTGCCTGAGAATGATAGTACATGATAAACTTAAATGGACGCTGCATGTTAATAATGTTTGTAAAATAATATCTAGAAATATTGGTATTTTGAACGAAGAAAATTGTATTTTCCATTTGTATACTGCTTAAGTTGTGCTTGACTTTAATACTTTCTTACTTGCACTTTCTTATGGTGTGTCATTATGATGTCTTTCCATTGTTGCTTTCGTTCAGAAATTTAAATAATCTGGGTATAACAATTCCATAACGTACGTCAGCCTCCGAAAGATCTAAATGTCAGTGGTCATATCAGAGATTTTCATTTTCGGATGAAATGAAACGTGAAATGGCACAATGACATCGTACGACACATGTTTAATGGAATCGTTCGAATGAGTTTTATACCTGACGAATCGAATCAAATCAAATCAAATCACCGATGATGGCGTCTTTTGATGTAATACCCACCTGTAGATATTTTGTTGGTGAGCTCTTTCTCCTGCCAGAAGTTCAACACAGACTTGAAGTGCTGAGGATTGCCACACACCATCTTCGGTTTCTTTCCTTTAAAACTTAAAAAGGCTTTCAGAGTGGGCTGCCCGTTGCCTTCGTATGCGAAACAGGGGTTCCATAACATGCCATCATATTGCGAAATATCCTCGTTGTACTGCTTGATGCTATGCGTCTTCTTGAGTGCTTTGTAGCTGGGTCGAATGACAAATGATTTATATATAGGGGTGTCAATAGAAGAACATTTAATACGACATTGCGACTGAAGTGAGAAAGAGAGGGAGAGAGAGAGAGAGAGAGTAAATTACAGAGAGAGTAATATAGAGAGAAAGAAAGAAAATGTACTTCTTGTAACTTGGCTAAATGGGGGAAGAGATCAAATAGGACCAAGAGAAAGAGAGAGAGAGAGATAGAGAGAGAGAGAAAGAACGAGGGGGAAATGAGAAAAGGTTCTGCGAGAGAGAAGAAAATGTAGGTCATGTGACCGTTGACTAATTACACCCACAATCTAATCAGTACCGTCTTTTACACACTTGGTCCAAATTTGGTTAAAATCCGTTCAATGGGTTTACGAGTTATTGCGGTCAAGAGAAGTGGGACGGACAACCCGAAAACATATTGCCTCCGGCACAACCTTCTGTGGCCGAGGCATAACAAGATAAGTTGAAACAATATAAATCTTACCGTCCAAGCACCATACTAGGATTCATCGTTGTCAAATTACTTTTCATCCCGGCGTCTACCTTGAACGGCAATAAAGGTGCTAGGTTGCATCTGTGACCGTACCGGGGTGAAGAAAAAAGAAAAGAATGATGCACAAAATATACGAAATTTATGTAGCACTGGCGGATTCAGGCCCGTGCCATCCTCTTTGAAATTCAACTTACATATCTTTGTTTACACAAACTGACACATTAAATTCCCTTAGGATTTTTTCTAGGGAGGGGTGCTCGGATAAAAGATGGTGGCGCCCATGAAACTGTATAGTTTGTAGGATTTTGTTAGAATGTATTGGTTTGTTATGGGTATTGATAGTTGTGCACTATCATGGACTTCTCATCGGTCAGTCAATAAATGGGTAAACGAGGCAGGGGCGGCGGAGCGTCTTCCAAAGTGTGTTAGGGGGGGGGGGGCACCAACACAAAGGGCACTGCTGGAATAAAAAAAAAAGGACACCTACAAAGGAAAATCTTAAACTGCACTTATAACATTTTAGACATTAATATATTATACCCCTACATTGTCTCGATTGTGATTACACTACCAAGGATGACATCAATATTTGTTTCTCTTTTTACCTGGCTTAAGATACGGCTGAAGTAACATACTTTGGGTGTGATGGTCTGAAAATTCATTTTTTAAAATTACATCTTATAAAGAGGACAAAAAGCAAACCCTGATGAGTTTTAGGCATAATCTAATGAAGAAAGACTGAAAAGTTCTTTTATAAGTAACATAATTGTAACAACTATAAATGCGAGGGAGCGTAGCGTGCGAGCTTTAAGGAAAATTTAAGAAAAGGGGCTCTCATTCGCTTTGAATTAGGGGCGCATGTTATGGAGAAAGGAAAAGTATGCATCAGAAGAGAAAAGGACCGTTATAAAGAAAAGGTGCTCGTGTCAAAGTAAAAATGGGCAAGAAGAGAAGGGGCAGTACTTTAACAGGGAAAGGGGCACTTTGGGGTTATCAGGTCAACATTGCGATCTTGGGAGCTATAGAGGAAGTTTTTATAGCTGTACGGTTGCTGTAGCTGCAGAGCGATTAGCTGAGACCTTGGGTACGGATTAGAATATAATTTAACCACACCAATTGTTTGATTGGAGAGTTATCTAAAACAATGGTCATTGATATACTTTAAGGATGCTTTTATTTCATAAAATAATGTATGTTTACACCATAAGATGATTATTGTTATATACATCTACTTTAGTGGTATGCGGCTCTGTATATAGGTAACCCCTTTTAAGTAGCTCAGAGAAAATCCACCTCCCCTGCCTTGCATGGATGGTGTAGCGAGCCTCTATCGTTGCTATACTTTGAATTTATTCTTATTAGAACGCTAAGAAACACTGAAATGATGAGACGAACCAACAAAAACGGATACCTGCCGGGTTGAACAAAAACCGCGTCCCCCAGTGACGAACCAGGCTGAGGTCGGAAAATTGAATACTGGTTCCAAATCCAAATCTTGAAATAAACTCATAGATTGCAAAGCAGCAACTCTAATATCGAGTTTTAATGTCCGGTCCCTCAAACCAAAGGAGAAGGAGAACTCACAGCACTAGCTGAAGAAAAGCTGAAGAAAATGTCTTCAGGCACCAATAATACAGTGAACAGCACATTCGGAGGGGTCGGTATATTTATGAGTCCTTTTGCTTATAAGTCACTGTAATACCTTGAAAAGGTATACTTCTAGCCAAGTTCAGTGGAAATTCATCTCCAACTGTTATCACCTGCTAAAGTCCAATCAATTGTTCCCCAGAAAATGAAGCTGTAAATTTCTATAGCTTACTGTCTGATGTCATTAAAAAGATCCCTCTGCACAACATGAAGATTATCTGTGGTGACATGAATGCACAGGTTAGCTCTGCAGACAGCAAGGGTTTTACTTTTGGCAATAGAACTAACAGAAATGGGCAGTACTTGCTGAACATGACATTCGAATGTGACCTGATTGCTTTCAAAAAGCCAAAGAAAAGACGTGGACATTTACATACCCAAATTAGAGCCAGGCACAACTAGACTATATCCTATTGAAGTGTGAACGACTGTCAAGCTTACAACTATTTTGGCCCTTTGAACTCAGACCATCGAATTGTCTCCACCAGAACGCAACTAGGCTTGAGAAGCAACAAGCATTAGGTAAAAGCCAAATCAAATCTTCCTCATGACTGGCAGCGCTTTAAACCAGACTGTAGTATCAAGGAAGCATATACAGTGGAGGTAAACAACAGATTTGAAGCATTGTATCAGGGTATCGAGAATCATACAGCGAATGATATCTACTCCGCACTTATGGAAGCACACGAAGGAGCAGCCACGAAATACGTACCAAAGAGAAATGGCAAGAAGAAACGGGTGCAATGGGAAAACGAAAAGATCAGGGAGAAACGGAAATGCCTTTAAAGGAAGCATACAATAACAAGAATGGCGCACCAACTGCCTAACATGCAGAAACACTTGACAAAGCCAAGATCTCAAGGATACATACGATGAAGAGCAGTCAAATTACATAGCTCAACAATGCACTGAGATCGAGATTGGTGTAGTCCAACAGCAGACTAGAAAAGTATCGGATATTGTGAAAGAGATCACTGGAAAGCCCTCGACCTCAGTGGATCAGCTTAGAGGTAAAACACCCCAAGAGAGACTAAACCAGTGGAAAGATCACTTTTCTAATCTTCTTGGTCAACCTTGCTCCACCAGATAACAACAACCCAGTAAGAAAGATGGTCCAAGAGACACTCCCAATCAAAACAAGCAAATTTACCATTGGAGAACTCAAAGTGGCAGTCCCCTCCCTCTCCAATAAAAAATGGCCAGGTGTGGATGGAATCCCAGCAGAGGTATGGAAGCCTGGTGCCCTTGACCAACAGCTTTTGGAAGTATGTAACAGAACGCTTATCCATGGTGAGAAACCAGACTTGTGGTCTAGGAGCATAATCATCCCTGTACCCCAAAAAGTAGATCTCAGTACCCCTCAAAACAACCATGGTATAGCACTGACCCAAGTATATTATTACTCTGATGCACTGACCCCTGCAAAAGTATTAAACAAAATGCTTTTGACTAGTATTCGTTGTCAACTGGAATCCTTTCTCCGCAAGAACCAGAATGGATTCCGTCCAGGAAGATCTACAGTAGCGCAAATTCTAACTTTGTGAAGACTGGTTGAAGGTATTAAAGCAAAACATCTGACAGCAGTGCTTACGTTCGTGGATTTTAAGGGCCTTCGATTCAATCAATAGTTAGATAATGATAGAGATCTTAAGAGCCTACGGAATACCACAGGCCATAGTTACAGCAGTAGGGGCGATGTACAAATATACCACAGCTCAAATCCGTTTACCAGATGGAGAGACTAACTCCTTTACCATCTTAGCAGGAGTGCTTCGAGGAGATACCTTAGCACCATACCTTTTCATCTTGGCATTGGATTATGCTCTAAGAATGGCTACTGAAGGGTTTGAGGATCTAGGCTTTACCCTAAAGGAAAGGAAAAGTAGCAGATATCCCACTGTAATGATCACAGATGCCGACTTTACTGATGATATTGCACTGATTTCAGACAATCTGGAAAAGGCACAGAAGCTCTTAGAACAAGGAGAGTCTGCAGGAAGCCAAGTCGGTCTACAAATAAATAGTACTAGACAGAATTCATGATGTACAACCTCCGTGAAGGCGAGATTTGTACTGCTGACAGGACAAAGTTGAAGCAGGTCCAAGACTTTCAGTACCTTGGCTCGTGGGTTGATCAGTCAAAACAAGTTCTGAATATCCGAAAGGCGAGAGCCTGGATGGCTTTGAACAAGCTGACAGCCATTTGGAAATCAAACCACGGTATACTGAAAGTCCTTTTTTTATTAGGGCTTCAGTGGAAACTGTACTGCTCTATGGATCAGAATCCTGGACATTGACGAATAGCCTAGAAAAACAACTTGATGGTAGCTATAAAAGACTCTTGAGAACAGCACTAAATGTCAGCTGGAAGGACCATTATGACAAACACAGAGTTGTATAGGGACATTACACCGATCGCAGACAGACTGAGAGACCGCCACCTCCGATTCAGTGGTCTTTGCTTGAGGAGCAAGAGTGAAATCATTTCACAAATGCTCTTCTGGGAGCCCTCAAGGGGCAAACGCACCAAAGGGCGCCCAGCAATGACTTCCATAGACCAGTTAGAAAAAACACATCTGTCTACCGAGGTAGGAACTCTCAAAGATCATGGAGAATATTACTGAATGGAAAAAGCTTGTCAAATCAGTGCGAGTACGCTAGACCTAGTAGCAGTAGCATGCACTTTGATTTGTTTAGAGATATTAATGTCACAGTTAATTTAATCTCATCTGTGTACTAAGGGTCATTTTGTAGCAGTCTGTCTTTTCAAAATGAACAAATATTTGTTCATTATTTGGTTTGTGCGCGAGTGAGAGTCGATTTTTATTATCATTTAGCTGAAATAATGTAAAGGTGAGCCTTGAGAAGGGGTAATAAATTACATCTGGACTGTTTTGCAAATGAAAATAATGCCAAACAGACGTGAAATTTGAATCCAAATCTTTAAACCAAAATAATGAACAAAGATTTGTTAATTTTGATAAGATATACTGTTTTGTGTTGATCTTTTATGACAGGAAGGAAAAGATAGGCCAACTCAGTATTTTGGGGTTGGAGATTTATTTTTCTATGTAACCGATATATTTATAATTAACAATGTACTGATTTACAGTAGGCTTGCGGGTGCACCATGCGAGAGAGAGGGAGGATTGAGGAATCCTGAAAAGGACTCGGTAACCTTTCTTGAGGGTTTGTAGTCCTAAAAAGGACTGTTGTTATAGTCTTGGTAAAGATTTTTGGGTATCTTTCTTAGCTTATAGTTGTAAGGAGAACTATATCGCTTGGAGAGGATGAGTGGCGGGAGTGGACCAACAGTCTTTTTCAAGACTATACCAACAGTCCTTTTCAGGACTACAAACCCTCAAGAAAGATTACTCCCTCTCTCTCACATGGTGAACCCGCAAGCCTACTGTATATCTACATTACCATGCAAGCCGACACTTACAAGCAGTACTGATTGTTTGACTCGCCAAAATGCTAGTCGTCAATGATAAACGTGCTACTGCAAATATACTATATAAGCGGAATATTATTATTATTATACAGTAGGCTTGCTGGTGCACCATGTGAGAGAGAGGGAGGATTGAGGAGTCCTGAAAAGGACTCTCGGTAATTTTTATTGAAGGTGTAGTCCTGATTATTATTATTCCCCAAATTTTATGATCTGAACAAATAAACGGGTTCACCGTCAACATTCTGGCAACGATTGGCCAAGTATTGATACATGTGCTTCCTTAGCATCGTAACCCTAATACTCCAAAGACCCGATACTACTTACCGGAATACATAATCATGTTTATCGACGTCTTTTCCGCAACTGCTGTTTAGCATTATACCACTGTTTCCCACGACTGCGCATGATCGATATCTGGTTTCTTGCGGAAATGGATTGGTCTGTGCACGGATGTAGATGAGAAAATTGCGAAAAATAAATTACTGTCAATTGAAAAAAAAGAAATGACTACATTTTTCAAATACCGTTTTCAAAATATATTGAGATTTCTAACCGTTAAAGGTAATACAAAGTTTTGGTATGGGGTCATGAATTTGGTTCAAATGAACATATTGGAAGCATATGCGATCCTACAATATTAGTGATCGTCGTCGCGGTCGAAATCGAGTCTTAAGTTATGAAATTATAAATAATAATCACTTTATGTTGTATAGCTCCCTCTCAAGGTCAAGATATTAATTAAGCTATAAAGCAATGTTTCTTGACTAATATCGACCGTCTAGCTATTGCCATTTGCAAATTATATACCACAACTACATATTCTGAGATTTCCATGGTCGCAGCTACCATAGTACGGCCGTAGGAGCTATTTGAAATTTATCAAAATTTATCGGGAGCACCGGTAAATCTTAAGTTTTAATTTTTCTCGAAAACAGAAGCGTTTTAGAGGCTAAAATTTATAGTGCTTTTATTACACCCACAGGGGCATCCAAATATATCATAATTGTAAAGAATCACTATCCACCCATTTTTCAAAAGTCCCAAAACTTGTAATACCTTTAAGCTAGCGATGAGTTTATTAGGCCTACATTAAAGGCGGGGTATTTTACCTGTATCGCTACCACAGTGCACTGCTGTTAATGTATTTCTTATTGGGCCATCTTTCGGTGAAGGCGTACAAAGAGTTCAGAAAACGTCTCAGCTTTCGAACGCGGAAGTAGCATTTCGCAGCCAATGAACAGCTTCGTCGGTTCGTAAAGTCAACAAGGAATCAATGAGCCATACACCCGAGTTTTGGAAACTTTATTTAAATAAGTCTAAATGTAATCTAATTGAAAGCGGTTTTTTTTTTAAATTCAAAGAGTAATTGGAAAACTATCAGGAAATCTTTATACTACAAACAAATTTGATCTCATGTTACTTCTCGCCATTATTTAAAACAAGACACTCGAGCAGTGTGTCGGGTATGCCATTTCCTTAGCCACACGACTTAGCGAGGACTCTCACTATATTAGGGACTTTTAGATTCGCACGAAGACAATAGGTCTACGCTACGATCGACGTCCTGTTAATGCACTGCCGTGAATGGACGTCACACGTGTCAGTCCACGCAAATCTAAAAGTCCCTATTATTTCGCTTCCACGATGATTGCGGCTCAATAAACTTATTGGGGAAGGTTCATGGCTGATTGTCAACGAAACGGAGTTAAGTCTTTTGTCAATTCTGCTAGTTGCTACGGCAGGCAGCCAGTGAAAACGAATTCGTTTGATAAAATTATGGAAATGCAAGCACTACTTTAAATAAACAGAACTTTGTCATTCCTTGCTCATTTTTCCTGATTGAGGTGTCATATGAAATGGCAGAAACTCAACTTTCTAGAAATGCGATTTTCTCTTTGAAATTTAGATACAGTCCGCCAAATAAGTTTTTGGTTTCCTCTCTTCAAATTTATTTTTATCACTCATGCGTGAAATATGCATCATATGACTTACATCAAATGAAAGAGAAGATCTAAGCTTTCCAAATATGTGTCATTTATTGATGATATCTGTGACTAAGTTATGATAAAACATCGATAATTCTCGGTTTCGTTTTTTCTGGGACGCACTGTATATATATATATATATATATATATATATATATATATATATATGTATATATATATATACTGATGTGGCTAACATGGGTAAAAAAGACCCAACTATCATTTCATTCAATTGCCTTGTTACAAAATCTCACCTTTGGAAGTTGTTCGAAAATGGTATCTGGAATTGCCGCGACTCTATTATGAAAGACGAAGTTGATTTTCTGTTTCCTTTTAGTGTTCCCTTTGTGCAAAATAATTTGAGCATTGTCTCCTAGTTCCGATCGGTATTTGGCCAGCGCCTGTCTGCAAATTGTGTATTAAGAGAATAATGTCTTTGGTATCAGTGGCGTAATGAGCAAAAACGTTTGGGTGGTCAGAAGAAAGAAGGAAAAAAAATCCGCATTACCACCAAGAAGCATAATGCAGGGGCGGCGGAGCGTCTTCCAAAATAGGGGGGAGGGAGGGGGATCACCAGCAAAAAAGGGGCACCTACAAAGGGAAACATGAAAAAACATACACCATTTTTAGACATTGGTATATACCCGTACATCGCCATGACATCAATATTTGTTACTTTCTTTACAAGATACAAGATACTGCTTAATTAAGCAACAGACTTTCCAGTTGGGTGTGATTGTATGTATATTAATGTTCAAGCGAGCGAGCCAAAATTTGTAGATTTGTGAGGTCCCAAGTGCGAAAAATTACATCTTTAAAAGAAGACAAAAAAAAAAACCTGATGTGTGTTAAGCCAAATCTAATGATCAAAGACTGACAAATTCTTTATAAGTAATATAAGTATAAAAACTATAAATGCGAGCGAGCGTAGCAAGCGACCTATAGGATAAATAGAAAAAAGAAAAAGGGGCTCTATTTCGCCTTGAATTAGGGGTGTATGTTATGGAGAAAAGAAAAATAAGCACCTATCAAAAGGGAAAAGGGCAGTTGTTATAAAAGAAAAGGTGCTCGTGTTAAAGTAAAAAGGGCAATTGACAGAGGTGAAAATGGAACTTCTTCCACCTGAAAAGGAATACTCAATACAGCTGGAAAAAACACATGTGAGAATGGAAATGGGGGCATATGTTGAATGAAAAGGGCGCCTATCAGATTTTGCTACGGCATTTATCAAATGTTAAAAGGGGGAGAAGCTCATATAAAAAAGAAAAGGGGCACTTATCCGACGGAAATATGGTACTTATTAGAAAGGAAACGAGGCACGTGTCAAATAAAAGAGGCACTTATAAGAGGTGAAAAGTGGCATTAAAAAGAAAGGGAAGGGGGTTCTTATTACGAAGGAAAAGTACACTTATTTAAAAGGAAAAACGGCTCGAGTCAAAGTGAAAAAATAGCAAAAATGTCAGAGGTGAAAAGGCCAATTTCTCTCAACTGAAAAGACGTACTCACCATACACATATGTAAAGAGACGAAAAGGACAGTTATCAGAAAAGAAAAGGGGCACTTGTTCTATGAATATGGGGATTTTTTTGTGGGTACGTGAAAATGTGCCCCCCATCGGGAGTTCCGCCTCTGGCATAATGGACAAAAGTGTGAAGAAAAAATAAAAAAATCATGTCATTTCAGCAACATTTGTACATCATTGGTATCGAATTAGAAATAAACCACGTTTGAATTTTATTTGAGGGTCCACTTCCCCCAAGCCCCCCCCTCCCCCATCAGTAGGCCAGTGTTTGGTATGATTCCGGTCCGATGCGGTTCTAGAAGAAAACTGTGGGTGCGAGGATTTTTAGGGATAGGGGCGGGGTCAGGTTTTGGGGTACTGTGTACTATTAAACGTTACGTTGAAAATATTGAGGTGTTTTTACTACTTATATTTTGTGCATTGTGTCGATATCATGCTTTCGATGTCTTTTTCTACATGATTTTTTATATAAAACGCAATATGTAAAATCCAACAATGAATTTCCGTGTCATTAAGGGACGAAATAAAATTGAATTGAATTGAATTGAATCCCGATTATTACACTTTGGACAGAAGTTGCGTTGCATACATATTATTTTAGTTCATTATGTTGTTGATGTTATCTGCTGTCATTTAGTAAAAATGATTTTGACCTCACCTGAAAGTTTCCATAATTGTGAGGTCCGCAGTCCAATTCCGCTTTAATAAGTTTTCATAAAGATAAAGCTGATGATCATTAATATCTTTGAACTTCCACAGTTTGCTAGTAAGGAAATCAACAGAGGAGCAGAAAAAATGAAAACATAGTATGTTAATAAATCAATATGATTAGTTGCTACGCCGCATTGAAACAACAACCTTTACGAATAATAGTGCGTAGCTAGCCTGTTTCTCAAATAAAGGTCAACCCGCTTGAATTAACTCATTTTCAAATTATGGTAAATAAGAAAATCTAGAGGTTATCTTTTGAATTAATAAGTCAGATCGAAATATAATTATCATCATCACTATTATATTCATTAGTATTTGATTTGTTCAGTATAATTGTTCTTCTTCCTAGTCTTATTATCAATGATGGTAATGAAAATACAATGATAGCAAAAGGTTTATTAATTCTGACGGTGTACTTTCATTGACTATTGGATAATGATCAAAGTAGATCTGTAATGTGTAAGTCGTCTAGCTGATACTTACATGGTATCATTCCAGGGGATAAGGTGGTTCAACGTGTCGTGTTTCTGTGTCGTCTGATTTTGCGATGTAGTATTCTGTAATTTGGAGCTAACGTCTTCCACTTCAAAGCATTCACTAGGATGTAACGAATGAAAACAATAAAAATAAAAATCCTATTTCAATACTGATATCTACACTTTAATAATAAGAAATAATACTTATGTGCAACGATTATGATAAAAATGGTATTCATATTTTCATAACATATCTCGATACGCCCCTTCCCTCTCGTTTTATCTCTTTCTATCTCTGACTCTCTCCCACTCGTTCCCTCTATCCTTCTCCCTCTCCTTTACTTAATTTACCTTTGAACACATCCTCTTCTTGCGATGTATCTTACGCTTGTGCTTATATGTTCCAATATATAATTTGTTTTAAAGACCGTCAACACTACTGGGCCAGAAGAGATTAGACAACACAGCGAGGTCACTGGCAGGTGGCTATCTCATTAAATCAGCTCTCAAATAACACAAGAAAAAGAGGATCATGGGGGACCAACAGGCACCGATTGGGGAAGTTTTCTGTATAGAGGGAGCAAGTAGCTACAAGTAGGACAGTGAGGCTTTGACATAACAGTTGACCTTTTGTGCAATATTTACAATATAATACTACTACATATATTTGTATTCGCTTAAGATACTTTTACTCTAACCTCTGACCAAAACACTATATCGGAAAGAGAAAGGGGGTCAAATTCTCAAAAACCTGAAGTTTCTGAAAAGGAGACTATACGGACCCCAAATGATTCCCTTGAACCGCCCCTGTTCTGAGCTGGATGCATACCATAGGGCGGGAGGACGTGTATTCCACTGGGGTAGATACGGCGGGACCGTGTGTATCCGGGTGTGTATTTGTGACGTCACCATAACGTAACCAATGAGTACTGCAGCTGACAGTATGACAAGGAACCAGAAGCGTCTCGGAATGCATCCATCAGATCTAGAAATAATACTAATAATGATAAACACATATTTCTAAAGCACTTAATAACAACAATTTTCCCTAAGCGCTTTATAGGCTTAACTTCAATCTTAACTATAACTTAACATACTATACATGCAGACGAGTACAACATTATTTCAATAAATAAATGCATACTTCATTAACGAATTATTTCCTTCTATTCCTACTTCTGCTTGGGGAGGCCATTGCAAAAGCTCAGTCGCCACAATACAGTGAAGACGTTAGGTGTGAGTAGAGGGTGCTGGTCTGAAGAGGGGAGTTTGCAGGGTCAAAAGACAATACATGTGAATGGGTATTTAATTATTACAAAATGAGGGGACACATTACATTGTAATATAGGGACACACATTGTTTTTATTGTGCAGAACATACTTTTTTTATTGACTTACTTATTGAATGAAACTATAAAACCAAAATGCATTTTGTATTCTAACAATTGGAGTACAAAGAATAATAACAGGTGAATGAAATGCATAAACACCACAAACACCTGGGAAGGAAGCGTTCATAAATTTGAATACATATAGTTGATAAACGACTCCGCATGAAACTATAAAACCAAAATGTAATTTGCGTTTTGGCAATTGGAGTACAAATAATGATAGCAGGTGAATAAAATGCTTCAACACCACAAACACCTTGGAATCTAGGAAGCATCCATAAATGTGAATAATTTAGTTAAAAAACGACTCCGCATGTGGACGTTTGGTGGAGCAAAAAGCAGTGGATTCTTAACAACACGAACCCATTTAACAGAATGTCTGAACGTAAATTAAATTTGCGCGGTTGGAAAATGCAGTAAATTAAAACAGTAAAATGGCTCTTATTTTAAAATTACTCATTAAATAAAACCCAAAACTTCAGTGATATCAGACAAAATATGTTGTATCTTACTAATAATTAAACAAGATGTATAAACATTGTGAAAGTATAGCATTCTACGATAAAAGACACCGATTTAGCGAAAATGACGTCATTAGAACCTGTTTATGTGCGCTTCCATTAGGGAATTCAAGGTCAAAAGGTCAATTCAGACGCTGATAAGTTATTTGTCAAGACTTTTTGTTTCCTTTATTCCGACAAAATTATACAATCAATCAAAACATGTTTAATACCAGAAGAAAGCGGGGGGGGGGGGAGGCAAAGGCCTTTTGCCCCACCCCCATCCGCAACTTGTTGGCGGGAAAATTGCAACTGCATGATATCCCCCTTCTTTCTTTACTTCTTCCTCAATTTTCCTTCCCTTTATCTCCTCTTTTCCTTTTTTCTTTCCATTTCCTTCCTTCCTTCTCTCTTATTTTGTTTTATTGGGGGGGGGGGGGGAGGCAACAACCTGGGAGGCAAGGCCCTTTCGCCCCCCGATCTCCTTCCCCCTTTTCTTTTCTTCTTCCTCTTCTTTCTTTCCCTTTCTCTCCTCTTTCCCTTTCCCTCTCTTCCTTCTCTCTCTCTCTCTCTCTCTCTCTTTTGCGGATCACAGAGGAACAACAGTTTAAGTTAAGTCTAACGTTAACGTTAATTTGTTATTAAAATGTAGAGTACAGCCTTTGGCCTTAGGCCTAATTTAGGTCGTAACTAATTTAGGTCGTAACTGTTACTGTTTTAAAATCTAAAGTAAAATTAGACGGTTTTCATGGTTAAACCAAGTAATTGAGAACAAAAAAGTTTACCCGTCACTGAGACCAGGTCAATCAATCTTCTAGATACATTATTAGGGTCTAACGTTAGTAGATATAAGGTAGATGCAGGCGCGGATCCAGCGGGGGTGAGCGGGCCTTGCCCCCCTCCCTTCCCCAAAAGAGAGAGAGAAGGAAAAGAGGGAAAGGGAAAGAGGAGAGAAAGGGAAAGAAAGAAGAGGAAGAAGAAAAGAAAAGGGGGAAGAAGGAGATCGGGGGCGAAAGGGCCTTGCCTCCCTGGCTGTTGCCTCCCCCCAATAAAACAAAATAAGAGAGAAGGAAGGAAGGAAATGGAAAGAAAAAAGGAAAAGAGGAGATAAAGGAAAGAAAAATTGAGGAAGAAGTAAAGAAAGAAGGGGGATATCATGCAGTTGCAATTTTCCCGCCAACAAGTTGCGGATGGGGGTGGGGCAAAAGGCCTTTGCCTCCCCCCGCCCCCGCTAAAAAAAAAGAGAGAGAAGGAAGGAAAAGGAAAAAAGGAGAGCTAAAAGGGACCAAAAAAGAAGAAGAAGAAAAAAAAAAGGGTGAAAAGAATTTCGATGCGGTGTTCGAGTAGAATTCTGTGAGATGATGATATAATTTTTCGTAGCTTGAAGTGTCTCTATCCAGATATATGTTGATAGTATTATAGAATATAGAAGCCTGATATGACCTTCTGCTCGTAACTGACAAGTCACAGCATTAAAATTAAATTGCAAATAGTGTTCAACAACACGATGGTGGATGAAACTTTCTAATATTCGAAGATATATGACCCTCAGACCATATTGTTTCATTATTTTTTATTCAATCAATCAACGTCATAGAATTGATTCATCACGCTCTTCAATTTATTATTTCACCTTTTAATGTACTTTCATTCTTATGCATCACGAAAGAACACTGAATTGGATTCTTCAATGTTTGTTTTGATTAATTTCCTCCCCTTTCCTTCTCCCTGTTTAATACTGATAACATTTTCAATTTTTCTTAATCAAGGCAAAATATTATTTTTCATATTTTCTTTATGCAAGACAGGGAGAGAGAGAGAGAGAATATGTTAAGTGAGAATTATCGAGTACAACTATGAATTGCATCCTTTTCAATATTATTCAATTCGCTGAAAATCTTTATTTTATAATTCCACTGGGGCGATTTTTAATTTTGCAATCGCCCCCGTGGACAACCTGGAGGGGGCAATTATGGAGCTCACGGGGGCGAGTCGCCCATCGCCCCCGTGTATTTTGAGCGCTGTTCCTACGGCATGTGTGGTCACATATTCTGCGGCGCCCGGGAGGTGCCCAGTGAATTGCCTGTATTACATTTGCCCCGAGCGCCGTACGATAAATTAGTCTACGATTTTTCGTGCGATTTTGGGGACAACGTAGGAGGCTACGGGCTACGATATTTGTGTTTACATTATCTACGAGCATCGTGCTATTTCTTGTATTGGCCCTCGGGGGCAGGCCGGGGCAAATCCGTACAGAGGCTGCTCGGAGATTGTACGGAAATCGTGCAATTTTAATGCAGTAGCCGTGCAATCTCCGCAGTGTAATTCAGGCATTTGGTCAAGTGAATATGTAAGGCGCCCGTAGGATTGCCGGTCGGGTGCCGGGCGGATGTCCTCTGACAACTGCGCCTCATTATTCAAAGCTGCGTTGTACATTGTGAATTAACAGAAACAAATCGTGAGTGCCCGCTAGCCCTCACGCTAGCCTGGCCATTTCTATAATAAATACCGTGGAAGCGACTAATATTAGAGTCTAGCAGCCTACATGCGAGGTGTATCATGCATGACAATCATCAGATGAAGACCTAGCTGGCCCTTGTAAATGAGACAGCCATCGCAACCATCGGGCGATGGAATTCAAAAGTTTAATTAGGTGAAACGTACGAAGTCTACGTATCACCTATTGATTTCGTCAAGATTTGTATTATTAGGTGATACGTACGAAGTCTACGTATCACCTATTGATTTCGTCAAGATTTTTATTAGGTGATACGTACGTAGACGTATCACCTATTGATTTCGTCAAGATTTGTCTTTATTTATTTTTATTCTGCCATGAATTTGTTCGCAGGATATCTCAAGACTCAATAAAGCCATTATCATGAAACTTTCAATGATGATAGATCTTAGTCTAACTTAGAACTGTGGGACTTTTCAAAGACTCAAAGTCATCGTGACGTCATCCAGGCGCCATTTTGTGAAAATCAACTTATGATCATATCTTCATAACGGAGAGGCATTTCTCATTTATAATTATCAGGATTAAGATCAATATCCGTCCGGGCAATTTCAGGTCAATAAAGGCGCAAACCTGCGCGTACGCTTACGTGCGCGCGTTAACGCGCGCATTTTTTTTTTAATGCTCAAAATCATTTCAATTTTTTTTTGCATACGTTTCAGGCCATTATAAGTATTTAATAAAAAATCGTGCTAAACACGCATTTTTGCGCGTTTTCGTTCGTCACGGCCGAACGAAAAAAAAATCCTCAGCAATAACTTTTGACAGAATATACCTCATACATTTCCGATCAATTTGATACCATGTTCATCTCTGTATCACTATTAATAACGGAATGAGCGTCCGTTCAAAATAACTGTCCGTACGCGCGAATTTTGTAATACATATTATATATGGACAAAAACATGCCTATAACAAGTCCATTATAGCCCTTTGGTACGTTTGTTTACCGCCAGTTTGTTTTCATATTTAAAACGAGTATGAGTCGGAAATATGATCTCATGTCTCATTTGGCCATTAAGTATATTTTGACATTATCATATTGACCTTGGAACTCAAAATACGAATTTGCATATTGTGACGTCAGCATATTAACGGAAAATGATTGTATCTCTCCAAATATTGATCAATTTTCTTCTAAATTTTGATATGTTGTGGCTAAGAAAATTATCTACAAGATCAACGTACATTATTTAACATTTTGATGACATCATTATAGTGAACATTTTAATTAAAGGCGACATGTCAGAATTTCCTTAGTTTGCGTGTAAGGCGTATGGGGGTGACAAAAAATCATCATCATCAATATCGTCATTATCGTATTTATGAACATTATCATTAGATCATCATCGGCACACTTTCATGATAAAAAAAATAGCATACGTATCACCTAATTCGTCAAAGTGACGAATTAAAGTCTAGTTAGGTGATACGTACGAAGTCTACGTATCACCTATTGATTTCGTCAAGATTTTTATTAGGTGATACGTACGTAGACGTATCACCTTTTGATTTCGTCAAGATTTTTATTATTTATTTTTAGGTGATACGTAACGAAGTCTACGTATCACCTATTGATTTCGTCAAGATTTTTATTATTTAGATGGTCTGTCGTTTTCGACAGATCACCTATTGTTTTCGTCAGAATTTTCTTTCTTCTTTATTATTATTTATTTATTTATTTATTTATTCTTTATTTCTATTTCTCCCCCATTTTTGTTCATAGGAAAGCTCAAGATTGGTTGTGTTAATTTCTTTCAATTTGACACAGTCATAGGTCATTGTCATGAGACGTGACAGGAACATTTTCAAGGTCATCAGGTCATCGTGACGTCATCCGGGCGCCATTTTTTGGAATCACATTATCCATCATATCTTCATGATGCATAAGCAAAGGTCATTCATATTCATATCACATATACTTTAGGTCAAGGGTCAACAGGTCATGTCATCAAAGGTCACATAAAGGTCATGACGTGCGCGTACGCGTGCGTCAAAATTTCAAAATGCTCAAAATCACTCAACTATTAAATGAGAGTACGAATCAGGTCATTTTAAGCATTTGAAAAATTTGCTCGTACGCACTTATGCGTGCGCGTTTCCGCGCGTACCCGCGCGTAATGTCATTTTGCAACATAGAATCGCCAAATTCTTTCTGTCATCATATTCAACACATTCTTCCAAGCATTTTGATACCTTGTTCACTTTTTTCTTACCATTTATAACGGAATGAGCGTCCGTTTAAAGCCCCTCTACACTAGTTTGTCCTGCAGGGATTAGACCCCTGCATGATCACTGACAGGTGGTTATCTCATCAAATCAGCTCTCTATTAACAAAAGAAAAAGGGTACCATGGGGGACCAAAAGTCACCGATTAGGCATTGTTTGCTGTACAGAGGGCACAAGTAGCTAAGTAGTGCAGTGGGGCTTTAAGATACATGTCCGTGCGTGCGAGCTCTTGTAATACATTGCATATATTGGCAAAAACATGCCTATACAAAATCCATTGTAGCTCTTCAGAATGGATAGATACCCCAATTATTTTTCATATTTAGATAGATTATGAGTCGGAGATATGATTTCATGTCTCATTTGACCCTCAATTAACTCATGACGTCATCATAATGGCCTCCGAACTTAAAATTTAAATTTGCATATTATGAATTAAGCAGATTTTTGGAAAATTGATTGTATCTCTGTAAATATTGATCAATTTTCTTTCAAATTTTGATATGTTTTAGCTGAGAATGTTTTCTACAAATGCAGTTATCACGAGATTTCATTTTGACAATGGCATCATGGCGTATTTTTGCGATTAAAGGACGCTTCACGTGTAATCGCTATGGGAGATGTTTTGGTATATCAGTAACGCACTTGACTTCCAACCTCGAGATCCCTCGTTCGAGTCCGGGTGTCTCCAAGAATTTTTTCTCCACTTTTTTTCCTTTTGACCTTTCACTGTACCATCTCCTTTGATTATTTAAACACGTAGAATCGCAAATAATGTCACAAACAACCCTTTTTACTTTATTATTACCCTATGTTCACTTCATCCATTACTTTTTGCGTGTAATCCCTATGGGAGATGACTTTTTCTCAAATCTGGATTCTACATTCCTGTCTTTTGCGAGCAATATCGCCGTTATTTCTTCTTGGATTTTGGTGATTTTTAAGTATGTTGTAGCTGAGACTATAAATCAACCCTTATTTTTTCAATAAGATGTCAGGATCGCGCTCATGATCATGATCAGGATCATTATCATCATGATCATCATTATCATAATGATGATAATCATTTATCAATTATATTTTCATTTCTTTAAATAAGATAAAATCGTCAAAAGGTGTTCTTCATGATGTAAATTAGAGTCAAATGTGTAACTGGTTACTGCACAGGGTCAAAGGTCATATATTGTTTCAATCTATCTTCCCTAGATCCATGATGATCAAGGGGACACAATTTAAACTTGACATATAGATAGATCATAATGGGAGAAGTATTTTATAAAATAATATATCGTGTAATACATTATTCGTTATTTAAACCATTATTATACGTATCACCTAATTTGTCTAAGTGACGAATTAAAGTCTAGTTAGGTGATACGTAACGAAGTCTACGTATCACCTTTTGATTTCGTCAAGATTGTTATTTATTATTTATTATTTATTAGGTGATACGTAACGAAGTCTACGTATCACCTTTTGATTTCGTCAAGATTTTTCTTTATTATTAGGTGATACGTACGTAGACGTATCACCTTTTGATTTCGTCAAGATTTTTATTATTATTTATTTATTTATTTATTATTATTCTTCCTCGAATTTGTTCGCAGGATATCTCAAGACTGAACGAAGCCATTGTTATGAATCTTTCAATGATGATAGATCTTAGTCTAACTTAGAACTGCGTGACTTTTCAAAGACTCAAAGTCATCGTGACGTCATCCAGGCGCCATTTTGTGAAAATCAACTAATGATCATATCTTTATAACGAATAATAATTTTCATTCATATTTATCATGATTAAGATCAATATCCGTCCGGTCAAGTTGAGGTCAATAAACGTGCGTAAATGCGCGCGTGCGCGCTCGTCCGCGCGTTTACGCGCACGCAAAAATTAAAAATGCTCTAAATCATCCCAAATTTTTTTTGCATACGTTTCAGGCCATATGGAGCATTTGATAAAAAAATTACGCACACGCGCATGCGCGCGCGTTTTCGCGCGTACTGGCATTTTGCAACATAGAATCGCCGATTTTTTTTCTGTCATCATATTCGGTACATTTTTCCAAGCATTTTGATAATTTGTTCACCTTTTATTAACGCAATGAGCGTCCGTCAAAGTTGACAGCACGCGCGGATTTGCGTTATCTTTATCCACAATACATGGGCAAAAACATGCCTATATACAATTCATTGTAACTCTTTAGAATAGATAGAAACTCCCAATATTTTTTTCATATTTGGATAGATTATGAGTCGGAGATATGATTTCATGTCTCATTTGACCCTCAATTAACTCATGACGTCATCATAATGGCCTCCGAACTCAAAATTTAATTTGCATATTATGACGTCAGCATATTTTTGGAAAATTGATTGTATCTCTGTAAATATGGATCAATTTTCTTTTTAATTTTGATATGTTCTAGCTGAGACAATTTTCTACAAATGTAATATTCACAATTTTTATTTTTGACAAAAGTATCAGGGTGTATTTTTGCGATTGAAGGAGGCATGTCAATTTTTCGCATTTTGCGTGTATTCTCTATGGGACATGACTTTTTCTCAAAACTGGATCCTACACTCCTGTCTTTCGCGAGCAAAATCTCCGTTGTTTTAGCTTTGTTTTCGCTGAGCTTTGGATATGTTGTAGCTGAGACAATGAGCTATCAAAAGTGTGCCTTTTATTTTTCGATTAGATGCCAGGATCAAGCTCATATTTCACTTGCAAAGTAGGATTTCTGAATTCCATTTCCCGTTTACGTGTAATCGCTATGGGAGATGTTTTGGTATATCGGTAACGCACTTGACTTCCAACCTCGAGATCCCTGGTTCGAGTCCGGGTGTCTCCAACACTTTTTTTTCCTCACTTTTTTTTCCTTTTGACCTTCACTGTACCATCTCCTTTGATTATTTAAACACGTAGATTCGCAAATAATGTCATAAATAACCCTTTTTACTTTATTATTACCCTATTTTCACTTAATCCATTACTTTTTGCGTGTAATCCCTATGGGAGATGACTTTTTCTAAAATCTGGAGTCTACATTCCTGTCTTTTGCGAGCAATATCGCCGTTATTTCGGCTTGGATTTTGTTGATTTTTGAGTATGTTGTAGCTGAGACTATATGCTATCTAAATCAACCCTCATTTTTTCAATAAGATGTCATGATCGCGCTCATGATCATGATCATGATCATCATGATCATCATTATCATAATGATGATAATCATTTATCAATTACATTTTCATTTCTTTGAATAAGATAAAAATCGTCAAAAGGTGTTCTTCATGATGTAAATTAGAGTCAAATGTGTAACTGGTTACTGCACAGGGTCGAAGGTCATATATTGTTTCAATCTATCTTCCCTAGATCCATGATGATCAAGGAGACACAATTTAATCTTGACATATGAATAGATCATAATGGGAGAAGCATATGAATGGGAGAAGCAGTTTACAAAATAATATATCGTGTAATGCATTATTCGCTATGTAGACCATTATCATACGTATCACCTAATTCGTCTAAGTGACGAATTAAAGTCTAGTTAGGTGATACGTAACGAAGTCTACGTATCACCTTTTGATTTCGTCAAGATTTTCTTTATTATTATTATTATTTCTTTTTATTCTTCCTCGAATTTGTTCGCAGGATATCTCAAGACTGAATAAAGCCATTGTCATGAATCTTTCAATGATGATAGATCTTAGTCTAACTTAGAACTGCGTGACTTTTCAAAGACTCAAAGTTATCGTGACGTCATCCAGGCGCCATTTTGTGAAAATCAACTAGTGATCATATCTTCATAACGGAAAGTTATTTTTCATTCATATTTATCATGAATAAGATCAATATCCGTCGGGTCAATTTGAGGTCAATAAATGCGCGCAAAAATGCGCGTACGCGTAGGCGCGCGCGTTAATGCGCGCGTAAAATTTTAAATTGCTCAAAATCGTCTTAAATTTTTTTTGCATACGTTTCAGGCCATTATAAGCATTTCATAAAAAATCACGCAAAACACGCATTTTTGGACGTTTTCGTTCGTCACGGCCGAACGAAAAATAATTTCTCCGCAAAAGCTTTTGACCGAATATTCCTCATATTTTTCCGGAAAATTTGATACCATGTTTAGCTCTTTATCACTATTAAAAACGGAATGAGCGTCCGTTCAAGATAACCGTCCGTACGCGCGATTTTTGTAATACATTGCATATATGGGCAAAAACATGCCTATAAAAAGTCCATTGGGATGAATAGGGATTGCCAATTTTTTTTTTCATATTTAGATAGAGTATGAGTCGGAGGTATGATTTCATATCTCATTTGGCCATTAAGTACATCTTAACGTCATCATAATGGCCTTGGAAGTCAAAAATACAAAATTGCATATTATGACGTCATTGTATTTATGGAAAATGTAGTGTATTTCTCTCAATATTCATCGATTCTCTTTGAAATGTCGATATGTTGTAGATAAGGCAATTCTCTACAAGATCACTTTTCACTAAGTTTCATTTTAAGGAGGTCATCATAGTACAAAATTCGATTAAAGGCCACATGTCAGAATTTTCGTCATTTGCGTGTTATGTCTATGGCAGGTGAATTTCGTTCACATCATGAATCTACATGGCATTCATCTATGAGCACTATCTATCTTATGTGTCCTCTGTTTTCTCCCAAATTGGGGTATGTTATAGCTGAGACCATGGGCTATCAAAAAGGGTGACTTTGTTTTTTAATCAGATGTTGGGATCATGTTAAAATTTTCGATCGAAAGTTGAAATTGCAAATTTTGAAGGAATCATTAGGTGATACGTAACGAAGTCTACGTATCACCTTTTGATTTCGTCAAGATTGTTATTTATTTATTATTATTCTTCCTCGAATTTGTTCGCAGGATATCTCAAGACTGAATGAAGCCATTGTTATGAATGTTTCAATGATGATAGATCTTAGTCTAACTTAGAACTGCGTGACTTTTCAAAGACTCAAAGTCATCGTGACGTCATCCAGGCGCCATTTTGTAAAAATCAACTTATGATCATATCTTCATAACGGAAAGTAATTTTACATTCATATTTATCAAGATTAAGATCAATATCCGTCGGGTTAATTTGAGTTCAATAAATGCGCGCCAAAATGCGCGTACGCGTAGGCGCGCGCGTTAATGCGCGCGTAAAATTTTAAATTGCTCAAAATCGTCTTAAATTTTTTTTGCATATGTTTCAGGCCATTATAAGCATTTCATAAAAAATCACGCAAAACACGCATTTTTGCACGTTTTCGTTCGTCACGGCCGAACGAAAAATAATTTCTCCGCAAAAGCTTTTGACCGAATATTCCTCATATTTTTCCGGAAAATTTGATACCATGTTTAGCTCTCTATCACTATTAAAAACGGAATGAGCGTCCGTTCAAGATAACCGTCCGTACGCGCGATTTTTGTAATACATTGCATATATGGGCAAAAACATGCCTATGAAAAGTCCATTGGGATGAATAGGGATTGCCAATTTTTTTTTCATATTTAGATAGAGTATGAGTCGGAGGTATGATTTCATATCTCATTTGGCCATTAAGTACATCTTAACGTCATCATAATGGCCTTGGAAGTCAAAAATACAAAATTGCATATTATGACGTCATTGTATTTATGGAAAATGTAGTGTATTTCTCTCAATATTCATCGATTCTCTTTGAAATGTCGATATGTTGTAGATAAGGCAATTCTCTACAAGATCACTTTTCACTAAGTTTCATTTTAATGAGGTCATCATAGTACAAAATTCAATTAAAGGCCACATGTCAGAATTTTCGTCATTTGCGTGTTATGTCTATGGAAGGTGAATTTCGTTCACATCATGAATCTACATGGCATTCATCTATGAGCACTATCTATCTTATGTGTCCTCTGTTTTCTCCCAAATTGGGGTATGTTATAGCTGAGACCATGGGCTATCAAAAAGGGTGACTTTGTTTTTTAATCAGATGTTGGGATCATGTTAAAATTTTCGATCGAAAGTTGAAATTGCAAATTTTGAAGGAATCATTAGGTGATACGTAACGAAGTCTACGTATCACCTTTTGATTTCGTCAAGATTGTTATTAGGTGATACGTACGTAGACGTATCACCTTTTGATTTCGTCAAGATTTTTATTATTTATTTATTTATTTATTAGGTGATACGTAACGAAGTCAACGTATCACCTTTTGATTTCGTCAAGATTTTTCTTTATTATTATTATTATTATTATTATTTATTTTTATTATTCTTCCTCGAATTTGTTCGCAGGATATCTCAAGACTGAATAAAGCCATTATCATGAAACTTTCAATGATGATAGATCTTAGTCTAACTTAGAACTGTGTGACTTTTCAGACAGTCAAGGTCATCGTGACGTCATCCAGGCGCCATTTTGTGAAAATCAACTTATGATCATATCTTCATAAAGGAAAGCCATTTTTCATTCATATTTATCATGATTAAACTCAATATCCGTCCGGTCAATTTCAAGTCAATAAATGCGCGCAAAAATGCGCGTACGCTTATGTCCGCGCGTTTACGCGCGCGAAAAAAATTAAAATGCTCCAAATCATCCCAATTTTTTTTTACATCCGTTTCAGGCCATATGGAGCATTTGATAAAAAAATTACGCACACGCGCATGCGCGCGCATTTTCGCGCGTACTGGCATTTTGCAATATAGAATCGCCGAATTTTTTCTGTCATTATATTTGATACATTTTTCCAAGCATTTTGATAACTTGTTCACCTTTTAATAACGCAATGAGCGTCCGTCAAAGTTGACAGCACGCGCAGATCTGCGTTATCTTTATCCACCATACATTGACAAAAACATGCCTATACAAAATTCATTGTAACTGTTCAGAATGGATGGGAACTCCCAATATGTTTTCATATTTAGATAGATTATGAGTTGGAGATATGATTTCATGTCTCATTTGACCCTCAATTAACTCATGATGTCATCATAATGGCCTCCAAATTCAAAATTTCAATTTGCATATTATGACGTCAGCATATTTTTGGAAAATTAATTGTATCTCTGTAAATGTTGATCAATTTTCTTTTAAATTTTGATATGTTCTAGCTGAGACAATTTGCTACAAGTATAGTTGCCACAATTTTTCATTTTGACTAAGGCATCAAGGCGTACTTTTGCGATTAAAGGAGGCATGTCAATTTTTCACATTTTGCGTGTATTCTCTATGGGACATGACTTTTTCTCAAAACTGGATTCTACACTCCTGTCTTTTGCGAGCGAAATCTCCCATATTTTAGCTTTGTTTTCGCTGAGCTTCGAATATGTTGTAGCTGAGACAATAAGCTATCACACGTGTGCCTTTTATATTTCGATCAGATGCCGGGATTATGCTCATATTTCACTTGCAAAGTAGGATTTCTGAATTCCATTTCCCGTTTACGTGTAATTAATCGCTATGGCAGATGTTTTGGTATATCGGTAACGCACTTGACTTCCAACCTCGAGATTCCGGGTGTCTCCAACACTTTTTTTTTTCACTTTTTTTTTTCCCTTTTGACCTTCACTGTACCATCTCCTTTGATTATTTAAACACGTAGATTCGCAAATAATGTCATAAATAACCCTTTTTACTTTATTATTACCCTATTTTCACTTAATCCATTACTTTTTGCGTGTAATCCCTATGGGAGATGACTTATTTTTTCAAATCTGGATTCTACATTCCTGTCTTTTGCGAGCAATATCGCCGTTATTTCGGCTTGGATTTTGTTGATTTTTGAGTATGTTGTAGCTGAGACTATATGCTATCTAAATCAACCCTCTTTTTTTTCAATAAGATGTCATGATCGCGCTTATGATCATGATCATCATGATCATCATTATCATAATGATGATAATCATTTATCAATTACATTTTCATTTCTTTGAATAAGATAAAAATCGTCAAAAGGTGTTCTTCATGATGTAAATTAGAGTCAAATGTGTAACTGGTTACTGCACAGGGTCAAAGGTCATATATTGTTTCAATCTATCTTCCCTAGATCCATGATGATCAAGGAGACACAATTTAATCTTGACATATGAATAGATCATAATGGGAGAAGCATATAAATGGGAGAAGCATTTTACAAAATAATATATCGTGTAATGCATTATTCGCTATGTAAACCACTATCATACGTATCACCTAATTCGTCTAAGTGACGAATTAAAGTCTAGTTTATTTATTATTATTCTTCCTCGAATTTGTTCGCAGGATATCTCAAGACTGAATGAAGCCATTGTTATGAATGTTTCAATGATGATAGATCTTAGTCTAACTTAGAACTGCGTGACTTTTCAAAGACTCAAAGTCATCGTGACGTCATCCAGGCGCCATTTTGTAAAAATCAACTTATGATCATATCTTCATAACGGAAAGTAATTTTACATTCATATTTATCAAGATTAAGATCAATATCCGTCGGGTTAATTTGAGTTCAATAAATGCGCGCCAAAATGCGCGTACGCGTAGGCGCGCGCGTTAATGCGCGCGTAAAATTTTAAATTGCTCAAAATCGTCTTAAATTTTTTTTGCATATGTTTCAGGCCATTATAAGCATTTCATAAAAAATCACGCAAAACACGCATTTTTGCACGTTTTCGTTCGTCACGGCCGAACGAAAAATAATTTCTCCGCAAAAGCTTTTGACCGAATATTCCTCATATTTTTCCGGAAAATTTGATACCATGTTTAGCTCTCTATCACTATTAAAAACGGAATGAGCGTCCGTTCAAGATAACCGTCCGTACGCGCGATTTTTGTAATACATTGCATATATGGGCAAAAACATGCCTATGAAAAGTCCATTGGGATGAATAGGGATTGCCAATTTTTTTTTCATATTTAGATAGAGTATGAGTCGGAGGTATGATTTCATATCTCATTTGGCCATTAAGTACATCTTAACGTCATCATAATGGCCTTGGAAGTCAAAAATACAAAATTGCATATTATGACGTCATTGTATTTATGGAAAATGTAGTGTATTTCTCTCAATATTCATCGATTCTCTTTGAAATGTCGATATGTTGTAGATAAGGCAATTCTCTACAAGATCACTTTTCACTAAGTTTCATTTTAATGAGGTCATCATAGTACAAAATTCAATTAAAGGCCACATGTCAGAATTTTCGTCATTTGCGTGTTATGTCTATGGAAGGTGAATTTCGTTCACATCATGAATCTACATGGCATTCATCTATGAGCACTATCTATCTTATGTGTCCTCTGTTTTCTCCCAATTGGGGTATGTTATAGCTGAGACCATGGGCTATCAAAAAGGGTGACTTTGTTTTTTAATCAGATGTTGGGATCATGTTAAAATTTTCGATCGAAAGTTGAAATTGCAAATTTTGAAGGAATCATTAGGTGATACGTAACGAAGTCTACGTATCACCTTTTGATTTCGTCAAGATTGTTATTAGGTGATACGTAACGAAGTCTACGTATCACCTATTGATTTCGTCAAGATTTTTATTATTATTCCTATTATTCTTCCTCGATTTTGTTCGCAGGATATATCAAGACTGAATAAAGCCATTGTCATGAAACTTTCAATGATGATAGATCTTAGTCTAACTTAGAACTGCGTGACTTTTCAAAGACTCAAAATTATCGTGACGTCATCTAGACGCCATTTTGTTAAAATCAACTTATGATCATATCTTCATAACGGAAAGCCATTTCTCATTCATATTTGTCATGATCAAGGTCAATATCCGTCCGGTCAATTTGAAGTCAATATATGCGTGTAAAAATGCGCGTACGCGTAGGTGCGCGCGTTTACGCGCGCTCAAAATTTTTAAATGCTCAAAATCATCCCAAATTTTTTTTGCATACGTTTCAGGCCATATAAAGCATTTGACAAAAAATCGCGCTCACGCGCATGCGCGCGCGTTTTTTGCGCGTACTAGCATTTTGCAACATAGAATCGCCGTATTTTCTCCGTCATCGTATTTTGTACATTTTTCCAAGCATTTTGATAATTTGTTCACCTTTTAATAACGCAATGGGCGTCTGTCAAAGTTGACAGCACGCGCGGATTTGCGTGATCTTTATCCACAATACATGGGCAAAAAAATGCTTTTACAAAATTCATTGTAACTCTTCAGAATAGATAGAAACTCCCAATATTCTTTCATATGTGGATAGATTATGAAATGGAAATATGATTTCATGTCTCATTTGACTCTCAATTAACTCATAATGTCATCATAATGGCCTCCGAACTCGAAATTTAAATTTGCATATTATGACGTTTGCATATTTTTGGAAAATTGATTGTATCTCTGTAAATATTGATTTTTTTTCTTCCAAATTTTGATATGTTCTAGCTGAGACAATTTTCTACAAATGCAGTGTACATAATTGTCCAGTTTGACAAAGGTATCATGGCGTATTTTTGCGATTAAAGGAGGCATGTCAATTTTTCACATTTTGCGTGTATTGTCTATGGGACATGACTATTTCTCAAAACTGCATTCTACATTTCCGTCTTTCGCGAGCAACATCTCCGTTTTTTTAACTTTGTTTTCGGTGAGCTTCTGATATGTTGTAGCTGAGACAATGAGCTATGTCCAATGTGTACTTCATTTTTCGATCATATGCCGAGATCATGCTCATATTTTACTTGCAAAGTGGGATTTTAGAATTCCATTTTCGTTTACGTGTAATCGCTATGGGAAATGTTTTGGTATATCGGTAACGCACTTGACTTCCGACCTTGAGATCCCGGGTTCGAGTCCGGGTGTCTCCAACAATTTTTTCTCCACTTTTTTTTCCTTTTGACCTTTCACTGTACCATCTCCTTTGATTATTTAAACACGTAGAATCGCAAATAATGTAATAAACAACCCTTTTTACTTTAGTGTTTCCCTATTTTCACTTAATCCATTACTTTTTGCGTGTAATCCCTGTGGAAGATAATTCTCAAATCTCAAATCTGGATTCTACATTCCTGTCTTTTGCGAGCAATATCGCCGTTATTTCTGCTTGGATTTTGTTGATTTTTGAGTATGCTATAGCTAAGACTATGTGCTATCTAAATCACCCCTCATTTTTTCAATAAGATGTCAGGATCCCGCTCATGATCATGATCTTCTTCATGATTATCATGATCATCATTTTCATAATGATGATAATCATTTATCAATTACATTTTCATTTCTTTGAATAAGATAAAATCGTCAAAATGTGTTCTTCATGATATAAATTAGAATCAAAGGTGTAACTGGTTACTGCGCAGGGTCAATGGTCATATTTTTTCAATCTATCTTCCCTAGATCCATAATGATCAAGGGGACACAATTTAAACTTGACATATGGATAGATGTTAATGGATGAAGCATTTCATAAAATAATATGATATCGTGTAATGCATTCTTTATTATGTAAACCATTAGCATACGTATCACCTAATTCGTCAAAGTGACGAATTAAAGTCTAGTATTTATTTTGTGTCTGTATAGAAGAAATAATTATTATTCTTTCTCAATTTTGTTCGCAGGATATCTCAAGAATGGCTAAAGCCATTATCATGAAAATTGCTATGATGATAGATCTTAGTCTAACTTAGAACTGCGTGACTTTTCATAGACTCAACATCATCGTGACGTCATCTAGGCGCCATTTTGTGAAAATCAACTTATGATCATATCTTCATAACCGAAAGTAATCTTTCATTCATATTTATCACGATTAAGATCAATATCCGTCCGGTCAATTTCAGGTCAAAAAAACGTGCGCAAATGCACGCGTGCGCGCTCGTCCGCGGTTTACGCGCGCGCAAAAATTTAAAATGCTCTAAATCATCCCAATTTTTTTTTGCATACGTTTCAGGCCATATAGAGCATTTTATAAAAAAATCGCGCGCACACGCATGCCCGCGTTTTTGGCGCGTACTAGCATTTTGCAACATAGAATCGCGGAATTTTCTTTATCATCATATTTGGCACATTTTTCCAAGCATTTTGATAACTTGTTCATCTTTTAATAACGCAATGAGCGTCCGCCAATGTTGACAGCGCGCGCGGATCTGCGTTATCTTTATCCACAATATATGCGCAAAATCATGCCTATACAAAATTCATTGTAACTCTTTAGAATAAATAGGAACTCCCAATATTTTTTTCATATTTAGATAGATTATGAGTCGGAGATATGATTTCATGTCTCATTTTACCATCAATTAACTCATGATGTCATCATAATGGCCTCCGAACTCAAAATTTAAATTTGCATATTATGACGTTTGCATATTTTTGAAAAATTGATTGTGTCTCTGTAAATATTGATTAATTTTCTTTCAAATTTCGATATGTTCTAGCTGAAACAATTCTCTACAAATAAGTGCCCACAATTTTTCATTTTGACAAAGGCATCATGGCGTATTTTTTCGATTAAAGGAGGCATGTCAATTTTGCACATTTTGCGTGTATTCTCTATGGGACATGACTTTTTCTCAAAACTGGATTCTACCTTCCTGTCTTTCACGAGCAAAATCTCCGTTGTCTTAGCTTAGTTTTTGCTGAGTTTCGAATATGTTGTAGCTGAGACAATAATCTATCACACGTGTGCCTTTTATTTTGATCAGATGCCGGAATTATGCTCATATTTCACTTGCAAAGTAGGATTTGAGAATTCCATTTCCCGTTTACGTGTAATCGCTATGGGAAATGTTTTGGTATATCGGTAATGCACTTGACTTCCATCCTCGAGATCCATGGTTTGAGTCTGAGTGTCTCCAACAATATTTGTCTTCATTTTATTTTTTGACCTTTCACTGTACCATCTCCTTTGAGTATTAAAACACGTAGAATCGCAAATAATGTAATAAATAACCCTATTTTCTTTATTATTACCCTATTTTCACTTAATCCATTACTTTTTGCTTTTAATCCCTATGGGAGATGACTTTTTCTCAAATCTGGATTCTACATTCCTGTGTTTTGAGCAATATCGCCGATATTTCTGCTTGGATTTTGTTGATTTTTGAGTATGTTGTAGCTGAGACAAGTTTCCACGAGATTTATGATTATCATAGTCAAAAATTCAATCATAGGTGACATGTCAATTATCATATATAACAATCCTCAATCAGATACCTGAAGGGGGCGCTATACCACTTTCAATCATGGTCATCTGAAAGGCATTGTTCTCAATTGCATCTCTCTCTCTCCTCTCTCTTGCTCTTTTACTTCTCCTCTCATGTTCTGCCCCTCTCCTTTTTTGGTCTGTCTCTGCATCTATCTATCTCTCTTCTCTTTCACCCTCTCCCTCTCTCTCTCTCTCTCTTGCCTTGCGTCCCTCTTATTCTCTTGGTCTGTCTCCCTCTGCCCTACAGTTGAAACTTGACTCATGGATAGACCATAATGGAAGTAGTAAACGAAATATGAAATCGTAAAAATGCGTTCTTTATTATGTTACACATGAGCATACGTATCACCTAATTCGTCAAAGTGACGAATTAAAGTCTATTTATTTTGTGTCTGTATAGAAGAAATTATTATTATTCTTCCTCAATTTTGTTCGCAGGATATCTCAAGAATGGCTAAAGCCATTATTATGAAACTTGCCATGATGATAGATCTTAGCCTAACTTAGAACTGCGTGACTTTTCAAAAACTCAAAGTCATCGTGACGTCATCCAGGCGCCATTTTGTGAAAATCAACTTATGATCATATCTTCATAACGGAAAAGTATTTCTCATTCATAATTATCATGATTAAGATCAATATCCGTCCGGTCAATTTCAGGTCAATAAACGCGCGCAAATGCACGCGTGCGTGTTCGTCCGCGCGTTTACGCGCGCGCAAAAATTTAAAATGCTCTAAATCATCCCAAATTTTTTTTGCATACGTTTTAGGCCATATGGAGCATTTGACAAAAAATTATGCTCACACGCATGCGCGCGCGTTTTTTGCGCGTACTAGCATTTCGCAAGATAGAATCGCCGAATTTTCTCTATCATCATATTTCGCACATTTTTCCAAGCATTTTGATAACTTTTTAACCTTTTAATAACGCAATGAGCGTCCGTCAAAGTTGACAGCACGCGCGGACCTGCGTTTTCTTTATCCACAATACATGAGCAAAAACATGCCTATACAAAATTCTTTGTAACTCTTCAGAATAGATAGGAACTCCCAATATTTTTTCATATTTAGATAGATTATGGGTCGGAGATATGATTTCATGTCTCATTTGACCCTCAATTAACTACTGACGTCATCATAATGGCCTCCAAACTCAAAATTTAAATTTGCATGTTATGACGTTTGCATATTTTTGGAAAATTGATTGTATCTCTGTAAATATTGATTGATTTCTTCCAAATTTTGATATGTTCTAGCTGAGATAATTTTTTACAAATAAAGTGACCTCAATTTTCCAGTTCGACAAAGGTATCATGGCGTATCTTTGCGATTAAAGGAGGCATGTCAATTTTTTGCATTTTGCGTGTATTCTCTATGGGACATGACTTTTTCTCAAAACTGGATTCTACACTCCTGTCTTTCGCGAGCAAAATCTCCGTTGTTTTAGCTTTGTTTTCGCTGAGCTTCGGATATGTTGTAGCTGAGACAATGAGCTATCAAAAGTGTGTCTTTTATTTTTCGATTAGATGCCAGAATTATGCTCATATTTCACTTGCAAAGTAGGATTTCTGAATTCCATTTCCCGTTTACGTGTAATCGCTATGGGAGATGTTTTGGTATATCGGTAACGCACTTGACTTCCAACCTCGAGATCCCTGGTTCGAGTCCGGGTGTCTCCAACACTTTTTTTTCCTCACTTTTTTTTTCCTTTTGACCTTCACTGTACCATCTCCTTTGATTATTTAAACAAGTAGATTCGCAAATAATGTCATAAACGCTTTTTACTTTATTATTACCCTATTTTTACTTAATCCATTACTTTTTGCGTGTAATCCCTATGGGAGATGGCTTTTTCTAAAATCTGGAGTCTACATTCCTGTCTTTTGCGAGCAATATCGCCGTTATTTCGGCTTGGATTTTGTTGATTTTTGAGTATGTTGTAGCTGAGACTATATGCTATCTAAATCAACCCTCATTTTTTCAATAAGATGTCATGATCGCACTCATGATCATGATCATGATCATCATGATCATCATTATCATAATGATGATAATCATTTATCAGTTACATTTTCATTTCTTTGAATAAGATAAAAATCGTCAAAAGGTGTTCTTCATGATGTAAATTAGAGTCAAATGTGTAACTGGTTACTGCACAGGGTCAAAGGTCATATATTGTTTCAGTCTATCTTCCCTAGATCCATGATGATCAAGGAGACACAATTTAATCTTGACATATGACTAGATCATAATGGGAGAAGCATATGAATTGGAGAAGCATTTTACAAAATAATATATCGTGTAATGCATTATTCGTTATGTAGACCATTATCATACGTATCACCTAATTCGTCTAAGTGACGAATTAAAGTCTAGTTTATTTTTATTATTCTTCCTCGAATTTGTTCGCAAGATATCTCAAGACTGAACGAAGCCATTATCATGAAACTTTCAATGATGATAGATCTTAGTCTAACTTAGAACTGCGTGACTTTTCAAAGACTCAAAGTCATCGTGACGTCATCCAGGCGCCATTTTGTGAAAATCAACTAATGATCATATCTTTATAACGAATAATAATTTTTCATTCATATTTATCATGATTAAGATCAATATCCGTCCGGTCAAGTTGAGGTCAATAAACGTGCGTAAATGCGCGCATGCGCGCTCGTCCGCGCGTTTACGCGCGCGCAAAAATTAAAAATGCTCTAAATCATCCCAAATTTTTTTTGCATACGTTTCAGGCCATAAGGAGCATTTGATAAAAAAATTACGCACACGCGCATGCGCGCGCGTTTTCGCGCGTACTGGCATTTTGCAACATAGAATCGCCGATTTTTTTCTGTCATCATATTCGGTACATTTTTCCAAGCATTTTGATAATTTGTTCACCTTTTATTAACGCAATGAGCGTCCATCAAAGTTGACAGCACGCGCGGATTTGCGTTATCTTTATCCACAATACATGGGCAAAACCATGCCTATATAAAATTCATTGTAACTCTTTAGAATAGATAGAAACTCCTAATATTTTTTCATATTTGGATAGATTATGAGTCGGAGATATGATTTCATGTCTCATTTGATCCTCAATTAACTCATGACGTCATCAAAATGGCCTCCAAACTCAAAATTTTAATTTGCATATTATGACGTCAGCATATTTTTGGAAAATTGATTGTATCTCTGTAAATATGGATCAATTTTCTTTTTAATTTTGATATGTTCTAGCTGAAACAATTTTCTACAAATGTAATGTTCAAAATTTTTATTTTTGACAAAAGTATCATGGTGTATTTTTGCGATTAAAGGAGGCATGTCAATTTTTCGCATTTTGCGTGTATTCTCTATGGGACATGACTTTTTCTCAAAACTGGATTCTACACTCCTGTCTTTCGCGAGCAAAATCTCCGTTGTTTTAGCTTCGTTTTCGCTGAACTTCGGATATGTTGTAGCTGAGACAATGAGCTATCATAAGTGTGCCCTTTATTTTTCGATTAGATGCCGGGATCATGCTTATATTTCATTTGCAAAGTAGGATTTCTGAATTCCATTTCCTGTTTACGTGTAATCGCTATGGGAGATGTTTTGGTATATCGGTAACGCACTTGACTTCCAACCTCGAGATCCCTGGTTCGAGTCCGGGTGTCTCCAACACTTTTTTTTCCACTTTTTTTCCTTTTGACCTTCACTGTACCATCTCCTTTGATTATTTAAACACGTAGATTCGCAAATAATGTCATAAATAACCCTTTTTACTTTATTATTACCCTATTTTCACTTAATCCATTACTTTTTGCGTGTAATCCCTATGGGAAATGACTTTTTCTCAAATCTGGAGTCTACATTCCTGTCTTTTGCGAGCAATATCGCCGTTATTTCGGCTTGGATTTTGTTGATTTTTGAGTATGTGTAGCTGAGATTATATGCTATCTAAATCAACCCTCATTTTTTCAATAAGATGTCATGATCATGATCATCACGATCATCATTATCATAATGATGCTAATCATTTATCAATTACATTTTCATTTCTTTGAATAAGATAAAATCGTCAAAAGGTGTTCTTCATGATGTAAATTAGAGTCAAATGTGTAACTGGTTACTGCACAGGGTCAAAGGTCATATATTGTTTCAGTCTATCTTCCCTAGATCCATGATGATCAAGGAGACACAATTTAATCTTGACATATGACTAGATCATAATGGGAGAAGCATATGAATTGGAGAAGCATTTTACAAAATAATATATCTTGTAATGCATTATTCGTTATGTAGACCATTATCATACGTATCACCTAATTCGTCTAAGTGACGAATTAAAGTCTAGTTATTTATTTATTATTCTTCCTCGAATTTGTTCGCAGGATATCTCAAGACTGAATGAAGCCATTGTCATGAATCTTTCAATGATGATAGATCTTAGTCTAACTTAGAACTGCGTGACTTTTCAAAGACTCAAAGTTATCGTGACGTCATCCAGGCGCCATTTTGTGAAAATCAACTAATGATCATATCTTCATAACGGAAAAGTATTTCTCATTCATAATTATCACGATTAAGATCAATATCCGTCAGGTCAATTTCAGGTCAATAAACGTGCGCAAATGCGCGCGTGCGCGCTCGTCTGCCCGTTTACGCGCGCGCAAAAATTTAAAATGCTCTAAATCATCCCAAATTTTTTTTGCATACGTTTCAGGCCATATAGAGCATTTGATGAAAAATCGCGCTCACGCGCATCCGCGCGCGTTTTTTGCGCGTACTAGCATTTTGCAACATAGAATCGCCGAATTTTCTTTATCATTATATTTGGCACATTTTTCCAAGCATTTTGATAACTTGTTCACCTTTTAATAACGCAATGAGCGTCCGCCAAAGTTGACAGCGCGCGCGGATCTGCGTTATCTTTATCCACAATACATGGGCAAAATTATGCCTAAACAAAATTCATTGTAACTCTTCAGAATAGATAGGAACTCCCAATATTTTTTTTCATATTTAGATAGATTATGAGTCGAAGATATGATTTCATGTCTCATTAGACCCTCAATTAAATCATGACGTCATCATAATGGCCTCCGAACTCAAAATGTTAATTTGCACATTATGACGTAAGCATATTTTTGGAAAACTGATTGTATCTCTGTAAATATTGATTGATTTTGTTTCAAATTTTGATATGTTCTAGCTGAGACAATTTCCTACAAATGCAGTGTCCACAAATTTTCATTTTGACAAAGGCATTATGGCGTAATCTTGCAATTTAAGGAGGCATGTCATTTTTTTACATTTTGCGTGCATTCTCTATAGGACATGACTTTTTCTCAAAAGTGGATTCTACATTCTTGTCTTTCGCGAGCAATATCTCCGTTGTTTTAACTTTGTTTACGCTGAGCTTCGGGTATGTTGTAGCTGAGACAATAAGCTATCTCTAATGTGCACTTTATTTTTCGATCAGATGCCGGGATCATGCACATATTTCACTTGCAAAGTGGGATTTGAGAATTCCATTTTCCGTTTACGTGTAATCGCTATGGGAAATGTTTTGGTATATCGGTAACGCACTTGACTTCCGACCTTGAGATCCCTGGTTCGAGTCCGGGCGTCTCCAACAATTTTTCCCCCCCTTTTTTTTCTTTTTGACCTTTCACTGTACCATCTCTTTTAATTATTAAAACACGTAGAATCGCAAATAATGTAATAAACTACCCTATTTATTTATTATTACCCTATTTACACTTAATCTATTACTTTTTGGGTGTATTCCCAATGGCGATGACTTTTTCTCAAATCTGGATTTTACATTCATGTGTTTTGAGCAATATCGCCGGTATTTCTGCTTGGATTTTTTTTAATTTTTAGTATGTTGTAGCTGAGACAAGTTTTCACGAGATCTATGTAGACTAGTTAACATTACGACGTTAACATCACGACGTTATCATAGTCAAAAATTCAATCATAGGTGACATGTCAATTATCATATATAACAATCCTCAATCGAATACCTGAAGGGGGCGCTATACCACTTTTAATCATGGTCATCTGGAAGGCATTGTTCTAAATTGCATCGCTCTCTCTCTCTCTCTTGCTCTTTTTTCCTTCTCCTCTCATGTTCTGCCCCTCTCCTTTTTTGGTCTGTCTCTGCATCTATCTATCTCTGTCTCTCTCTACTCTTTCACCCTCTCCGTCTCTATCTCTCTCTATCTTGCCTTGCCTCCCTCTTATTCTCTTGCTCTATCTCCCTCTGCCCTACACAGTTAAAACTTGATTAATGGATATACCATAATGGGAGTAGTAAACGAAAGATGAAATCGTGAAAATACGTTCTTCATTATGTTACACATGAGCATACGTATCACCTAATTCGTCAAAGTGACGAATTAAAGTCTAGTATTTATTTTGTGTCTGTATGGAAGAATTTATTATTATTCTTCTATAAACTTGTATGCAGGATATCTCAATAATGGAAGAAGCCATTGTCATGAAACTTGGCCTGAAGATAGATCTTAGTCCAACTAAGAACTGCCTGACTTTACGGTGACGCCAGCTCATCGTGATGACATCATGACGTCAGTATGTGAAATGTCATTAATGGTCGTACCTCAGCCATGCAATATCAATTTCAATTCAAATTTGGCATAAAATCATGCTCAGGTCATGCGTCAGAATTTTAGCCCACGCACATGCGCCTTCCATTTCAAACGTGCGCGTACGCGCGCGTCAAAAAGAAATAAAAATTTAAAGTGCTTAAAACCCCAAACCAAGTAATTTTCTATACGTTTCAGACAATTTTAAGCGTTTCAAAAATTTCCGCGCGTGCGGGTCGGTGCGCGCGTATTTGCGCGCATAACGTACGTGGAACGGAGAAATTCCCTTTTTTGCATTTTTTTGATTTCTGATACTTTTCTCAACAATACCTGTAAATTTCAGTCAATTTTGAGACATAATGATGGAATAAGCGGGCGTCAAAGATAACAACACGCGCGCGCGCACATTTGCAATTTTAAAACAAAAACATGCCTATGTTTAATAGGTCATAATTTCTATAAGTGCCCGGATAATCCAATTTCTTTTAATAAGTGGATTAAGTATGAGTTGTATATATTATTCCATACATCTTTTTGGCTTATCGGGTTTTCCGATATCATCACATTGCTCGTTCAAGTCAAAACTTTTAATTTTAATTGATTAAGTAATTAATGACAATGCAAGTTGGACCATATATCGTTCATCTTTATTCAAATTTCACAAAAAAAATTATTGTGTTGTTGCTGAGGTAATTTTTTTAATTACTTGTGACATTTATTTTCCATTTTGTTGACGGGATCATGACGAAATTTGTGGTCAAAGACGACGAGTCCAAATCAAACTTCAGTTTTTACATGCACTTGTGATGACGATCGAACTCAAATGATCGCAGTACAATTTTAAACGTCACACAGAAGTCTGTCGTCACTATAAACGCGTCTTAGATTGGTCTTCAATTGTGCTCGTCATTAATTGTCTTACCGCTGGAGACTTGGAGATGTCTTTTCTCTTACTGCTTTTGATTTTTTTTATGCTTCAAATTTGTCAGATCAAAATTGGATAAAATGACCCTTCGCAGGTCTGATCTTAAATGTATCGACCTTTGATACTTCAGACCTACAGGCAAACGATTTAGATCACATATTTTATGATCCCACGGGCAGTGGAAACTACCTCGCACTTTTGGTCATCTTAAAGTGTATTCTTTGCTCAAGGCCCCAATTCAATTCCACATTTCCAACGTTATTTAAATTACCCGAGGGTTTGTATCTTTCTACAAAATACACGATAAACAATTAGCCTGAATGAATGCGGGTATTATTCGATGGTCAAAAGTTTGTAAAACGACTTTGAATTAAAGGGAGACAAAATCTTTTCTCAAAGTTTGTTTGTTGATTCAGGGAAGCAGGGTGCGATCCAGCCGGGGGCGATTCTCAACAACATGAAGCAAATAGTAAGAATCTAAAAACTTCAGATGCCTGTTTGATTATAATTTAAATTTGAGTGTATGCCTCAATCATAATTATATAGAGAATATATCCACTAATTTCGCTGAAACAATTCTCCTCCTCCCCGTTCTTCTTCATCTTCTACTTCCTAGTAGTAGAAGTTGGAGTAGTAATAGCAGCAGTATCATAATAATCATTGTTATTTTTATAATTATAGTAAATATCGTAATTATAATCATTATTATAAAGCTTATTTTTTATTATCATTCTTATAGTTATTTGTATGCTTTTTCTTCTGATCATAATTATCGTATAAACAATACGTCATGTGCCAAGAATTTATTGCTATGATACATCCATGATGTCTACCAAAAATGTCAATTCGTTGGTGAAATATTATCAAGCCAAAAGAAGGAACATTAGAATTTCTATTTTAAATTGAAATAAATAGAGAATACAATCATGATTTTGGAACTAGGGGATTAACATGGACATAATGCACTTGTTTACATGACCACATTATCTCTTATTCATTCTACCTCCAATTTTTCAGACTGTTTTCAAAACAATATCATGTTTGTCGATCATAGTTCTATGAAGCTTGATGTCTCATGGTAATTTAAGCAATCTAAGCAACAATTTCTGAATTTTAGCGACAATCGTTCGCCTTTGCTGCTCTTTAATACTATTATGACTTGCAGTAACAAATTGAAATTTCAGAACTCAATGATTAATTCGTTTAACAGTTGATTCCACTTGGTTGACTCCATTGTTCGGGTTATTTAGCAGAACGAGATAGAAATTGATATTCTCATGGCTAACGACTTTGCGTTAGTAGTTATTTATCGTCTCTACAATGCTATTTGAACAATATTTGGTGACAAAAGACGGCATTTCTATGTAGCGTCAAAAGCCGTCAAATAACGAAAACATGGCACATAAAAAGATTCTCAGTACTGGGTCTGATTTAAAGGAAACTTAATTTGAACCCTGCCATATTCTGTCTCTCTCTCTCTCTCTCTGTCGCTCTCGTTTGTCATTTCCTTCAATTTGCCTCGCTTTCTTCATTCTTACCACGGAATATGTAATGTGTATGCACGTGTATGCCTCAATCATTGAGAATATACTCACTAATATCGCTGAAATGATTCTTCTCCTACCCCTTTTTCTTCATTTACTTCTTCTTAGTAGTTGTAGTTGTAGTTGTAGTAATATCAGCAGTATCATAATAATCATTATTATTGTCATTGTTATATTTATTATTATAGTAAATATCGTAATTATAATCATTATTATAGTAAGTATGTGTTATTATTATTCTTATAGTTACTTGTATGCTTCTTCTTTTTATCATTTTTATCGTATACACCATACGTCATGTGCCAAGAATTTATTGCTATGATACATCCAAGATGTCTACCAAAAATGTCAATTCGTTGGTGAAATATTATCAAGCCAAAAGAAGGAACATTAGAATTTCTATTTTAAATTGAAATAAATAGAGAATACAATCATGATTTTGGAACTAGGGGATTAACATGGACATAATGCACTTGTTAACATGACCACATTATCTCTTATTCATTCTACCTCCAATTTTTCAGACTGTTTTCAAAACAATATCATGTGTGTCGATCATAGTTCTATGTAGCTTGATGTCTCATGGTAATTTAAGCAATCTAAGCAACAATTTCTGAATTTTAGCCACAATCGTTCGCCTTTGCTGCTCTTTAATACTATTATGACGTGCAGTAACAAATTGAAATTTCAGAACTCATGATAAATTCGTTTAACAGTTGATTCCACTTGGTTGACTCCATTGTTCGGGTTATTTAGCAGAACGAGATAGAAATTGATATTCTCATGGCTAACGACTTTGCGTTAGTAGTTATTCATCGTCTCTACAATGCTATTTGAACAATATTTGGTGACAAAAGACGGCATTCCTATGTAGCGTCAAAAGCCATCAAATAACGAAAACATGAAAAGATTCTCAGTACCGCATGGGTCTGAATTAAAGGAAACTTAATTTGAACCCGGCCATATTCTGTCTATCTCTCTCTGTCGCTCTCGTTTGTCATTGCCTCCATTTTCCTTCGCTTACTTCATTCTTACCACGGAATATGTAATGTGTATGTGTAGGCCTAATTATGTTAATTAGGGTCAATGGTCAAATTGTCTCAATATATCTTCCATACATCCATAATGATCAAGGCTAAACAGTAGAAACTTGACATATGGATAGATCATAATGGGAGAAGCATTTTATATAACAATATGACATCGCGAAAATGCATTCTTCATTATGTAAATCATTAGCATACGTATCACCTAATCCGTCAAAGTGACGAATTAAAGTCTAGTTATTGTTATCTTTATGATGAATATGAACATGACGATTTTGATGACGATTAGTATAAGTATATAGTATCATTATAATTGTTATTATATCATTATTATCATCTGTATTATCAGCATAAACATGAAGAAATAGGCCTATTAGTAGAGGTATCATTCTGATCATTATTATTCTGATTATCATTTGCAATACGTCTAGACGATAAACTCATGACAATTGACAATTGTCATTGTCTTTAAGCTTACCATTAAATGCATCTGGTTCGAATTTTGCTCAGGTATTTGGTACTGGATGATTCAAATAGTAGAAATTAACTTGTGTCCTATTCATTCTAGTTTTATTCATTTGCATTATGTTTTATTCATTCGAGTTCTAATGTTTCTGACTGTTTTTAAGACAATATCTTTTGTGTCGATCATAGTTCTATGTAGCTTGATATCTCACGGTAATTTTGAGAGAAAAGCAATGCAAGCAATGATTTCTGAATTGTAGCGACAATCGCGTTCGCCTTTGCTGTTCTTCAATAATATTTGACAAGCAGTATTAATTAATTTTTTAAGGACTCATGATACATTCGTTTAACAGTTGATTGCCCTCGGTTGACTCCATTGTTCGGGTTATTTAGCAGAACGAGATAGAAATTGATATTCTCATGGCTAACGACTTTGCGTTAGTAGTTATTCATCGTCTCTACAATGCTATTTGAACAATATTTGGTGACAAAAGACGGCATTCCTATGTAGCGTCAAAAGCCATCAAATAACGAAAACATGAAAAGATTCTCAGTACCGCATGGGTCTGAATTAAAGGAAACTTAATTTGAACCCGGCCATATTCTGTCTATCTCTCTCTGTCGCTCTCGTTTGTCATTGCCTCCATTTTCCTTCGCTTACTTCATTCTTACCACGGAATATGTAATGTGTATGTGTAGGCCTAATTATGTTAATTAGGGTCAATGGTCAAATTGTCTCAATATATCTTCCATACATCCATAATGATCAAGGCTAAACAGTAGAAACTTGACATATGGATAGATCATAATGGGAGAAGCATTTTATATAACAATATGACATCGCGAAAATGCATTCTTCATTATGTAAATCATTAGCATACGTATCACCTAATTCGTCAAAGTGACGAATTAAAGTCTAGTTATTGTTATCTTTATGATGAATATGAACATGACGATTTTGATGACGATTAGTATAAGTATATAGTATCATTATAATTGTTATTATATCATTATTATCATCTGTATTATCAGCATAAACATGAAGAAATAGGCCTATTAGTAGAGGTATCATTCTGATCATTATTATTCTGATTATCATTTGCAATACGTCTAGACGATAAACTCATGACAATTGACAATTGTCATTGTCTTTAAGCTTACCATTAAATGCATCTGGTTCGAATTTTGCTCAGGTATTTGGTACTGGATGATTCAAATAGTAGAAATTAACTTGTGTCCTATTCATTCTAGTTTTATTCATTTGCATTATGTTTTATTCATTCGAGTTCTAATGTTTCTGACTGTTTTTAAGACAATATCTTTTGTGTCGATCATAGTTCTATGTAGCTTGATATCTCACGGTAATTTTGAGAGAAAAGCAATGCAAGCAATGATTTCTGAATTGTAGCGACAATCGCGTTCGCCTTTGCTGTTCTTCAATAATATTTGACAAGCAGTATTAATTAATTTTTTAAGGACTCATGATACATTCGTTTAACAGTTGATTGCCCTCGGTTGATTCTTTTGTTCGGATTATTTGGCGGGGAAAATGTATTATTGAAAATGTATTAGTGAATATATTATTATTCTTATTTGTTCATCCTCTCTTCGATGCTCTTTGAATCAAAAACAACTTTTAGTGTTAGGCTTCCTGAAAGAAATTTCAATTGTTGTTAAGACATTTTTGGCTGCACTCTGTAGATTATAATATAATAAATTAAAGAGAACTGAATTTGAACCCGGGCCATAGGCTACCCCCTCTTGTTCTCTCTCCCTCTCTCTCCCTCTTCGTCGCCTTACTTTCCCCTCTTTTACCTCCCTGTGCATTTGTATGCCTCGATAATACAGAAAATAAACAATAAGATTCTTCCTCTTCCCCTCCTTCTTCCTAGTACATGTAGTAGGAGTAGTATTAGAAGCAGTATCACAGTAATAATGACAACAATGATTATTATGGTTGGTGGTGTTACTAATGTTATTTTTGTAATTATCAGGTGGGCTGTATATCGTACAGACCACCTTATAATTTCGTTAGAATTGCCTTTATTTATTTATCAGGTGGGCTGTATCTAATACAGACCACCTTATAATTTTGTTAGATTTGCCTTTATTATCAGGTAGGCTGTATCTTATACAGACCACCTTATAATTTTGTTAAAATCGCCTTTATTATTCTTTATTGTCAGGTGGGCTGTATGTCGTACAGACAGGCGCGAACGCAGGATTTTTTCAAGGGGGGGGGGGGGGGTTTAACATTTATAAATCAACGACTCAGCCAGCCGCTGAATAAGCGGGGGGGGGGGGGGTAAGAAGGACACTTTTTTTTTTTTTTTGGTCTCTAAATTTGAAAATTTGACATTTCGCTCCACTGGGGGGGGGGGGGAATAAGGTAATAGTAATAATAAGGTAATAATAAATAGGTCAGCCATGGGATTTTTTTTTTTTTTTTAATAATTTAAAAAAAAAAAAATCCAACATACAATACCAAAGAGGGGGGGGGGGGGGGGTTAACCCCCAACCCCCCCCCCCCCCCCCTGTGTACGCGCCTGCGTACAGACCACCTTATAATTTCGTTAGAATTGCCTTTATTATTTATTTATTCATCAGGTGGGCTGTATATCGTACAGACCACCTTATAATTTCGTTAGAATTACCTTTATTTATTTATCAGGTGGCCTGTATATCGTACAGACCACCTTATAATTTCGTTAGAATTGCCTTTATTTATTTATCAGGTGGGCTGTATCTAATACAGACCACCTTATAATTTTGTTAGATTTGCCTTTATTATCAGGTAGGCTGTATCTTATACAGACCACCTTATAATTTTGTTAAAATCGCCTTTATTATTCTTTATTGTCAGGTGGGCTGTATGTCGTACAGACAGGCGCGAACGCAGGATTTTTTCAAGGGGGGGAGGGTTTAACATTTATAAATCAACGACTCAGCCAGCCGCTGAATAAGCGGGGGGGGGGGGGGGGGGGGGGGTAAGAAGGACACTTTTTTTTTTTTTTTTTGGTCTCTAAATTTGAAAATTTGACATTTCGCTCCACTGGGGGGGGGGGGGAATAAGGTAATAGTAATAATAAGGTAATAATAAATAGGTCAGCCATGGGATTTTTTTTTTTTTTTAATAATTAAAAAAAAAAAAAATCCAACATACAATACCAAAGAGGGGGGGGGGGGGTTAACCCCCCCCCCCCCCCCCCCTGTGTACGCGCCTGCGTACAGACCACCTTATAATTTCGTTAGAATTGCCTTTATTATTTATTTATTCATCAGGTGGGCTGTATATCGTACAGACCACCTTATAATTTCGTTAGAATTACCTTTATTTATTTATCAGGTGGCCTGTATATCGTACAGACCACCTTATAATTTCGTTAGAATTGCCTTTTAATTATTTATCAGGTGGGCTGTATCTATTACAGACCACCTCATAATTTTGTTAAAATTGCCTTTATTATTAAGTGGGCTGTATCTAATACAGACCACCTTATAATTTTGTAAAAATTGCCTTTATTATTAAGTGGGCTGTATCTAATACAGACCACCTTATAATTTCGTTAGAATTACCTTTTAAAAGGCTATTTAAAGCATTTTATAAAAAAATTCGCACAGGCGCATGCGCGCGCGTTTTGGCGCGTTCTGACATTTTGCAAAATAGAATCGCCAAATTTTTTTTCGTCATCATATTTAGCACATTTTTTCAAGCATTTTGATACCTTGTTCACCTTTTTCTGACCCTTAATAACGGAGTGAGGGTCCGTTTAAGATACATGTCCGTGCGTGCGAGCTCTTGTAATACATAGCATATATGGGCAAAAAAAATCATACCCATACAAAATCCATTGTAGCTCTTTAGAATGTAAGGTGACCCCTATTTTTTCAATGTTGATAGAGATCGGAGATATGATTGCATGTCTCATTTGACCCTCAATTAACTCACGACGTCATCATAATGGCCTCCGAACTCATAATTTCAATTTGCATATTATGACGTAAGCATATTTTTTGAAAATTGATTGTATCTCTGTAAATATCGATCGATTTTCTTCCAAATTTTGATATGTTCTAGCTGGAACAATTTTCTACGAATGCAGCCTTCACAATTTTTCATTTTAACAAAAGCATCATGGCGTATTTTTGCGATTAAAAGAGGAATATCAATTTTTCTCTTTTTGCGTGTATTCTCTATGGGACATGACTTTTTTCAAAACTGGATTCTACATTCCCGTCTTTCGCGAGCAATATCTCCGTCGTTTTAGCTTCGTTTACGCTGAAATTCGAGTATGTTGTAGCTGAGACAATAAGCTATCTTAAATTTGCCCTTTATTTTGTCTCAAATTTTAGTTAGACCAGCCCACCTATACTTGTTCAAAACAAGTATTACAAATCTAGTTTAATTTTGGAATTTTACTTTAATCTTGATCTAAGGCACGGGTGGCCAACCCGCGGCCCGCGGAGCAGTGAAAAAATACTTCATAAATGAAATGCAGCCACATATAGCAGCGATGAAGTAGGGTAAAATATTTACACGCAGCTATCTCTAATATTTCCATAATTTGATTTCATCTTTCACAACGCATTGACTCGTTACTTGGTGATACACTGACTCCTCAAATTCCCTCTCATTACATTATATTAACGACATTAATACCCGCATTAATATCACTCGCCGTGTAAATTTCAGTTTGTAATTTCCGCACGCAGTAACAACTGTTGTGAATCGAGAAATAATGTTTGAAATGCCATACTTGTTTTCAAACTTACAACTCTTTTCTCCCGCCGTACAATTTTCTCATGAATCTTAATCGTAAACTTTATAGTCAGTCCCCTTCCCTCTACACCGCGTTCAATTAGATGTACAGTCAGGGGCGTACGCAGGATTTTTTCAAGGGGGGGGTTTTAAAATATTTGCTCCCGAAAATTTGAAAATCGCGCCGGCCGAAAAGTCGCTCAGTGGGGGGGGGGGGGGGGGGGGGGGGGGGGGGGGGGGGGGGGGGGGGGGGGTAAGCGGACACTTTTTGTTTTGTTTTTGGAGGCCAAAAAAATCGCAACGACTCAGCCGGCAGAAAAGTCGCTCAGTGGGGGGGGGGGGGGGGGGGGGGGGGGGGGGGGGGGGGGGGGGGGGGGGGGGGGGGGGGGGGTAAGCGGACACTTTTTTTTTTTTTTTTGGTCTCAAAATTTCAAAATTTGACATTTTTTTACGTATGGGGGGAGGGCAAGGTCACCTTATTTAGGTTAGCCGTGGGTATAATTTTTTTTTTTTTTTTTTTTTTTTTTTTTTAATTAAAAAAAAAAAAAAAAAAAAAAACCAAAGGGGGGGGGGGGGGGGGGGGGTTTTAGGTTTTTTTAGGGGAGTTTACATACATTAAAATACCAAAGGGGGGTGTTTGAACCCCAAAACACCCCCCCTGCGTACGCCCCTGTGTACAGTGTACAAGTAATACATTTAGGATATTTTTTCTGCTGTGTCCTTGATTTTGATTGAAATAACAACCAACATGGCAACGACCTCGAGACCTGCGAAGAAAAGGAGAGTTTCTGATGAAGGCAGAAACTTTAAATCAGATTGGTCTCTAAAGTATTTCTTCATAGAAGAGAAAGGTGGACCACTTTACCTCATTTTCACCAGAGTATGTAATGGAGGTTAACAACATAGTAGAAAAGTGCAAGCCACAAAAATCACACTAAATATAAGCCTGATTTGTTTTTCTCACTGATCTTGTTGTTTGCATGTTTGTTTTTGCAGAATTTCAGGTGTGTACACGTATTGCATGAGTGTGTGTGTGGGGGAGGGGGAGACTAGCTACGGCCCGCCAAGTTATGCCAATCGTTAGCTGTGGCCTGCGAGCTTTAAAAGGTTGGCCATCCGTGATCTAAGGAGACACGAACGAACGAACAGCTAGCGAGCAACCAAGTCCACTAACTGCGTGCATGCCTATTATGTAGGCTTTCCCACCTGTCCAGCGCACTTTTACAAAAGTATTACGACAAAACTTCAAGATTCAAGATTCAAGATAATTTATTGTCTGATTTAAAAAAATACAGAAATTCGTCCTCCACTGGCAAGTGACGTACATACATGTATACAAACAACATAAACAATATATAAATACATTCGAGGATACCGATACAAAGAAAATACAACAATAATAATAATAACAATAATGATAGCAATAATAGCATTAACAAAGCTGACATATAAACTTGAAAACTAACATTTAAAAATGAATCTTGATAATGCACAGAATGCATTGAATAAATGAATTTAAAAGTGAAGGTGACAGAAAACGAGGAGCTCTGGGAGGGAAGAGATGAGGTAGAGGTAGAGTACAGGATATCAAGAACAGTGACTGCCTGTGGTAAGAGAGACAAATGAGTCGTCAACATTCAAAAATTCGAAATTCAGAGCTGCAAGCTAGAGATAAACCCTGTGCAGTAGAAAGTTAGAATAGAAAAAAGTGTTCAATAAGGAACCTAGCCTTAGCCATTTCACATTTACATATACATATACATGTGTCATGGGACAGCGGCCATAACATACTAAAAACATGTAAGAGGGCATGCATGAAATCTGGTACATGTATACAAAGAGATGCAGTGTAGGAGAGAGGGGAGAAATAAGAAAAAGTGGTAGATAAGGGAGAAAAACACACCTAAAACAAAGCTTCAAGTGAAAGGAGGGAAGAGGGAGGGAGAAAGAACATAGCAGCTGACACTCATGCACGCACTCAAAAAAAGTTGTTCATCCATTAAAAGTTTAAAAGATTACTGTTTCGCATCATTATGGACAGAGTGAAAGGCATTTTAACACTATCATAAAAGACAGTTCTTCTCAAATATACATATTTGTTGAGTTGAAAGACATTTACTGTTATAGGTTACATTATTGCACTTAGTACTGACATTTGAAATATTGACATTGGTTAAAAACTTGATTAAAAATTTGATCAAAAAAAGCATGGCAAAAGACATCAACTGTTCGAAAAATGGTTATCATGAAAATGACTCTGCTTTACATGACAAGACATGCAAAAAACCAGAGTTGTGATCAGAGCATAACATACCAATTTACATGTATGCATGTGTGTGTGCAGGCATACGTGAAGTCAGGTACATGAATACAATAGAGATAGAGGGAAGGAGATAGATAAGGAAATAAATAAGAAGAAAAAGAAAGTGGTAGAATGATAGGTGCACACCCAAAACAATGCTTCAGGTAGAGTTAGAGAGGACAGAAAAGGAGAAAAGATTACGACCTGGCTCCACGCATGCACCCAAACCATCTACACGTTACATACACTCAATTAGGAAATCATCGTTTTACAGAATTGTTGAAAATGTGTATGGCATTTGGAACAAAAGATTGTCTGAATCTACATCGTATTGTTTTAGGCACTGTTAGACGTATACCTGAACGGTTGAACTTAAAAAGCTCATGTAGAGGATGGGATGAATCTTGCATTATTTTATGAATCTTCAGTAGAACCTTCTTTTCATACAGAGCACCAAATGTGGGCAACTCTGTGTGAGTAATTCTCTGAGCGACTTTCCTAGCTCTATTAAGCTTCTTCACATTCTCATTTGACTTCGCAGGCTAGCGTGTAAAAAAATATTCGCGTCCGGGCACTATCCGAAGCCCGCACAGGATCCGTAAGGTGCCCCACGGCCCTAAGCCTAACGGTCGGATAAAAACGCCGGGAGAATTGAGAGCAGCCAACTCAGCACCACGGCACCCGTACGGCTTTAAAAAATGTCCCGGTGCCTCGCTGTAGAAACTGGACGGGAGCCGGCCGGACACCGGCCGAAAAATTCCAAAAATGTCTGTTTTTACTCGCCGTACGGGCCACTGAGTGAATGAGGATGTGATTATATGAATGTGATGGTTACACACTTCACTTTTACTTTGCCGATAATTAGTGTGCAATTGTGGAATATCAGTTCAGTAGGTAAATTTTAGTAAGCAGGGAGCGTGGGTACGAATGGATTTCTATTTCCCACTCTAGTCATATACGTGTATATTGATATCGCTATGGGAGTTGAAATTGCAAATATTGGCGTGGCAAATATATACACTTTGTTGTAACTCCTCACTGAATAAGAGCAAGCGGCATATTCATTTTTGTAGCACTGATCTATTTCTATAACTCTTAATCTTGTAAACATACTGTGTAAACTGTGCTTTATACCAATGGAATACAGATTTTCTACAATATTTACTTGTATGTTTTGAAGGATATTATGCGAGGGATATGCCAGTGACCGCGCGAGAAGATGTTTTTGCATTTTTCTTAGTCTAAACGCTCTACTGTTGGGCCCTCCATAGCCTAAAAGTGTGTTGCAGTCTTTAGTCAGTATTTGCTATACATTTTTTGCTTTTTGCACTTTTTCGAATTTTTCAGGGGGGGGGGGGGAGGGTCCTCCACCCCCGGGGATCGCTGCCCCTGTGTGCTGTAATTTTCAGAGTTCCCTGTCGTGCTGGCTTTCAGAGTTAGAATTATTGTTACATCGCCAAATCTGGGTCAATTTGCTTCGTTCGAACTTTCATGTTGGTCTTTATCTAAATCATGAGTGACTTTTGGACATGAAAATACATATTTCATACTCATTTCCTTTCAGGCAGAGCCCCAGTAAGAGTTTGTTTACACTATTATGTAAGATGATGAAGAATACAGCTGCAATCCAATATCATAATCTCCAGTGGCGTACCTGGGGTACTCCGTCAGGGGGGGGGGGGGGCAAGCGACCGAAACAAACAAAAAAGGCGATGCTATTTTTCACTTCTGGCGAGCGAGCGAGCAAAAAAAAAATCTTTAAGCAACGTTTGGTATATAAACTGGTATTGTTGCAAGTTGGGGGTGGGAACATTCACTTGTTAGCGACGTTAATTTCATTTTTTGCAAACGAGTGTAGCGAGCAAGAAAAAAATCACTTCTTTTTTAATAATTGCCACTTAAACTTGGTTCAACTGTCCCATGCAGGGCGCGGGAACAATATTGTATTTAGGGTGATTTTATACCCATTTTAGCTAGCGAGCGAAAATACATCTTTGTCTCAATGAAATGCTATATAAAATTTGTTTCATTGTTGCAGGTAGGGGGCGGGCACAATCGTGTTTAAGGCAATGTCAATCCCATTTTGGCGGGCAGGCAACCCCCTACATTTCTCTTTTTAATGATATTGTAGCAGGTTAGTGGTGGGCACATAATTCCACGAGCTAGCGAGCGTAGCGAGCGAAAAAAAACAAAATCACTTCTCTTTTATAGGGAAAATATGGTACATAAAACTTGGGTTCATTGTTCCATGTCAGGGACGTGATTATTAAAAGCGGTGTTATTTCTATTTTGGCGAGCGAGCAAAAAAAATCACTTCTTTTTTATAGGGAAAATATGGTATATAAACTTGGGTTCATTGTTCCATGTCAGGGACGTGATTATTAAAAGCGGTGTTATTTCTATTTTGGCGAGCGAGCGAGCAAAATTTTTGTAATGATAATTGGTTCATAAATTTCAGATTTTTTTGTTGCAGGGCAGGGCTTACACAATCATGTCTAAGGTGATGTTAATTCCGTTTTGGCGAGCACGAGCACACCAAAACTTCTTTGAATAACGTTTGGTACATAATTATTAACTGGTTGTTGTAGGTTGGGGCGGGCACGTTAGCGGTGTCAATTCTATTTTGGCAAGCGAGCATAGCGAGCAAGCAAAAAAAATAAATTCTCTTTTAATAAAAATTAATAAATAAACTTATTTTTATTGGTGCAAGTCAGGATGGACGCAATCGCGTTTAACGCGATTCAATTCCTTTTTGGCGAGAGGGCGAAAAAACTCTTCCATCTTTAATGATATTGTTGCAGACTTGCAGGTCAAGGGTGGACACAATTGTTTCCAAAGCAATGTCTATTCATTTTATTCGCGAGCGAGTGTAGCGAGCGAGAAAAATGAATTAGTCTCTTTAGTAACATTTGGTACATATATTGTGTGTTATTGTTGCCATGGTTGCAGGTCGGGGCCCGTCGGGGCAGGCACAATTGTATTCTAGGCAATACTAATCCTTTTCTTTTTTCAGGGGGACGAGCAAGTGAAAACATTTAATACAAAATAGGCTAGCAAGCAGTTCGCGCCAGCGAAGAGTTTCGACTTTGTTATATCACTTATATTTTCCTATTTTTTAATTTGTTTTAATTTTTCAGGGCCGTATGCGGAATATTTTTCTGGTGGGGGAGGGGGAAAGATGCGTTAAAAGTTTTCGAAGAATCTCAAAAGCAAAAGGAGTGAAGGGAGTCCGAGCGACCGAACTGGTCATGAGGGTACTTTTGCATTTTCAAAAGTAGAATTGAAGGATTTGGTATAGGCCTACACTACATTTTCAGGAAAAAAAACTGTACGTTTTCAAAATATCTGGTGTCAACTGCCCCCCCCCCCCCTGGTGCGTACGGCCATGGTCTTTTTAAAAAAAACTTCCCCATTTTTATTCCTTTCCTTTTCTTTTCCCTTTTTCTTCCTTTTCTCTTCTTCTTCCTTTTTTCTTTCCTTTTTTTCCTTTTTTCTCTTTCTTTCCTTTTTTCTTCCCTTTTCCTTTTTTCTTTTTCTTTCCTTTCCTTTCTTTTCTTTTCTTTCCCCTTTTTCTTTTTTTCCCCTGGAGCCCGTCAGGGGGGCACTCTGCCCCCCTGCCCCCCCCATAGGTACGCCAGTGATAATCTCTCACGCTGAGGTGCAAGGCTCTGTCAAAGTTGTAATGAGAGAAACGAAATGAAGGTAATGATACCCCCACCTAAATTGGTTCCTGTGTTATAGTGATGGGGTATATTTTTAACGAGAGCTTTTTGTAATGCGGAACCTATAATCTACAAGCACCGCTTTTCAATAGGTTCCTCACATTTTACTTAATCAGACAAGTGAATTGAATATCATGATAACGTGCCTATATAACATATATATACATGTATATGATGTATATTTCATATCTGTCTCTATTTACTGTTAAATGTGGAGGAAAAAACATCAACCTGAAAACTTGAAATGCAGGAAAACCCCAGGATTTTAAAGCTAGGATATCGAAATTCACGACGTTGGATGGAATAACCCCCTCCAACACTCTCTGCTGTTCGGTTGCTTCGCTACCTCGCGGGGTTCACATTAATGTTGCCATTCAATTGTAAAACATCTCCTTGGAAAAATCCTGTGTCAGCCACTGTATGTATGTGCGTGTACACATTCGGTGACAGGTGCATTATTTCACGGGAAGGTAAGTTAATTAATCAAGTAATTAAAAAAAGTGAACTGGTAGTCACATCCATACTCACCGAAAGGGCAAAGTTATTACAGATGCCATGCTGTCTTCCTCGCTTCTCGATATATGGTCACGAGTGGACATGATTATTTTCTTTCAACATGTATTATCTACTTCTTAAGTTGGCAAGCACTATTGTGCTTCTGTTGTTGATCTAACTGGTGATAAATTCGGGATAGATTAAATAACAGTTTTGTATCACTAGTACCCAGTCCTGCTACTACCATCAATGACCGTATTCCAAAATGTTACCAACAAGAGAGCTCTGTACTGTTGAAAACAAGGTAGGATCCGATGTCACAATACGTGCGTGCGTTAAATTTACTCGAACCGCGCACAAGCTTCATACAAGATGTAAATTGTCATGATTGATTGTACAGTGCGTCTTTCATATACGAATTCGTTTTCACTGGGTGCCTGCCGTAGCAAAAAGCAGATTTGACAAAAGAGTTTACTCTGTTTCGTTGACAATCAGCCATGCACGAAGAATCTCGTCTACGGCTGATTGTCAACGAAACGGAGTTAAGTCTTTTGTTAATTTCGTTTATTGATACGGTGGGCAGCCAGTGGAAAACGAATTCGTTTAATACAATTATGGAAATGCAAGCACTACTTTAAACAAACAGAACTTTGTCATTCCTCGCTCATTTTTCCTGATTGAGGTGTCATATGAAAGGGCAGAAACTCAACTTTCTAGAAATGTGCATTTTTCTTCGAAATTCAGATACCGCCCGCCAAATGTCTTTTTGGTTTCCTTCCTTCATTGCTTTTAATTACTCATGCGTAAAATATGCATCATCTGAGTAGCATCACATAAAAGAGGAGACTCTAAGCTTTCCAAATATGTATCATTCATTAATTATAGTTGTGATTAACTTATGATAGAACATCGATACTTCTCGGTTTCGTTTTTTTCTGGGACGCATTGTATATATATATATATATATATTTGTTTGTAAATCTACTAAAATTGTTCCAATGTAATCGCCTTTATCGAATAGAATAAAACCAGTCATCAGTGACTGCGGGTAGAGCTGTCACGGTGGAGTGTTTTGGACGAAAACCTGACTGATTTTGGGTAAGCAAGGAATGAGACTTTAAGTAATCAAGCAATGTCGTTGAAGGACTCTTTCAATAACTTTAGAGGCGCAAGGCAACAATGAGATCGGCCTGTATTTATTGAAATCAAGTTTATCTCCTTTTGTGTGTATCATGGGTGTCGATCCGGGGGGGGGGTAGATGGTGGGGGATATTTCAGGTGGGGGATGGCCTGTACAATCATCCCAATAATTCATCATAAAAAAAAAACTAAAAAAAAATTAATGATAAGAGCCCGATGAGAGTAGTTAATGGTTATTACTCGCAAGATGACCAAAAAAAAGAACGCAATCACAAAGAATATATTTCTCTGCCTTCAATCTTATAGCCTTTTTGTCACTTGGCAGAATATCGTGAGCTAGAAAATCATATACAGGTTTGAAGAATGGTGATGTTTGTTGTTCTGTTTTAATTTCTCTCATGTCAATGGGGAGGTTGTAGTCTCTGATTATTTTCCTCTTTATTATGTCCGTAATCCTATCAAGTTCCTGTTGTTTGGGGATATGTCCTGCTATTATATTGTGTACCTTGGTAGTCAGTGGCTTAGGCGGTGTGTATAGATGAGGTGGTACATCTCTGTGGTGGTCATTAGTATGTCTGTCAACAAGTCTAGGCTCTTGTGGAGTGGTAGAAAAAGGGGGCATGAATGAGTACATGTACTGTCTTGGTCATGCACTGGTGCCTGCCTGAGGGGCGTGGCAAGTCGTGATGCCTGTCCGTGATTGGTTGGTCGTGGGGGGTGTGTGGTAGGTCTGTTAGGGGGCGTTGGGTCAGCTGGCCTAGTAGGTGTGTTTACACTAGTTTCTGTTGTAACGGGGCCCTTAGAATTGTTGGGGGAAATTTCAGGAATGGTTATTCCCATCTTCTTGGCATAGGCCCGTGTTATTCTCCTATCCATGGGTTGGACTGGGTTGAGGGTGTACATATGAACAAAATCACTCTCGTCAAATAAGCAGCATGAAATGGGGACAACCCTGTCAATCTCATCATGGTCGCCAGAAGGGGCTCGAGAAAGAAAATCTGCCAAAACGAGTTCAGTACCCTTTTTGTATCCAATCTGAAAGGAGTATTCAGATAATTTCAAAATCACTTTTTGCAGTCATCTAGCTAAGACATGTAATCTGTTCTGGGAAAGGGTCTTATCAAACAAAGGGGGCTTTGGTTATTGGGGGAAAGACAGGAAGTCTTTTGTTTTGGAGGTTTGGGGGCACTTTAAAGATGTATACAATTTGGGGTTTATTTGGCTGGAATAAGTTATTAAACAAATGTCTTGGAAGGAGGTCTGGTATTTCGCAGGGTGGGTCTTATCTCTATTGGGGCATACTGAGTGATATTACATATTATTACTGAGGGGGTGTAGATTTGTAATACCTTTACATAACAATACACATTTTGGTATCTCATTTTCATAATACAAACATATACAAATGGAAAACGAGGTAAATGAGACGACCGTATATGAGACAAGAATAAATTGAATTCTCGCTCATACGGCTTCATCAGGAATTGATGAATTTATTCAATTTATTCAATCAACAGCATCATATTAATGCAGTGCGCCAAATGCAAAGCCGCAGCGTTAAAAAGCAACGAGCTTAGTAAATGTTAAGCGCGAAGTGCAAAAGTGCAAAAAAGAAGAAGAGAGTGGGAGACTGGGCGCGTAGCCAGGTGGTGGTGGGGGTGGTCGCCCCCCCCCCCCCAAAAAAAGAGAGAAAAAGAAGAAAGGAAGAGGACGTAGTAAGAACAAGGATTTAGAGTCGAGAACGGTACAACGAATCGTTTTCCTTTCTCTCTCGCTCTCTCTCTCTCTCACCACTTTTTCCAACCTCCTCCCCCTCACACACACATATACACACACAAACACGAACACATCAACCAGCAAGCCAACACGGTCTCTCATTTCTTTATTTACCCTTACTGTACTGGGCTTTTTTGAGCACCTCGTGACTGGGAGGGGGGGGGGGCCTGGGATACCAAAATGTGTATATTGATGGTCATCTTGCGAGTAATAACCATTAACTACTCTCATCGGGCTCTCTTCATTAGAGCCCCCCCCCTCCCCCCAGTCACGAAGTGCTCAAAATAGCCCAGTACAGTAAGGGTTAATAAGGAAATGAGAGACCGTGTTGGCTCGCTGGTTGATGTGTTCGTGTTTGTACAGGACATCCCCCCACCTGAAATATTGGGGGATATATCCCCCCCCCCAATATTTCATCATAAAATTAAAAAAAAAAAACACTGTTGCCCATGAAGTTAGATTTCGTTTTATCTTAACTCTTTTCATGTGATCACCGTGACAATGTGGTTTAATTTTGATAGATAAAGTTTTTCATGTTGTCATATCTTTATTGATCAATATAAAAGAGTCATAGAGTTTGATCAATACCGTATCAGGACAAATACTCCCTGGGCAATCATCCACCCCACAGCCGTAGCGATCTAGGTCGCTATTTTAGTTTTGCCACTATTAGTAGGAGAGCGCCAACTGACCCAATTCAAAGGAGCGAAGTCGCATCCATCAACCATCAAATTAGGTGTGCCACAAGGTTCAATTCTTGGTCCCCTTTTATTTTCAATATATGTTAATAGTCTACCTGAATGTACTCCTGAAGGTATCATAGATATGTATGCTGACGATACGACACTTACCGTCAGTGCAAATGATGCAACTGTTGTGGAAGAAAAATTAACTGTTGCATTAAACAGAGTCATGGCATGGATTAAGGAAAATCGTCTTGTTCTTAACACTGAAAAAAACTTGTGTCATGTTAATAGGCTTTCCTGCTAATCTCAAGAAAATTGAATCTTTCACCATTTCATTAAACGGCAATTTGATCAAAAGAGTTCAATTCACCAAATGCTTAGTACTTTTGATAGATGAAGAATTGAAATGGTCTAAACAAATCGAAAACGTAAGTAAACTTACCCAGAAAAACATTAGCATGATAAAGAGAGCAAAGAGTTTTTTGCCTCAAAAATCCTTAAAGCTACTTTATAACAGTCTAGTGTTGCTACGATTAGATTACTGCTCTGTTGTATGGTCGAACAGATTTCAATCTCATACAACTAAGCTGCAAAAATTCAAAAAAGGGCCGCAAGAATAATATTGAACAAGACATATGACACACCGTCGGCTGATTTGTTCACAAGTCTGAAATGGATGACACTAGACAAGCGGTTTGAGTTAAGTCGCGTTATGATGATATATAAAGGCGTTCATAACTTAGCACCTTCTTACCTTCAGGTAGGCTTAATCAATCCTAATGATGTGCATGAGCATCATACAAGGCAAATAGACAGTGGATGTTTACGTGTGCCTAGATTTCACACTGATTGTTATAAGTGTAGCCCAATTGTTTCTTCCATATTTGAATGGAATAAGCTAGATAATTCGTTGAGAACGGCTTCCTCTGTCAATTCATTTACGAGATTGTTTAAACAAAGTTGTAATTTGTGAATGGCTCAGCCGAACATACACTACGTGCATGTTTTGTAATATTAACATGACTTATTCACATAACTGCGACTTAATTAATATTTTCCTATTGACATTACTGTTTACTAGGTTAATGATATATGTTTATTTTGCAAACGAGTATTATTTTTGTAACTGTTCTGTATAAATGTTATAAACGATGTAAATATGTTCATTCAGGGTCCCATGGAAGACCACTATACTTGTTGGTGAATGGGCTACCCTGTCAAAAGAATAGAAATAAATAAATAAATAAATAAAACTGTGGCGATCTAACTCGCTATTTGAATTTCGCTCTTATATAGAAGAGGGCAGCAGCCGTAGCGATCTAGGTCGCTATTTTAGTTTTGCCACTATTAGTAGGAGAGCGCCAACTGTGGCGATCTAACTCGCTATTTGAATTTCGCTCTTATATAGAAGAGGGCAGCAGCCGTAGCGATCTAGGTCGCTATTTTAGTTTTGCCACTATTAGTAGGAGAGCGCCAACTGTGGCGATCTAACTCGCTATTTGAATTTCGCTCTTATATAGAAGAGGGCAGCAGCCGTAGCGATCTAAGTCGCTATTTTAGTTTTGCCACTATTAGTAGGAGAGCGCCAACTGTGGCGATCTAACTCGCTATTTGAATTTCGTTTTATATATAAAGAGCGCAGCAGCCGTAGCGATCTAACTCGCTAATTGAATTTTGCAACTTGATAGAGGTACAGAGAGAGGTACAGGAAGAAAAAGGAACATAATTGTGGGGGAGGGTGTTGATAAAGAGAGAACATTTTGAACTTGTCATGTTCATCAAGATAAACGGAGTCCTTTAGGAGGACATGGAATGAAGGGGAATGTGCCCCGTACCCTATAGCTCTCCAATAGGAAGCATTATGTGCGTCTATCCATAGTCCTATGTACTCGAGTGTGAGGGCCGGGACACAACAGGCTGCTCGAAGAGCTGACAGAACAAAATTTTCCTTCATTTAAAAAAGGAAGACCCCCCCCCCCCCAATCCTATGACCAACCCGGACAGTATCGTTCATGGTCGCATACGAAAACGAAATTTCCCAATTTCTATTGTTTTTTTCTTTTCGGGTCTAAGTGTGTGTGTGTGGGGGGGGGGGGGGGGGGGACATTGCATCTGATTATTCCCCAAATTTGGCTAAGAATGGAAAAAGGAAGACATATTTCTCGGCATGTTCCCCTTTTATTAATCCAACCCCCCCCCCCCCCCCATTTACGCCAAACCGTGGAGGGGGGGGGGGGGTAATATGGTGCCCCCCTAAACAAATAGTTGACGCTCATGATAAGAAGTACAGAAGCACCGACTAGAAATGCTTCAACTGAACAGGGGATGGGGGGGGGGGGGGGTGACGGCCATAAAGAGGCCTTTATATTTTTTTTGTCCAAAACATCCTGTCGACGGGGGTGGGGGGGGGGCGACAACGTTTTCAGCAGGGGTGCACCAACATCTTAAACTTTCCAGGCCGGCCCTAACAGATCTTGGTTCTGCGAGTGGACCCCCTCCCCCCCTAGTTGCATTCAAGGGAGCGAGCGATCCAACTCGCTATTTGAATTTTGCCACTACTAGTAGGAGAGCGCTAACTATAGCGATCTAGCTCGCTATTTGAATTTCGCTACTATAGAGAGCGCAGCAGCCGTAGCGATCTAACTCGCTATTACAGATTTCGCTACTATATAGTTATAGTAAGAGTTTGTACTAGTAGGAGAGCGCAAACTATAGCGATAAAATTCGCTATTTGAATTTCGCTCTTATATAAAAGAGCGCAGCAGCCGTAGCGATCTAACTCGCTATTTGAATTTTGCCACTACTAGTAGTAGAGCGCCAACTATAGCGATCTAACTCGCTATTTGAATTTCGCTACTATATAGTTTTAAGTAGGAGTTTGTCGCAATTTTTTTTGCTCTTATATATGAGAGCATAAAATCGCTATGTTTGCGAGATTATTGTTTCCCATTAGAACCTGTTTATGTGCGCTTCCATCAGGGAATTCAAGGTCAACAGGTCAATTCAGACGCTGATAAATTATTTGTCAAGCCTTTTTGTTTCCTTTATTCCGACAGAATTATACAATAATCAAAACAAGTTTAATACCAGAAGAAAGCTAACGAATAGTATTTTCATTAACCGCTTGCCCCAAAGTCGCTTGACCACAGTGAAACGAGTGAGAGCTTGCGAGAGCGGTCAAAGTGTGATTGAAACTCGCTATTTGCTCTTCTCCAACGCAAAAAGAGACGACATTGTGCTGGATAAATATATGTTTTCCGACAAAAGTACAGAAAATTTGCATATGGTCTTTTTATATTATACTTTATGAAATGTTACCCGAGTGACTTCCGGGCTCCCCAATGCTGGAAAGAAACGCACATTTTTAGAAAACTTCATTTTTTCATGGAAAATGCTTATTTGTTCTATGCACGCAAGTCAGATTGAGCGGATGATACAACGTTTCCATATGGGGGCCTTATTTAGAAGCACCCCGGGCTATGGAGTTTCAAAATAGTGTAGTGTAGGAAATCGATGTGGAGCAATTGTCTCAGGAGCAAGTATCATACCATCAGATTTTCCAGGTGCCGGTGGAACTTAGTAAGTTACTCATCATTAGCAGTTAAAAAAAAACAATTCCTTTGTATTGTAATAGCAGCTTAAACATGGTGAAAAGTCGAAAGGTAGGATAGTTTACACCACTTCTTTTTATCATTTCCAAAAGCTTTAGTTAATTAAAAATACGCTGACCCGCAGTTTGTGAAACATGTATTACTGTTTTTCCATTTAGAATAAATAAGTGATATTTACGACATGGGAGGGGGGGGGGGTAGCTTAGCCATACAAGATCTAATTATCTTAAATGACTTTATCCTGGTTGTTCTGGATGTAGTTGTCCCAGAACCTGCAAGTGTGATAAAGAAAAACATTTTTGTGTACAAAAAGTAAAAAGTAAAAAAAAAAAAAAAAAAAAGAATATTCACTGGACACTTTTGATTGTAAATAACTCAAAATTCAAATTCAAATCAAAAGGTGGTTTTTCACAGCGTAAAGTTGAAGGATTCAAATTTATTTGGATTTAATTCTATGACATTTCTATGAATGCTATTCTTTAAAAAAACGGTCTGTATGTTTATTTAGATATTTTATTCCGACATTTAGCATATCAGTAATAAAAAGCATGTTTGGGAAAATGGCATTTTGTTTTAGACCATAATGAGAAGTACTATTTTGATTCGGGATCTGTCGTTGGGCTAATAAGTATGACAAATAAGGAATGTACTCTTGTCGAGCAAATAATAATTTTTTTATAAAACTAATAGCCCTTTGAAGATTACTAGAAGAAGAACAACATCAAGAAGAAAAAGAAAAATATATATTTGTGATATCAGCTTTAGATCTTAAAGTGCTTGTAGAATATTGAAATTTGTTCTTCTTCTTTCAATTAACATATGTTATTCATGACCAGCTGGCTTATCGGAATTGGCAACATTGCTGCAAGTGGAATTGTCTGTAGAAGTTGCTGAAGAGGAGATGTCAGCATAAGGAGCATGTGACTCCAAAACAACGTGGGTACCTTTCTCAAGTTCATCTCTAACCACAAAGGCTCTTCAGGAATCATAAAGAGAAGGAGATCATTACCCTCCTGATTTGGACTACCGGTACTCATAATATACATACTCAATCAATGGATTGTAGAACTTCTGCACACAACTCAGTCATGATTTGGCAAATCACAACAAACGCTCGGTGAAGCATTGATTTATGTGACTGGTAGCCAGGGGTGTTGTCGCCCAACCGCCCCCCCCCCCCAAAAAAAAAAACGCCGGCCCCCATAAAACAAAGAGAGAGAAGAGAAGAAAAAAGAAAGAGAGAGAAGAGAAGAAAACAAAAGAAAGAGAGAGCAGAGAAAAAGTAAGAGGACGTAGGAAGAAACAGAAGCAGACATAGAAACACTTTTTAAAATTCATACAAGGATTAAGTGTCGAGAACGGTACGGCGAATCGTCTTCATTAATTTAATGAAACGTCAAAGCTTCCGCGCTTTGCGCGGGAGGGGGGGGGGGAAAACTTAATTCAGACAAGGATTAGAGTAGAGAACGGTACAACGAACCGTTTTCTTTCTCTAATAATACAATGAAACGTCAAAACTTCCGGGCTTCGCGCGCGAGGGGGCCGACAAATGATTTCAGACAAGGATTAAGAGTCGAGAACGATACAAAGAATCGTCTCCTTTCTCTAATAATTTAATAATACGTCAAAACTTCCGTACTTCGCGCGGTAGGGGGCCGGAGACTGAATTCCCTGCACCCATCCCCTAGGGAGCGCGCTTTGTAAGTAATTTCTACCGCCCCCCTAAAATAATATCCTAGCTACGCGCTTGCTTGCACTTTAACTCTTTGAGTCCTGTCCGTAAGAAAGTCCTTTATCCACAAAAATAAAGAAGGTGGTCCGTTCATCCTAAGTAACTTTTGCAAGAGAATATGGGTCTGCATAGTATTAAATGCTGATGACAAATCTGCGAACATGACTCTTGCATAGCATCCAAGTTCGTTATGTTGTGCGATTTCTTGAATCAGTGTTATGACGGCGCCATAAATGGACTTCTTACACAGTAAAAACGCTGCTTAAAAAAGTGATGATCAATGTTGCTCGAAACGAAAGTAATTTTGTTAAACATTCGCTGTTTAAAATTTAATGACTGCTATATTTACTATACGAGAGTTTTTAGACAGTGTTGTTTACATATGACGTCATGTGTCACGTGCAAGTAAAGTCGCGTTGACTAAAATGTTGACCAAGTTACCGACGCTTTTCTAAATGACTGGGGATTCAATGGCTTAATTGAAATCACTTTTATATTAACCAATTTGAAGTTTTTAACTTATAGCGTAAGTTCACAGTTACAATTTTCAGTATCTGTACGCAAATGTCAGAATATAGGTAGACTTAAAATCGTCGCGTCATGTAGTGCGGCACTGATCGCGCACTCGATTATAACGTGTGCTAAATTCCTTGCCATAGATTGCATGCATCCCTATTATATGCAGTTTATACGTGCGTGCATGCGCGCTCATGCAAAATGGGCACTGTTTTGACGCTAATTCATCAATTGCAGAATTACCCTACCATATTCTAAAGGGGCTTTCACACCGGGCCTTGCGTAGAGTTGCGTAGATCGGCGTAGAGTTGCGTAGCGACTACGCCGATCGTACGCAACCCTACGCAACTGTACGCGGAGGGACGCGAATGGGTACGCGAGATGAACGCAAAAAATTAAACATGTTTAATTTTTTTCGCGTACCTTCGGCGTAGACTTTACTACGCAACTGTACGCCAAGCCTACGCAACTGTACGCCAAGCCTACGCAACTGTACGCCAAGCCTACGCAAATGTACGCCAAGCCTACGCAACAATACGCTACCCTACGCCAGTCCGACGAAGCATTAAAAACGTATGGTATAAAGATTTTTTTTTTTTGGTATATACCTGGATGTAAACTTGGCAGGTATTGATCATTGATCATTCTTGCTTGTAATTCTGTTTGTACTACTACAAGGTATTTCAGACTGACATGTTTTGTTTTGTTATGGTTTATTCAATTTGTGATAATTGACATCTCAGGCTGTCGATATAATAAACAGAGATAAGATTCATAAACTGATGCCTCATGCGAAAATTTTATTATGTTTTGTGGAAATCTGTATGTATTTGTGTCGGTTTGTTTGCTTGTGTGTACGTTTGTGGTCCTGTTTGTATGTTTGTAATATAATTTTGTTTAATTGAAATGAGCAAAGAAATAATTTTGTCTCACTCTGTTAGTGAGACTGAGTGAGTGTGTATGTCAGAAGTATTGCTTTAAATCTAATAAATGACTAACATTTATATCATTACATTGTCACACACAAATACGCTACGGACAAAGGACAACAGATATCGTCTTCAAACTTTCAGGAAACTGTTATGGAATGATATTTTACAAATATGTGAAAAAAGGGATATGGTCAACAAATATCAGACTTCTGTCCACATTTATTCACAAATCAAAATAAGCGCTCTCTTTTGTTGGCGTTCTGAGGTATCAAATCACATCACGTGACCTTGCAATGTTCATCAAAAGAAAGTTCATATATTACCCTTTTGAATGATACATAGTACAATAATGTAGTACATCAACAAAAATGTCTGCATTTTTTGGAAAATAAAATCTTGAACAAATTAACATTACTGCAAAAAAACCTCAGCAGTTGCTAATACCTACTAAAAAAACTAAAAATTTAACGGTCAAAAACGTGTACAAAATGCCACTTTTTACTATTAAAACTTATGGCAGGTTTATAAATGTTATTTTCTGCACTCACTATTTTACGCAAATTGGCGTTTCAGCCCTATTTCACGCATGCAAAAGAGACCCACTGCCCCTTGGATGTCACAGTTTGTCAGAATGTTATTATTATACTAAGATCAAGTTATGTTCACATGTAATAACATGTACAATTCTTTGTACACTGCACAGTTCATTTATACAATAAATTGAACTGTCTTTTTAACATATTTTTTTATTATATATGTTTATAAAGCGCCAATGGCTATACTCGCGGCTCCTACGAGCGTCTATTGCATTTTGACATGGCATTTTCGCACACAGTAAGCAACCGTAAGCAACCCTACGCCAGGCCTACGCAAGCGTACCTAACCCTACGCCAATTGCCTACGCCGTAGGTACGCGGTGCCTACGCACAGAGTACGTAACTATACGCCATCGTACGCAAGCCTACGCAGAACCTACGCAGGGACTACGCCGAAGCATCAATTTATTCATGAGTTCGCAGCTTAACTTCGGCGTAGTCAGTACGCAACGCTACGCAACTCTACGCAGATCCGGTGTGAAAGGGGCATAAGTCTTCATATACAGTGTACCTATACAGAGACCCAGAAGTATAGTGGTGCTCTTATTCAGAGTATCAAACCCAAATTATACCCCATTAATATACAACCCTTTTGTTGTAAACAACCCCCACTGAACAACAGCTCCTTTTTAAACAACTTTCTTTAAACAACCCAGTTGGTGTAAACAACCCCCACTGAACAACAACTCCTTTTTAAACAACTTTCTTTAGACAACCCAGTTGGTGTAAACAACCCCCACTGAACAACAGCTCCTTTTTAAACAACCGTCTTTAAACAACACAGGTTGTTTAAATTGTGATTTTAAACAAGTTGTTCAAAATGTTGATCAACTAAGTGTTTAAACTTTAAACAACTCGAGATGCTTAACATTTTAAACAACTCTCAGATCAGGTCACCCGTTAATCCGAGGTTGTTTAAACTTTTAAACAACGTGTTCACAAAAAATTTAACTATGTAGGCTGATATGCGAATTGAATTTTGTCGAGAAGATGGGATACTGATGGGAAGAAACTGCATCACGACTCTCTCAAAACATTTCATGATGATCGAGTAAGCGCGATTGGTCGATAATTCAGCTGGGACGCACGGTTTGTTTTCGGTACAGGACTCACAATCGCCGATTTCCAGGTGGCGGGAGACTTGGATTCATTCAAAGACTTTTGATATGTCAACCTTAGGAAAGTAGTGTTTTCATAATGATTATTGACCTCCTTTAAATGTATATTTAAATGGAATACTTTAGAAGACAACAGTCCAAATAAAAGTGTAGGGCATGCTTGAAAGCAAATTCTAATCTCTCCTGACTAAATAATGCAATGTTGTTCAATTTCTGAATTCTTTGTTGAAAAACTTGCTTGCTAGCAATAGTGTACACATGTTTTTATAAATGTCTAGTCCGGTTAATAATAGCACGTAATGATTTATTATTTGACACGTACTTCACATTATCCTATCGATAAGCGTAACGATTTGCTTTAGTATCATATAGCAAATATAACAAATGACAAATATGGTTTTCCTGAAAATTGCATTACAATGTATAAGCATCGTTATGGAAAATGTTGTATAGTATACAACAATGGGCATAGAATTGTTTCCAGACCATTGATTTAAGTGAGAAGAACCTACATTTAATAATGAAGCTGTTGCCGTTTGTTTATGAATTTGAAATAATAAGTAGCCCTGAAAGTGTCGCAATATATCATGATTGTGTGAGTGAGCTTGAAGTTTAATGGTGGATGTTTGTTTGAGACCATATAGCCTTTAGACTGTTTCATTAAAGAGATATATCTCCAATCAAATCAAACTGAGTGATGTTATCGAACAAATTAACAATATCAATCTTCAATTCTCCTAAATAAACCTGGGAAACCTGAAAATTGCATGACAATGTAAATTCATCGTTAGTGAAAATGTAATACAATATTCAACAATGGTCAAATAATTGTTTCCAGACCAATGATTTAATTGAGAAGAACTTAAATTTAATATTGAAGCTGTTGCGGTATGTATAATCTTCTATTCTTCAAAAATAAATCTGGGAAACCTGAAAATTGCATTACAATGTAAATTCATGGTTATGGAAAATGATGTATTGTATACAACAATGGGCAAAGAATTGTTTCCAGACCAATGATTTAAGTGAGAAGAACCTACATTTTATAATGAAGCTGTTGCCGTTTATTTATGAACTTGAAGCCTTGAAATTGTCGCACTATATCATGATTGTGTGAGTGAGCTTTAAGTTTAATGGTGTATGTTTGTTTGAGACTATATAGCCTTTAGACTGTTTCATTAAAGAGATATATCTCCAATCAAATCAAACTGAGTGACCCCGAACCACGGGCCCTGCCATGTAGGCTTCTAAATAAGCATATTTTTTGCCTGACTGTAAATTTAGGAATTTTACAAAAAAGTGAGAAAAACGTTTGAAATTTAATTGGGGGGCAACTGCCCCACGCCCCCATCAGTACGAGCAGCATAGTGAACGAGAGGGGGCGAAGATGACGGCACTGACTACCCCGTCACAGGTTTGTGAAGTTTTGTTGTATTAAAAAATACTTTCCCTATGGCTATATGCAGCGCTCAAAATACACGGGGGCGATGGGCGATTCGCCCCCGTGAGCTCCATAATCGCCCCCATCAGGTTGTCTACGAGGGCGATTGCAAAATTAAAAATCGCCCCCGTGGAATTATAAAATAAAGATTTTCAACGAATTGAATAATATTGAAAAGGATGCAATTCATAGTTGTACTCGATAATTCTCACTTAACATATTCTCTCTCTCTCTCTCTATCTCTCTCCCTGTCTTGCATAAAGAAAATATGAAAATATTATTTTGCCTTGATTAAGAAAAATTGAAAATTTTATCAGTATTAAACAAGAAGGAAAGGGGAGGAAATTAATCAAAACAAACATTGAAGAATCCAATTCAGGCCTTTTGCCCCACCCCCATCCGCAACTTGTTGGCGGGAAAATTGCAAGTTATATCCCCCTTCTTTTCTTTACTTCTTCCTCAATTTTCCTTCCCTTTATCTCCTCCTTTCCTTTTTTCTTTCCATTTCCTTCCTTCCTTCTCTCTTATTTTGTTTTATTGGGGGGAGGCAACAGCCTGGGAGGCAAGGCCCTCCTCCCCCCGATCTCCTTCTTCCCCCTTTTCTTGTTTTCTTTTCTTCTTTCTCTTCTTTCTTTCCCTTTCTCTCCTCTTTACCTTTCCCTCTTTTCCTTCTCTCTCTCTCTCTCTCTCTCTCTCTTTTGGGGAAGGGAGGGGGGGGGGACAAGGCCCGCTCACCCCCGCTGGATCCGCGCCTGCAGTACTAACTTAAAACCCAATAATGGATCTAGAAGATTGATTGACCTGGTCTCAGTGACGGGTAAACTTTTTGGTTCTCAATTACTTGGTCTAACCATGAAAACTGTCTAATTTTACTTTAGATTTTCAAACAGTAACAGTTACGACCTAAATTAGGCCAAAGGCCAATGGCTGTACTCTTCATTTTAATAACAAGTTAACGTTAACGTTAGACTTAACTTAAACTGTTGTTTCTCTGTGATACAAGTGGGAAAAGAAAAAAAAATCTTTCCCCCTTTTTCCCCCTTTTTTTCCAAGGGGGGGGGGGGGCCGGGAAAATTGCAACTGTCTGATATCCCCCTTCTTTTCTTTACTTCTTCCTCAATTTTCCTTCCCTTTATCTCCTCTTCAGTGACTGGTCCCTCAGAAACTAGTGCTAATCCAGTCACAGAGAAATCATGATTTCAACCGATGCCTGTCAGTGCATTGTAAATTTGATTTTTCTTCAAATTTCATTCAAAAATCTTTTCATATTTGATAAATATGGTGCATTGGCATATGGGCTATGGTTGGAGCGTTGGATGCGTTGAACAGCGTTGGTGTGTTATGTGGATTTATCATATTCATATTCTGAATATTTTCAGCGAATTGAATAATATTGAAAAGGATGCAATTCATAGTTGAACTCGATAATTCTCACTTAACATATTCTCTCTCTCTCTCTCTCTCGCTTTCCCTGTCTTGCATAAAGAAAATATGAAAATAATATTTTGCCTTGATTAAGAAAAATTGAAAATTTTATCAGTATTAAACAGGGAGAAGGAAAGGGGAGGAATTAATCAAAACAAACATTGAAGAATCCAATTCAGTGTTCTTTCGTGATGCATAAGAATGAAAGTACATTAAAAGGTGAAATAATAAATTGAGGTGCGATGATGAATCAATTCTTTGACATTGATTGATTGAATAAAAAATAATGAAACAATATGGTCTGAGGGTCATATATCTTCGAATATTAGAAAGTTTCATCCACCATCGTGTTGTTGAACACTATTTGCAATTTAATTTTAATGCGGTGACTTGTCAGTTACGAGCAGAAGGTCATATCAGGCTTCTATATTCTATAATACTATCAACAGATATCTGGAAAGAGACACTTTGTCACATCAAGCTACGAGAAAGTATATCATCATCTCACAGAATTCTACTCGAACACCGCATCGAAATTCTTTTCACCCTTTTTATTTTCTTCTTCCTCTTTTTTGGTCCCTTTTAGCTCTCCCTTTTTTTTCCTTTTCCTTCTTTCTCTCTCTCTCTCTTTTTTTAGCGGGGGCGGGGGAGGCAAAGGCCTTTTGCCCCACCCCCATCCGCAACTAGTTGGCTGGAAAATTGCAACTGCATGATATCCTCCTTCTTTTCTTTACTTCTTCCTCAATTTTCCTTCCCTTTATCTCCTCTTTTCCTTTTTTCTGTCCATTTCCTTCCTTCCTTCTCTCTTATTTTGTTTTATTGGGGGAGGCAACAGCCTGGGAGGCAAGGCCCTTTGCCCCCCGATCTCCTTCTTCCCCCTTTTCTTTTCTTCTTCCTCTTCTTTCTTTCCCTTTCTCTCCTCTTTCCCTTTCCCTCTTTTCCTTCTCTCTCTCTGTCTCTCTCTGTCTCTCTCTCTCTTTTGCGGCAAGGCCCGCTCACCCCCGCTGGATCTGCGCCTGCATCTACCTTATATCTACTAACGTTAGACCCTAATAATGGATCTAGAAGATTGATTGACCTGGTCTCAGTGACGGGTAAACTTTTTGGTTCTCAATTACTTGGTCTAACCATGAAGACCATCTAATTTTACTTTAGATTTTCAAACAGTAACAGTTACGACCTAAATTAGGCCTAAGGCCAAGGGCTGTACTCTACTTAATAACAAATTAACGTTAACGTTAGACTTAACTTAAACTGTTGTTTCTCTGTGATACAAGTGGGAAAGGAACACTTCTTTTTTCAAAAAACTGCAATCCAATATCATAATCTCTCACGCTGAGGTGCAAGGCTCTGTCAAAGTTTTAATGAGAGAAACGAAATAAAGGTAATGATACCCCCACCTAAATCACTTTGGTTCCTGTGTTATAGTGATGGGGAATATTTTTAACGAGAGCTTTTTGTAATGCGGAACCTATAATCTACAAGCACCGCTTTTCAATAGGTTCCTCACATTTTACTTAATCTGACAAGTTAATTGAATATCATGATAACGTGCCTATATAACATATATATACATGTATATGATGTATATTTCATGTCTGTCTCTATTTACTGTAAAATGTGGAGGAAAAAAAACAAACTTGAAAACTTAAAATGCAGGAAAACCCCAGGATTTTAAAGCTAGGATATCGAAATTCACGATATTGGATGGAATAACCCCCTCCAACACTCTCTGCTGTTCGGTTGCTTCGCTACCTCGCGGGGTTCACATTAATGTTGCCATCCAATTGTAAAACATCTCCTTGGAAAAATCCTGCGTCAGCCACTGTATGTATGTACACATTTGGTGACAGGTGCATTATTTCACGGGAAGGTAAGTTAATTAATCAAGTAATTAAAAAAAGTGAACTGGTAGTCACATCCATACTCACCGAAAGAGCAAAGTTATTACAGATGCCATGCTACGTCTTCCTCGCTTCTCGATATATGGTCACGAGTGGAGATGATTATTTTCTTTCAACATGTATTATCTACTTTCTCAAGTTGGTAAGCACTAGAATTGTGCTTCTGTTGTTGATCTAACTGGTGATAAATTCGGGATAGATTAAATAACAGTTTTGTATCACTACTACCCGGTCCTGCTACTACCATCAATGACCGTATTCCAAAATGTTACCAACAAGAGAGCTCTGTACTGTCGAAAACAAGGTAGGATCCGATGTCACAATACGTGCGTGCATTAAATTTACTCGAACCGCGCACAAGCTTCATACAAGATGTAAATTGTCATGATTGATTATATATATATATATATATATTTTTGCAAATCTACTATTATTGTTCCAATGTAATCGCCTTTATCGATAGAATAAAAACCAGTCAACAGTGACTGCGGGTAGAGCTGTCACGGTAGAGTGTTTTGGACGAAAACCTGACTGATTTTTGGTAAGCAAGGAATGAGACTTTAAGTAATCAAGCAATGTCGTTGAAGGACTCTTTCAATAACTTTAGAGGCGCAAGGCAACAATGAGATCGGCCTGTATTTATTGAAATCAAGTTTATCTTCTTTTGTGTGTATCGGTATTACTTTTGCGACTTTCCATTTGTCAGCCTCAACCCCTACCGATAAAGATTTGTTGATTAAAATGGTAAAAGACTCAATCATTTCGGTTATTGACTTTTTAAGAATATACAAAGAAATTCCGTCTAACCCGACGGATATTTTTGTTTTCACTGACATTATTTGTTTCAAAACATAAGATTGAGATACATTACAAAATTTGAATTTTCTGTCAGAAACCTTTACACCATGAGAATGATATTGGCAAAGTGGTTATCAAATTCATTCGCATATAATACACCTGAATTCTCTTTTGGAAAAGTGCTGTTAGAAGAATTACAATTATTCACCGATTAAGCTTTTTTTATTAAGCAAATCAGACCTGAAAGCTGCTAAATGTACATTTCTCGACTTTCTAAACGTTAAAAAATTTCACCTGGGGAAGTATGTACATTTCCATATCAAGTAACTGGTATAATGATCACTTATACCATTTCCAGACACACCAGAGAGGTGAAAGAAAGGAGTGGAATCAAGTCGCTTTCCTTTGACCCCATGCTCCAAGCCGCCGAAAAGTTATGCGCTAATCTGCAACTGTTCACCTAGCCTATAATCTAGGCGGAGTGCCGAGCTTTTTTCTTTGCTGCTAGACTAACCCTAAGCAGAACGTCTGATACGGCGAGACTACGAACCGTGAGCCGCGAAGCGGCTCACCGCCTATAATCCCTGGTCTAGCTTTAGTCGTTGTTTTTTTATTATCGACCATGAATCCGTGGCAGTTTTTCGTACGAAAAAACCTCATGAATACGAAATGAACTCAACCAATCAGAAACACGTATGGAGAAGAGTCTATCCATATGCATATTATAAATTACGTGACATTACGTCATTTTCTTCATCCAAGATGGCGGGTAGTTCATGCGACGACGATCTTCTGCGAGAAAGTTTATCATATGCGGCCAACAAACTAGGCATTCCTAATGGAAAATTCAGAGAACTGCAGAAATCCGCTATTCGTAGCGTTATTGAAGCCGGCAGGGATATTTTTGTTGCATTACCTACTGGTTTTGGAAAGAGTGCAATATATTAAGCAATCCCCTTGTGCTGTGATTATTTGGTAGGGCTGTTGAATGATTCATAGATCCGCCATTTTGAATATATATGAATATTGATTAGCTAGACCAGTGATTATAGGCGGTGAGCCGCTTCGCGACTCACGGTTCGTAGTCTCGCCGTATCAGACGTTCTGCTTAGGGTTAGTCTAGCAGCAAAGAAAAAAGCTCGGCACTCCGCCTAGATTATAGGCTACTGTTCACCAGGTGGTGAGATAAAAGAGCGCATGAAATTTCAGGATCATATTGCTCCGATTGTCTCATTTTCGCTCGCGTGAACATTGCCAGCACAAAACACTAACCTCTACCTCCTGGACGGATCATCGCCCATTCCCATTCACTACACGTTACGTACTAAAAGGCTGTATTGCCTGACCGTTCATGAATATTCATGTTTTTGCTAAACTCGGCAAAATGTTTGCTTTTACTAAATGGAAAAATTACGGTGGGGGTTGGATGAAATGGACATAATGAACATAGCAGAAGTGATAATTAATAATTCATGCTTCTTATCCTTCGTGTGCTTGACCTATAATCTTACAATCACTTGGCAGACTGAGTCCAAAGTTCGACTTGTTTCACATGTGTATTATAGGCAATGGCGAGCTTGCAACCTATTTTGAAAAATTACGGTGGGTGAACTTTCAAAAGTCAATGAGACATAAGGGCTTCAATGAAAGAGCTAGTGATAACGTACGTCGGGGTGGATGTGCTTTTCGTTTAAACAAAAATGAATTTGTAACGATTTAAAAAAAAATACGTCCATAGGCTAACATGTATGGCTGCTGACTCTGACGATAGGGGGCGTTGTGAAATGAGACTAAACGGAGCTATATGTTAAAATTACATCAGAAAATGGTTTCCCAGCAACTGTTCGCTGTCCCTTTTAATGATTTCTCATCATTTGTTGAATGTGTAAGGAGTACAACAAGCGAACACAAACTTGTGTAATTTCATCCTTTTACCAACTGCAAAAATACAAAAAACACGCGAAAACACGCATTAGCAAACTTAATGTTGTCGAAGATTGTAAATCAATTGGATTAAATAACGGGACATTAAAACATGCACAAAGTAGCGCATTATCCTAAAAAAATGAGCTTTTGTCAGGATCTAATTTTTGTTTTTCCAACTCTGGAACACAAATTATAGGAAGGGCGGAGTACTAAATTTGAAAAGTTGTTTGATGCACTATCCCCAATACAATCCTCATATAAAGTTTATAACTTACACTGAAATTTTGCCTGGCCTCCAAAATTCTCCGCAGTGGAATCCTTGCTCGGAGCATGGAACTTCAACGCCAAGTGGAATGTTACACATCACATTGTTTCGCTTTAGAACTCACGAATGCGTTTGAATAAATTACAAGAGTTTCCACTCCTTTCTTTCACCTGTCCTCCCTGGTCACACGATTTTACCTTATCGGGATAATCCGTTAACCCATTGCTTACTGGAACCTGGTGGTCCCTGTGTTAAGTCTATGGGAATGAGATAATTCAGTAGTCAAAGGGTTAACATAATCAACAAGTGTGCAAGATCTATACTCTTGTATACAATGTATCATTTACCTGTTAAAAAAAATATATCATTTATTTGATTATAAACTTTCTTATTTCCTTCCAAAGGTTTTTTTTTTCGCGATATCACAGTTAATGTCGCCCATAATAACGAGTTGGCAATTGAGACTATTCGCAAAAACCAAGAGGTCCTCATTGTGATTAAAAACCTCGACTTTTGAATTTGGTGGTCTGTACCAGTTTAAAGATATAATTTGTTTCGTGCTCTTCAAACAAACTGTTATGCGCAATGCTTCTAAATGTTGAAGGGAATCATGACTAAGTTGGAATGAATAGACTCATGGACGTAAATGGCCACTACACCCCCATTTCTATCCCTACCTTTTAGAAGTAATAAGTAATGGTTATGGGGTATATACATTTCACTAGCTGCAACAGAGCTGTCTAATCTAGACTCATTCAGAGCAAGAACATGTATTTCATTTTCAAACGTGATTTGCTTCATTTCTTCATGATATTTCAAAAGACTTACAATATTCAGGTGGACATATTTAATCCCGTTACCAGAAAGTTGATTATATTTTAAAGATATGTTCTAACCAGATTTACACAAGGGATATATGTTACTAAAATCGTCGACGTCGGACTCTGAATTATTCACAATATAATTTGGAAGATGGTTTAAGAGACATCCTGAACACTCCCAATTTAATACTAAACGCTCATTAAAGGTCATCGTAACTCTCACTATGAACATGGAGGGCAAAGAAAGCGGACAAAATATACAGTTCCTCAGGTAGATAAAGGAACATCCCTTCACTGCTATTATGTAAAAAGGTGAATATGCATGTGACACCTGTTCTACACATTTTTACATAATAGCAGTGAAGGGATGTTGCTTTGTCTCCCTGAGGAACTTTTTGTCCGCTTTCTTTGTCAGTCATATTCATAGTGTCTATACCGAGATTTACAAACATGATATGAGTACCCAGTTTTGGCAAGAAGAACAGAGAAGTGCTTTCTTATTTGCTTTAACACATTTACTACAGCGAACGCATGGAAATTGTTGTACCATTTTAAAAAAAGTATAAAACATAGCTCAGAATACTACTCAACAAAACTTAATCATGTAAGATACACCAATAACAATCTTGTTTTTGAAAATAAATCTAAATGATCAGAAGTGTAGTACATACAGCGTAGTTGATATTCTATGTGGAGGCGCGATAGCTCAGTCGTTAGAGCAGTGGTCTCGTGATCCGGTGACCCGGGTTCGAAACCAAGTCGATGCGCTGGTGCCCTTTGGTAAGGCATTAATCCATATTACCAGGTCCCTCGGAGAGGACCTAAAGCCGTCGGCCGTCTGGTTGCTTACTTACAAGTATTTATGCTTTCTTAGCAGTCAGGTAAAATAACCACCACCACTTATCACTTATCATGTTAATTGCTTACTCAATTACTTGAAAGCGTTCACGGGTCACAGTCGTAGGACGCGGCCATTCAATACAAAGATAACAGATTGACTTGATTCACTTGACTTCACTTGCAACGGCCCAAAGGGTTTACAACCACTTAAGTCAATGAGCTCAAGTAACTGGATTCCACATTAAGCCTTTAGCTTTTTCATTCACAATAGCTTTAAGAAGCAGAAAAGGTACACTGTTGGTCATAAAGGTGAAATACTTATTTTTACAACAATTTATGGAATGATTTTGACAATGATTTATTCCTAATAGATCTAAATATTAGTATACATTCTCAGATTTTATTGAATAATGATTTGTGAGTGTTTGTTTTGCGTGACTGCTAAACCATGTGTGCGCTACTATGCTAAGCAACTAGGGGACCTACGTCCTAAAGTCATAACTGACAGTAATGAGGAATAATGCCCCACAAAAGTCACTAATATAGCTGCTCGACACGAATTTTATTCTGGGCCCTCACAGTAACGAGGCCATTGCTTAGCCACTGAACCATGTCTGTACGCAGCGGGGGCTAGGGTACGTCGCCGCCCCCACAAATACAAAAAAACAAAACAAGGAAAAAGCAACAAATAATCAATAATTCATTGCATTTTGCCCCGACCCCCAACATAAAACAAATCCTCTATGTGGGCATGCCTTGAAACATAATGCATGGCCCTACAGAGAAAATATCTAAATTGACCCAAAAATGATAATAGCCATTCACGTGGCTTGATGACGTATTTGACGTCATTGCGGGCATGTCCGATTTGATAATTTCATAATTTCATAATTAGGAATGACGAAATTGCCATAAACGTAATGGGATTATCAAGTGCATATTATTTTTTCGGATAATTTTTTTTTCTTCTTCCAATTAATACCATAGTTTGCCATTTTAAAGACATTTTATTGCCTAAATCACGTCAAATGCGTCATCACCGAAACTGGGCTTTTTTTTCTGCGCGTTCTGAGTCGTCATTTTAAAAGCTAGATTCCAGAATCATTGATGATTTCTAAGAAAAATCATTGTCATCTTCGGAATCTCCGTCAACAATTATTCTACATGTCTATTTCCCCATTTTTTTTTTAGCCCGTTTTGGTTAGAGTGGCCCTTTTAAGCGTTCTAAGTATTAGCTAGGACTTGTATGTTTTCTCAGCGGAGAGATGGCGCCATACAAATCATTTGAATCACCGTCATCATTACGTGCGATAATCATTGTACTATTATGAAGGTGCAACCAAATAAATCCTCCAGGTCCCTTTAAATGGAATGGAGTAAACAGAAACATATGCCTCTGCACTGTTTGTCATTAGGTAGAAAATCTGACTATAGAAATCACATTCAGAGAAAACCACAACAATGATCTGCACAACTGTACCACGGTTGGACATGTTCGACACTATGTCTTGTTCCTGCGACATTTTGCCACATCATCTTGCTTATTCTCGTTTGTGCCTTGGTAAATGAGGTATATACTACAAACAGAATGGGATGAGTTTACCATGATATGCAGGGCTTAAAGCTACTGTATGTGTTCTATAATTTTCTATCAAGTCGGTAGCAACTGAACAAGTAATATCTTGTGGCATGCAGATACAGCCTTTTGAATTCTTTGAACCATGACAATTTACATACAAAGTTCGTTCAAAGGTTGTAGATTTTAAAAACCTAAATGACAATAGTTGGATTGCGAACAAAAGAATATCTTAATGTATACTGGCAGCCTGATATCACAGATGTGTCATTGAAGTATGATATACCACAATCTCGAGTGGAATTATGTTTGACTCACTCGTAATTTATGGCAATGTGTTGAGTGACAAGGATTTGCCTTGTCGCAGCCATTATTATAAAAGGATGCACTAGATCTGCATGTTTGCACAGTCCGGTGAGCTGTAATATTCATTACCGCTTTTCTGTTCTCAATAACCTTATGAAACTTTTGTATTCGACACGTTTATAGAGAGCTACAAAATGTGACTGCATGACACCGAGGCATTTCTTTGGATTCACCTACTAAATAAGAAGAAACACTCAACTACAAATGGTAATAATTGGATCGACGACATCATGTCACTTTGTTTGTGACAAGGCACTCATGTGAGGTGCCTTATGTAGGATTTTGAGGTATAGAGATATTACTGGATGACTGCAACTACAAGTAATAATAAGCCTATTATTGATTTCTGAATTCTGAATTTAAAAAAAAGAATTCCAATGGAGTGGCCACTTTGATCTTAATCATCATACTTCGATTGGTTTTATCATGGAGCCCTGTCTGTGATTAGCATGGTTGAGGGGAAATCGGCAGAGCTGTGTACAGACTAAGACGATAACAGAATTCTGCTTTTACGGGGGAAAAGTGAGTTCAGATGGAGTGGACACTGATTTTCATCGTCATACTTGGATCGGTCATATCAACTAGAGCCCTGTCTGTAGTTAACGTGGTCGAAGGGGAATCGGCAGAATTGTTTTTCACATACCCATGTGACAGCACGGGAGTGACACTCCAGCATGGAAGCAGAGTCCCGTTTTACAGAACAGGACAACCAGAATCTTCCACATCGGCTTTGGATCTAGAAAAGAGATTCACAATAAAGAATACAATTGGAAGTGATTTGTGTACCCTGCATCTTGAAATTAATCCTGTGGAAAGAGCCGATGCGGGTACGTATAGTTGTCAGCCATATCAAATCGGCAGTGGCGTCTTGTCAGAGTGTCCTAGCATTCGACTTAACATCACGTTATCTTCTGGTCAGGTTTCATGTGAATGGATTGAGGACCATGCCTACGAAGTTAGTGATTGGGAGATACTGTCGTGTACCGCTTCATCGGATAATCTATCAGGGTATATTCAGTGCTATCAAAATGGTGAGACGGTCCCCCCGAAGACGTCACCTGTGGAAACAAATGGTACTTTACACCAAACAATTTGGGTTAGATCGAATTCTAATCCCGTGTTCTGTTGCTCCACAACTCCGGACCGTCCTATAGACCGGTGTCAATGCAAAAACTATGTATGGGACCCCTCAAGTGATGAAAAGTCAATTATTACCACCGATCCTTGTATTGTTCCTACACCCTTTTCAAGTGCAATGCCATCCCAAATCTCTGCAGTAAACAACACACCACCAACGACAGGAGCAGTTACATTAGACAACAGTTTAAAACCTGAGTGCCAAGGGTCTTACGAGTTGGTGATTGGATTAGTAACTGTGATACTAATTCTTTTTGTACGTCTCGTTTTCTATTATAGGGCTTTCCATCAGCAGAATCGTTTGAGGAACAACCCTCTAGTACATACAAAACTGCAGGAGACCAGATTAGTCATCGAATCGGACGAGGATAGTCAAATAGACGTTGTAACGTTGGAAAGCGATTAGCCCTCCTATTAAATACCACGAATAATTGGTCAAGTTCATGCTTATGTTCAACTTGAAGTAATTCCAATAATATGGCATAATATAAGCCTACACGCCGGAAATACATAGCAGACGCAAAATAATTAAACATGGAATCAAGGTTACCATAAAAGATAAAAGTAGAAAGTGCTCGAATGCAAGAGGAGAAGATGTTTACACATTGAGTTATATGAATATGCAAATTAATTAATTAAATTAATAGGCAATACTTACATGCAATAATATCGACAAAAAATGACTGTTTATATAATTATTATGTATATGATCGCAGTAACAGCAATAGACATGATATGGCATAATGAATGCAACGTCATTTAATGTGTATTTGACATTATTTGGGGGACATAATTAATACAGCAATGGCAATAATTAACATTGATGAAAATTATAATTGTAATTATCATAAAATACAAAGGGTCTATATTCGTCTTTTGAGATTCTAAGGTGATTGAAAAATTAGAAATGGAGTTAAATTATTTGTGTGAGACTATATAATTACACAGAAAATGTAAATGGACGTCAAACTGTGTGTCGTTTATAACTATATTCTCCCCTATTATGTGCGTTTGTGTATAGTGATTCGGCAAGTTTTCGTTCAGTTTGTCCACGTTATGCTGATCAAAACAACCTGGTACGTGACCAAAATTCAGGATGGTTTAAACGCCACTTTCCCGAGAAATGCAGTTATGACACTGGACATTAAAATTATCAGATATAAGATTTGATTTAGGTAATGTATAATCTGTGAGCCTAATCATTCAGTTGAAAATGTAGAAGAATACCATTGACGGCATGTATCCGTAAAAGGATTTCTCCCCAAATGGCCGTGTATCATTCTGAAGTTTGACAATGAAATAGCTGAAAATCTGGGACCAAACTTTAATGAAGATTCTTCAAATTTACACGTTCCTAGAGTCAATTCGAAGAAGGGTGAAGCTAGCTTTGATTTTTGTGGTCCAAAATCCCTATCCAAAATTGTGAAATAATTTACCGGCTTACATACGGTCGTGCACATCTACATAATCTTTAAAGTGACATCTAAAGACACATTAATTTGTTTGTATTGTAGTTAGGTAATCTCGGAGAGCTGTATGTTAAGCGAATAGAGCAGTTTTTACGACTTATGCGCTATATAAGTGACAGTTTATTATCATTATTATGACATATGTGTGTGTGGTCTAATATACCCCTTTCTATGTGCAGTGTATGTGATTTTAAGCAAGATTAATTCAATATTTCTATAAAAAAATATGATTAAAAAACAATGTATTGCATTACGCAAAATTCATGATATGTATTTATATATATCTTTACTGAAGGCAATCGTTCAAAGATTCCAAACAAGTACTGATTTTCAGCAGCAAAATGTAACTTGATATTAGGCCTAAAATGTGATCCAATTACGCCTACATTTTCCATTTTCTATCATTATGACACTGCATGCCACTAAAGGAATGCTGTTGTGTAGAAATTACGCATATTCCTACTGGATGTTCCTTTTTAAGCCTCAGTCATAAAAGGCTATCATACACCGTGCAATGAATGCGAGGTTTTGATTGATCCCATTGCCTTTATTCTATAAAGTGAGACATCAATTGAACAAAAAGCTTGTTTTCACATGATCAGGTTGGGTAGCTATCGACTTATAATCAGCCAGGCATGAACAACACCACAATTCAATTTACTCTGCGAAGTAAAGTCTGTTTCACACATGGCACGTTTAACCGGCGCCTTCAAAAGCCAGCAGTGACATTTCTTTGTACGGCCGTTGACGTTGTTTTGTGTGAACCAGGCTTAATCCTGCGAGATTTCTTGTACTTTTTGCCCACATTGTATTGTTAATGTTGTTCAGTCTCGACCAAAGTTCTCTGTGGCTCCGCTCAGAAAATCATAAATAGCCGGACTCTCTTCTTCCTCCTCCTCCTCCTCCTCCCTCTTATTCTTGTAATTCTGTTTAAAAGGGTTTATGAAAATATGTTATAATATTATAACTATTTTACTGTGATTATTAAAACACTTCAAAATGATTTATGAAAACAAGGTTTATATTAATAATATTTATTCTACAAAAACAAGCTATGCTTTTCAGTAGGTTCCTGTTTCATTTCATAATTTTGAACTTACTTTGTCAACTATGTTCTTTATTGTGCAAACAATTGATATATGACATGGAATAAATTCGAATCAATCAATCAATCTTCATCTCCTTCATTAATCTACTGGGAGGCAGGGGTATAGGCCCAAAAATTTTCCAGGAAAAGCTGTCAGCTGTATTCATGGTAAGGATGGCGAACTTTCCTACATTAAGTTGAAATATGTTTCTGAAAAAAAGGCAACCTATATTTTGATTTACCTAAATGAATTTTGGAATATTTATTTCTTCTTTTCCCCTCCTTTTGGTCATATGTTAGATGTGCATGTGGCAGTTATCAGACATAAATTATTTCGAGAGATTAACAAGGACGCCTCATTTTTTGTTCGTGTATTTATTTCACAATGTGACATTATTCAAACGTTGTCGCACAATAACTTTAAATAACTCAATTTCGTTCTAACCGTACAGGTCTACGAGGGCGTAAGGGCTGTCAGCGGGCCTGAACAGCCCCCCTCCGAATTCGAGCTTTTAAAGGACAAGTCCACTCCAAAATAACTTACTTTCAATAGAGGAGAAAAATCAGACAAGCCAATCAAAAAAAGTTTGAACAAAGTCGGATAATTAATAAGAAAGTTATGATTTTGTGTTAAAGTATGTAAAACTTTTAAACAATGAAAATCACAAGACAAAATGAAGACTCACTCATGAGTCTGTGACGTCATGTCCTCACTATCCACTAATTGTTTTCTTTATATTGATAATATAAATTTTCTATCTTCCCACTCTCTCTCTCTCTAAGTGCCATATGGTTTGACTTTGGCGATCATGCTGTTCCACAACCCTCGGTTCCTAGACTTCTGTATTAGTACCACTCCCAGTTCTTTCACTCCTCTCTCTTCCAACAATTTCTGCAGACTGTCCATCCAAAATATCCTCCTTCTTCCCCTTCTCCTTCTTCCCACAATTTTCCCTGTCAAAGCAAGATTCTCTAGGCCTTCTTTACGTGTAATGTGACCCATGAACTTCAACTGCCTAATCAACATCTCACGTATCATTTTCCTTTGCACTCCAGCTCGTGTAAGAACTTCTTCATTACTAACTTTGTCAGTCCAGGGGATTTTCATCATTCTTCTTAGAAACCACATTTCGCAACTTTCCAAACGCTTTTTAGTATCAGAGGCTAAAGTCCATGTTTCACTACCATACATAAGTACTGGGTAGATGTAACAATTCAATACCCTTATTCTGGTCCTCATACACATTGTTCGATTTGACAGAATTTTGCCTAACTTTGAAAATGCAGATTTAGCGAGAGCTATCCTTCTCTTGATCTCTGTCTCGCATCTGGCATCCTCGGTAATCATGCTGCTGAGGTAGTTAAATGAGGAGACTTGTTTAATAGTCGGTTTTTTTCAGTTTCAAGTTACATTTTGGACTGCTCTTTTGGATACCACCAGGCACTTTGTCTTGGTATAGTTGATACCTAGTCCCATTCTCTTCCCACTAAGAATCATATTTCTTCACACCAGCATCCAAGTTAGATTGATAGTAATGTGATTTTGTGTGGATGCACTAATATAGAGTATTTTTTCCAGTTAAATCATGAAAAATTTGAATTTGATTAATTATATAAAAATCAATGATTATGAATATACAATATTAAGAAATAGTATCAATTCTTCAAAGTTCATAAAAGATTTTGTGAATTGTCATGCACGCAATATGATACAAATCATATAACCTAGGCAAAGGCATGCTGGGGAAATCAAGTTTTGGGGGATAAAAAGGGAAATTAATGATATTAAACTATATAAAGCAATTGGGAAATAGTGAGGACATGACGTCACGAACTTATAACCAAATTGGCAATTTGTGTAGTGATTTTCATTGTTCCATAGTTTTACATAATTTTAAACAAATTCATAACTTTCTTATTAGTCATCCAATTTTGCTCAAACTTTTTTTGTTTGGTTTGTCTGATCTTTCTGCTTCTATTAAACTTATGTTATTTTTGGAGTGGACTTGTACTTTAAGGTCATGACATGGCAACCTTTCTAATATGTTCAGGCAGCGAGGTTGTCAATGTATATTTTTATGTTTTACATGGTGTATTTGAGGACCCATTACATTTGTTCACCATTCATGTATGAAAGAAAATATGCAATCGCTTCACTCTCTCGCAAAATTCATAAAATGCACAGGGGAAATAAGGGACGTAAGGGGGAATGAGCCCATACACAGTGGCGGATCCAGGGGGCCGAAACGGCCGCAGCCCCCCCCCCCCCCTATTGGCGGCGCAAAAAAAAAGAGGAAAAAAAAAGGAGAAGAGAAAAGAAAGGAGAAGAGATTTACGTCAAGCATTTACGCTTACGACATGTGGTCTCCTGCTTTTTCCTTTTGTGTGAAACTTTTATTTTAACTAGAAACAAATTTTGTCAAACTTACATGTTATTCATCATATTTATTTGTATGTTTCTTTGTATTGATATGAAAAAGTGGAAATAAAACAAAACAAACAAACAAACAAACAAACAAAAGAAAAGAAAAGAGAAAAGAAAGAAGAGAGAGAGAGAAAGAAAAGAGAAGAAGAAGATACCCCCCCCCCCAACCTCACTCCCACTCCGGGGTCGGAGGGACCGATTTTGCGTTCCCAAAATTTCCGATAAAGGGTTACAGTTTTCACGCAACAAAGTCCGGCCCGTAATACACACAAATCCGGCCCGCACTGACTTTACGCACCGAAGATAAAGGGGTGCTTTCAAACTAAGAGAGGGGAACATACATGCGCGTACCCTATATAACACTGAGTGGGTGGGGAGGGGGGTGGGAAGGGGAAGAGAAAATGCCGGGTGAGAAAGGGGGAAGAGAAAAGTCGGGTGAGAAAGGGGGAAAGACAAGGAAATGGCGCTAAGTGACAGTATAACGACGAATAAGGGAAAAACTGTAATCGGGAGATTTGGGATCATTCCAGAAGGCTTGGGAAACGTTATTGAATAGAGAGGGCCGGGCCGGCCGCATAAAATCTCGAGCCACGGATTCAAAGTTAAACGTTACAAACAGCCCCTGCTTTTTGAAAAAAATTGAAAAGGGCACAATATTTTGGATGTCTTTCAAATAGAAGCTATATACTAAACAGTCAAATTTTAAATTAACGGTAGGGCCGCTTCACAACTCTTATTTTGCCCTTCATTTGGATTCAGCTCATACCAACTCGCTTGTGCTTATATTTGAACTCATGTTGGTAGTGATAATGGACAGCAGCGGCGATCCTGGGCCCGATAGAGGGACACGTCCCCCCGAAAATTTAGATATATAGCTAGAAAGAAATATACATGTAGTGGAAAGAACGTACATATTGGACTAAAGGATTTTCTAGAATGCATCATTTCAGCATTCTACATTGCAAAATCTCGCTTGGTCGCTACGCCCCGGCCCTCGCCCGAAAACACAAAACTAAGATATGACGCTCCCGGTCGCGATTATATCATGGTTGGTGTATAAATATATCTTTTTTTCCCCTTTCATTTCTACAGACCTAATTGTATGCTATCACAATCATGATTGTTTCTTTTTCCCTTTAAAGCATGCGTAGCTAGGGGCGGTAGGGGCAGTAAGAGAACATAGGACGAAAAAAAAGGAGCAGACAAAGAAACGTTTTTGACAAGTCTAAAACGGTACAACAAATCATCTTCTTTCTCTAATAATTTAATGAAACGTTAAGCTTCTGCGCTTTGCGCTGGAAGGGGAAACTGAATTCAGAGAAGGATTAAGAGTCGGGAATGGAACAACGAATTATCTTCTTTCTCTAATAATTTCATTAAACTATGAAAGGTCAAAGCTTCCGCGCCTCGCGCGGAAAGAGAAAAATGAATTCAAACAAGTATTAAGAATCGAGAATGGGACAACGAATAATCTTCTTTCTCTCATAATTTAATGAAGCGTCACAAGCTTACGCGCTACGCGCGGGAGGAGGAAAACTGAATTCAGACAAGGATTAAGAGTCGAGAATGGAACAAAGAATCATCTTCTTTCTCTAACAATTCAACGAAACGTCAAAGCTTCCGCGCTTTGCGCGGAGGGGGGAAACTGAATTCAGACAATGATTAACAACCGAGAACTGTACAACGAATCGTCTTCTTTCTCTAATAATTTAATGAAACGTCAAAGCTTCCGCGCTTCGCGCGGGAGAGGGGGGGGGGGGGGGGGGACTCAATTCAGACAAGGATTAAGAGTCGAGAACGGTACTCTTTCTCGAATGATTTAATGAAACGTCAAAGTTTCCGCGCTTCGCGCGGGAGGGGGTTTCGAAACTGAATTCAGACAATGATTAAGAATCGAGAACGGTACAACGAATCGTCTTCTTTCTCTAATAATTTAATGAAACGTTAAGCTTTTGCGTTTCACGCGGGAGGGGGGAATCTAAATTCAGAGAAGGATTGAGGGTCGAGAATGGTACAACAAATCGTCTTCTTTCTCTAATATCAAGAAATGAAAGGTCAAAACTTCCGCGCTTCGCGCGGGAGGGGGGGGGGGGGGAGAGCAGGGGGGGAAGGGGGAGGGGAGGAACTAAATTCAGACAAGGATTAGGAGTCGAGAATGGTACAACGAATCCTCTTCTTTCTCTAATAATTTTATGAAACATTAAAGCTTCTGCGCTTCGCGCGTAATGGGGGGGGGGGGGGGGGGGGGAGGGGAACAGCGAGCTGCCCGAATATGAATTTGTTATATCTTTTCTCGTATATTTTGGTGATAAATAACACTTTCACAAAATACATATTATCCTCAAATTTTTGCTCGCTCGCTTCGCTCACTAGCCGAATTGTGAAACCAGAAAATTACTTTTTCGGGCAAGAGGCTTTAGCCCCCCCCCCCCCCCCCCCCCCCCTCTCGATGAAAATGTCCAAAAAAAATACCGGTATGCTGCTTCTAATATGACCTTGTCAGTATTGGTATGTTGAGTTGAAAAACGGTCTGCGCAATTTTCAAATTTCCGGCCCCCCCCCCCCCCCCCCCCCCCCCCCCCCCCCCCCCCCCCCCCCTATTGGAAAATCCTGGATCCGCGCCCGCATACATGGCTATAGTTCTAACCATCATCAAGGTTGTCAAACTTTTGAGAATGTTTTATTCCTCATGACTGCCATATCTAATCAGCCAATCAAGTCATTTGTAGATATACGAACAGATTATGATAAGCTCATTACATACGCATTTAGGTGTGTCCGAAATTTGACATTACTATATTCGGTAGCCGTTTGCAGAGAAGGAAAAACGATAAGCATTCCTCCACGTCGGAATAATATGCAAGATACGTGTAAGTATGTGTAAACTTTTAAAACTTTGTCATTTACTTTAATCATGGGACTTCCCCATTCAGATTATGATTGATTATCCACGTATCAAAGATTAATCTGAAGTACTATTACTCATCACCATAAATACATGTATAGTCATGTATTTTTGTTTGAATATTCATTGAGCATAGTTCCGTGTAAAGCAGTGGCGTAGGTGCGGAGCTCCGCTTTCCCTCCAATTTAAATACCCTTTTACTAATGACACTTATGTTGTACTTCCTCATTTTTAAACAGTTCGCCGGAGGTGACAGATCGCACTACATCGCTTCTGATATACATGTGTACCATATCCCTCTTCTTATTTCTTCAAAGTCCGTTTCGAGCATACCCCCTAAATCATCGAGGCCTAGTCAGGTTGGTTCTCATCATGAATAACTTGGCGTTTATCGGCACTACCATACTTACATTAATCACATCAGTAACCTGTCCATCTGTTATCGAACTGATCCAGGGGGAAGAAGCTCACCTTACTTTTCCATATGATTGCAACTGCACTGAAGTCACCTTACAGCATGGATATAAAAGCCCCTTTTACAGATCAACAAATCCTGCATCCATCACACTCGCTTCTTATCCAGAAAGCAGATTCATGATAGAGAATATGATTACAACTGATGGGTGTTCGATTCATCTGAGCATCAACCCCGTACATAGAAATGATGCAGGCACCTATATCACCCAGGTATACAAGAACGGTGGTGCTTTTCATGATATGCAAAGGATTGGACTAAATATTGATTATCCTCCTGGTGAAGCATCATGCGAATGGAGAGAAGGATCATCGGTAGGAGATTGGGGGCTGTTCCAATGCACAGCTACAGTTGGGACCCTGTCTGGGCTATTTGAATGCTACCAAAGGGGTGAAAGATTGCCTCCGTACAGCACTCCTATAAAGAAACGCAATAGACTGGAGCAGACCATTTGGGTTAGGTTATCACACTCTGTGTTTTGTTGTACAGCCACACAAGAACTACCAAAAGACCAGTGTCAATGTAAAGAATTTGTCTGGATACCTTCGAAGTTGAGGAAATCAAGAAGAACCGTAGAACCCTGCCCTGCTACAACAGTTATTCCGGATTTACTAACATCCCATATCCCTTCAGCTGATAGTGTCTTAGAACTGGGAGGTGAAGTGTTGAGAGATCAGTCGTCTTCCAAAAACATGGGTCAAAGTAAAGATACAAGTTCTCATGCTACCCCTGCGAAAGATACTTCAGTAATGCCACAAAGAATCATAGGAGAGACAGTCTCACAAATTTTGAAGTCTGTTTATGGGATGGTAGCTGGATTATCTGTAGTGATTATTTTATGTCTGGTTACTTGTATAAAGCTTTCTCGTGATGTCTTAAAAAGACAAGAGATACAAGAAAGAGCATAATTACTATCTTTGAAGGTAATATCTACCACAAATAGTCTGTAATGATGGAACCTGTCCTTCTTACTACTCACCTATCATTCACTTTCTAACCTTTCCCCTTCATTGTGTTTCCTTTCTCATCCATCCCTCTTCAACTATATATTATGCTATGGTCACATAACCCAAAAGTAGCCTGCTCGGCGGCCGAGCGGCGAGTTTTTAACCAATTCTGCCCGGCGGCTGACCGGCCACCGAGCGGCGGCCGCCCAGGCACCGCTCGTTTTTAGGGCATCGCTCGGTCGCCGCTGAAGTTTTAGCGCGGAGTTAAAATTTGGGCGGCGCCTGCTCACTTTTCAGTCGCCGCCCAAAATACGCTCGGTGCCTGGGCGGTCGCTGACCGGGCACCGACGTAATCGCTGGGCGATGCCTAATTCCAGCAGCGACCGAGCAGGCTACTGATCGGTCGGTCGCTGCTCTGATTTGTGACCATAGCTTAAAGGTCAGATATCCTTTCCTCGTTTTCACGAAGCTTAAATAACCGAGAACAAGAATGAATTGGCGTGAAAAGTTTTTACCGCTGCAGCACCCCGAATTTGGGACTGCTTTCCACCCAGTCAGAAAAACTGGAAAACTTATTTTATGTCAAAATCTGGTTAATTTCTATATTTTCTCTTTGTTATCCATTCAAATATTATATATATATATTCAGCTGGTCTGATGATATATCCTAGACTAGGTATATTTATATGTGCTGTTATGGACATTGGGATGGACATAATCGCATGAGAAATGTTTCTCTTATTATTACGTATTTCTATGATATAATATCTTTAAGCACTATATACAAGTACATTCATAAATGAGACGAAGAATATGATTTTCAAGAACGTTATGACGGGTAAATTGGATGTCACTCATGCAGTTTTTTTTTCTCCAGAAATAGTAAATATTATATATTTAGGCAGTTCTTGTATTAATGTGACGATACTTGTAATGCATGCAAGGTCATGGAAAGTTAAATGAAATGGTCCGTGAAAATGGTCATGAAAATTATTTAAATTTTATGTTTAAAAGCTTATTCTATAATGCCAAATGTCATACATACATGTTCCAGAAAAATTTCAGTACAATGTTCTATATATTCTAAAGCTTATCCTACAAAGTATAATGTAATGTATACATGCCAGTTCATGAAAAGGTTTATTCAAATGTTTATTCAAAAAGTACATTCATAAATGAGACGAAGAATATGATTTTCAAGAACGTTATGACGGGTAAATTGGATGTCACTCATGCAGTTTTTTTCTCTCCAGAAATAGTAAATATTATATATTTAGGCAGTTCTTGTATTAATGTGACGATACTTGTAATGCATGCAAGGTCATGGAAAGTTAAATGAAATGGTCCGTGAAAATGGTCATGAAAATTATTTAAATTTTATGTTTAAAAGCTTATCCTATAATGCCAAATGTCATACATACATGTTCCAGAAAAATTTCAGTACAATGTTCTATATATTCTCAAGCTTATCCTACAAAGTATAATGTAATGTATACATGCCAGTTCATGAAAAGGTTTATTCAAATGTTTATTCAAAAAGTACATTCATAAATGAGACGAAGAATATGATTTTCAAGAACGTTATGACGGGTAAATTGGATGTCACTCATGCAGTTTTTTTTCTCCAGAAAAAGTAAATATTATAAATTTAGGCAGTTCTTGTATTAATGTGACGATACTTGTAATGCATGCAAGGTCACGGAAAGTTATATGAAATGGTCCGTGAAAATGGTCATGAAAATTATTTAAATTTTATGTTTAAAAGCTTATTCTATAATGCCAAATGTCATACATACATGTTCCAGAAAAATTCAGTACAATGTTCTATATATTCTCAAGATTATCCTACAAAGTATAATGTAATGTATACATGCCAGTTCATGAAAAGGTTTATTCAAATGTTTATTCAAAAAGTACATTCATAAATGAGACGAAGAATATGATTTTCAAGAACGTTATGACGGGTAAATTGGATGTCACTCATGCAGTTTTTTTTCTCCAGAAATAGTAAATATTATATATTTAGGCAGTTCTCGTATTAATGTGACGATACTTGTAATGCATGCAAGGTCATGGAAAGTTAAATGAAATGGTCCGTTTTCATGGTGATTTCATGTTCTATTTTAAAGGTTATCTAATAATGCAATAAATGTAATATATTATGCAGGTTCAGGGAAAAGCGTAGTGAAATTCTTTATTTATTGCTGATTTTATCTTGTAAAATGTAATACCTTCAGGTTCGTCGAAATGATAAGTACAAAGTTCAAAGCTCATATTTATGATATCAAATCAAGAATATGAGTGCTCATGAAAATTATTTAAATTTTATGTTTAAAAGCTTATTCTATAATGCCAAATGTCATACATACATGTTCCAGAAAAATTTCAGTACAATGTTCTATATATTCTAAAGCTTATCCTACAAAGTATAATGTAATGTATACATGCCAGTTCATGAAAAGGTTTATTCAAATGTTCTAATAATAATATGAAGCTTATTCTATTTTCAAATGTATTACATGCAGGTTCATGAAAAGGTTTAATAACATGTTCTATTTAAAGGCCCACTGCACTACTTGTAGCTACTTGTGCCCTCTATATAACAAACCATGCCTAATCGGTGAACATTGGTCCCCCGTGATCCTCTTTTTCTTATGTTAACTGGGAGCTGAGTTGATGAGATAACCACCTGTCCAGTGACCTTGCAGGGCGGTCTAATCCCACCTGTAAACTATGGCAGATAAGCTTTAATAAGCCCTAATTGTATAATGTCAAATATAATACATGCAGGTTCACTAGAAGGTTTAGTAACATGTTCTGTTTATAGCTGATTTTATAATGTCAAACGCAGTACACAAAGACTCATGAAGTTAAATTTATTTAAATATATTATATCCTCAGTGGCGGATCCAGGGGGCCCAGGGGGCACGTGTAAAGAAAATGTTAAAATCAGCCCCAAATTCGCCAAAAATGTACTGACAAGCAGGGACGTGCCCCCCGCCCCCAAAAAGAAATTAGTGCGCACCCCCCCCCCCCCCCATTATAATGCCAAAATTAATGTATTACATGCAGGTCGTGTGGTAATTCAGTAAAATTGTTTTAATTACTTTGAAGCCGATTTTATCATGTCAAATATATTACATGCAGGTTCATAAAAAGTTTGTTCAAATATTTATTTAAGATCCTATCAAGTTTTATGATGTAAAATAAAACATATGCAGGCTCATACAGAAAACTTTGGTAAATGTCTTAATTTTTACTCATCGTATCTAAGCATCGTATCTAATAATATGCAGATTCTTTGACAAATTGTGAAGTCTTTTTCGAGAACTTACACAACATTGACACATACCAATTTATAATATACACATACACACACACACATACATACACGCTTATGTATATCGTATAAATAGTATATGTTTATATATATATATATATATATATATATATATATATATATATATATATATATATATTTATTTATTTTTATTTATTTTATTTATTTCTGATCTTTTGACAGGGTAGCCCATTCACCAGCAAGTAGTGGTCTTCCATGGGGCCCTGAATGAACATATTTACATCGTTTATAACATTTATACAGAACAGTTACAAAAATAATACTCGTTTGCAAAATTAACATATATCATTAACCTAGTAAGCAGTAATGTCAATAGGAAAATATTAATTAAGTCGCAATTATGTGAATAAGACATGTAAATATTACAGAACATGCACGTAGTGTATGTACGGCTGAGCCATTCACAAATTACAACTTTGTTTAAACAATCTCTTAAATGAATTGACAGAGGAAGCCGTTCTCAACGAATTATCTAGCTTATTCCATTCAAATATGGAAGAAACAATTGGGCTACACTTATAACAATCAGTGTGAAATCTAGGCACACGTAAACATCCACTGTCTATTTGCCTTGTATGATGCTCATGTACATCATTAGGATTGATTAAGCCTACCTGAAGGTAAGAGGGTGCTAAGTTATGAACGCATTTATATATCATCATAACGCGACTTAACTCAAACCGCTTGTCTAGTGTCATCCATTTAAGACTTGTGAACAAATCAGCCGACGGTGTGTCATATGTCTTGTTCAATATTATTCTTGCGGCCCTCTTTTGAATTTTTTGCAGCTTTATATTTATTTTGTATTTACATATATACATATATACCTGTCAGGATATTGTCGGTAAAATTGCGATGCCGTCGGGAAAAAAGAGAAAAGGGGGAGGGAAAAAAAGAGAGGGAAAGGGAAAGAAAAGAAAAAAGAAAAGGAAAAGAAAAGAAAGAAAGGAAAAGAAAGGAAAGAAAGGAAAAGAAAGGAAAGAAAGGAAAGAAAAGAGAAGAAAGAAAGAGAAAAAAGAAAAAGAGGCAGGAGAGGAAAGAAAGGAAAAGAAAGAAAAGGGGGAAAAAGAGAAAAAAGAGTAAAAGGGAAAAAAAAGAAACGGGGGTGAAAGAGAGGAGAAAGAGGAGAGGTAAGAGCCTGAGAGAGGAGGAGTGGGAGTAAAAGAGCGAAGGGGGTTGTTGGGTGGAGTCGTCTCGTCGAGGGAGCAAGAAAGACACGGGTAAATATGTTGCTATGTCGGGTCAGCTGTGTCGGTATTCTTGCTCGATCCTCGTGTACTATATCAATGCAGAAGTTTGAAGTCGGTAAGATGTATATTGTCGGTCAGCCGACAAGTTTTTTTTTTCACTACGAACTGTGACTTTTTATCCGCTGTGACGACTTCAAGACTTCAAGAGTGACTACAACTACAATACTTGTATTTTCTCGAAGTTTCACTTTCCTATAATATCAGCTGAAGAAATCAGAGGTTTAAAATTTTCGGGGAAACTTAATTCAAACAAGGTATAAGAGTCAACAACGGTACGACGAATCGGCTTCCTTTCTCTATATTGTGATGAAACGCCCCCAAAAAAATCCGCGCTTTGCGCGGAAGGGGAAAACTGAATTCAGACAATTAGGGCTTATTAAGAGTCGAAAACGGTACAACGAATAATCTTCTTTCTCTAATAATTCAATGAAACGTCAAAATTTCCGCGCTTCGCGCGGGAGGGGGAAGCTTTATTCAGACAAGGTTTAAGAGTCGAGCACGGTTCAACGAATCGTCCACTTTTTCGAATAATTTAATGAAACACCAGAGAGTCGTAAACAGTACACCAAATAGGACTTATTAAGAGTCGAAAACGGTACAAACGAATCGTCTTCTTTCACTAATAATTTAATGAAACCTCAAAGCTTCCGCGCTTCGCGCGAGAGGGGGACAACTGAATTCAGATAAGGATTATGAGTCGAAAACAGTACACCAAATAGGGCTTATTAAGAGTCGAAAACGGTACAAACGAATCGTCTTATTAAAGCTTATCTGCCATAGTTTACAGGAGGGATTATACTGCCCTGCAAGGTCACTGGACAGGTGGTTATCTCATCAACTCAGCTCTCAGTTAACATAAGAAAAAGAGGATCAAGGGGGACCAATGGTCACCGATTAGGCATGGTTTGTTATATAGCGGGCGCAAGTAGCTACAAGTAGTGCAGTGGGCCTTTAAGAGTCGAAAACGGTACAACGAATCGTCTACTTTCTCTAATAATTTAATGAAACGCCAAAACTTCCGCGCTTCGCGCGGGAGGGGGGGAAACTGAATTCAGACAAGGATTAACAGTAGAGAACGGTGCAGCAAATCGTCTTCTTTTCATAATAATTTAATGAAACGTCAAAGCTTTCGCGCTTCGCGCGGGAGGGGGGGGGGGGGAGACTTTATTTAGACAAGGATTAACAGTCGAGAAGGGTACAATAAACCGTCTTCTTTTCCTAATAATTTAGAGGCCTATCACCCACACCCCCTAATGAGCGCTCTTTAAGTGATTCGCTTGCTCACTACCGCCCTCCCGAAAATATGATCCTAGCTCCGCGCCTGCATTAAAATATATCAGCTATGATGCTGACTAAGTTGACGAAATAATTCGTATATTTATGTTGTCGAGGAAAATGACTATTTGCGCATGCAAGTACTATAGATAGTCCACAGGAAAAACAATTTAGCCTTCGGCCCCGGTTTTATAGGGTTACATTTGTAGATATTGGACATTTAATTTTGTCGGTAATTGGTCGCTAGTTTTGTTGGTAATCGTTGGCCCGTACACCCCCCCCCCCCCCCAACTGAAAAAGGTTAAGCGACGCCCCTGGGTGCACCCGCAAGCCTACTGTATAGTTTCAAACCTATTAACCACACAGGTTATTCTTTCATGATTTGTTTGGCGGTAATCAGGAATTCCTCTCAGAGTATTATACCCATTTTTGAATTAATTATTTAATTAATTAATTAATTATTATTATTATTATTTCCTCTTTTTTCCCCATTTTTTGTTTTTGTTTTGGGGTTTGGGGGGGGGGGGGGTTCTTGTTAGGGGTAAAGTAAATGGAAAACACAGCACGTGTCCTCCGAAGCAACATGAGTCATATAACACGACTATTACCCATCTGTTTCACCAAAGAAATGAAAATCACTTTATATAACCATTGATAAAAAGAGCTTTCGTAATCATTTGTACAGTCAGCATATGAGAAGCTGTTGTCAAACCATTATTTTCTTTTCTATGTGGGATCAACCAAAAGATTTTAAGGCATAAAAGGCATAAAATGGTGCAAGTATGATCCATCAAAATAAGTTACATACTTCAACTTCAGGTGCACTTGGCAGAGACTCGCATTCATTTGTTCCCGTTTTGAATGAAAAAAATACCTCAAGACTTTACCATTCTTCTTTCTTTCTACTTTCCATTTTCAACTCTGTCCTTCTCTACTCCTCTCCTCCAATCTGTTGTATACTATATTGTCTGATCAACTTTTCTTTCTATCTTCTTCTTCATTCTCTTCCTCTTTCTAGTTCCATCTCTCTCTCTCTCTCCTTTCTTTGTAACCTTTGATGACACAGAAGTTTTTAATGTTTTTAATATTTGTAATATATTTCGATTTTGATGTAATATTTGAGTTTTATTTTGTTTCATTATGCATAATTTATGGTTGTACGTTTTAGTCATTCATATTTTGATCGTTTTTTGTGTTGTACATTGACTTCGTTCTTTTATTGCAATACACCGAATCAATTCAATTCAATTCAAAATAAGTTAGACAATGTCAGTTTTTATACCAATATTTTAATTGCTAACAAATATGACATGAATGGATTATCTTAGATATTCTAATTAAATCATCTTTGCTCCCTCTCTCATTAATAAAGCATATAATGAACCAATTTTTACGAAAATTTAAAGATGAATAATTCATGTAATCATATTCCATAGTCCGTTGCTTCAAGTGAAGGAATACATTAATTTCCTCTCTTTCAAAAACTTAGGCCTAAGTTTGAATAAATGTAATACAATAGTACATGTACAGGTGTATGTTGAAAAAAGAAAAAAAAATTAGGAAAATTATGGACATGTTTCAGTATAGGTGTAATCTTGTATGGTAACATACTGAATAAATTGAAAATGAAAATCCCCAGGTAAATACTTACTTATACATGTAATAATCACATATCTTCTCATATTATTCCAAATACAAGAAATACTACACATTAGCATAGGTAAGTTCATGGACTAATTGAATTTAAATTAAGATCAATATTTGTTCATTTTTTCACATCATAAATTTGAAGAAAATCATAAGAACTACATGTAAGGAGCAGATATACATTCATGACATGCAAATGAGTTAAATAGCATACAGAAAATATGAAACATATATAAACAAATATTGGTATGAAATAATTAATATACTTCTTTAATACAGAGAGAGGGAGTGAGAACCAAAGGTTTTGATTTAATGAACATATAATACTTAATGCTTTTTACATAATATTGTCCACCTTTTATCACCATATTCATAAATCACATATACAGTGTATCAATCAACAAATATGTCATTCATAAACATTGTATACTATTAAATAGCTATTTTATTCCTTGCAATATAACAAACTCTACAAGAAAAGTCCATGCATTGGGTGGGATATCTAACTGTTATAGTCTGGATATATATCAAGGCAAACCAGTTCATGCCAAAATCATTATAAATAAGCAAAAAGAGAAGCATTTTCATATAAAATTATTTACACGATACAAAATGATTTATACACAAAACGACCAGCATCCCGAAATATTGTTTTATAATGCATGATTTGCCCTCAAATTCATCACATAGATTTAGGACGATATTTAAGCTCATCAAACTGGTCATTCCCTTCATGGTCTTACTTAGACCAGTTCATTTACTACTTGACATCTGTCAGTGTCATATAGCCGATTATATTTTCAGATTAGTATATTCATTCTCAGATGCTGAAAATGGGATAAAAATGGTTTCTGTCCACAACTTACATTAGTAAAACATTTTCAACAAAAGAGTGCAAGTGGCGAGTATGCAATTTATGTTTACTTTGCACATTAAACATTAAATCTCCTAAAGTGACTAGCAATTTTAGTATATTATATCAAAATCCATGTACAGTGTATATAGAAGTGGGTCATGATTTTTTGTTTGTTTACCTTTTAAACATAAAGTCTCAGAAAATGAATGTCAATTAATGGAGTGAAATACCATCAGTAAAATTACCATGTTTTTCATTTGAAGGAGCATGAAAATACCATTATTAAAAAATAATCCTTTTGGGTTTTATTATTATTTTTCAAAATACAGATGGGATCCTTTGAAAAAAACAAATCTCAAACGTGGCAAACTTTCATGATAATACAAAGCATGACTTAATTGCAGTCTTTTGTTTCCACAAGTGACAGACAAATTCATTGTAATTTCATTTCTGACATATTCACATAAATACAATTGTATTCTGTTCATTACTTCTGATCACTTTAGAATAGAAAAAACAGAATAGTTTGCAAAATGATTTGATGAGCAGGCATGCCAGTTTTCAAAGAAAATGAAAAAAAAGTGTATAATGAATAACTTACAGTATACATGTATGTCATAGAAGTGCAGATTGGTCTTTGGCAGTACTCCGGTTAAAAAGCAACTCTAGATTACAAAATTAAACTTGCACTCTTGCATGATGTGCGTGTGTGTGTGTGTGTGTGTTATGAATTCTTAAATTTTCAAATGTGAAAGGTGCTGGAAATAAACAGGTGCTCCCAATGCACTCTACGGAAGACATTCACATAAACAAACTTATCAATCATACAGTCAATTATCAATAGATAACAAACAGTATCAAATAATGTTTAGAGCACTCAATATTCCACATACTTAATAAACATTGGCAGCACTTGCTCATGTTCATAGGCAGTACAATGTTAAGTGGTAAGAGCACATAAAATGTGAAACAACATTTTGACATTGCTGTATATAATGATCACAAACTGGGTTATAGGGCTAAGATACCATCACATTCATGTTTATATCCCAAACTTATGAAATACACAGTAATGACTTGATTGAAAGTAGTCCAGATCAATACTATATTACACCATCTACATGTACTAATATAGCATGTTTGAGACAACACACAATGAAGGAACAATTTCAGAGGAAAAAAAAATACAAAGAGTCTCAAAATATTCTCCACGGTCGCTCCATTTCAATTTTTAGCATGATACATGAGCTGTAAATTATTCCCAAAACATAACAATAACAAGAATCCATGCTACTTCTAAATATATTCTTTCTTTTTTTTATCTTGAACAGGCTTGCAAATGTACATGCAGCTTAGGGGACAGTATGTCGGAGATAGGTAGAGGAAAATAAAATTGCTTTCTTTATATACAAGTTTTTAAACTTTTCATTTCAAATAACCAGCAAAACATTCTTATATCAGAACGTACTAGACAAATGGAAGACATCACAACTGGGTGGTCCGACGTTTGCTCCTGCGACATTTGCTCTTGGCATTTTTTTTTCATCAAGAAAGGATGGTTATACTTGCATTGGGATGAATGCATGATGGCTCAGAAGTAGTAGAGCATAGGTAATCGGGAGATCCCAGGTTACAAAAAAGGTTGCTAGAAAGCCCATGTCTATTCGCTGTAAATTTGTATAGCCAATGGACCTATGAAATTTAATTCTTTAACGATGTAATCAATTAAGAATTCCCATACTATGAACAGCACAAAAACACTAAAATATGGTGATAACAGCATTTCATGAGATATATGACATTCCAAGCACAAGACGCACCTATCATGACACTTACATTATGAGTATCTGGTTGGAGCTTAAATTCATCATATTTCATATATCAAATAAAATGAAGTAAAAGCAACATGATCACGGTTATTTTGACAAATTAACTCGAGAGAAATTTCACCCTATTGTATGTCGCATAGAAATCATGTTCGGATTTATTGTCGTGTTCGCACAAGGTTACTGAAATTAACTTTTAAAGTTGATTTTCTTTTTTCTAAAGAAGTTGCTATCGCGTTAAGGGAACTTCATTGGAAACTGGTGACGAGTTGTTTGGCAGCCTTGGCAATGTCGTACGCACAGGCGATGATCTGATTGGTCAGGTGTTTGAGGTCAGGGGTTATGGAAGGGTCAGCTGGGACGGCGCTCTGGCATTCTACCCTAAGCCGGCTGGCGCTGGAGACGAGAAGACGCAGGGGCACTCGCACTTCTTCTGATTTGGGTTTCTGGGTCAAAGATGAAAGATGAAATTCTTGTGATTAAAAAAAAAATTGAATCACGAGAGATCATGCTCGGTTTGTGGTTTGTATTCAGAGAGAAATAAATGATCCAAGACCTTTCAATTGCTGCAACCCCCCCCCCCCTCCCCCTGGGAGAATTCTTGTCTACCAGTATATAATTTATATCAAACTTCATATTACATGTACATAAGAGAGGCAGTGATGTCTTAAAGGCATCGTTTAAGAATGCCAAATCTGAGATGCATGGCCCTACGTGTTATCAGCATCTGTGATATGGTGTAATATTAAAGCCCTAAAAAATTGCATTCAAAATGATCATGAACTGCCTCAAAAAAGTATAAAATCTTTGAGTGACCGGTTTTACCATACTCATTTTTCCCAATAGACTGAAGTGTTAAAAAGAGTTGGGAAAACGGTTTTTGAAATTTGAATTCCGATCGTAAATATCTTGATAATCAGATGGGATTCCTGACTGACCTAAAGGTTTATAATAATGATTGCAGCATGAGCTAATCCAGGATTTTGTTTAGAACTGAGACAAAGATACCCAATCCCTTTAAGCCATGCTAATACATAGCATGATAATCTGCCTCAAAAACTTTGCATGTCAATGAATGGAAAGAGAAAATAATTTTTAAAAAACAGGTGCATTAAAAAATAATTGGCTTCTGTGAATACGCAACGATATATGCAGAAATGTACCACATGTATTTGTATTTCTTCAAGCAACTTACTGCTTCATGTCTGCATGGATCTAAACCTTAAAGGGCTGAAGGATGTACTATCCATTCCACTCCCCCCACTCCACCCCCCCCCCCCCCCCACTACACACGCCGAAATTGTTTGCACTGTGAGCTTTTGTGACTTTATAACCTAGAGTCTTGTGCATCTTTGATACAAAATTTATGAAATGAAAAATAAACATTTCTCCACACCAAGCAGAATTATCAGGAGACGAAAATGAGAATAATGAATTAATTATACTGCAATAACTGCTTGAGATATGAAACTTACGAAAAATTGTTAATAACAGATTTAGATTTCTGACATAAAACAGTCATTGTCACATATTAAGAAACAGATAATATTGGCTACACTTCAATTGCCTTACCTCTGGAAATAGTTCAACCATGTCTGTCACTGTGGCATAGATATTATCAGAACAGGATACAAATCTGCAGGGAAACAGAAAAACAAAAAATTGTACTTGACAGGAAATATAGAGAAACTTGACATGGTTGTGAATTTCATAGATAAGCTTTGCTTACATCTGGTACATGTATATGGTCAAGTGCGTATTTTGTATCCTTACATGTTATATACCACATATTATGCCACAGCTTAAAGCTGCAGTTTATATTCGTTGGTATATTACAAGGGCTTGGTGGAAGATCAGAGTAAATACTGAATGGAATCACCCTGCTTTACAATACATAAAATAAAGGTGTAGACTGTAGAGGTGTCGTGAGAGAGAAGTGTTGGTGAAAGTTTAAGCAAAAACAAACAATAAAAAGAAAGTTATGACATTTTGAAGGGTCAATCAATCAAACGCACATTAGGAACTCTGTGATATACAGTATCTTGCAAGCTCCGCTCACATTCTCCTCACGTAAGCTCTGTACTACATAAATCTATATTTCCCCAACTGAAAATTTTCAATCATGCATTCACCCTTAATATAATCATTGCAAATATGTTTTTATACAACCCCTGTATGAAATAATTTAGTCTGCTAACAATAAACTTTATGAAAAAAAAATTATGAATTTTTTTTGTACAGAGCAAATTGGAGAGGAGCTCGCAAGATATGTCACAGTGTTTTGCCATTTGTATTTCGCTGATGACATCTACAAAAACTCATAACTTTCCCATTTTTAATCAGATTTTGCTCAAACTTTTACTAATTAGTTTCTCTCATTTTTCAAATATTATGAACACCAACTTACTATCAGGGTGGACTGCCCCTTTAACAAACCTGCCACTGTCATGTACATGTATCGTTTTAAAGTCTAGGACATAGCAATTTTGTGTTTCTTTCATATTGAAGAAAAAAAAGGTGAAACTTGGTCATCCTAGGGATCAGGTTTTTTTATTAAGAAAGTCTGTTTGGGAAAAGGTTTTCCCAACCTTTCCTTAGCAGACAGGCCTCAGGCAAATTTATGAACGATAATCTGATAAACTATAGTCTCCCTTGTGGCACTCAATGAACAACAAAACAGCTTTCAATTGTAGCAAACAGGTGCAAGATGTAGGATACAGATATTCGTAAAATATTTGATTGCCCAAAATCAGAGATATGTCAAAAGGATGTAAATGTGCAAAGGAAAAGGTGCAGTTTGTTTCCTTTTCAAAAATAAATTGTCTTGCCCCTGGCAGAATGGAGAATCATCCCCAAGGTTTGGACTGCTCTTTACATGTTACATTTTTTTTTTAATTGTCAGGGATTTCGCTCCTTATCGATGAATTAAAATAGACGAAAGATTACAATAACATAATTTGAGTAGTTTTGTATCAACTACGTACATATTTTTGAAGTTAAACACATTTTAATGCTAATGACTATTTACAATAACACAAAGGTGCACATTCATATAAAGCAGAACAGCACAAAAAGCTTAGGTGCTTTTTATGAAACAATGCCCAGACCTTACCTTTTTTTTTTAAATCCATAAATACAACCAGAATATTATTATTATTATCAATGTTAATAATATCACTTATGCTATTATTATTTTCATGACCTCTTGATTTCATCAGAATCTTCATTCTTTATTTATTTATTCTCTCTTTCTGTATTTTTTTTTATGTTAAGATTTTCGATTAAAAAAACACCATCAATTTTTCACGACTAATTTCTCTTGTTCAGGAAGAGAAAATCTCTCGCTTTCAGTGAATATCACTGAACCATGATGTCATTTAGGTGCCAGATCTTAAGTTGAACTTATCTCTAAGTTGGACAATTATGGAAAGCCGTAAGCATCTTTGGAAATACGTTGTAAAAGTTATTTTAAAAGGCATAAAATGTTGATTCAAATCATTCATATTTTCTATTATCATGGGTGATTTCATGTTCTTGATGTGGAATTTATGAAAAGTCTAAAATACTTGAATTTTTGCTTTTGAATACATTTTATTTTAAGGCTACACGTGGCTCTCCATAACGTTTAAGTCCAACTTAAAGTTAAGTTCGACTTAGGATCTTTGTGAAACACCCCCCAGGTATATCACTTAAGATCCATATTTTAATATATCTGGCTCGACTCACAGAAAAAGCCATAATGAATTGTCCCGTTTCTTTGGTGCTTGCCTCCTTCTAGGACATTCATTGTGTATCAACATATTGAGCCAGGAATTTTGTGTCCAAAATCTAGAGGGAAATTCAATCCTTCAAATATGAGGGTTGAACTACATGTACAGCTCCTCCATCTGTGAGCGATTATCATTAGTGGTTAGATTTTTATTCCTCAACCACTTCACCCTTGAGTAACAGACACACACACAGAAAATTTGGGGGAAAAAAATGTCATCTAACAAAATTCCCCGCATTTTGACTAAGAAAATTGGGAAAAAAGGGAAAAGAAAAGTAAAAATCAGGGGAATAAGGTTAAAATCTGGAAGGGGAAAAAATCAGGGGGAAAAAAAAAAAACAGAAAAAAAGAAATCGGGGGAAAATCCACAAAAATCAGGAAACCGTTTTACATTGGGTAATTATCAGGCTTGTTAGATGCCGTCTGGGGATCATTTCCTCGTCATTTTGACACCTTACCTATCAAGCTTTCCCTCCTGAGCTGCCTGCAGCAAAGTCTGAATCCTCCTCGTGATCTTCTCCGTCGTCCCGACGACAGACTCTTGGGTGGGGGCTGGTTTCTTTGTCTCCGCCCCGTCCTCCGTCTCTCCCTCTGGCTCCGGGGAGGAGGAGGACTGGGGAGGGGGTGTGCTGACGGTGGCAGGGGACTTGGGGGACGGGGAGGGGAGGGGTAGTGATGCAGGCGAGGCTGGTTTCGGTGTGCTGAAAGAACAGGGCAAAAGTATTAAAGCAATAATTTAATTCAACAACATTTACATGTACTTTGAAGATCTCGGAGTGGAGTTTATAAAAAACATAATCCAAAAATTCCAAATTGTATCGTATCCAACTAATAGTTAACTGTCGTGTATCTTGAAACGAAATACCATTATAACCATTAAAAATAAATTAATGTTTTTTTGTTTTGTTTGTTATCTTTGCTTTACAATTTGTATCAATGCAATTTTTAACTGGGAAGGAAATAAATGAGAATTGAATTGAATTGAATAACAGGAGGCGCGATAGCTCAGTCGGTAGAGCAGTGGTCTCGTGATCCGGTGACCCGGGTTCGAAACCAAGTCGAAGCGCTAGTGCCCTTTGGTAAAGCATTAATCCTCATTACCAGGTCCCTTGGAGAGGATCTAAAGCCATCGGCCGTCTGGTTGCTTACTTACAAGCATTTATGCTTTCTTAGCAGTCAGGTAAAATAACCACCACCACATTCAATTACAGTTACATGTACAACGTAGTGTAGAACTCCTGCATGGAGCCACTGAAAATCAACAACGTATTTCAAAGATTTTTTTACATTACAAGAACCCTTAACCAAAATAGTTTTGTCAGAATAACCTCTGGCTTTTTATCAACATTGATTAACTTTGGATGGGTTTGTAAAATTGTCTCAAAGAACAAAATTTGAAGAATACAATCGACTTAACGTTACATCTAGCTGTCAGGCAAACTACATGTCTACAGTGAATCCGTATATTGATATATAAATGATGGATTTGTTGGTTGATAGAAACGCCAACGATTGGAATCCGTCTTTCAAAAAAATGTGGTCCATGTTCCACTTTCTCTACAGCCATTTAAAAGAAGTTTAAGTTCTTGGCTTCCATTATTTTTTCTTCCAATCACAACAATAGAAGGCAAGGGTCTTCTCCCTACCTTTTTTCATCTTCTGTCTTTGTTGGTAAGGCATTATCATATTCACTGCCTGTTTCACTCAGTGGCCTCTCTGACTTCTCCTTCTCTGCTGCCTCCTGTAGAAATTCAATTCAGTATTTATTCAATTCCATCATAAAAACAAAAACATCAACATACAGTAAATATAAACGAAATATACCCTACTTATACACAATTATTATTATAATGGTAAGATATTGACAGTAAAATAATAGGAATTTGGTTCCTGTATAAAAACCCTAGTGGGTTTGTCTGGACAGCCACGATAAACTGTAAAACTAGTAAAAGAATCATACAAAATAATATATGAATAAACAATGACAAAAACAACAAAAACAACAACAAAACAAAAGAGGATCATTGCAGTAGAGTGATCATTTGAATATTGTTTAAACATATTTGTGGCTTATACCCAGTAAATAAGATCGATTGATTGATCTGTAATTGAAAACAAGTCAGAAAAGATCTTCAAAATATTCAAAATATTGAGAGAAAAAATTAAATTACAGATTGATCAATCAATCTTTATTTACTGGGTGTAAGTCACAAATATCTTTAAACAATTTGAAAAGCATTATATTTATAAAAGTTATTGTCCTAATGGTGGACTAATGAATATTAATAAGTTAATCTGAGATGCACGGCCCTACGTGTTGTCAGTGTCTGTGATATGGTGTAATATTGAAGCCCTAAGATTGCGCTTCAAAAATCTTAGTGACCGCTTTTACCATACTCGTTTTCACCAATAGTGTTTTATGAACACTGTTAGGAAAACGCAAAATTTGATTAAGATTTCCAATTATAAATATCTTGATAATCAGACAGCCGATCGGCTTGTAAAAGTCATTGGGTTCCTGACTGACTTATAAAGGTTTACGTATACCAAAGTCAAAGCCTGGAATCAAACAATGTATTCTCAGTAACTACCTCATTGGGTTGATCATCTGGGATAGTTGGCAACCCGATGATCGGTAACGGACTCTTTACATCTTTCCCTGTATCCTTCGACTCCGCCTTCTCACTACCACCACCACCACCACCACCACTGGCGGGCGGGGCAGCTGCGGCGGGGGGAGCGTTGGGATTTGAAGCGCCGGGCTTCCATCTGGGAGCAGGCTTCTGGCTTGCCCTCTGCTCGAACATGGAGTTGGGTCGGTTACCTGGGCGGGCTGGCTTGGGGCTTGGCTTGGGTGCTTGGGTCAGCGATTCAAGGTCCCTTGTCTTGACCATCTTGGGGACGTCTTTACCCCTCTGTAGGACCAACAGCTTGGCATTCTCTTCTTTCAGCTTATCAACCTACAAAGAAAAGAATTGGTCAAGAAACAAAGTAATACAAAAGTTTCTGTTTCAACACCACTTTATAAACAATCATGATTACTAACAAAGGAAGTTATAGTAAATACATTTGTAGAAAGATAGAAAGAGAGAAGGAAAGATATCCTTTATCCAATAATTTCATTCTTCTTCTCTTTAATTAAACCAAGATGAATCAAAGCCATCCACCTAGAAATGAATACAAGGGAATTTTCTTTGAACCCTATTTGTTTGGGTTGTTATGGCAACGGGTACCCTAGTCACCTCAGATGATACATTCCCAGGTGACGACAGAAACATGTTTGAGATGTGATGAGTAGGGTTGAAGATAAGAACATGAGCTGATAACATGATGTTGAACCAACAAGTATCGTCTTTCTTCAACACGAAGATGGAGGGAAGGGGAAGTGACGAACAAAGGCATGAACCTTTCAACAAAAATTGAAGACCTTGTTGATGATTAAGGCGTACTGTTAGTGTTAGGATTATTATCTGACTTAAAATATTTTGTATTACTTTTGGTTATCAGTTGTATATCTGTAGTTATGTTGAACATTTTTCGCTTTTTCATTTTGTAATATAATTTGTTGAATTTTGATTAATGACCATATTCTTGTAATGTATTTGATTTGTTGACCATATTCTTGTAATGTATTTGATGTGTTGACCATATTCTTGTAATGTATTTGATGTGTTGACCATATTCTTACAATGTATTTGATTTGTTGATCTGTGTGCCAAGAGTGCCATTATGTTGGCAGAGTTGTGCACAATATAAGTGTAGAATTATAATTATTATTATCATGAAAGAAGGTCCAAAGAAAGATTAGACGGGTGACGATTAATAAAGGTGATGGACATGTAGATGGAAGTTGGTGCATGCAATGTTATCATTAGCTTGATTGTTTTAAGTTTATTACAAATGATTACAGGGCCCGTCTACCTGTAGAGCAAAATACAAAGAGCTTTGTAACAGCTGCATGCTTAAAGATGCCAAATGGATTGGGAATACTGTACAAAAATGAAAGGAAAATGTAGCAAGGAAAATGTAACAGAAAAAATGGATGAACTATTGACATTCTATATGTAGTATTTATGAAAGTAATTTAAATGGTTTCTTCATTGAGAGAAAGAGGGTGTATTGGACTTGCCAAGTTTTGAGGCAATGCATTCTGTATTCTGTCCAGTATCACACTAATTACTCATTTATCTTATATTTTAATTTCCTCATTTACTCAATTTCACTTAAAATATACTTGCCTAACTTTTACATACTTATTTATGGATACTTAATTCAGTTTCAAATATGAATCTGTTCCTTTGAAGGATTAAATGAATTTCAGAAAGGCCATGGACATACATGTATAATCGGCTAAAAGTGATATGTAAGACATTTATATTATATAATTCTGGATCTAAACCCTGTACATCTAATGAACAGTTGCCATAATTCAAGAAGTAATTCACAATGTTGGTACCTGCACACAGTAAGCTTTCATACTGCTGACTACAAAGCAATCAGAATTAGTCTAGAGCTCTTGGCTTTAAACTGTTTGCCTCCAGTGTAATGATATGCAGCCTACATTGCTTTATAGAGTGGTGAAGTGTGACGTCATCAACATTCTATTTTTAGAATTTCTCAATTTTTTCTTCATTTCCCGAAAAAGCATAAAAAATAATGTCCAAATGTTGAAAAACCAATTGAATATGTTAAGTATTGGCTGAGATATGACCATCTGAATAAATATATTTTCTATAGGAGCTCAGTGTTATATGCTCTGGCTCCTAACCATTAGGAGCCGTGCATAATTTCAGAAAATGAAGAAAAAATTGAGAAATTCTAAAATACATTTTTATGATGTCACAGCTTCGGTACTCTGGAGGATCAGACCAATCTAAAATTCAAGTACAAGTATGATTTTCAAATGTATCTTTCTTGGCGATTCAATTTAAGCCCTGGGGTGTGTTTCATAAAGATCCTAAATTGAACTTACATTAACTCTAAATTAGACTATTAATTCCACATCAAGAACATACAAACCCCGTTGGTAATAGAAAATATTAAAGATTTCAATCCACAATTCAATGCCTCTTAAAGTAAATTGTACAGAATATCATCATACATTGTAGATGCCAATGGCTTTTCATATTGATAAGTCCAACTTAGGATCTTTGTGAAACAACCCCTTGTTCATATACATGTATGATGCGATAGACCTTATTTTTTTTTTTTTTTTGGGAGGGGGGGGGGGGCGGTATATTCGAATAATGTTAGTACAATTATTACGGGCCATTGGTTAATGTCTGCACAATGCTGGCTGGGTTTGCTTTATAGAGCTAAAAGAGAGTTCCACAAAAGCACCACTGACAAGTGTTAGTTTTGGGCGCAATTTCAATTTCTTATGAAATTAACATTGTTTTCCATAACATAAAAGACAACATCAACAGCCCCAGGTCCAGAAAATTATCAAAATCCCTTTAGGAAGTCAGAGTACAATTTTAATCTATTCTAAACAAAGCCCGACACATACTCACATGCAGTGACTAATGACTTGATTTAATTTTGGAGTGAGGATCAAGTCTCAAGTCATTGAGAATGTTAATTAAATCAGTACAGGTTAGCATTCAACTTGGCAGCTTGCATGGCAAGTAAGACAGCGGGAAAACCATCAAAGTCTGTGGTGGCGCCACAAGTATACAGTAGATGCAGATACTCTGTACAAGTTAGTCATTTTTCAGTCTGCTTTTATCCAGGCTATTTTGGTTCTTCTGTGGGCTCCTACATGTACTCCATACTTTCAAGCTTTTAATTATAGATATATATGCATTTTTATGTGTGTGTATTTAAGTTGTCACTCTTTATGTAAATCAATTGTTATTTGAATGTTTTACAGTATATTAGATTTATCAATAAATGCAGAAACATCTGCTAATTTTTTTTTTTTTAAAGATTATAAGGTACTGACAAGTTACATAATGCTGTGTATAGCATTTAAACTTCTTAGTTGAGTTGTTTGTTCATATTAATAATAATTACATTTATTATAATTCTATTTTGCAGAGATGAAGTACTGCTGGGATACCTTCCACCTACTGTAACATGTGAACTTCTTTAATAGTTGAGTTGTTTGTTAATATCAACAATAATTACATTTATTATAATTCTATTTTGCAAAGATGAAGTACTGCTGGGATACCTACCATGGACTGTAACATGTGAACTTCTTGGTTGAGTTGTTTGTTCATATTAAGAAGATGTTCAACCCTACTGTCGGACGTTGACAACTTCTTCTTCACTTCCAGGAACTCTTCCATCGAGACCTGGCCATCAGACAGCTCCGATGATGCAGCACTCTGAAAGGAAATAATAAGGAATATAGATAAATTGACATCAGACCTGCCAACCTCTAGAGTTCAAAAACTGTATTCTTTAAACCCAAAAGTTGTATTTTACTGACAAAAGTTGTATTCTTAGAAAAAAACATGGACTGTTACGCGAATAAATGCCTCTTATACTCTTTTCACACTGGTTTTGCTTAACCCCGTACTTTGCTTAGCCCCGTACTATCCTTAACCCCGGACTATTTTTTTGGCTTTTCACACTCGCTGTTTTTAGTCCCGTACTAGCGCCTATTCCAGAATAAGAAAGTTCACGCTGTTCTCACTGCAATTCGTTAACCCCGGATATCGTGAATGTTATGATTGGATATACTTCGCATCTGGCCAGCTGCGATACGCTCCATTGCGTAGTACCGGACTATTTTTTGTTTCTGTTCTCATTCATTTGCTCGGCACCGCAATTGCGGGGTTAGCAGGAGTTAGCACCAAAATTGCGGAGTTAGCCCTGCTATTTTGCAGGGTTAGTTAACCCCGTACTATAGGTGGGGTTAGCCAACTTTAGCCCACTTTGGTAAAAGTCAGTCTGAACAGAAAGTGGAATAGGCTTAACCCCGTACTATAGGTGGGGCTAAGACCCTCCTTAACCCAAACTACATTTGTATAGTACGGGGTTAAGCAAAATATTGCCAGTGTGAAAACAGTATTACAGTTCCTACATACAAGAAGAAATTTTTGTATGGATCATTGGTTGAATTATGTTCGATGAACCAATGAACATCCCCAAACTGCAGATGTGGGATGCTTGTAGAATACTTTACATGAGAGAATGGGCATTTTCCCATTCAAAATGGCACACACACACTTAAAATCTTTTTTTTTTAATTAAAAAAAAAAATTTAATCATATTTTATTGAGGAAAACCGTACTGTCGTATTTGCTTCTAAAAAATTGTACGAAAGTACGACCCAATCGTACTGGTTGGCAGGTCTGTGACATGTATACATTGAATTAAATTTCTGGTATGGGGAGATACTGTGCAACTGGAATGCATTCTGTACAGCATACAATATTCATCCAAATAATTTCATCCATGAAAGAAATGTGTCTTGAAATGAGTACAACTATTGAAATGAGTACAACTATTGGTAGAGTTACCAGAAAGAACCACTTTTCAATAGTCATATGAGTCAAGAGATTCTTCAGTATTTGATGGAATATGTTGGGGGAAAAAAGTGGACAAGTTTGTTGGACAGGGGGGTGTTTCACAAAGACTAAGATCCATTTTAAGTTGGACTGAACTATGGCAGGCCATTCATGCCACTGTTTGCTCTCACCATTATTATCTTTATATAATATTTTTCCTACAAGAGTCCATCAAAAAAGGTAAATTCTGTAGATTTGTGACCATGATTTGAACGTCCCTTGAGAAGCCAGTGCCAGTAAATGGTGAGAGCAAACAGTGGCGTGAACGGCCTGCCATAGTTCAAGTCCAACTTAACTCGATCTTAGTCTTTGTGAAACACTCTCCAGAAAGTACCATTATTCAATAGTCATAGAGATTCTTCAGTATTTGATAAAATATGTGGGGAAAAAATAAGAGTACAAGTATGTTGGACAGGGGAGTGTTTCACAAAGATCGACTTTAAGTAATAACTATGGAGGCCATTCATGCCACTGTTTGCTCCCACCATTATGATCTGTATATATATTTTCCTTCAATAATGAACTTTCAAAAAAAGTAAATTCTGTAGAATTGTGACCATGATGATTTGAACGTCCCTTGAGAAGCCAGTGCCAGTAAATGGTGAGAGCAAACAGTGGCATGAACGGCCTGCCATAGTTAAGTCTAACTTAAAGTTGATTATTTTAGTCTTTGTGAAACACCCCCCCCCCCCCCCCGGACAAATTGCTGGGAATAGACCGGTGTACTAAAATATTCAAATTTTATGCATACTTTTTTTAAACAAAGGTTGTTCTTGATAACCTGACAGCTTGCCTAACATAGCAACAAGTAAAGTATGCAGACTGGAGTCCAAGTATTGAATTCATTCATTAATTAATAGCAGGCGATCCAAATTACTTGTCACTAGTTACCCAGGAAAGATACATCCATTACTTTAAATATATTTGATTTTATTTTATTTTATTTCTGCATTTTTTCCATATAAAATATAACTGAATAGCAAAGAACATATAAATGTAAGGTATAATACAACATAAACAAACAATAATTTCTTCATGTCAAAATGTTATTTTACATAATATATGTACATATAATAACGAAACTAAATATTTCCATAACATATAATCATAAATTTAAAGTATTATCCAAACTTTTCTATTGGAAAAGTGCAGGAGACCGCAATCATAAGCAAAGCTTGACAAGGATGGCGGCCTCAAAAAAACAAAAACAAAAAAAATCTCAAGGTAAACCTTAATATGAAAGTAAACTTGTCTACTGCTTTACATAGAAAGAGTGAACCATTATAAATGTAGCTAACTTGGGATGGAGTCCAAACATGAGTGTTAGCAATATCAAATGGTATCCAACACATAGATTATTTCCAAAATGGTAAAACAATAAAAACGACCAAAAAGCCTGCTGTTAATATAAGAATTTAAAACCAAAATAAATAAAGTTGTACACAAAATACTTGAAATTTAATGTTATGCAGGTGACTAGCAAAATATTCAGATAAAAAAAATACAAAAGAAAAAAAAATCAGTCAATAACTTCCCCCTCTCTATATTTATTTTTTTAATAACAATAAAAAAAATATTAAAAAATAAATAAAAAAGATATACCAGGTATTTAAAGTAAAAAAAACAATAATAATAATGAATAAATTAATAAAAAGATAAATAAACAATAAACAAATACCGGTACCTATAAAAAAATAACAATAATAATAGTAATAGATAATAATAAGATTGATAACAATATTGATAAATAAATGAATAAATAATGAAATACAATAAAATACAACTTTGAAAAAAAAGAAGGAAAGAAAAATCACTTTAAATGACACTGGTAAATCACTTGAAGAAAGATAAACCTGGCATAACGTTACAAAGGAAAATGACATGTGAGAAAACAAAATTTCCTTACAAATCTTAATGAGGTAAAACACAAATGAACCAAAAATTTCACAACAATATTAAAATCCTACCTTCTGAAAAATATGTTTCAAAAGAGCCCTCGCCAACATCCTTAATCCTTTTAATGTCCAATCAATGTAACTTTTTAAAACAATTAGCAACAAAAATTATTCCAAAGTTGGAGGAGAGGCACAAATAAGATACATTTATTCAACTTCTTGGGAAAATAAGCAACTAGTTTTCCAAGAGGGGGAAAATTAGATGAACATGACCAGTTCGGTGCCACTCTGACGTCTGAGAGGGGGTTCTGATTCATCGAGGACAAGGTGAAAAGAACGGCAGAGACCAAACAAAGCGGAGAGAGAGAGAGAGAGAGAGAGAGGGAGAGAATGGTCTTTAGGGCTCTTATGACAGTTTGTAGCAGGGCTAATTTGCCATTGGGTGGACAAGCATTGGTTGCTTCAGGGTTTGTCTGTCACTCCCTTGGTCAGATAGAGAGAGAGAGAGAGAGAGAGGGAGGGAGAGAACGGTCTTTATGGCTCTTATGACAGTTTGTAGCAGGGCTAATTTGCCATTGGGTGGACAAGCATTGGTTGCTTCAGGGTTCGTCTGTCACTCCCTTGGTCAGATAGAGAGAGAGAGAGAGAGAGAGAGAGAGGGGGGGGGGAAGGGGGGAGGGTAGAGAAAGACAGAGATAGAGAGTGGGGAGGGGAAGAGACATGGGGGAGAGATGGAGAGACTGCGTGTGTGTGTGTGTGTGTGTGAGAGAGAGAGAAAGAAAGAGAGAAAGAGAGAGAGGAGAGATTGGAGGGAGGAAGCATTGTTCACACTTGCTTTATTGTCTCAACATCTCATCATATCTCATTATATCGCATTATAATTATTATTATAGCTGCCCCAAAACAAATCTTACAGTAACTCTCTTCACAACCGATCATTGATTAAATTTTATGCTAAATACCGGTATGCAAAAGAAAAAAAAACTAATTATGCTCAAAAATCTATAATCTTTAAGATTGCTTCTTTCAAGATTGTTGTCTTGAAGACTGTTGTCTCGAAGAAACACAGAGATGTGAACCGTGCCAAAAAGTTCGGGGGATGGGACGGTTTGGAGGAAAGGCGGCCTGGGGCTAATTAATGATAGGAAGGTATTAATCGGAGCTGAATTGACACTTTTCATGTCTGTCTCCATGACAAGCTAGTTTTGGGCTGACTGTACTGTCAATCCTGGGTAGGAAGAACACAGCATTATATTTATATATTTTTTTAACGAAAAGGAGAAATTAACAGAGTCTCAATGGTCAATCCTGAATATATGTTTTACTAGGATCATACATCAGGATTATTTATTAATTCATTCATATGCTTAGTTATCTAATGTATTCATCTTTCTTTGCATTAATCAACTTATTTGTTTATCATTCATCCATCCACCCATCCATATACAGTTGTAACCATCCCTCCATTTATTCGCTCAATTATTTACTCACTCATTACATGTTTTTTCTTAAGGGTACAATTACAGTATAGAACTTCTATTCAAGCCAACAACAAAAACAACAAAAGTGTCTGCTTTCCAAAGGAAGTTTTTATGCTTTAAAACACCATTTACCAAAATATTGGCCTATCAAATATTGTTAGTAAAGCTATCAGATTTGTCAAACAACAGTACAAATCAGAGCATGCACGTAGGTCTAGCCTAAAATACACAAATCTATGCATTTTATTCCTGCACAATATCATTTTGCACTGTCCATGTATACTTTGTATGTACTCTGTAAATAGAAAAATGCTTGTCTGGTTTGCATTAACAAATATAACTCTTAAAGGTACTACATGTATGTCCCATTTGCAGGCCCAAAAATGAAAAGGTTAAATTCCAACGGCATTTGAAAGACAATACTTACATGTATTTAGAACTTCCCTCAAAAAACGAAAGGGTTTGAAAATGGCTTTTTGTGGGAAATTAATGACTATTAGTTGTCAAATTGAAAGTGATTGCAATCACCTATCAATAGTCTGATTTTCAGACCCTTGTACCGGATGGTCATACATTTTGTGCCGCACAAAGATTCAATCAGTTTAATTTTGGCTATTTCAAGTAGTGGGTTATTGATGTAGACAAATGCTCATGTACTGTACTGTACCTGCTACAGCTCATTTTATGTATGTTATATAAATACCAAAGAAAAAAATGTCAGTTAGTTACTCAATAATGTCCGACAGGGAAGTCTAGAAAGTAAACAAGTTTCCTTGCATAATTTGAATACTAGGACACTGCTTACGTTTTAAATTTCACACGACAGATTCATAATTCCTTTAAAAATCTACAGAATTTGATGTTGGCTGCAAAAGGGACATAGTATCTTTAAATTGGGTTGAAATTCATTAATTATTTGAACTTAATAATTTTACTTTTGTTTTTACATATAGAATAAAGATAAAGTTTTGAGTGTCTGATTTGTAAAGGTCTGCATGTATGAAGCCTCATCTTCTCCCACAACTCTACCTTAAAAGCCAAGAGATAAAACCTAAACGGCAGATCACTCTGACATATCTTGTAACAAAGAGGTTGCAGAATTATCCCCCGCAATGTTCAGTCATTCTAAAGTGGTTTTGTTAATTGATTTGATTGCGAATTACCCTTGTTCGGCTGCGTGATGGGGAATTGAAGTTGCCCATTGTGGTTGGCGATGTACGTCACTCCTATGAAGCAATACACACATGCCTGTACTGAATCATACATGACTAATACAAGCGCTTACACCGCATGCTATGTGTGGGACTATCACCATAATCAGGCTATTCTTTTGTCACTCCCACATGAAAAAAGAAATTCCCTGGAGAATTTTCTTGAAATAAAGAACAAAAACGAGGACTCTCTTCTTAAAGGCATGTTAAATCTGAGATGCACGGCCCTACATTGTACATGTTACCAGTGTCTGTGATCAATCAAATTTTACCATCAACTCAGAGGACTTCCTGTCCCCATGTTTCTTTAAAATTCAAGCAGTCTGAATTTTTGAGTTACTAAGGATATTTCATTTCATCTCCTCCGTCCCCTCTCCCACTCTTTTCCACGCCATCTCTCTCTCTCTCTCTCTCTCTCTCTCTCTCTCTCATTAGATCACCCTTTCTCTATTTTCATTCTTTTTATAGATCAAGATCAGGCCACCCAAAGAAGACACAGAATATTATATATATATATTCATACACTACACGGCTTTAAACAACAAAATATATACAGGATGATGAACCTTTTTTTCCCCTAATTTTGCTTATTATTGTGGCGTATTAATGTCCAGTGTACCTATGCAATATGAAAGTGGTAAAATATAAAGATGTTTCTATGAAAGATTCTGATCAAAGATTGTAATAAATGTAGATGTAAATAAAGAAAGAAAAACAAAATGAAATGCAAAATTAATAAACAAAAATAAAACAAGGTGCATATAAATATAAACTTGATCCAAGTTTTGAAGAAAAAAATGAGAGCAAATAGAATGCTAAGTGTAGCATGTTTGTTTGCAAGGGTAAGCAGATATTTCAAAAACATCTCGGGGTGCATTTATCCTTCTTCCTCCATCGGATGTTATGGTTCGGAAGTAGGGGGCTAGCCCGGACAAAGGAAATGAAATTCTACCCCCTCCAGAGGGAGACAAATGAGATTGAATTTCACTGGACACTGGTCTAAAAATAAAGGTGATACGTCAAGGAGGTGGGTTCACATCAGAGCAAAACTTCAAGATCTCAGGAGTAATCGGTCACCATCTTATTACAAAGTTTTGGACATTTTGAAAATTGGCTGGATAGTGATTCTTTACAACTTTGATATATTTGGTTGCCCATGTGGATGTTTTATAAGAAGTAGAAAATTTTGCCTCTAAAACACTTCAATTCAAGAAAGATTGAATATAAATATTTACCGGTGCTCCCAGTAAATTTTGATAAATTTCAAATAGCGCCTACGGCCATACAGTAGTAGCTGCGACCATGAAATTCTCAGAGTTTGTAGTTGCGATATATAATTTTCAAATAGGAATAGCCAATCAGTTGTATTTAGTCAAGAAACATTGTTTTATAGCTAAATTAATATCTTGACCTTGAGAGAGAACTATACAACATCAAGAGTTTATTATTGACAATTTCATTACTTTATTTTATTTATTTATTTATTTTTATTTATTAGTCTTTTTTTAGTAGGGTGGCTCCATCAGTAGTTCAATACTGTTTTCCGTGGAGGCCCTACAACATAAATACAAAATTAACAAACATATTGAAAAACAAACAATCCAAATCGAAACAAAGTGAATTAAGTTACAACATTTTTGAACAAAAGAAAAGAAACAAACACAACACAATGGACCAGTTCAATGATTTAAATTATTATAGCGCCAAAACAAAAGAGTAAATGAAGAATTTGATGGTGCATTTTTTAAAAAATTAGGTAAAGTATTCCAGAAAGCCGCACCATCAAATGAAAAACTTTGTCTCCCCATCTGGGTTTTTATTTTGGGTAAAATTAATCCTGCGTTTTGTGCACTGCGTGTTCTAATATTATGTAAAGATTGGGTTTTTTGAAACATTTGTAAAATATAGACGGGAGTTTGATTTTGAAAAACAGAATAAATCATTTTACATTTGAAATAATTCCACCTACTTTGAATGCTTACCCACTTGAGTTTATTTAAATTTTCTTGAGTTGGGGTTCTTACATTGGCCCCCAAGATTACTCTGGCCATTTTCTTGTGTTGTTTAATGATTACATCTCGGACATTTTGTGAACAATTAGACCATGTATTACAACAATATTCAAATAAAGGTAAAATTAATGCATTGGCAAGAAGCTTCAGTCCCTCCAAAGGTAGGTATCTTTTTGAACGACCAAGTAATGCTATCCTTGACGCTATCTTTTTACTTGTTTTTGTCACGTGTTCTTTCCAGTTCAATGTTGGATCTAGCCAGACTCCTAAGTATTTATAGATATAAACCTGAGAGATTTGGTGTTGCTCGAGTTGAATGCATATAGATTTTTCTAGTTTAGCCAATTTCATTTGTGAACCAAATAACATAAATTCTGTTTTTTTGTGGTTTAATGCCAGATTGTTTTCTTTTACCCACTCATAAACTAGTTTCAAATCAATGTTCAAGGCCGATTCAATATCCTCACTTTTTTTACTACTAAAAAACAGTACAGCATCGTCTGCATATAACATTACTTGGCATTTTGATACCACCTTAGGAAGATCATTCACCATAACAGTAAACAACAACGGGCCCAAATTGGCGCCTTGTGGTACGCCTGACAAAGTCGTACCCCAATCTGATTCAAATTTTCCGAGTACAACTTTTTGTTTCCGATCACTCAAGTATTCCATGAACCAATTAATTTCTTGACCCAGTATACCATACTTACAAAGCTTTTCTAACATTATTTTACGATCTACAGAGTCGAAAGCCTTGCGCAGGTCTATGAAGACCGCGCCTGTCATGTGACCCTTATCCATTTGTCTATAAATAAAATCAGAAAAATAGGTTAAAACAGTATGGGTACTATGACCTTTACGAAAACCTGATTGATTCGGAGAGAGAACATTATTTTCTGTTAGATATTCTTGCAATTGATTATGTACTGCCCGTTCCATGATCTTCATAACGACAGGTATTATCGAAATGGGCCTATAATTATTCAAGTCTGATCTCTCCCCACCCTTAAACAAAGGAATAACCTTAGCTTCTTTCCATTCAGGTGGTAGCTTGCCCGATTGTAATGACAAGTTGAAGAATTTAGTAAGGTGCTTGTAAACGACCGGGGTAGCTATTTTTAGAAGTAGACAACTTATTTTATCAAGGCCAGGTGATTTATTGGTTTGCAATCTTTTCAACTCATTAAGGACAAAATCATCACTTATTTCATCAAACATAAATCTGGTAGGAAGTGATTGAAAATATCTACCAGCATCATCATGACTACTCTGGGAGTCATTTTTACTTACACCAATAGAGACAAAATATTTGTTTAACTCGTTCACAATAACTGATTTATCAGTTTCAACAACTCCACTGATCTTTAAACCCTGTATATCATTTACAGACTTATCATTTGCATTAAATGATTTTAGGAGTTTCCAAAGTTTCTGGGGGTTTGTTTTATTTTCTCGAACACCAGTTTCATAATACTTCTTTTTCAAGGTTGTTCGCAAATTATTAAGGTGATTTCGAACCCCTCTATAATATTTCCAATCCAATAACCGTCTACTTATGTCAGCTTTTCGTTTTAGCCTATCCCGTAATCTAGTGAGAGATACATATTCATTTGTAGCCCACTTTGTCTTATAGCCCCGAACTCTATGTGTAACAAGTGGAGCGTGTTTATCACAAACTTCACTGAATTTCCATTTCCACATAGACCATGCATCTGAAATGTTGGCATTTCCTATAGAACAAATTGACCAATCAATGTCATGTAAGTCCCGCAAAAACACATTCTCATCAAAATGTTTGAATGATCTATATGTTACCATCCGGGGTTGTACAATGGGTCTATACAGTTTACGAACAATGTATACAAGATTGTGATCACTTAGTCCGAGAGAGAGGACATCACTATGTTTGACATTCTTAGGAAAATTTATTAAAACTATATCAATCAACGTACTCGAAGTTTCAGTAATTCTTGTAGAAGATTTTATCATTTGCTTCATACCGTTTTGCCGACAGATACCATTTATGAACTTTGATTCACTTGTAAAGTTCATATTAAAATTAAAGTCTCCAAGTACGATAACTTCATGATTCAATTCACAAACTTTTGTTATTGATTCTTCAATTTTACTTTGATATTGAACATTTGAGCTGGGTGGTCGGTAAAAAGTTCCAACCATGATGGATTTAGTATTGTGTAGTTTGATTTCAATCCAAATAGATTCCAATTCATTTTCTTCCAAATCATTTCTACGGTTATACATTATGTTATCCAAAATAAATACACCTACTCCTCCTCCTCTTCTATTTCTGTCTTTTCGTTCATATTTATAACCATCTATGCAGATCTCAGAATCGAGTACAGTGTCATCTAAATGAGTCTCAGATATTGTAAATAAATCAACAGTTCTATGTTTGAGAAAATCTCTAAGAGAGTCTATTTTAGCTAACAAACTACATATATTGAGGTGTGCTATATTGAGTCCCCTTTGTTTTTAAAAAAAATAATGAAGCACATGTTCAGTACCCGAACTAATTTCATCAGTTAATTCAAATGTTTCTTCTTTAGTTTTGTTCCCTCGGCGTGTCTTTTTCACCTTTGCTATTCCCAAGTTCATTATTGTCTTCCAAGTTTCAGTAGGCAGGTGTTGATATCGCAAAATAGACATGAAAGAACAGATGGTGTGTTTAGACTTGATTACGACTGCGACAAAGATCACTGAATATTGTAGGATCGCATATGCTTCCAATATAGTCATTTGAACCAAATTCACGACCCCATACCAAAACTTTGTATTACCTTTAATCAGTGACGATACATGTTTACTGTAAACATCTTAATCAGTGACCGATACATATTTACTGTAAAACCAGATATATTTATCAATCTACTGCATAATAGCAGCCATTTTCAGGATCACAACTTTCAAGGCTTACAAAAATTTAGATTTGTATTCAATTATTTTCAACATCAAACTTCAAGAATATGGACCACATACGCACAAGTTTCTTGAACGCGATTGTTTCTGATTCTAATGTACTGTAAATAATGGATGACTTTAACTCCTTCTGGCAAACCCCTTTCGGGACAACTTTCTGAAGTAAACTTTCAAGAATGAAATTTTGACTTAAATTGAATTCCATGGGTGTAAAAATATCTTCATGGATCTACGTAAATGTCATGATAAAGAATACTGTTTGTGCTTCAGAAATAAAAAAAGCTACACAGTTTGTACAGTTGTACTTTGAGAACAATGTTCAACACTTGAATTCTAGGGAAGGAATTGCTGTTAATGCCATACACGGCACAGTCGGATAGGGATAGGAAAGACCATCCTGGTATCGATTGAATCTTCTTCCTTAAAATTTGATATACAAGTCAAACACATGCATAATAATGTATACTACAGTTCTGTAAAAATAAGGATGGTGACAAGTGTCTGCAGATGTTTTACACCTATTTAAAAACCAAGTTTTAAATGTCATATCGGGTTATTTTGCAAGGGTAAGTCCGGACAAGGAAGGCGAAATGGACCCCTCTCTCGAGAGAGAGAGTTCAATATGATACAGTTCCACGATATACCTGCCCTTGCCTAAAAATATCATTAACAGCCCATATCAAAACAAAGGGGTTTCGCTTGTTCTATTTTGACACAAAAAGAGAGAAGAAGACATTTGGGTATAAGCTGAACAGAATCTTTCCCCTCTCCCTATTCTGTATCGCTGATCATCCAAACGTCATTCTTCTCAATTTTTGTGTCAAGACAGAACAAGCGACTTACTGGGATTGGGTATCTTTGTCTCAGATTCTGAACAAAATCCTGGATTTAGCTCATGCTGCAATCATAATTATAAACCTTTAGGTCAGTCAGGAATCTCATGACGTTTTCAAGCCGAACGCCCGTCCGATTATCAAGATATTTATGATTGGAATTCGAAATACCAAACACTGTTACAGTGTATTGTATTGTATACTACAGTCTATTGGGAAAAATGAGTGACATCTAACCAATAATGTCCATATATTAAAATGACCACATATGAGAGTTTTAAAAGTTTAATCTTTTTTTCCTTTTTGTTTCTTTCAGAGACTCCTCTATCATGCAGCAATGGCAGTCACATTCATCAGAGTTTCCCAAGAAATCAATCAATATTCCTGATTGATAGGAACTGAAAATTCCTGCCTGTAACTCTTGATATAAATCGATTTGGTCCCACGGCCGCCGCTCATTAAAGTTGATATAAGATGGGGAGGGGGGAAAGGAGCAATATCCTGTTTTGATGCAGGGGGGCCAATGTGCACCCATTCTGGGGGATGAGGGGGGTAAGGAAGGACACACCGGTAGAGGAGGTCAACCGAGGTCAACCGAGGTCTCTCGTCTATCTACAGGAATGGGACGTGACAGTTCGGATTGGCTACGGAGCACCACCCATGCGATCATATTTTGCTTTTATTCTAATTCCCTGGGCCCCGAATCCTGGCCCCCCCCCCTCCCTGTATGATTGATTGAATGCGTCCATGTATGTGGTAATTTATCATTGGTGATTTGTCAGTTTTGTACAGACAGGCGATCGGCTTGTACACGTCATGGCGTTCCTGACTGACCTAAAGGTTTATAATTATCATTGCAGCATGAGCTAAATGCAGGATTTTGTATCAGAATCTGAGACAATGTTTAATATCGAGTCACTTTAAAGCAGATGTTGAAAGAGCAAATGTGGGATTGTCATCAAATCCATATCTGTCTATGATTAACAGATTAATCTATCAAACACTTGTTGCTTCACAAGATACACTTGAGAAGTTTCTCTCTCTCTCTCTCTCTCTCTCTGATGTCTACCTCCTTCATACATGACCTTTTGACCCCTTGAAGAGGAAATCGCATAATGCATCTAATCCAATCACATTATTTATCAATCATTGAATTAGCTTGCAAGAGGAAACAGAGCCTCAGTGAATGAAACACACATATATATATATATATATATATATATATATATATACATGTGCCATTTACATGCACATATGGAATGTAAAGGAATCGCCATCAACTGGAAAGAGTGGGTGAACAGAGGAAGCTGTTCAACAAAAATAGACAAGGGAAGGGGGATAGTAAGAACATAATGACTGCTGTATTTTTAGGGGTACAGTGAAAATTGTGACCTATAACGATTTTGAAACAGTACATGTATGTCCTGAGGCAAAGCCAAGGGAAATAGTACAGTCGGGAAATCATCGAAGACTGGAGTTAAATTGTAGCCTGAGAAAGTAGTAGTCAATATTTGTTTTATATAGGTACTGAATTTGGGGGTTCTTTGTAGAAGCCAAGTGTAGAGTGCTCCAAATTTATATAACAGCGACTGCCCAAGGGGAACACAAAAAGTGGTCTTTGTAGACAGGTCCCATTAGTACATGTTTCAATGAGAAACCATTTTCAAGGGAAACAAAAAATGTGCTTGTTGTAAACAGGTGGTCACTAAAGCAGGTTTGACTGTATGTATATATATATATATATATATATATGTATTTCAAATATATTCATACTACATGAACAAGTAAATTTATTAAAAAATATACATGTACATGTAGATACATGTGCATTTCCACAGGTCTCCACTTGTCAGCTATTTACATAAACTAGTTTCCCCTTTGACACATCTTTTTGTTGAGTGGTTGACCACTTATGGTTGTGAATGAAGCCTGAAGTGTGAAGAATGCCTTTAAGCATAGATTCAGGTAACCACTTGAAGGAAAGAGAACAATAAACAGAAACCCCCTTTGGCTTTTGTCATATCGAGAAGTGATACTGGCCATCGAAACTGATCCTCTCAGAAGAGGCAAAGACAAAACACAGCTCCTCCTTGAAACAATGCAAGGTTTTAGAGACGGCGTGATCTGAACTACATGCACTTTGTGTCACAGCTTTGTATTTCTACCATCACAGATTCAGATGAAGATAACCTCTAAAATATCAAACAAATAGTGTTTCAATGCTTAAACCAGCCTTAAACCAAAACGGGTTCATGGACCTGGTTAGGATTAACTGTACTTTTGCAAGTTCATGTTTTGCAATGCTTTTCTATGAAATACATAAATGATAACACCAACAAGCATTACCATACCACAATTAATCTTGTGTACTACATGTACATGTACTGTTTATACCCTTTTACTACCGTATGTATATTTTTGTATTGTCTCAATATCATGTTGTGTTTTTCGAATTTTTTACTGATTTTGAATGAACTTATTTCTTATTTCAATGTCATGATTTTGATGTCTTTTTATACAAGATTTTAGTGTAAAACGCAATATGTGAAATCCCACAATGAATTTCCATGTCATTATTATTAGAAAAAAAAATTGAATTGAATATGATTAACCATTTAAAAAGTTGTAATGTTCAGACATCTTTCATAATACAATTTCCTGAAAATTACTCAAAAAGTACCTTAAAAGATTTTACCAATTGGGAGCAATAACATTTTTGTAGAACATGCATTTTCTATAGACTCTAGACCTAAATATCCTGTTGGTATTTTATGGGTTAACCATTGAACCTTGAAGTGATAATCCTTTTCAGTAGCTCCTAGAAGCGTTCCCAGGATGATGATATCGAGGGTTCAGAGACACAATGACGTAACTCCATTTTTTTTGCCAAAATTAGTATTTGATATCAAAATGTTCAGAAAAATGTGGGCTTTCCAGGAAACACAAAGACTTAACTCCACCCAAGACCCCATTGAAGTCAATGGTTAGTGAAACATAGACTTAACTCCTTAAGGCCCAAGTGCTCAGTGACACATACATGTACATGTAAACCCCTTTTTCTCAAAATGGCCAAAATGGAGTTACGTCTTTGTGTCACTGACCCCTCGATATGCTGTGTGTCAGTGTGAGGTGCCACGGTGAAGTAGATAATAGCATTGTCACATAAAAATTATAATAGAATGCGAGTGTGCACGGTGCAAGAAAAACTGAATTGGGGCTTACCGTTGAGTTCTGATTTGAGCGGTTTCTCAGGTTCACGTTGCCTCCGTTCTTCAAGTTGGCATTCTCGGCCACCTCGCCGTAGTCATCGTCGGAGCAGACGCTGTCGTACAGGGGCTCATTGTCCTCGTCGTAGGATGCGATGTTGCTGGGCGATGTGGGGGACTTCTCGGGCGCCGGAGGGACTGGTGGCGGTTCTCGAACAATCTCAACTTGATCTGGAAATTCAATGAATTTGAATTAAAATAGATTTGACAAGGCCTATAACAAAAAATATGTTGTATTGCCCTTTAGTTGCCAAAACATGGGTCGGTCGGTTGGAAATCTTTTTTTTTTTTCTTTTTTTTCTTCTCCATTTTTCCCTTTTTGGGCGGATATTTCTCAGTTTTGAATGAAAGATTTTTTTTCTCTAAAAACCGTAAAAAAAAAAAAATCTTTTTTAAAAAACTGACTTATTTCTGGACAAAAATTGTGGCCGTGTTCTACTATAACATTTCTATTAGTCTTTTAAGTTTTAAACTAATTTTCAGGGCGGAAAGCAGTTTAAATATAAAACAAATCTTTAAATGGGAATAATTTGAAAAGTAGATTTTGAGTCGCTCGCGTGCTAACGCCCATTGCCAGCCGGACAACGATATGAAAAGGAGCACTTCCAAGGAACGAGCGGCAGCTCTCTCGAAAAATTTCCTGCAGAACCTTTATCAGAAACTTTGTAAAAATCCAAGCATTACACACTAACAAGTCACACAGTCTCCCATGTTCCTGTCCGAAAGAAGTGGTACATTATCTCAAGGTTTTACGTACCGACTTACCAACCTACATGAGCCACTCGCTGTAGTCCCTCGAAGGACAGTAGAGGACCTTTTTTCCCCCTCCTTCTTCTTCCCCTTCTTCTTTGAGGGGAAGCGACAAGGCACATTTTATTTGCTCATTCCCTGACTTGATTGAATTGGATATTTCCTCCTCTTCTTCAAAAGGGTTTAAAGCATGTGATATCAAAGGCTGGCTAGGAAATTGGGAAGATAAAGGCTATGTTTGGATAGGGGAGGATGTGAGAGGTCGAGAATAGGATTTGTGATCCGTAGGGAGCTTTCAACCTCTAGTGCTTAAAGGGATTGGGCAACTTTGTCTCAGATTCTGAAACAAAATCCTGGATTTAGCTCATGCTGCAATGATAATTATGAACCTTTAGGTCAGTCAGGAACTCCATGACTTTTATAAGCCGATCGCCTGTCTGATTATCAAGATATTTATGATTGGAAATCAGAATTCAAAAATTTGTTTTCCTAACGGTTTTTATAACACTTCAGTCTATTAGGGGAAATGAGTATGGAAAAACTGGTCACTCAAAGATTTTTTTACTTTTTAGAGGCACTTCATGATCATTTTGAAGCGCAATTTTTTAGGGCTTCAATATTTCACAGACACTGATAATACATAGGGTCATGCATCTCAGATTAACATTGTTAAACGATGCCTTTAAAAGGGACTGCAATGAAACCAAATATTGTTGCACTTTTAAGCCATCTGTTCACAGTCCTCTACATCGTTCACGTAACTGGCTGTAATTACATACAGTATATCACTGTTACACCATGGAGAAAAAAAGATCAATGTTCGGTGCTTAAAGGGGCTGTAACAATTTTGAAGATTTTTTTTTTGCAGGTTTTTCGCAATGTCCATGCTCAGTGGTGATCCAAATCCAATGCCGGTTGCTCAAGCCTTTTTTTGGTCAAAAATGTAGTATCAGAGTTAGGGTTGCAATTGGGTTTTAGGTTAGGTTTAGGGTTAGAGTTAGGTTTAGGTACAGTGTTGGGTGCAGTTTTGAAGTTAAGAAATTCACGCTGAGCCATTGCCGCAATAGCAAGTGTCGTACAACCGCACTCAGTCCACAACATTGTTCATTTAAAGGGTCATAATAAGATACATGTACATCGCAGCAACGCTAAGTTCAAGTTCAAGTTCATAGCTAAATATTGTGGGGATATTCCATATTGTCTTTAGTGATACATGGGTGTAATTTGAATCGACATACATGTATGATTGCTTCTTGTACAGACAAAAGAAAGAATAAAACTTTCCATCAAAAGAAAAGAAAACAAATTGGAAAAGATACAAACAAGAATTGAGTGAGGATAGAAAAGTGAAGAGTAGAAGAAAAGAGGAGAAAAGAACAGAAAACAAATCAAAAGGAAAGCAAGAAGAGACAGAATAAATTTAATTTAAAGGAGGAAAGAGGGACTTGTATAGCAAAGACAAAGAATTAAGGCGTCACAATAAATATGCATATTAAAACCAAAGTTGAAAGTCAAATGTACAGAAGACTTTCATTTAAAAAATACCTTCATGCCTTGGGAGGGAAAACTTCCTTTGTCTCCTCTTTCAAGATGTCGATAATGAGTTTAGCAAAATTCTGGCACTAAATCTCAAATATCACTAAATAAGAAGGTCTTAGGTTCAAATCCCCTGTGGGACCAATGAATTACCTCCATGCCTTGACAGGGTCAGGTTCCCCTGCTGTCTCCTCTTGGCCTCCTTCAAGATGTCGATGATGAGAGTAGCAAACTCTCTGGCGCTGAACCTGGCTAGCTTTTGTCTTCCCTGCATTCATAGAAAATAATAATAATATGGTTATTTATATAGCGCCAGTATCTGTCAGGTTCCGATGCTCATGGCTCTTTACAAATATTACCCTGGTCGTAGCCGAACAGCCAAAGTAACTAGCGCTCAAGCATATCAGGTACCCTTTTACACATGGGTGGAGAGTGGCAAATGTAGAGTACATGTACAAGTAACGTCTTGCCAAAGGACATTAGTGCCGCGGCGGGACTTGAACCCTGTACCTTGTGATCTGTAGTCGGGTGACTTATCCACTAGTCCACAACACCTCCAGAAAAGGTACATGTAGTATAGTGAAGATAAAGTGTTTAGTGGTGGTTATTTTACCTGACATCTAGGAAAGCATAAATGCTTGTTAGTGAACAACCAGAGGACCAACAGCTTTAGGTCCTCTTCAAGGATTGAAGTCCAGTGACCCACTCCGTCTTACATACAACATCACACGGAAACTAGCTGGAGATAGGACTTTCACTATAACTGCATCTAAATATTGGAATAGACTAACCTTAATACTCAGGCAATCACCATCTGTCCCTTCTTACAAAAAGGGACTTAAAACATTTATATTTTGTAATCCAGATTTTTAGGATTCTGCAAGTTTTCATTTTCATTTTTTGTAGAATTCTTCTTGTTGTAAGCGCTTTGGGCCGCTCTGGGAAAAGCGCAGTATATAAATAATAATAATAATAATAATAATAATAATAATAATAATAATATTATACATCATCCATGGAATGCCATATCCTTTCTATTTTTGAGGAATAAAACAACGACATTTACATGGATTATTTCTAAACAGTATTCCTTTGAATAGTATCACATAATGGTCGAGTGGACAAGTCCGCAGATCACAAGGTTTAGGGTTCCAATCCCTGCTTCAGCATTATCATCCTGCGGCATGATATTAAATCCGCATTTGCGACCTTTGAACTACATGTATAAAGTGAAGAATGCATACATGCACATTCGCATGATACAATATCTACAAGGATTATTCCTTGAAATCTATTTATCCATTTGTTTCATCCTATATAAAAAAAAATTTGACATGAGTATAAGTAGAAGTATAAATTTGGTTACATTACGAAAATGGATTTTTGCAAAAAACAACATATTTCTAACCTGATTCCTTGTAGCAGAGAGTTCCGGATTGAGTGGTAGAAAGGGCATGGAGCTATCACCTCCAACCAGACTAGGTTTGTTCAATGATACCCACACTGTTCATACAAGAAAACGCAAATACAAAAATGTCAAAAAGGAATAATGTAGTTAACGTAGCTAAACCGGGGGTAGTGATATGATTGCAGGGCTCTCAAGTAGAATAGCAGGGAAAAAATACACAGGGGCTCGGGGCAAATTAGCCCCTGAAATGCCAAAAAGAGCCCCCGAAAGTAAAAAAAAAAGAGCCCCCCAAAATTGCATAGAGTTCAATGCAAAACAAAATAAAGAGTGCTATTTTCATGCAAGCAAGCTTGAAAAGTAGCCCCCAAATTTTTAAAAGTATTTTCCCCCTGTAGAATAGTATCATTAGACATTACTGATGAGGATAACCAGGGTAAACAAGGCATATTATCATCATAGGGTGGTATTCCGGTAGCGGGTACTAAGTTAGCGCATACTAAGTTAGTCCACATTTTTATGGAGCGCCTGTTGCCAACTCATTTACCTTGTACAGATTATTTTAATCATTCAATGAAAAGTGTCCACAAATTTAATTTTGGAATGAAATGGGCAGAAAAAGATAATATGAGTATGAACTGAATTTCAACAAAGTCTTTGGTAGATTATCTTTGTCATGAATATTGAAGTAGGAAGATGAAACCTAGCATTCCATAGAATTGTGAACTAAAATTATTGTTTAGACTGGACTTTGGCCCGGCTTTACTTATGAGAATACCACCATTATCATTATCAATGCAGAACCGGGTATGGTGGCTCAATGGTAAGAGCGTCCGCCTCATGAACGAGAGGTCGTGGGTTCGATCCCCGGCCGAGTCATACCAAAGACTTATAACAATGGGACCTTCTGCCTTCTAGCTAGGCGCTCAGCATATTAGATTGGAGAAGGGTAATAGTAACATGTTATGTTATGCAGGGCCCGCTGGGAGAGCAGTTTTATAACTGAAGTGGCTACCCTGGGTAAATAAAACGTTATTATTATTATCATTATTATTATCATTTTAAAGCCTATCTGCACTAGTTTGGCCAGGAGGGATTAGACCTCCCTGCCTGGTCACTGACAGATGGTGATCTCATCAAATAATCTCTCAATTAACATAAGAAAAAGGGGATCATGGGTGGACCAACGGCTATCGCGAAGGCATTGTTTACTATATAGAAGGCCCAAGTAGCTACAAGTAGTGCAGTCCCGCTTTAAACAAAATATGTTCTTTTCTTATAAATCTAACTCTTATTGTCTTCTCTAATGCACGGAGATGTATACACTGTACAAGGAAACCTGCTTTAGTAGCGACTTGTACGCAATGATCGCCTCTTTATAAAGACAGCATCTTTTGTTTACATTAAATTGCGTTCCTAACTGATTCATGCATGAAAGTAATATGTGCATAATGACTACTTGACTACAAAGACAATTTTTCTTAACTCTCTTGAGCAACATTTACAAATACAATGAATGGCACGAATTCACAAAGGAAGTTTAAATTTAACCCATGGTTTACATCTTTATTTACATAACCCGTGGTCTAAATTTATCCCAAAATAAGCATGACACAGTCAGAGGTCCAATATAGATTCAAGATCCAAGATCCATATACAATGCAATATATGTTATAATCAATGCTGATATTGGCACCTGCTGGTACAATGTACTTGTATAAGTTGCATCTTTCTTTAAGATATAATGTGTTTCTTGGTTTTATGCAAGCAGGCTGATTCGTAAAGTTAATGGGCTCTTACAAGTGCAATTATGAGCTCTAAATTTTGATTTAATGTTCAATGTGGCACGAATCAGTATCCATACAATCAATGCATCTGTGGCTTTCTTTGTTTTGAAGTCAGGTTTCAGTTTACAAACCAGTGCATTATTTAGAATTTGATGCAGTGTTCTGCTGATGCACTTTTTCTGGCAATCTCTCTTAAGTTGATGTAATGACATACATTTGAAGAGGAGAAGAAAAAAAGAAGAACAAAAAAAATCAACTTTAGTCACTCAACAACATACACATAAATCATATAGAGAATAACGATAGACATATGTTCTAACCTAATATGAACAGGGGTGATAGTGAGCACTAAAAAAAAAATAGGTTTTTTGTTTTCCCCTCAACCACACCCCCCCCCCCCCCCCCCCCCCCTTGAGTAAAAAAAAAGAAGAGGATTCGCGGGTAAAAAATGGTATTTAACAACATTCCCCCCTTTCGAGTAAGAAAATTGGGAAAAAAATAGGGGGAAAATAGGGCAAAATAGGGAAGAATAGAGAAAATAAGGGAGAAATAGGGAAAATCAGGTTAAAATAGGGAAGAAAACAAAAATCTGGTAAAACAAAACAAAAAAATCTGGATTTTTTTTTTTTTTTTTTTTTAAATCGGGAAGAGAAAAAAAATCGGGAAAAAAAAATTAAAAAAATCGGGAAACCGATTTAAATCGGGTTTTTATCAGGCCTGTATGAACAAGAACAAAAACTTTAAAAGGATGTAATCACCGATGAAGAATTTATCACTGATAAGAAAGGAAGACAGAGCAGAAGGAGATGATTAAAAGGGGTAGAAGATAATGTGTGACAAAGGTAAAGAGGTGATGCATCAACAAGGGTTAGGGTTTCCATTGGGTTTTAGTTTAGGTTTAGGGTTCTGAATGTACACCCTGGGGTTGGTCGAGGGTTGATGTTCAGAACTGTTTGGGAGTAGGATATTGTATTGACTGTAGAGCAATTGACGCTGGTGCATGTGTCAAACGACTGAAGAAGTAGGCCAAATGCTAGTGCAGATGACAAAACAACTTTGAAAGACTTACAGAAATCGTTGATATAAATAAGAAAAAGAAGCGGGCCCAAAATAGAACCTTGTGGGACACCACAACTTACATCCTTCGTATTAGACAAGATAAACAAGACAAATTTGAATCAATCAATCTAATATGGAGAAAAAATCCCCCAAAATGGTCCAATGACGCAGAGGAATGGAGGACATGAGTCGGTCCTTGCCAGGACCACCAAAGAAGAGGATAAAAATACAACTTACGAGAATCTAGTTCTCTTCTGTCCACTTCATCGTAGACATCCATGGCCAGCTCCTCAAATAAATGATTACTCAACTGCAGAGGAGGAAGAGACAAAGAGAAAATCATATACAAATATTGACTGCTTTGAGGGGGTCAGTATAGAGATATCGACTGCTTTGGGAGGCCTGGCTGTTTTATAGGCTCAAGGACCTTAATGACCTTATCTTAGTAAACTTCGTCAATTGGAAACAAAGCCTCAAAACTCACCTCTCATCCCTCGACATCAGTGTATAAAGCTGATACAGGCATTTTCAATTCAATAATTTCAATTTAAGTTTTATTTATAAATTACGTGTCTAATATGCGATATAAGTCCGAAACATGATTCCATCTTATTTCAAATTTGTTTAATGAAATATTTTGATAACATTTAATTAGGTAAATGTAAACCATGGCATTATAACCGGGTATATCATTAAGCTTGTGAACCTTCTTATGTAATACATGTATATAATGTGTACTTAATTTTTATATTGGCTTACATTTGCTCTTTCCTCTCTTTCTTTTTTTATGTTATTGTTTATCCTTGATTTGTTACTCTCTTTATTGTCCGTATGCTGTGTTTTTTAACAGTCTTCTGCACTCTGTTGGACCTCAATTTCCAATTCAATAATCTCAATTTCAATTTCATTTATATAATATGTGATCAACCAGATATGTGTCATAAGTCTGGATAATAGTTTCATTTTATTTTATTTCAAAGTTATTTAATATACATGTAATATTTTGATAGCATTTAATCAGGTAAAGAAAACCCCAGTATAAATACTGAACATGCTAGTTACATTATATTTCTATGGAGAGTCAATGCTATTATGTTATTGAAATTGTACATTTGTAATATGTTATTGAAATTGCAAATTTGTAATATGTTATCTATAAATTCTAGGTTGGCGTTACATATGCTCGTGCCTCGCCTTTCTTTATATTTTTATTGTTTATCCTTGATTTGTTACTGTCTTATTTGTCCTTATGCTATATTTTTACCAGTCTTCTGAGTGCATCAGTTGGTTGGGCGGAGGGACCTTCACGGTTACAGTAATTAAGTTTGCTCTCTTCTTCCCTGGCCGCCATCTTTTGCACTCAGAATATTGCTACAAAAATTTGTATTTGCACATTTTTTGTCATTCCAATTTTGTATTTACCATGTTTATATTGTTAAATTGTTATATTTCTTGAAAGTGCCGAATAAATAATACAATACAATACAAAGGGAACGAGTGCACATCTTAACATGACCCCGAGGTGATCTTGAAGATGGACAGTGCGCCCATGAAGATGTCGAGGGGCATGGTGCAGGCTCAAGATCACAGAGGAGCTACCGTTTTGAACCATAACCAAAAAAATTGGCAGTCAATATTTTTTACATCGCATCGTGCATGTGAATTCTCAAAAGGCAAATGAGAAGAAATGAGTATCCCATTTGAAATGTACTTGAAAATGTGGGGAAATTTACCAACCTACAAGAAGTGAAAGTATCCACAACACCCACCCATTGTTAACTTTATAAGCATCTAATGCCGGTACTGAGGGTACTGATTTTATCAAAATTGGACTTTAATGACAAGAATTCTTTCTTTAAAGTATGTGCAGATGAAGGACATCTTTGGACACATACAGTAGATGAGTTATAAACAATTTTAGTAATCAACAATATCAAGACAAAGTAACGTTATGCCAAATCTTTCAAAATCCATTTCTTCTACATCTCTCCTGGGGAAGTGGGGGGGGGGGTGTTTCACAAAGATCCTAAGTTGAACTTATCTCTAAGTTGGACTTAACAATTATGGAAAGCTGTTAGCATCTATGAAAAGTTATTTTTAAAGGCATAAAATGTTGATTCCAATCATTCATATTTTCTATTATCAAGGAGATTTCATGTTCTTGATCAATGTGGAATTAATAAAATGTATAAAATACTTGAATTTTTGCTTTTGAATATATTTTTTTTTAAAAGGCTACAAATGGCTCTCCATAATTTTTAAGTCCAACTTAGAGTTAATTTTGACTTAGGATCTTTGTGAAACACCCCCCTGCTCTGGTAACATCTTCATGGAGTAATACTTAAATGAAAGTCTTACACTTTGGAGCTTTTTCCTGGCCTGGTCTGCGGCATCCGATCTGTCCAACGAACCATCGGCCATCTCAGGGATCAAGAAATGAGTGCTAGATGAGTGATCTGAAAGTGGAAAGGAACAAGAAGAAGAATACAGAATATTTCATTATATCATTGAGATACTGGTTCCTGAAAAACAACCATGATCACCTGTATCATCATCATCATCATCATCTTTATTATCACATCATCACCATCATCCTCACTATAATCATCAAAATCATTATCATCACCACCATCATCATCATCATCACGATCATCATAACAATCATCAACATCATTATCATCATCATCACCACCATCACCACCTTCATCATCACCATCATCATAACAATCATCAAAATCATTATCATCATCATCCTCACCACCATCACCATCATCACCATCATCCTTACTATAATCATCAAAATCATTATTATCATCATCATCATTTTAAACATCATCATCAATATTACGAAACCATTATCATTATCATTATCACTGTCACCACCACCACTACTACCAATATCAACATTGTTAGCATCACCACTAAAGACAACATCATCATCATCACTATCACACACCATTATCATCATCATCATCATTGCCACCACCACCACCACCATTACTACTACTATCCATTTCATTAGCATCACTCTTAGCATCACCACTTAGCATCACCACTTAAAACAACATCATCATCATCACCAACAATCACCACCATCATCACTACCACCATCATCACTGTTATCACTACTAAGTGTACCTGGTCTTTTTCCACACACAAAGAATGTGAGTCTGTCGGTGAGTTCATATTGGCATTGAACCAGTCTCTCTGCGACCTCCAAATGACCTTCATCCCTGAAAATGAAAGGAAACAAAAATAGAAATATTTACACAACTTTTAAATATAACTTTTACATACAGTATGCGGTGAAGGTAGTTTGGATCCAGTCAGTTAGGGAGTGCTGGTATCATGGGAAGGGGATGGGGAGGAGAGGGGATGGAGAGGGGATGGAGAGGGGATGGAGGGGGGGGGGGGGGTGGAGCGGGGGGGGGGGAGGGGGGAGGGGGAGGGGGAGGGGGGAGTTTGGGGGAAGAGGCTCTAAGTGGCTAAGTCGTTAAGGGGGAGATTGTTGGAAGGGATTCAATAATATTCTTTTCACATTCCCTTCTGGCTCTTCCTTTCTGTCTCTCAATCTCTTTTCCTATTTTATCTTATGTCTTTCACCATTCAATGGAGGGAAGAAGGTAGGGGCATATGCATCCCACCCCCTCAACATGTAGCAATGACACTCCATACAATTATTTAGAAGGAAAAAAAGGGGAAAAAAGAAGAAAAGAATACTTCAAGTCAACTTAATTTAATGTTAAACAACGGCCAACAAGGCAGAGGGCATGAAAAGGAACCTGCAAAAAAGCCCTTTCTTTTGCACATTACGATTGTCTTGCATCTACAGAGTACACAAGAACACCCATTTTCTATGTGTTATGCAACCATGTTATCTGAACTGATCTATTGATCCAACCCTTGGCCAAATGATCCCATTAAGACATGTGTTCATGGTTGCCTTTTCAAGTTGACTCGCCCTTTCAGCATTGTCTTTCACATATGTTCCCTTGTTCTGCCAAGTTTCAGTACCCGATAACCCAATGTACCCCTCCTAGATGATCACTTAACCGCAGCACTCAGTGGGGCAAGTGGGACATGTGTTCCTCATCTCATTCATACCTTCAAAGCCAACAAACAGACTTGGAAATCAAGGGGAAATCCCTACAATAAGAAAAATGAAGAAAAAAATAGATGGATCTTTGACTGCAGAAGCAATTTTTACAAGTCAAGTCTGATTGTAATCCATTAACAGGTTTTCAGAATACTGTGACTACAAGCTATTGTTCATATACATGTACATGTATGACCCTTTGATCTTTGACCTCATGACACCAAAATCCAACAAGTTCATTGGCTCATCAAGATACATACATGTCTTGAGTTTGATGGTAATCTGTCCGTCAGTTCTAATGATAATGAGATCACAAGCTATTTTTCATACATGTACATATGGAGCCCCATGACCTTTGACCTCATGACCCCCAAATCTAACTAGTTCATTTGCTCATCAAGATACATAGATGTCTTGAGTTTGATGGTAATCCGTCTATCGGTTCTAATGATAATGCGATCACAAGCTATTTTTGCATACATAATGAGCCCCATGACCTTTGATCCCATGACCCCAAAACCTTATTACCGGTAGTTCATTGGCTCTACAATACTGTACATGTACATGTCGAAAAACATAATGCATCCGGCTACTTGGTTGCGGAGGCATAAAAGGGAGAGGGGGAGGGGGAGGGGGAGGGGGAGGGAGGGGGGGTCAAAATTAAGAGCTTCACAATGAGAGGCAAGAATAATTAAACCTTCATAAACTGGTTTCATATCAGGGCACAGTGCGTCATCGTTCCTGATATATTTTAGCACATCCCAAGGGCATACCAGGGTTCATGAAATACAGATCAGTATTTCTATACTTTCAATCTGAAAATAGTTGGTGGAAACCTAAGCTGAGCACCTGAAACCCAGGACACATATCGATGACATATCTTGCATTGCCAATTTGCTAACATTCATAGCGAGGCCAAGAGTGAGTGGATTCATGAATGATATAGGGGAAGATATTGTTGAAAAAATGCCATGGAAAATAAAACTATTTTACACGTTAATAAGTTACAAGTAGGTGATTTCGGAGTTATAAGATACATGTACAGAATGTGAAAGGCTTCATGGTTACATATTTTTTATTTTGCCACAGTGATATTTTGGAGCAGTTTAGTGCATCATGTTGAGTGAGGCCAAATAATTCATGAAGGAGTTAAGCCATCTTGGATTATTAAGCAACGGGTGTGTCATAGCATTTTATTCATGATTGCTGGTTGCACAAAACAGAATAAGTTATAATTTTCTTTACATCAAAGTGATTAGATGTCACTCATTTACACTGATTAATACAGAAAATTGTTTAAAGAAAATGATCGCCACTCCCTTTCAAATGTTACACTGAGGTAAATAAATTGCATGTTCGTCATTTCAGATAAAGAATGTGAAGAGCATTTTTCTTAAATATTTTCTATTTGCCGCAGTGATCTTTTAAGGCAGATTAGCGGTTGAAAATAGATGAAATCAAGGTGACACCAGCTGATGGAAATCAGGCCTCTCTCTTTCTCCCACATGGAAATTCGATGAATCATCAATTCATCTGGGTGTTATGTTTTAAAGAAAACTAAAACAGGCAAAGCAACCAGGAAGGCCAACACACTAGTGTAGGCATCTTCTCTTCTTTGCGGTAGTTGTGATTATAGTTTCTGTCCAGGCTCGAGATAGAGTGGGCCATTTATAGTTCCTGGCAAGCTTTTGAAGAAGGGGACGTTGACACCAGTGCTGCATACTTCACACAGGTGCAACACTTCATTTATAGCTGAGAAGGTCCATTCAGACATGATGCAGAGAACACCCGCGCGGCAAAACTTTGTGTGTAAATGAATAGTCAAGGCTTGTTCAGATATGGCGAGGTAAACCGCCGTAAAAAGGCTGTCACATTATTTTGCGCACAACAAGAGACTTATTCTGTGTTAGAAGATTCAGAAATGTGGAGTGTATTATCACACTTCACCTCATCATTGAAAAAAATGCTGCGGTTTACAGCTTTGGCACCTGAATGAGGCTTGATAGGTAGTTTCAAATGCATACACAGGTTATAACAAACAAATATATAATGTACCACCATTCCCTGAATCCAACAGCACAGAGTATTTCATTGTTCACCAAACACTTTGGCCCAAATTCACAAAGGAGGTTTGTCGACAAACCAAGGTTTATGTGCATAATATGACGCGTTTCGACGCATTTCAAACCAAGGTCTGTACTCTTTCGACGCGTTTCAAACCAAGCGAAATGCGTCATATGATGCACATAAACCTAGGTTTGTCAACAAACCTCCTTTTTGAGTTCGGGCCATTTACTCTAGGAAGCGGTTCAGTTTTAAAAAATCTTCTTAAAAAAAAGACCCGTTCACATATAAACTAACTCAAAGAGACTGGCAGTGAAAAAAATGGAAGATGCATGCAAAAGCCTCTCTAGAGTGATGCCTACTTTATATATGTGTGCTATAAGATTCACAAATATAAAGCGCCACTATGTGAACTTCCCTCTATTCTTTACAGACTGAGGTTTTGTGAAGTGGTGTTCCAGGTCATATGTGAACAAGGATTAAAGTGTATACTCACTTGGCAAGATCAGCCGGCGTCTGCCCATCACTATCTAGCGCCCCAGGGTCTGCACCGTAGACTATCAGTAGCTCGCATTGTAACATCTGACCCTCCTTAGCAGCAACATGAAGGGGGGTGTTACATCTCTCCTGGGGGGGGGGGGGAGGGGGGGAGGGAGGGGGGGAGGGAATATTATATTGTTGTAGTCAAAGAAAGGTTCTGCTTGCATATTTAATGTAAACCTGAGTATGTTCTTCACTAACTTGCTACCTACATGTGTCCTAGGAAAGAGTTTTCTCCTCGAGGAAGAGGGGGAAGAAAAGTTATATTATCTTTTTTTGTGCAAGGTGTATACCGGTACTTGTGATTCTTCTCTAATGTATATTTCAACATTCTTCTCCTGGTGTGAAAGCATGAAATAAATTTGTTTTAAAGGGCTATTCGCTTACTTGTTGTGACTTCGGAAATGTTACACGTACGTGTGTACATGTATGTGCCCTTAGTAAAAAAGGAATAGAGCTTTTGTTATTATTAATTACCATTACAAAATCAGTTTGAAAACAATCCTTAGTCAAAAACTTGAAGCAGTTGCAAAAATGGACCAAAATATGCCTGCTACATTAATAGAACCAGATGAAAATTAGAACTTTCCAATTATTTTGCGAGGATTTTCTCCAAACAAACTGAGGGTCACATTACAAATAGTTACATGTGACCTTTGACCCCATACTTACTGCATGGTAGAAGTTTGCGAGTCCACCGAGGGAGAGTAGCCTCAGACAAGTCTCCAGGTTGCCTGTCCTGACACTGGAATGGAGTTGCTGCAGGGAGGGAGATGGAAAAAAGATTTAGGTTAGAGCGTCTCATGACAAATGCAATTTATCTGCAAACAATCAGTCTACTTAAAACACATATAACTTTGAAATACTAGTAAACATGCAAATCAATTATTTTTATGCGAAGTTAGATATGGGCCCCATTTTAGAAAGAGTTGCGATTGATCCAAATCAATCGCAAGTCCTCCAATCAATCGCAAGTTTGCAGTCTCCTATCTCTTAGATGTACATCTTTGGGATTGATATCAATCGCAAATAAGTTGCAATTGATATCAACTCTTCGTAATACGGGCCCTGAACTGACAATGAAATATCCCTATCATGGTGAAATTATTTTGGTGCTTTCATTGACACGAAGGAGGTCAGGAGGGAGGTCAGGAAGGAGGTCACAAAGGAGGTCACGAAGAAGGTCGCAAACTTACTCTGCTAAGATCCTTGACTGTGGCCTCGTCACCATCCTTGAGTCTGTGGACAAAGTCTAACCTTTGATACTTGGCTCGGATGAAGTCAGACTTGAATGGGCTGTGCACAAAACAAACAAACAAAATAATCTTTAGACATAAATTGTGGATTAAAACAATATTCTTGACACTAGGAATTACATGTAGTTCTATGACACATCCAGAGGGATTTTACCCTGAACAGGGGAGAGTTTCACAAAGACCAAAAATCAACTTTAAGTTGGACTGAACTATGGCAGACCATTCATGCCACTCTTTTGCTGATTTTTGCTTTCAACATTTACTGGCATTTGGTCTATCAAGGGAAGTACAAATCATGGTCACAAATCTACAGAATTTACATTTGTTGATAGTTCCATTATTCAAGGAAAAATATTATCTAAAGATCATAATGCTGAGAGCAACTAGTGGCACAAATGGCCTGCCATAGTTGAGTCCAACTTAAAGTCAACTTAGTCTTTGTGAAACACCCCCCTGGTCATTGTTTATGGTTCATACAGTACCTCAGACATGGCCTGACAAACTGAAATTTCATTTTTTTTTTGGACATCTATAAACTGGCAGCTAACTTCAATTACATGTTTGTGGAAGGTGTCTGAACCATCTGGTTGTTCAAAATGTCACAGGTACACAGTCATGTAAATATATTTTGGATGAGACATAGAATTACGGTAACTCTTTATGAATTAATCAACCTGCTTAACTTGTTAAACAATAATATTGACAGTCAATTTATATCACTTCATGTCATCCATAAAGCACTCACAACTACAAGGTGTAAACTTGAGCAAGGTCCAATCTTGTTTCTGAAGAATAAGGGCAAAGATCTTCCTGTTAATGATTTCCATTTAGATTGTAACACCAGTAACACAGCCATACCAACTACAAACCAAACGATAACTTGGGGATAGTGTAAGTTTTTTGTCAGTCTGGCATCCATCTTTTCACTGCGACTGGGGCATGAAGTATATTACATTATTCATTTAGTTATTTATTTCTTCATCTATTTATTTATTCATTCATTCATTCATTTAGAATGCATATACCGTCAAACCTGCTTTAGTGACCACCTGTCTACAAAGACCACATTTGTTGTTTCCCTTGAAAATGGTTTATCATTGAAACATGTACTAAAGAAACCTGTCTACAAAGACCACTTTTTGTGTTTCCCTTGGGCAGTCGCTACAGACAGGTTTGACTGTATTTATTATTTATTATTTATTATTTATTATTTATCATTTATTATTTATTATTTATTCGTTTATTATTTATTCATTTATTATTTATTCATCTATTATTCTTTCATTTATTTTTTATTCATTATTCATTTTTTATTCATTTATTATGTATTCATTTATCATTCATTCATTTATCATATATTCATTTATTATTTATCCATCTATCCATCCATTTGATCACTTGGAGGAGCTCTTGGCACAAATTAAAGAGAAAGAGAAATGAAAGAGTAAAGACTGAACATTCTAACTTAACATGAGCTAACTATACAAGTAAATGTAGATATCTGTATTTTAACTTCAGAAATGTCATTCAGGGACACTTTTTTTTGTTTCAAACTTGTCAATGTCCAAGCCCCACCTTTGAGGTGCGTAACTTCATTATGGGAGGAATTCCTCCTTCTATTATACCAGTTATTCACTCAACTGCACCGGATATTGCCAATTTTCTTCTTTCTGCTACTGAGTATTGACCACAGTCATAATTTACAAAATATTTTAACAATTAGTTGTACTTTTTAGACAGCACTGTCTGTGTACACATTTTCCATGAACGTAAAATCCATGATTAAATCTAAGACATAAAATGTATTGACACTAATACTGTACATTCACTTTTTCACAAAATTTGTGTATGACTGGGTGACAATGAAAGTGAGATTTAGATTTTGAAAGAATTTTGATTTATGACAAACTGAGAACAAGAGCACTCTGAAGCACTCATATGTTTCCAAAGCTCGTTCAAACTTTCTTCCATGCACGTTCAAAAGTAGTCATGTACACTGTACATGTATTGTCTAATAATTGTATGTACAGAAAAGTCAGGGCACTCTTCACATGTCTGTTCATTTACCAACTGACTAAGAGTAAGATTCATATCTTTAAAAAAAAATATTTAAAGGCTGATCCCATTTGACCACTAACAATAAATATGACATTATTAGGGATTGGGTATCTTTGTCTCAGATTCTGAAACAAATCCTGAATTTTGCTCATGCTGCAATGATAATGAATTATAAACCTTTAGGTCAGTCAAGAACCCCTTGACATTACAAGCTGATCGCCTGTCTGATTATCAAGATATTTATGATTGGAAATCAAAATTTAGAAATTTGTTTTCCTAACCGTTTTCATATCACTAGTCTATTGGGGTAAATGAGTATGGTAAAACCGGTCACTCAAAGATTTTTTTATTTTTTGAGGCACTTCATGATCATTTGGAGCGCAATTTTTTAAGGGCTTCAATATTATACCATACATTATACCAGGGCCATGCATATCAGGTTTAACATTGTTAAAGGTAATACAAAGTTTTGGTATGGGGTCATGAATTTGGTTCAAATGAACATATTGGAAGCATATGCGATCCTAAAATATTCAGTGATCGTTGTCGCGGTTGAAATCGAGTCTAAATTTATGAAATTTTAATTAATAAACTCTTTGCTGTATAGCTCCCTCTTAGGGTCAAGATATCAATTAAGCTATGAAACGATATTTCTTGACTAAAATCGACCAATTAGCTATTCTCGTTTGGAAATTATATATCACAACTACATATTCTGAGATTTTCATGGTCGCAGCTACATGTACCATTGTATGGCCGTAGGCGCTATTTGAAATTTATCTAAATTATCTAAATATTTACCGGGAGCACCGGTAATTTTTTATATTCAATTTTTCTCGAAAGCAGAAGTGCTTTAGGGGCTAAATTTTCTAGTGCTTATAATACATCCACAGGGGCATCCAAATATATCAAATTGTAAAGAATCACTATCCACCCAATTTTTAAATTTTCCCAAACTTTGTAATACCTTTAAACGATGCCTTTAATTGTTCATGATTTGATCTCAGGAAGAGAAATCTATTGAATAGTGTATGGCAGTATGCCAATGACCTTAACAAATTGAGGAGGAAAGCTAATAAGCATACTGTAACATCAGCACAAACTGGAGAAATGGGACCTGTAAAATGTCCAATATCTAATTTGTCAACGTAAAACTCAGGCGACCACACTGGGAATTATTTATTTTAGACTAATCATTATCTTGTTAATTATAGATCAAATGTTATGGGCCCTTTAGCCTAGAGAAGTACATTATTTACTGCCAATATTTTTTGGATAAAATGTGCAATGCAGCCTTTAACAGTAAGAGAGTACACTTCATATCTCAGTGTATTTCTCTGATATTAAGACAAAAATTAGTCACAAGTGTTCTGTATGTTTTTACAAAAGGTTCTCATTTCAAGCTATCAAAATATGACGTTTTTGTCACAAGATTTGATTTCATTATTTCCGACACAGGCAGACAATCTAAACAATCTGATATCACATTTAAAGGGATGGCAGATTAACATACTTCCTGTTACAGAGAAAAGAAGGGGGGGAAATATGACTTTATGATGCAATGATGCACAATGTCTGTCTACATGTACTTTGGTGCACAAGCCCTGTACACTTTGAAGTTTGAGAAGTAATTTTTCAATCACCTGATTGGAACTAGGTACAGTACATTTAAGCCAACTATGTCAAATCTACATCATTAATTGCCAGATTCCTTGCTGTCTTCATGAATTTACTCCGCTTACTCCCACCCCCCCCCCCTGATTAATAATGGTTATCAATTAATTATTTATCAATTTTATTTGTTTGAATTTAACTTATTTATGTATTGGGGGAAGGGGGCAAGCAATGCTATTTACTTTATTTGTTTGAAATTAACTTATATGTTTATTGGGGAGGGGGCAATGTAAAGTGTGTTTACTTTACAGCTGTATGAACTTCTTATGCTTTATTATTATCTATTACATGCATTACTGAAAGCAATAAAAACCAATACATTGACTTGAATACAGAATAACAGTAGTCTGCAGACTTGGTTCTAATGTTGTTTAGCTGTTAGATTCGGTCTACATAATTTACAGTCACATAAAATGTAGGAGACATGCAAGCCCCATCCTCTAAACTTCCCCCAAACTGACATTGACATTTCCAAAAGCCGCAGTCTACCGCCTTTATTAGCCTGTCGTTTGGCGAGCAAGCCCGCCAGCGCTGATTGACCAAATCTAAATTTAGGTCCCCAGGGTGAGTCTACATGTATGTTGCATGCATCCCCACACTCGCTCCACGAGCCAATTCAATTTGTGATATTTTCCATTTAATCCTGCCTCACTCATTGCATTAATCAAGTGTTTAACAGAGGAAGAAATCACTTACGGGAGGATGCTCGGTCAACGCACACAGAATTAAATAGGCTTGCCCGTGTGTAAAATTTACAGATTTGGACTCTTTAAAAACTGTCAAGCTCTGATGAAGGAAAGCGAAAATGGATTTATTTTAACTTTGGCTTCATGAAATCCTTAAATAATCTACAACAAAAGAAATTCACTGTAATATTAAGAACAAATTATGTATTTTTTACTGATGCAACCTAGAAATGAATATAATAAAATGTTCAGGTTAATTATGCACCATGTCTAAATTTAAAAAAAAATCTAAATGTATTTTTTAAGAAGTTACGATAAAGTTCATTTAAGTGCATTTGAAGATGAAATCAAACAATTTCTTGGATCAGAATACTTCTTATAAATCTAGGAACATACCTGATTGGTTCTGATTATTTAACCCATTTTACTGTACTAAACAAAATACAAAGTACATGTACACATGTACATTGTATGGATTACAAGCAAATAAAGGTATCTCTATGACCTGATTGACAAAACTAAGGCAATTTAAAACCTTCCTTTGTAGTTTCTCCCTCTAATATATTGATAATCGTTTTAATCTTGAAAATACATTTTTAAAGGGCAATGCACCTTTAATGGTCATATTCATTTTCATTCTTCAAACTACATGTATACATTGTACATTGTGTTATTACCAACGCTCCTTCTCTCCCCTTTCCTTTTCTTCTCTGCAAGTCAGTCTTTTCTATTTGTATTTGTTATTGTTGTTGTATCTAAGTTGAGGGCTGCGGGCACGTCAAAGTAATTTGCTTATTTCTGTAGCCCTCCTGCATCTAATGTATGTTAATTATGCATTCAATATATTTGTTTAAATTCGTTCATTATCTGTATAAAATTATATACACTTACAATATTGTATCAAACCATATTATGTTCATGAAAATGTATGATGAAAAAAGAAAAAACAAGATGCAGAAACCAATAAATCAAATCAAATCAAATCAAAATATCCATGAGTCATCTCCATGCAACCGAGAATCATGTACAATTCACAGAACAAGAACAATAACAAGGAAAGAGGAAGTCTTAAAGGCTATTTTTCCCAATCAATGGAGTAATAATGATAGGCATTTGTATAGCGCTGTCTATCTACATGTACATGTAGATAATTCTATTCCTAGGTGCACTATTGAATTATTATCCTGGCTTTTATAGCTTAGCTGCCAATACAGCGCTCTAGCATTTCAAGGAATTAATTCCTGCCAGGTACCCATTTACTTCACCTGGGTCGAGTGTTGCAAATGTAGATTAATGCCTTGCTAAAGGACATGAGTGCCGCAGCGGGACTCGAACCAGGACCTTTGAATTTCAAGTCAAGTGCTTAAACCACTTGACTATGACAATTCTGTAATAAAGTAAATAGTATTTAAAAAAATGACTTGTGTTTTGTAATCATATTGTACATGTACATGTACAATGTACTTCGTACTAAAATTTTGGTGGATGGGGTAGGTGGGATAAAAACTGTTTTGGGGTCTGTTTTGGGGGCTCTGAGCCTCTAACGGCCGCTAAACGCAATGGACATGGTCGGGTTGATAACCATTTTGGCAATTAACATAGACGGTCTTTAACTTTGAGGGATTGAATCTTAGTTATAGGTGAAACAGGGTGACTACATGTACAGTGTATTTTGAGACAGGCTCCCAGACTGAAAGTAAAATTAGTTACACATTTAAAATTAAAGGTAAAGACCAGTTATGGTCATGCGATTGCATTGTGAAAGAAACGTTGTGGAATCGATCAGAAAAGGTTGATCATCTAGCATCTAGCATCTGTAAGGTTCTGGAATCATCAAAATGATAAGAAATTTGGCCCATTCTTCGTAAAGTTACAAGCACTATACACAGAAAGATGTATATGGGACTACCCTATATCTCTCACAGACCATGAGAGAAACAAATTTACCAAATATATGAATTAGTAGGCGGTTTCCCAGCAAATTTTTTATCATCATGTATTAGTCAAAACATATTCTTTCACATGATTGGTAATGAGAGCTTCCATTTCATATTTTGAAATTGGGGCGTTTCCAATACTGGTCTTTACCTTTAAGTCAAAGGAAATTGTGTGCTTTTAATACTTCATATTTTTGTACAGGGGTGTAATGTACATGTACATGCTTACAGTACATGTAAATTTTAGAACTGCTGTAATCATGTCAACATGTTGCACACAAACAACATGGAATCTCTAGAGAGCAGAGACGTTTGCATTCAGTATTCAGAGACAATGAACCGATTCGATATCCCATGTACAGTACATGTACAATGAAAATCAGTTTCAGGACAGTGACTCACAGCTCTATCAGAATAATTCACAATACTTGACAAAAACACAATTCAACTGCATGGCTCCCAGACTGTATAAGTAAAATTAGATTAAATATATCAGTCAAAAGGAATTGTGTGTGTAATACTCTTTAGTTTTGTACAGGGGTGTAATGTACATGTACATGTACATACTTGCATGTAAATTTTAAAATGATCATTTTCATCATCCTGCTTGAATCATGTCAAAGTAATATCTTGCACACAAACAAGATGGAATCAATATAGAGCAGAGATGTTTGCATTCAGTATTCAGATACAATCAACCCACTTGATATCTTATATATATATATATGTATACAATGAAACACAGCTTCAGGACAAGATGACTCACAGCTCTATCAGAATAAGTCAAAATACTTGACACAAACACAATTCAACAAGTGTATGTATTAGGTATGATAAAAGAGAAGCATGTCAACATAATGTACATGTTCTAAAATTGTTTGCATTTAGTGCCATAAAATTACATGCACTGGTTGAGACACAACCAGTCATTAACAAACCCCCCTCCCCCCCCCCCCAACCTTAAAATGTGTACCATACAATAAATAACTCAAGAAATGAGAAATGCACCTGACTAATGGGAAAGGCAAACCTTTTAAGCTAAACCTCCCCGCCCCCATCCCCATTACAAAACCCTGCCGGACCTGCCTCAGAGCACAGTACATGTGCAGTACATTGTACATGTGTATGGATGAACCTCTCCTCCTAGAGGAAGGATAGAAGATAACAAGTTTGCAAGGTTTGAATGCATACTCAAAGGATAGATACATGTAAATGATAACAAGTTTGCAAGGTTTGTATGCATACTCAAAGGAAAAAAAGAAAAAAAATCTGGATTTTTTTTTTTTTTTTTTTTTTTTAAAATCGGGAAAAATTTAAAAAAAACGGGAAACAGATTTAAATCAGGTTTTTATCAGGCCTGAAGGATAGATAAATGATAACAAGTCTGCAAGGTTTCAATGCATACTCAAAGGATAGATAAATGATAACAAGTGTGCAAGGTTTGAATGCATACTCAAAGGATAGATAAATGATAACAAGTTTGCAAGGTTTGAATGCATACTCGAAGGATAGATAAATGATAACAAGTTTGCAAGGTTTGAATGCATACTTGAAGGATAGATAAATGATAACAAGTTTGCAAGTTTTGAATGCATACTCAAAGGATATTAGGTAAATGATAACAAGTCTGCAAGGTTTGAATGCATACTTGAAGGATAGATAAATGGTATTTTGGGATGATATTTTGCAATATATATTATGAACTTTGCCAATCTTTTTTTATAAATGCGTTGTAAAATATGAACGCATACTCACTGGACAGAGTCCTTGGGGTTAGGTTTCCTTTTGCCACTCCTGACTTGCGATGGATCCAGAAGTGAATGCTCCCAGATAGAGTTGGCTCCATTGCTAACAAGAGCATGCACCATCTAAAAGAAAAGAAGAAGGAAGAGATAGGAATAACTGGCATATGAAATTATATAATCGTACGTCAAACTACATGTACTTTCCATCGACCATTGTTCTGCATTTTTATACTAAGCAAATTCTTAACTCTGACCTCACTATTAAATACACGGAACCCTAAACCTATTAGGTAGTAGGTACAGTACATATAAGTCCCTTTCCTTACATATTTGGAGAACTAAAGCTCAAGATTCAAGATATTTTATGACCATTAATACATGTACATACCACAAACAATAATATAAAATACATGTACAGTATGGAACATGGAAAGGACCCATTGAAAAAGCAATAATCTTATGAGAAATGGCCCTGAAAGAGAGAGGAGCAAATATTAAAACAAATTGAATTAACTGTTGGTAGAGCATGTTGGATCATCAATTATATACTTATATCCTTATAGATGACCTAAAAAAGATGATCTGACACCCCCCCCCCCTTGCTTATTCAATGGGTGACTGAGTCATTGTGATTTTTTTTTGGGACCCCCCCCCCTCCCGTAAGAAGTGTCCCCCCCCCCCCCCCCCCCCCCCCCCCCCCCGCTTATTCAGCGGCTGGCTGAGTTGTTACGAAATTTTTGGCCAGATTTAACCCCCTCCATCTTAAAAATAAATCCTGTGTAAGCCACTGGCAGAACCTGTATGAAGACCACCCAAGGTAGACAAGGAAAGATGGTTTTTATAAAAATATATACATGTATACTGTCAATGTTCCTTTAATAGCGGTAATTTCAATGAGATTATTTATTCAAGAGATACAAAAGATGTAGTTAAGTTTGATGGGTGGGTTTTCTATTCATGAAGATAGTCATTAAGCAGGTTATACTGTACTTTCAATGTTTGCAGACAATCTTTCAGACAGAATTATTAACAGATTTTGTTTTGAACTGAGTTCCTCATTTTGAGCACAACATCTTGAAAGACCAACAAATGCTTTTTTTCTGCTGTTCCAACTGGATGTTGATAAAGAAATAGTTTAAGAGAAATGGAAGTGTTTACCTCATAGAGGCTGCGTGGCCAAGGGGTCCATGAGTGAGGGCTCTGATCTGAGATATGTGCCTTCCAAGACTCCTGTGAACACTGCAGCACTCGTCACAGATCAGGACACCTCGGTTCAGGGAGGCCCATCCTGGATCTAAACACAAGAAATAAGGACCGTGTCAAAAAACAATAAGCACGGTGAAACCTGTATATGTACATGCACATGTACATGTATACCACTCGACTGATACAAGGAAATAATAGACAGGTGGCCCTTATGTATTGTAATTTTATATGTAAACAATCTTGAATCATAATACCCCCGCGCCTTTGAAATAAACTCCTTGCATTGCTGAGAAATAGTACTTCACTCGACTTCTTTACCAAATATCTGTACAATGTACCTCTACGATTCTTACTTTTTCCTTAGACTATTAAGGGACAGCGCTTTGTTTCCTCTGGAATAGGGTCTTTTTAAATCGAATTATTATTATTTAGTTTTCATCATCAAAGATCACTCACTAGCTGTCCAAACGTATTAGATCAGATTATTATATGTTGCTGTATTATAATACCTGTTACAAATGTAGACTGAATATTTGTACGAAAAAAAAATTCTGGTCACATCATATACATGTAGATTTCATGTTTACATGTACATCAGTTTATAAATAGAGGCATTCATACATCATGTACATGTACACTCATCATACAAGTGCATGTGTACAAGTGCATGGATGTATTATCAGTCATTGGCTACTCATCAGATCACAATGTTGAATCACTAATATGTACATTGTACATGTTCAGTATGAACTTTCATTTGTTCATTAGCCATCTCGTTTTCAATCTCAGCCACAGCATGAACCTCCTCTGTAACAACAATCAAGATGCTCAGAAGAAAAAGACAATTTCAGAGTACATTAACCCGTTGACAGCCGTCTCATTCCAATACATGTGTACAGGCGTAGGCTCAGTACAGGAATGACCTAGCTCCATGCACTCAAGGGGTTAATTGCCCGGTTCATGTTGTGTATGAACATGTACATGAAAGGCATTTTAATGTTGGGAATACTGGAGATGGTGCACACAATTTGCCAGGCTCAATAGTACAGTACATGAATGACCATAGTTATACCCAAGCCATAACCAAGCCATACCCAAGTCATACTAACAAGACCAACACCAGACGGCCAAGAGACCAAACAATGGATACCCCCCTTTAGGCCACAGTTGAATATGTTGCCCATTGGTCATAGTGGAGTCGGTTTAGAGGCGAGACTGGGATATCATACATGTACGTAAAGTGACACGTGTACAGTGCATGTCTTCAGAACTAAGTTACAAATTGCCAGCATCAATATTGCCCAGAAGAACTACAGTATGCTTTATGGTGGGCTCAACACTATTAAAGCAATGGCACCTGGGACACATGGGCGCCCACAATCTACAACCGGACCCCCAAAATGTCAACATTCCTACATAAAGCTCTAGGCATATACACATCGTCGGCCTTATGCCAAAAGGGCCTTAACCCAATTTTGGAGGTTATTGAGTTATTAACATCACCTTGTAGATTTCATCATTCTCTTTAAAATGATGTGCTTCACTTGTTGAAATTTGATTTATTTATGAAGATAATTATGAATTTCAAAAGGGCCTTAACGCGTATCTCATCTTTTTCCTTACGCCAAAAGGGCCTTAACCTACAGTACACGGCAAATCTTTTATCAATGACAGATTATTTCGTAATTTCCATTTAATTCAATAAATATCAGTAGAAACACCCTTAAAAACATGATTAGTCTAGAATAGACACAATGTACTTAAAATAATCACTGAAAGTATATGTCATGAATTTAGATCATGAAATCTGAGTGAGATTTAAATTAGGTATGGATGCATGAAATGCGACCAACTCGTTGAAATACGCAGATGTCAACGTATGGGACTGTAATGAAAAATAAATAACGAAAAAGGTGTTCTAAATGTACGATCTCTAAAAAATAACTTTACCGAAAGCTGCATTATATTAATAAAAATATTCAGATATCAAAAATACTTTTTCAAACATTTTAATTAACCAGTTTTATCAGTTTTCGTGATCCAATAGCCATAGGAGGGCCTTTCTGGCAAACCAAAGGTGTTGCGAAATAAGAAAATTTCCTTATGCCAGAAGGGCGCTAACTATGCACGCCCTTTTGGCATAACGACGCGTAGGTTACGCCCCTTTTGGGCACAATGCCGAGTAGGTTACGGCCCTTCTGGCATAAATACGCTGCATTCAAGCCTTATGCCAAAAAGGCCCTAACATGTTTTTTGCACATAGCATGTACAATTCTGAATATTTTATAACACATTTAACACATTTCATGTAAAACTTAATAACTTAACATATTTATCGAAATTGGCTTCAAAAACAAAAAAACGACCACAAACTTTTGATTATTAGAGAGGCCAAAACCTTTAAACGCGATTATCTCGGAATGGCCAAAAGAAGTTAAGGCCCTTTTGGCATAAGGCCGACGACATGTACATGTAGAGTGATAGACACAAAGATTTCAATCCAGATCCCCAGTGAAACAAATTTTGTGTGGAGCCCTGATGTATGTTTTTACATGTTCAATATCAATTAAACAGTGTGTAAAAGTGGTATGCACTTTCAATGTTTATGTTCATGTTCATGAACCCTATGCTTCACCACATGAGTCTCAACAAGGGAACTTAATATCACACATACAGTAGTTCTGACAATGTAAATGTAGATTGTATGCAGGAGGGATATTTTTAGTACTATCCAAAAATTGATTTAGGAACTGGCGGGATACATGCAATTTAATTTCTGCGCAATATCCTGTGTCTTTCTTGTTAACATTTCATGGCCATAAATTAACTATGAAGAGAATATTCAATGTACATTGTTAACACCCAGCACTGACAAGATGAACACACTTAATCACTGAAAAAAAAACACTGGTACACAAAATTGATCGGTAAGTTAGTTCGCGAAGAATTTTAAAAAGAGCACTAGAGAAAAAAGTTAAAATATCAATACTACAAAGATCACATCATCATCATCATCACCCTCTCCAATCTCCACCATCATCATCCTCATCCTCTCCATCAAACTCATCATCATCATCCTCCTCCTCCTCATCGTCATCCTCATCCCCATCTTTATCTTTATCATCATCATCATCCTCATCCTCATCCTCCTAATCGTCATCCTCATCCCCATCTTTATTATCATCATCATCATCATCATCCTCATCCTCATCCTCCTCATCCTCATCCCCATCTTTATCATAATCATCATCATCATCATCATCATCATCCTCATCATCATCCTCATCCTCCTAATCGTCATCCTCATCCCCATCTTTATCATCATCATCATCATCATCATCATCATCATCATCATCCTCATCCTCCTCATCGTCATCCTCATCCCCATCTTTATCATCATCATCATCATCATCATCATCATCATCATCATCCTCATCATCATCATCATCATCATCCTCATCCTCCTCATCGTCATCCTCATCCCCATCTTTATCATCATCATCATCATCATCATCATCATCATCATCATCATCATCCTCATCCTCCTCATCGTCATCCTCATCCCCATCTTTATCATCATCATCATCATCATCATCATCATCATCATCATCATCCTCATCCTCCTCATCGTCATCCTCATCCCCATCTTTATCATCATCATCATCATCATCATCATCATCATCATCCTCATCATCATCATCATCATCATCCTCATCCTCCTCATCGTCATCCTCATCCCCATCTTTATCATCATCATCATCATCATCATCATCATCATCATCATCATCCTCATCCTCCTCATCGTCATCCTCATCCCCATCTTTATCATCATCATCATCATCATCATCATCATCATCATCATCCTCATCCTCCTCATCGTCATCCTCATCCCCATCTTTATCATCATCATCATCATCATCATCATCATCATCATCATCATCATCCTCCTCATCGTCATCCTCATCCCCATCTTTATCATCATCATCATCATCATCATCATCATCATCATCATCATCATCCTCATCTTTATCATCTTTATCATCATTACCATCATCATCATTATCATTATTATCATCATCAGCCTCATCCTCATCCTCATCTTCATCATCATCATCATCATCATTAAATGTTCAAAAAGTAAAATGTTCACAGTACCCAAGTACTGTCCATGTAGATGTACTGTACATGTATACATGTATGTAGAACAAAGGGAGTCATGACTATTACCGTATTAAACCAAATCACATGCATTCACAGACATGCAAGTTGTATCAAATAAATGCTTTCACAACATTTCAAAATACTACATGTACTTATGTTGTACAGTATTACAATTTCATTTGACATTCTCACTTATATTTGTCTAGTACTGAACCCACTCAAAATGAAACAAGCAGGTGAATTCCAATCGCTGTTGAACAACTTTTGGAACATGCCAGACTCTGAGAGCCAAAAGGGGATTAGGAGTTCAACAGATTCCTAGTTTCTTGTCTAGATCTTTTATACAAAACTGAGGATGGGACTCCACCTTTACTACCGTAATTAACGGTGTATTAACCGCACCTTTTTGCCGCCGAAAAAAATTCAAAGTCGGGGGTGCTGTTTATACATGGTACACCAAAAAAAAAAAAAAAAAAAAATTAAAGTTTTGATTACTGCCCCTCCACCTGGCGCTATGCCTGGCAATGTCTCCCAGCTTAGTAATCGTTGTGTTGACTCACCACTCGGAAACTAGAACAACACTCAAATTTGTCTGTCATCTTGGTTTGAAAGTAATCTTTCTGATAGATTTCAATATGTAGTTGATAAAAATAATCCCTCCAATTTTTCTTCTATTACACGGCATACCACAAAAAAGAGGGGTGCCGTTAATACATGAGGGCGGTTTATACAACGTTAATTACGGTACTTGATATTAATTTTCTTTCTGATATACCCGGTACTAAAAATGGACTTGAGTTAAATGTTCAGAACAAAATCTCTCAACATGTTAAATTTAAAGTTTTGATTCAGGCTCAAAGCAATTTGAAATCTAGGATTCTTATTGTCTTATTGTCTAGAGGTTGTCAGATTCTTCTTTACTTCATTTCAATCCAACAATAGCGAGGCAGACAGATAAAGAAGCAGAAGAGGACATTACAGAACATTACTACGAGTTGTACTTGGTCTTTAATAGTAGGCCTATACACTTTAATAATTTTACATCTATAGAATTTACAACCCTCTTGCTCTCAGCAGAAGAGGTGATCCCATCAAATCTCCAAAGCACCAGTCATTACCACTGGAATTTTAATGCAGTCGGCATCAGATGCGTTTAAGGTCAATGACGCATCTGCAAAGCAATTGCAATTGTGTATTTCTGTTGCTCATGCTCTGTATTAGGGCAATGATAAAAGTGCATCTCCATTTACATGCACATGTACTTCGGGCAAGGATGGTGGCAGTTTAATGAGAATTTTTTTTTTGAATATTTAACCCTTGCAGTGCTATTAAAACTTACATGTACCACAGATGTGAATTCATGACAGAGGTTTTGTTGTTGATTTTGTTTTGTTTTTATTGTCCTTTGTTTTTTATTGTTCTTGGTTTTTTTGCTTTGTATGGGTTTTATTAAGAATTCTTCTTCATTGTTCATTTTGATACATCTACAAAACAGTAAGTTACAACAGAACAATTTAGTGTGAATCAAACATTGATGATTGGATCATGATCAATCTTCTTTGTTTTTTTAATAAGAAGATGAAAGAGGGGAGAATAAAGATCTCACGAATGCAATTTTAAGGATACCAGTTGGTTTTAACCCCTCAGACTGAAAAGGTCCCAATCAAGTTGGATCCCTGTACATTCCATAAGATATCAAGCCTAATAAGATCTTGAAACAGAGAGATAACAACAGGACCTGAAATCAAGCCTTAAAGCTAGAATCCCTATGTCATTTTGATTGCAGACCACATCCACACTTTCTGCGTAGTTTGTGAGAAAAGTGGCAGTTACCGGGATGAGCCCTCTGTGTGACAGATCAATGTTTCCTATCTACCGTACATATAATATGGTACATTGTAGATTCACTCACTGACTCACGTCATCATCTACATGTAAGTACAGAATTGTGAAGCATACCACAATGACGTCATCATTTTTTTTTAAAGCTGCGGTTTAGCATCACATACATGTACATGTATCTGAACTCCAATTACATAAACATACATGTACATGTGTGTATAATATGTAGAGTCCAAGTTACCAAGTATCACGCATTAGGCGTGACTAGTGCTGTAGTCAAACGTTTAACCGTTCGGTATCCGACCGCCCATGGCGGATTCCGTTTTCAATTGGACGGTTTCGTTTTCCTGTTTTTTTTTGTTTTTTTTTAAGTTTCGATTTATGCCCCTCCACCTGGCACTATGCCTGGCAATGTCTCCCAGCTCAGTAATCGGTGTGATGACTTACCATTTAAAAACTAGAACAACACTCCAATTTGTCTGTCATCTTGGTTTGAAAGTAATCTTTGTAATAGATCTCAATATATATTCATCCAAGTTTAACACATGGTGTACCACAAGGTTCTATCCTAGGTCCTCTACTGTTTTTAATTTACTTTAATGATCTTACACATTATTCTAAAACGACATTGTTACTATTATTTGTGACTAGTTCACAAGCACAAATCGGCGCCTTCAGTTAAATCACCTTCCTGCTTTTTCACACGGCCCAAAAAAAAACAAATAAAAAATGATTTTTTTTTTAATTTTTTAAATTTTTTATTTTTATTTTTATTTTTATTTTTTTTAATAAATCGTTTAACCAAAAACCGTCCGGTTTTGACAGGCGGTTAAACGGAATTGGAGATATCCGTGATGTTACAGCACTAGGCGTGACATCACACATTTCGAGGGTCTGAAAATGCTCTTACGCACGATGCGCGCTAGCCTTATACGTGTGTTATACCCTCACACGCGCGCTCGCGCCGAATCATTAAAATGTCATGCATTGCCGATCTTTGAACTTGGCGTCTCTGAAAGTCGTTATCCTGTTTTTCGACAAATTTTAAAACGCAGATTTTCAAGATTAGCTTGGGATGACTTTGTACATACTGTGAGTCCAATTTAACATCCTTGATCATTGATCTACACAGTACAGTGTATGTATGGGGTAAGTACAGATTGGTGGAGCATTCATGTAGATCCATTTCTGATGCGTGAACAGAAGTTGGCAGCACGGCACCTTTTTAAATTTTAAGGGGAAGGATTAAAATATTTCTCCATATTACTAGATTTAGATTCATGAAATTTCTGCATATTTTTCCCCGAGACTTAAAGCTGCAGTCTCTAATGTTGACGGTTGAACCGTTGAGATTACGGCTGGCTCCACTGACCGCTTCTATCCATAGACTGAAGTGTGGCATAAGGGGTAGTGGAGGCAACGCAATTTGGTTTGTGTGTGATTTCCGATCCCATCGCGCTTAGTAGCTTCACAAAATCGGACAGATTAGCTGAACTTCTGAAGGCAAGTCCTTATTTTTCAACTTTCTGCATTGATTTTTTATGTTGTTATATAGATCTCTATACATTCACATGTCTGATTTATGAATCAAACCATTAGGTATAGATAAAGAAAAGTTAGTAAGTCGCCTAGCTGATACATCCCAGCAGCGAACCAGCGAAGCAATGGCGCACACTGAGTTTCCAAGCTAGGAACTATTAGCAGTAGGGGCGCTGGTCCGAGAATGACGATCGTCCACACAAACGAGAATATCCTCGTAAACGCGGACATATCATGTCCTAAAAAATAAGGATCTTCTACATTTCCGCCAACTTTTTTTTTCTTTGGCGCTCTGAGGTTGTACTGTAGGTTTACTGATTCCCGCGCTGGCAATGCAAAAAAATGGATTCTGCGAAACAAAATACCCCCAATTCACTGTCTACTTTTACCGGTCGTCCGTCTTCCTGAGGATTTATTGTTCACAACATAAAAGTCTCTGTGCTGCGTCAATGAAAATTGCATCCTGGAGTATCATCGTGGTCTCCGTTTTTGTCGCATTGCTTGTCTGCTTAATACAACTTACAAGGATAATCTCATTTATGCAGACTATCCTTATTCTCGGACCAGCGTCCCTACTTATTACTTAGTAGGGTAGAGTGCCCAGTATTCGGTCACTTAAGGGGAAATCACTAATATTTTGAATTCTTACCTCTTTTATTTGGCAATCTACCCATCAAAAGAAAAGGAATTTATTCCTCTAACAGGATTTTATAGTCACTCATAATATAGAATAATGATAAGCAAATTACTTCCGGGAGAAGACGAAGCATTTTTCTGCCCAAGATTTGGTCGCGCCGAATAAAATTCGGTCACACGATTTGTGTGTGGTATCTCCGTTGCCAAGGAGCGAAGCGTATTTGCGCACTATTTTCACACAATTGCGCGATAAAGCATTGAATGTCAATGCGTTGACCGAATACTGGCTGAGCGATACCGCATGGCAAGGGTATCGTATAAATACCTCTTGCACATCAGCAAGTGCGTCATTTGCAAATTCGCTGCGATGGAGTGAACCCGGAAGTGATTCTCTTCACACAAATACTAAATTCATTGCGACAGCACACGTAGTTGTTTCGCAATAGACTGCTACATATGGCTATGCATGTTAGCGCATGTGCTAAGAGAAGGCGGAAGTGCAGAAAGTTGTGCGACACTGACCAATTTCGAGCTAAGTTGGAGATCTTTCTGGGGCCCTGAATCTGATTTAATTTTGAGAGTTAAGAAAAGTTGTTCAACTGCCTGATTTGTGCAATTTTCGTGGCTCATAAAATATTTTTTAAATTGTTACAGCTGTTGAAACGGCTGTCTGACCGAATACTGGGCGCGCTACCCTAGATCTATTGCGACTCAACGGATTTAACTTAACTGAAGAACGGGGCGGGGATGGATGACAAATGTCATTCCCATTATTAAACATGAATCATGATAGATAGATCTAGGCCAATTAATTATTTGACCGTTATTTCTGTCTTATTTTTCTTCTATTTCAATTAATCCAATGACAAGTTCTTATTTTTACACCAGTCCCATACATCCATTTTCCCGTCAACAGGCAGAGGCAATTCAAGGGTCTTGGGCGCGGCATTAGTTATGAGCGGCCACGGCTGGTGCGATTAACCATCCAGACTTCTGGCTACAGGAGCAGCCAGCGGACGGCCATGGCTCGGGGAGAGCACGGCACTCGTCTCTAAAAACATCCAGCATTTTCACTACATATCGTTCACTTTTATCATTTATCAAAACATGTACAAATTACTTTGTCCATATATTCTAATCAAGGTATATGAATCTTACCTGTCATAGCACAATCGGCACATATTTCTCCCGGACTTCGTTGTTTTCCTCGCATGTTTGAAACGATTCTGATAGAAATCTCCTTGAGACTTCGCGGAAGTAGTCTTCACATCACCGGAAGTTGTTTTGATTTTGTGAGCTTGATTGAGCGCGCGTGCGCGCGCCTGTAGCTAGCTGTGCCACTGAGGTCAGTGAGCTGTGCATGTGTGCGGTGAGATGAATAACCGCCCCCCCCCCCCCCCGCGAATTTTTTTTCCGTACTCGAGAGGGCAAATACCCCATGTGCGCATGCGCGTGGACTTGTGATTTCTCTGCTACTTCCCATACGAAATGTACATGTATTCGCATCTACTGTGCACGATTCGCGTTCTACGAGTAAACGATGGCATAGTAGTCTTCAAACACAGACTCTGATTTGCCAGTTTGACAAAACAATTACGCATATATCGTGCGTAGCAATAGTACTAGTATTCAAGTCTGAGTAGTTGTATGATTCAGACATTTTAGTGCTTACAGAAATGCATCCCAAATTGAATAGCATGGTATAGTAGTCTGCAAGCACAGACGCTAATCGGACAGTTTGACAACATAGTGTCTTGAGTAGTGCTTTATATTCAAATATGTGTAGTTTTATGATTCAGACCCTACTGGTGCGTGTATTGGAAAGGCATCTCAACTTGCAGAGTGGCATAGTAGTCTGCAAGCACAGACGCTAATCTGACAGTTTGACAAAATAGTGTTATTCAAGTCTGAGTAGTTTTATGATTCAGACCCTACTGGTGCGTGTATTGGAAATGCACCTCAACTTATAGAGTGGCATAGTAGTATGCAAGCACAGACTCTCCTTTGACAGTTTGACAGAATAATATAGGCCTATTGTGTATTGAGTAGTGCTTTTATTCAAGTTTTCGTAGTTTTCTGTGTTGTGCCACTGCTCTCTCACTCTCTCTCTCTCTCTCTCTCTCTCTTTCTCTCTCTCTAGCTCTCCCTCCAGTATGCTCGCACTCTCTGTATTACTTTTATTTATAATCATGGTCTGCTGAGAGCCAGAAGGATGTTAACTCTTAACACAACGAATGCCCTTCTGGCTCTGAACAAACGATAGTAGGCCTATATATGATAAACCCACACACCATAAGGTCATTTATTGGCCTTCTCAAACCGTCATTCTGTAATAATATTTCTAACTTTGGTCTAATAACTCTTTTGTCAGTGCAATCAATGGTCGAATGAATAATAAAATTGTGATTTTTATCTTCTCAGCACACTACTAGTATGTTGTCAAACTGTCAGATTAGCGTCTGTGCTTGCAGACTACTATACCATTCTATACAAGTTGCAATGTATTTCCATATGCACTACTGGGTCTGAATCATACAACTACACAGACTTGAATAAGCACATCGCGACACATACGCATATTGATTTGTCAAACTGGCAAATCAGAGTCTGTGTTTGAAGACTACTATGCCATCGTTTACTCGTAGAACGCGAATCGTGCACAGTAGATGCGAATACATGTACATTTCGTATGGGAAGTAGCAGAGAAATCACAAGTCCACGCGCATGCGCACATGGGGTATTTGCCCTCTCGAGTACGGAAAAAAAATTCGCGCCCCCCCCCCCCCCCCCCACCCTCAAAAAAAAATTATCACCTTCGCCTCCCATGGCATTTAACTCTTTTGACATTTGTTCAGTGGGGGATATGAATGAATAGATCATCCCCCTAAACAATAGGTATTACGTAAGGATTTACGCCCATGTGTGCAAGGGAGGGGTGTTTTTTTTTTTTTTTTTTTTTTTTTAAATAATGGGCATTTTCCCTCCTCCCTCTTCGTTGAGCACACACACACGAAAAAGTAGTGCTCTTAGATTTCTACCTTTATCTTTCACGATAATTGTATACTCTTGTTTCATATCAATATTTGTAGTTTTCAGAAACGACTTAGACGGTTCTAGTCTTTCTTTGTCAATCATAAAATTAAATAAAACATATATACAGATGTATTAAATATAATACGCTTAAAAAACGTTTGTCTTTTTCATTCCCGGTGGGGCGACTTTGAGACAGAGAACAAAGCAATTATAGATGGCGCTATACCAACTTCGATCTACACCGATCCGCTATAAAATTCCTCCATCACTTGAACGATTCATTCTTATTAAGTATGATCGAGGGACAGTGACTATGCCAGAATAGGGGCACACACAAGTTCTCTGAAATGAAAAAAAAATTATTTACTCGAGGTCGAAAAGGTTAATCTGTCTACAAGGTTTTAAACACCCCGCAAAAGTTGGCAATCGTATCATAATACATCGCAGTTATATGAGGAATGAATGTTTAACAAATCACTTCGGAACAGCCACCGCCTTTGCCCCCCCCCCCCCCCCCCCCCAGCGGAGAGAGAGAGAGAGAGAGAGAGAGAGAGAGAGAGAGAGAGAGAGAGCAGGTATACTGATCCCCCATAGACTTTTCCATTATCAAGAATCCCTGAAGAAGAAGAACAAAAGCTCATTTAAAGAAATTTCGTTTTTAAAGGTACTATGTCCCTTTTGCAGCCAACCTCAAATTCTGTAGAACTTTGCAGGAATTATGAATATGTCATGTATGTCCTATCTGTGAAATTTGAATGTTAGCAGTGTCCTAATTTTCAAATTATGCAAGGAAACCTGTTTACTTGCTAGACTTCACTGTCAGACACTATTGAGTGACTGACTGGCTTTTTTCTTCTTTGATAATAACATACATAAAATAAGCTGTAAAGGGTGCATGAGCATTTGTCTACATCAATAACCCACTTCTTGTGATAGCCAAAATCAAACTGATTGAATCTTTGCGCAGCATAAAACGTATTACCATTCAGTACAATGGTCTGAAAATCAAGACTATTACTTATTGGCTCTATAGCTCCTAAGTCGATTTGACAACTAATAGTCGTTATTTTTTCCACTTGAAGACATTTTCAAGCCCCACCTTTTTTAGGGAAGTTCTAAATTAGTATTATCTTTCAAATGCCGCTAGAATTTAACCTTTTCATTTTTTTGGCCTACAAATGGGACATAGTACCTTTGAAGTGACCAGATGCTCCTCCCCGAGTTAAATTCCTATATTAAACCACACTCAAAGGGTAAGATTGGACTCTCCTGTATTATGTGATGTGCCCTCGGAAGTCTTTGACATACGACGTAGGCCCTATTATCAACTCAACCCCCCTCCCCCCCCCCCCCCTGTGTATACTGTCCTTCGTATCAAATCCTTTATTAAACCAGCTCCTCAAGTACAACCAATAATGATATTATATGCTTTTGAAGACGACCATTTCTGCCCCTTCACTTTTGGAAACGTGGGGGGGGGGGGCATTTACACATTCAAAGCGAAAATATACAATTTTCAGACTTTGGTAACAACCCCTATACATCGTAATTAATACATTATCAGGATGATTTCAATATTTTATTTTATCTTTACAATCATGGTCAAATCACTGTTGGGTGTGATAGTATGATCAGTGAGGTCGCATTACGACCAATCAGATCTTAAAATGACTCGGTAACATTGTTTCAGATTCTGAAACGAAATCCTGGATTTCTCCTGCTGCTCATGACTTTTTACAAACCGATCGCCTGACTGATTATCAAGATATCTATGATTGGAAATCGAAATCAAATTTTCCGTTTTTCGTTTTCCGGGGCGAAAGGCCTTCGCCACCCCCCCCCCCCCTTTCAGCAAAAGAGAGAGAGAAAGAAGGAAATTAAAATAAAGGAAAGGTTAAGAAGAGACAAAGGAAAATGAAGAAGAAAAGAAAAGGAGAAAGAAGGAGATCGGGGAGGGGGAGGGGGCCGAAAGTGCTTTGCCTCCCAGGCTGTTGCCCCCACCCCCCCCCCCAGCAAAAAGAAAGAGAAAAGGAAGAGAAGGAAAAGAAAAAAGGGAAAAGAGGAGATAAAGGGAAGGAAAGAAAAGAAGAAAAAAAAGGGGGGGGTATCAGTTGCAGTTTTCCCGCCAACAAGTTGGGGATCGGGGGCGGCAAATGGCCCTTGCCTCCCCCCCCCCCTTCTACAGCAAACTTAAGAGAGAGAGAGAAAGGAAGAGAAGAGAAAGGGAAAGAAAAGAAAGGTACGGGAGATCAATTGTGATTTTTCCCAACAACGCAGTGTGGATCAGGGGCGAAAGGCCTTCGCCTGCCCTACCCTGGCTCCTCATCAAACAAAAAGAGAGAGAGAGAGAGAGAAGGAAGGAAAAGAAGGGAAAGAAGAGAAGGAGGAAAGGAAGAAGAAATGAAAAAGAGGAAAAGAAGGAGATCGGGGGGACCAAAAAGGGCCTTGCCGCCCATGCTGTTGCCTCCCCCCCCCCCCCCCCGCAAAACAAGAGAGAAGGAAGGAAAGGGAAAAAAAACAAAAGAAGAAAAGAAAAGGAAGGGTATCAGTTGCAATTTTCATGCAAACAAGGTGTGGATCGCGGAGAAAGGCCTTTGCCTCTGCCCCACCCCCGACCACCCCCCCCCCCTTCCCGCCAAAAAAAAAGAGAGAAAGAAGGGAAAGGGAAAGAAGAGAGCTAAAATGGAACACATAAGAGGAAGAAGCAAAGAAAAGGGTGAAAAGAAGCAGAGATCAGTTGCGATTAATCCCACCAACATCGTGTGGATCGGGGGAGGGGGCGAAAGGCCCCTGCCTCCCTCACCAAACTTAAATGAGAGAGAGAGAGCGAGAAGTATTAGGAAAAGGGGGAAAAAGAGGAAGAAGAAAGGTAATGATCAGTTGCAAGTGAAAGGGAAAGAGGAGAGAAAGGGACAGAAAACAAAGAGGAAGAAAAGAAAAGGGGGAAAAGAATTAGGGAAGATCAGTTGCGATTTTCATTGGTTCTTCTATCATCAATGTACAACTATCGTACAAATCGTATTGTATTCATTCATTTATTCCTGTTTGATAACAAAATATGAATATAATTATATAAACTCATAACAGCAACAAAATTAAATGCAGAGGGAAACTATCTTGCTGGCAGCAAGAAGCGCAAAAAGTGATCATGCATTTGCATGTCCATGTAAGTGTATCATTAATATCATTCATATTGTTTAATTACATCTTGTGAAATAGTATACATTCAAGCTTTTGGGATTTTTGGGGGTGTATTTGTAGGAAAGAAAGCGTTTGGAGCTTATAATGCACATGTTGCAATTTCAGGTGCAACTTAGTGTTCAAATATGGGACACGCACGGCCAGGCATTAGTGTAGGAAATCCTCAAATGTTAATCAGGTATATGACTAAATTACTTGTCTGTTGCCTTACGAAAAAGTTTATATTTAGCCAGGCCTGAATTGAGTTGCAAAACAATTATTGTTTTAAAAGGAAAAAAAAACATATTTGATAACATTCGAAATTCCCCAAAAACTAATACGATTGGAGATCGAGTACTCGTTTTGTTTTTCTTCAAAACTTACTCAACTATTAGATAGCTGGCCCGGATACTTGAGCCTCTCACAAAACGCAAGTATAGGCCTGATGTGTCGTCAGGGGTGTTGCTAGACCTTTTTCAGTGGGGGGGGGGGGGGGGGGGGGGGGGGGGGGGGGGGGGGGGGGGGGGGGGGGGGGTATAGAGGCCAACGATTACCGACAAAACAAGCCACCAACTACCGACAAAATTAAATGTCCCAATATCTACATATTTAACCCTATAAACCCGGGGCCGAAGGCAAAATTGTTATGTGTAAATGAGCAAGCGAATCACTTAAAGAGCGCGCAAAGCGCGCTCCCTATGTGGGGGAGGGGATGGATGAAAGGCCTCCTGCGCGAACTTTCATTAAATTATTATGAAAAAAAGACGATTTATTGTACCGTTCTCGACTCTTAATCCTTGTCTGAATTCAGTTTCCCCATCCCACGCGAAGCGCGGAAGCTTAGACGTTTCATTAAGTTATTATAGAAAGAAGACGATTTTTTGTATACCGTTCTCTACTCTTACCCTAATTGTCTGAATTCAGTTTCTCCCCCTCTCGCGCGAAGCGCGGGAGCTTCACCGTTTCATTAAATTATTAGAAAAAGAAGACGATTCATTGTACCGACTCTAAATCATTGTCTAAATTTTCAAAAATGTTTCTTTGTCCGATAAAAAGTCACAATTCGAAGGAGAAAAACTTGCTGGCCGACCGACATAAAAAAAAATCCCACCGACTTTAACCCCACCCCCCCCCCCCCCCCCCCCCCCCCCTTTAGCGACGCCTCTGAATGTAGAGTGGCCTGAGCGGGTAGGCACAGGGCGTGGTTCTACACTTACAGAGACACTTCGATGAAGACATCCTTATTTCATGATTACGTGTGTTGAACTGCCCTGGGCTTTACAACTTTAAACCTCCAGGGTTTATTTTACATATAATAATAATAATAATAATAATAATAATAATAATAATAATCTTTAATGGTCCACTCCAAATTTTATTAAACCGAAACGGAAATTTATTTTGCCCAATTGATCGTGAGCCCGGCAGCCACTGAGCAGCGCCAGATCGACGTTGCTCTATCCCTTATTGTTGAACGCCAAACAAGGTAGCAACAACTCCCATCTTTTAACGTCGTTTGGTATGACGCGGCCGGGGTATATCATAGGTAGCAAATAAAGGATGACTAACAGAGGAATGAAAACAAACATAATAGGAGAGGATGATCAAACATAATGATGTGCACCAATCTATAATGATAATGATAACCGAGCCCCGCCAAAATGGGGGGGGGGGGGGGGGGCTCAATGATATCCGAGCCCCTCAAAAAATATCGGGGGGCTCCGTGATGTTATCCAAGCCCCACAAAAATATTGGGGGAGGGGGGGGGGGGCTCCCTAATGATATCCGAGCCCCGCAATAAGTATCGGGGGCGGCTCAATGATATCTGAGCCCCCCCAAGCCCCCCAAGCCCCCCCCCCCGGTTCCTAAGCCTATGTACAGGTCAACGAAGTCTACTTTTTGAAACTTAAAGGGATTGGGTAACTTTGTCTCAGGTTCTGAAACAAAATCCTGGAATGATAGTTAGGGCTAGTTCTGACCGGAAAACGACCCAAATATCGGATTATGGCTAGTTGCCCCAGGGCCTTGTCCTATATACGGATCAGGGAAAAAAAAATACTTGTCAGGTCCTGTGGAACGGCGGGCTTGGGGGCTCAAGCCCCCCCCCCCACACTTTTGAAAAAGTATATGAAAGATAATAAATAGAAAGAAATAGAAAAGAAAGTATGCTCATGCTCATGTGACCGTAATTAAATGCGTAATTAAGAGCTTCCGGGGGCTCTGCCCCCTGGACCCCACCTTGGGCCCTAACGCTGGTCCCTGGATGCTCATCTGACCTTAATTTTAATGCCTAAAACCCCTGCGCTTCCGGGGGCTCCGCCTCTTGGACCATACGCCAATTAGTGACTTGCTAGTGTCATGAATAAGGTATTAAAATATGCTCATCTGACCGTAATTAAATGCCCCTACCCCTGAGCATCCGCCAATTTGTGCTACGCTCTACCTTATCTTAAATACTCTAGCCTCCCCCACTCACTTTCAACCCCATTTTAATCACTTTTATTTCCCATTTACTCCTTCATTAAACCTCGAAACGCCCCCAAATACTTAGGGGCGGGGCCTAGATCACGAGTATATACTAGTAGTGAGTTGGTTGAAGAACAAAGCCACGTATAAACGTATAATCGATTACAACAGTTGTGGGGCCGATATCACGATTCACTTCTACTTTCAAAAGGACTTGCCCATTTGCTTTAAAAATATTGAAGAGAGTTATTATTATGTAATTTCTAGAAAAAATGGCTACCACATGATTTACCGAGTTGCTTCCTTTTATCAAATATACACGTGAAACAATGTGAGGACAGACTGTGCGGATAGCAAACCGCACGGATCCCTCGGACGATCCGTGCGAGCAGAAAACCCGCATTATCGACGGACAAACGACACTGGTAGGATAAACGGCGCAGTCACACCGGCGCGGTTCTAAGTCGCTTTAAATTAGGGGTACTCTATAGTCCAGCCTCTGTCGTTTTCGTTTAGCGCACCCAATCAGCTGATAAAAGAACACACCCTCAACGTTGAAAGTAGACCTAGCCATTCCTCTAAATCTGGGCCTCGAATACGTGTGGACGGAAATTTGAGGATTGCGCGATCAGTGGGGAGACCGCGCTGTGTGTGGGGGATAAAAAGAACGAACGGACTGAATCTGGACTAGGGGTACTCCCGTGTTGGATCCGGGCTAACTCGGACCCGGGGACAACTCGGCCCTGCTGCAAATTTTTGTTGTTGTTGTCATTTTACCCTAACTCTAACCCTATGTGGAAAGGAAAAAGGGGCACTGATCAAAAGGATACTCATTAGCAAAGAAAAGGATCACGTATCCCCGGCCGCGCATATTTTTTTTACACATCTGTTTAGCCACTTCAGTCAAATATACTGTACAAACGACTAGAGACAGAGTCTAGCATTACCCTTGGCAGTTTTGTTGGATTGCTGGAGTTGTACATGACTTGTGTACATACTCGATATTTGTTTCGGGTTATATCCTCTCTTCTCTTTCATTATGTATTTTTGTGTTCTCCTTCAATCTATCCTCTTCTCTTTTGCCATGTATTTTTTTAAAATCTTCAATCTATCCTTTTTCTCCGCCGTTAATTTACTTTGTTTTAATTCCCTTCAATACTCCCCCAGTTCTCATTCGTTATGTATTTCTTTTGTTCTCTTTTATTCTATCTCTTCTCTTTTGTTTTATGTATTTCTTTGTATCTCCTTCAATCTATCCTTTTCTCCTTCGTCATGCATCTAGTTCTTTGTTTTAATATGATAGATTCCCTTTCTCCTTCTTTCTGTATTTCCCTGTTTTTCCTTAGTCTAGATCTATGATACTCTTAGCTCTTTAATTATGTATTTCTATGTTCTTCCTTTGACTTATCCTCTTCTCTTTCCTTACGTATTTCCTTGTTTTTCCTTCTCCATATCCTCTATCCTTGTTTTCTCCTTTCTATCATCTTCCCTTCCCTGGGTGTACGTGCTTGCACACAGTGCGCTGACGACCTAGACCCTTTCACCAGAGCACTTCTTGGAATTTTTTCGCGAAAATGGCTAAACAGTTGTGTAAAAAAAATATGCGCTCCCCGGCCCCCCCCCCCCCCCCCCACTCCGGGGTCGGAATGACCCCATGCGTGTTACCAAAATGTCCTGTAAAGGGGTACTTTTCGTGCGACAAAGTCCGGCCCGAGAATTGTAAAAAAAAGGGTGTATTAACTTTTCACCCGGAGATTTCTTTAAAAAGGGGGTGTTTTTTCCTTTTTTCTCATCTCTTTGGACTCCTGAGAAATTATTCCGAATTTAGGGGGGTACATTGAGCATTTTTCATGATTTAGGGGGGTCTCCAAGGCAGGAAAAGCCTGCAAAGGCCCGCGAAAGGGGGGTTCGGAAGTGTTGGCAGTTAGGGGGGCACGTGCCCCCCGTGCCCACCCCCTGTATGGCTACGTGCCTGATAATCAGATGTGAAAATGGGCATTTCTCGCATTTGAAAAGTGGCACTTACGAGAATGGAAAAAGGGGCACTTCTTACTAAGAGGAGGGCCACCTAGTCAGATTTGACAGGGGCATTTACCAGAGGTGAAAAAGAGGAAGGGGCTCTTACTAAAAAAAAGGATAGGGGCACTGATCGGAAGGAAAAATGCACTTATTGGAAAAGAAAAAGGGGCATGTGTCAAAATGAAAGGGGCATTTATCAAAGGTGAAGGTGGCACTTATCAGAGAATAAAAGGGCACTCATCTGAGATGAGAAGGGGCACTTAAGAGAAGGGGAAGGTGCACTTCAATATGAAAAAGGAAAAGGGGCACTTGTCAAAGTAAAAGGGGCGCTTCTCAGATTTGAATTGGGGCACTCACCAAAGATGAAAAGGTACACTTATGAGAATGAAAAAGGGGCCCTTTTCCAAAAAATGGGGGCAACTGTCGAAGGAAAAAGAGCACCTATCAAGTATAATTTAGTTTAGTTTAGAGGGGCATTTATTAGAGGTGAAAGTTGTATTTTTGAGAAGGGGAAGGACTCTTCATAAAAAAGGAAAAGGGGCACTTATCTGAAGGAAAGAGGGCACTTATCAAAAAGGAAAAAGGGGCACGTGTCAAAACAAAATGGGCAATTATCTGAAATCAAAGGGGGCACTTATTAGAAGGGGACGCGGCACTTAGCTATTACAAAGAAAAGGGTAGGCCTACACTTGTCAAAATTAAGGGGCACATATCAGATTTGAATAGGGGTGAAATAATGTGGATAGGGCACCTATTAAAAATAAAAAGGATTGCGTTCATTTTAATTTAGGGGTTCTTGAAAAACTCGGTGGCAGTGTGCCATTGGGCAGTTATTAGAAAGGAAAAGGAGCACATTGTTTCTATATCGACGTATACGTATAAGCGGGGGAAATTGGGTCAGCTATCGACGTATCAAAGGGTTATTTAAGGAATACCAGAAAAGGTGTGGGCACTGTGCCCCCTTACCCCTTCCTAACCCCTCGAGCACCCCCTCTGCATTTAGTAAGCTTTAAATTTTAGTTGCCACAAACAATGGGGGCAGCGCGCCCGTACGCCCCACCCTGGGTTAACGTGCGTAGATATCGATATCGATATTGGCAGTGTGTTGTGTTAGCTAGCTGTTTTAGCTCATGCAAGGCCACTTCTAATCCAAGTTCGATGTACCAATTTTAGCGTAAAATGGATACGTCCACACGGTCGACGTCGTCTATTATGCTGGCCAAGCAGCTCGCAGGTAAACTCAATTTAGTTTTGTTTTTTGAATTATTTCTCCTTGTAGCGAATTTTGTATTCATGATGTTAGTTGAGTTACGTAGTCGTTGATTCATGTTCATATGTTTCTCTACACAATACCATTGGCAGAGCATGCAATGCATGCAATGAATGAACTGTGCTGTAGATGTACGTACAGTGTATACGGTGTCAATGAGAATGCGCACGGTACATCATGTATACGACCTGTGTGATGCTGCGTGATCCAGTGTTTTCTTTTGTTCGCTCATAAAGTCATAGTCATAGATCTACTCATATATAACGTCACTCACATGAATTGCCATTTCCTTGATGTTTGAAAACTCATGCATAGATATTGAATTGTCTAAGTTCATTATTTTATATTGCAAATTGTCAATCTGACTGGTAAATCAAGTAATGTCCTAACTCCGGGAAGCTCCAACACCGGCGCCGCAGGCGTCAGAGCTTTGGGTGGTTTCGTTGGTTTCTCGTGGGGGCTAGTAAAACAGCCGATTGGGTGATATTATCGTTAAATCTGCAAAGGGAGTACTTACAATTTTTACATCATAGGGTGCACGACTCTTCAGGGCTCAACTCCAATCACTTGAATGTATAATTTGAAGAAGTCTTCGATGGGAAAAAAATGTTAATTCGGGGTACTACACCAACGATTCTTCCATGTCGCAGCGTTGATTCAAAATAGCGATGAGAAGGTACGCATGCGCGGCAGTGGCGAAGAAAATATGAATATTCATGCTATCGCGCGCCGATTGCTCGAAATCGCTGAATATGCACGACTCAAACAAACAAAGCCCTTCTCAACCTCGTGCATATTCAGCGATTTCGAGCGATTGGCGCTCGATAACATGAATATTCATATTTTCTTCGCCACTGCCGCGCATGCGTACCTTCTCATCGCTATTTTGAATCAACGCTGCGACATGGAAGAATCGTTGGTGTAGTACCCCGAATTAACCTTTTTTTCCCATCAAAGACTTCTTCAAATTATAGATCTACATTCAAGTGATTGGAGTTGAGCCCTGAGGGGTCGTGCACCCTATGATGTAAAAATTGTAAGTATTCCCTTTGCAGATTTAACGATAATATCACCCAATCGGCTGTTTTACTAGCCCCCGCCCCACGAGAAACCAACAAAATCACCCGAAACCACCCGAAGCTCCGACGCCTGCGGCGCCGGTGTTGGAGCTTCCTGGAGTTAGTAATGTCCATGATGCTGTCTGAATAACAAAAATCAAAATATTAATTGTCAGCAGGGGTCAGTGACAGTGATGGTCTGTCATTCTGTGCAAACAAAGTCAAACTCAAAGCAAAGCGTGTAGAACTTTATGCATTGAGCTCTCTACAGTGAGTTTACATGCTCTGATTGGCCGATCCGCTCGAGCGGTTTCGATTTTTAGTGAGAGAGGGCCCACTTGAACGTAATGTATGAATGGGTGACCAAAGTTTGTGGACATTTTAGAACGTATTACAAAATGTGATATTCGATCTAGAGTCTATGATTTCTCATGTTCTACACAAATTTATTAATTTCAATTAGGCCTATTACCAAATGGACGGCAAAGTTTTTTATTACAGATTTGTTCAACTAGAAAATATGTCGTCAAAGGATTTCGGAGATATCGCGATCTAAAAATTTGGTGTCCGATCGTGCGTGTGCGCTGCATCTAAAAAGGTCATAAAAACAACGAGACCTAACTTCACGCACGGGGGTTTACAGTTGATTTATCAAAAAATGTGATCCATCAAAAATATGGTTATATCAAAATTTGCAAGGCAAGATATCGTACAATCAGTTGGTACCACATTTTACTTACAATTTTGAGAAAATCTGCTCTCAAATTGAAGATTTTCAGACCCTTATCGGTAGGTTGATAATTTTTCGGAAAGGACACAAAAAATTGCAAAATTTGCTGATCTTTTGTCAATATTTTCACAATTTTGTACCCAATTCCAAAGAAAATTTCATCTCTGGGTAATTTTATGTTCCTCTTTCCATTGGTGATATCAGATTTTTGAAATCTTACTGATTTTTGAGATAGCAAACTAAGGTCACGCGCGAAATTTGGTCACACCACCATACATGTAAGTGGAGAGCGCAATGGTCCAGCCAATACAATAGATTCCACAACACACTGTCAAGCTTTATACAGGTGACGCACTTTTTAATTATAACTGATGCACACTTGGCATAAGTACACACATAAAATAGAATGACAAGACGAGTGATTTCAAGTTGGGTGTTAGTGTTAATGTTAGTGTTAAGAGCAGTTAAGAGCTCTTAAATCGAGCTAAAAATTTGCTGATGAAATTCAGAGCCCGATACCAATATCAACATCGATAGCTTAATACCATGGTGACGTCATCACGATCGCTACACAGACTTGATTTCACGACGATGATTTCAAAATAGTACATAAAATCTAAAGATATTATGAAAAGCTACACAGAATAATTTACAATTATTTCTCTGGTCTTATAAAAACAACTCATTTTACACAAAAGAATATATGAATCACATAGTAAAAGACCTGTTTCACATATTTGTATTTGATTGTCAGACAATAAATTAGCATCTTTCGTGCGTTGACTGTTTTGCGGGTATAACACTAATACCGAACTGGAAATGAACATTTGCTTAATCCCTAGGGGCTAGTGTTAGTGAATAGGATAATCGTATGTAAAATATTAACACCAGCCACACAGGTCGGTTCAGCAGACGACAATTTTGTAAAATCGTTAAGACTAGCTACCGGGAGTTGACGATATTCAGAGGTCAAAGCTTTAACACCAGCTGATTTCCATTTCGGTGTTAGGGCTTGTGTTAGTAAGCAAATAACTAACGTTGGTGAAGGTGATGGGACAAACTATCACTTCCGAGGCGTTCTGGATGTAGCTATCTTTCCAAAGCGAAGCTGAGGAAAGATAGCGTATACATTCTGATCGACGAGGAAGTGATAGTTTGCCATCGCATGAAACCAAAAGGTGATTATTTGCTATATATTCCACATGTAAAACAATTTAACTACAAAAAGGAAAGGACGTGTATGCATCTGCAAATGTACATGAAAGACACCAGGCCCAAATTCACACCAAAAAAGTTAAAAATTTAACCTAACCCCTTGAGGGTACGGTGCGCGCATGTGTTTGCTTTAATTGCGCTCATGGGTAATGCGCGCTTAATTACGCCTGTTTTAGTGCGCTTTTGGATAATCTTCAGTAGAAGTGCGTTGCCCTGTGTAGATAGTACCTCTATTTTCAGTGAAAGTGCGTTGCACTGTGTAGATAGTAGTACATCTACACAGTGTAACAAACTTTTTGCTTCTCCCATCAATAATGGGCGAACTATCTTTCATCACATGATTTACTTTTGACCAATCGGAGAGCAAGATTCTTAGTATGTGGAATATAATGTTTATTAAACACTAACACCAGCCCTAAACACCCAACTTGAAATCACTCAAGGAGTCAAGGGAGATAACTTAACCCTAATAAGGCCGGGGGGGGGGGGGGGGCATTATGGCCCCCCCCCCTCCACGATTTTCCTGATTGCTCGGGAACGCATATGGATGGCGCCCCGCCGCTCGCTGACTTTTTTCTTTTGAGTCTTGCGCAACTTTTAAAAGAATTTTTATGAAAATCAGACCTACGGTTTCTCCTCGCACCAACATTTTATAACATTAGGCGAATGGCAGCCAGCAAAAGCTATTCAGAAGGGCCCTTGTAGGCGCCAATTTAGGAAAACGAGGCCGAGGCTGGATTGACAAACCGGGTAATGCGCATGCGCTAGATGTACCGTAAGCTAAAGTTCTGCGGTACATACAAAGCAAGGCAAAGGCTAGACCGAAAGCTTTAGTCTCTGATATTGATGGTTGTTCTGCTGAGATTACATCTGGCTCCTCTGACCGCCTCTATTAATAATAATAAAGACATTTCTAATGCGCGACATATCCACCCAGAGGGTGCTCAAGGTGATTCTTAGACTTGAGCTGAAGAACGTTGTATGGGGTAGTGCTAATAGTTTGTTTTCACTCTTTACGTCTTGGCTGCAATATTAGTAGGGTGTCTGAACGATTTTTCAATTTTCCCTTTGGGATCAATTTTCACCATTATGGTTGGACAATTAAATAAGACATTTAATCAAATTTCAAGACTCCCCGATGTTTCTATGAAAAGATCCACCTTACAGCCCCTCAAAATCTAGGCAATATTCATCCAATTTTTGTCAGAATCAACGAAAAAGACGTACATGCGGAGCTATTCTGTTTTGCTAAATTCAGCAAAACATCTGCATTGCGCAATATGCAAGCGTAGTAGCGTACGTGTACGCCTGTTGCTTAGCTGCATGCGCTCCTAGAGCGCGATCGCAACCAATACACAAACACGCACATGCTGTCACACGCAGTCTGAATTGCAATTGGGGCTAGCGAAAAAACAAGCCCATTGGTCGATTTCTACGACTTGGACTATAAACGATCAGGCCGTCGGTTCTAAAAAGTGTCAAATTTCAGAGCTAGGATGCAAACAACATTTATAGGCCTATCGCTGTTTTGAGGAAGATATATTTAGATATCGGATATAACACCCTTTTGGAAATATGGAGATTAATCTACCCTTTCATATGACCTCATTTATTGATTATCACCTTCAGGATCACAACAAATAAAGGTTTAAATCTCAATTTATTTTTGTTAACGTTGACCAATTTTGCATGGTCGCGCAATGCACATAGACTGCAGATGGATGCGTGCAATATGTATGGGAAGGACTTTAGGACACATCGGGTGCGCAATCAGATACCCTAATATTAGTAGAGCTAACCAAGGCAGAAGTCAGAGTGGAATTTCCCTAACTAAAAAGTTGCAATAAAGATCCATAAAAAAATTATTTAAACAAATTATATTATTGTTGTTGTTGTTGTTATAGTTGTTCATTTTCTTATTCCATTAAAAAGAATTCATTCTTGATCTCTCTCTCTTGGTAGATTTAAAAAAGCAACCAATGACTGGATTTTCAGCTGGTCTTATAGATGATGATGATATCTACAAATGGACGGTGATGGTGATTGGACCTCCCGAAACTTTCTAGTAAGTAAATGCAAATTTGCAATAATAGCTTTCAACATGTACATCAATGGTAGATAACAACATTGGGGGGCTGCAAGCTTCGTAAGGAGCAAAACTCCTATCAGCTCAGAATCGTAGAGATGTCATTTCAGCTAAACGTAATAGATAAGAGTAAATAGTAATAACAGAGCTGCCAACCATTCCGTTTTTGCCGGAATTACTCCGTTTTTTCCTCTAAATTACGGTATTACGTTTTTTCTTCATAAAATATGTTTTTTAATAATTTTTTTTATTTTTTTATTTTTTTTATTTATTTTTTTAAATTATTATTATTATTATTTTTTTTTACATACCACACGTCAAACAACTGCCCTTAAATGGTGATTTGATCACAAATTCAATAGAAAACTAATTTTAAAACATACTTGAAGAGAAAAATATTCTCCAAAAAAATGAAATGCCGATAATACCAAAATAACCACAAAAAAAATGACCTGCTTGTATGGAAAAAACAGCATGATGAATGAACATTTCTGCATTGGAAGTGTGTCGCGCGTGGTTGTAAGTTTCGTTTTCATGAATTCCTTTTTTTTGCCATCATGATTCCTTTTTTTGGTCGCACAAGGTTGGCAGCTCTGTAATAAGTGAGGGTCATATTTTAATATTATTGACATGAATATTGCAGCATGTAAAATTTTAGTACCATAATCAAGGTTTGGAATACATACTTGTACATGAATGATAAATAAAAATATCAGGGGACCGCAAGCTTCTTGATGAGCAAAACTTACACTATGAACATGACGGACAAAGAAAGAGGACAAAATATACAGTTCCTCATTCTACCCTCAACAATTGCTGTGGTAGACAAAGGAACATCCCTTCACTGCTATCATGTAAAAATGTGTAGAACAGGTGTCACATGCATATTCACCTGTTTTTACGTAATAGCAGTGAAGGGATGTTCCTTTGTCTACCACAGCAATTGTTGGGGGTAGAATGAGGAACTGTATATTTTGTCCTCTTTCTTTGTCCATGATGTTCATAGTGTAAGTTGTTCTCAGTAGTCTGAAAAGAAGTGATGTCATTTCAGCTAAACGTAATGGATGAAGTGAATAATAATAGTGAGTGAGGGTCATATTTTCCATTCCACTTAATTCCACTGGCACGTTAATAACATGATTTGTTAAATTGCTCGAGCAGCAGTTCGCTTGGATGCTGCCTGCCTGACTTCTGAATACTGAAACCAATCGTGTCTATTAAACACAGTGTCAGATTGGGGTCCGCTCGCTATTCATAAGGACCGATATTCATTATTTTAGAAAAGGGTCATTATTCATAAGGGTCCTTATTTATAAGCCCAACTATTCATAATCGAAGAAGAGAAATATTGGATGGGGGACACCCCCACGGCTGTGGCGTAGCTACAGTGTATTATGAATAGCGACCCTCTTCTCGTATTATGCATAGCGACCCTCATCTCACATCATGAATAGCGGTCCTTATGCCTTTTATGAATAGTGACCCCCCTTTCCGTGTTATGAATAGCAGTCCTTATGAGTAATGACCTTCAATGTGAATTATGAATAGCGACCCTCATCTCACATTATGAATAGCGGTCCTTATAAATAGCAGTCCTTGTGACTGGCCAGTTTACCACATCAAGATCACCCCCCCCCCCCCATCCGGATCCCCCACAGTTTCATGTAGCATTTTGGCTGCTTTCTAATGTTATAGTACAATATTTTTCGGATGTACAGTAGCCTACAGTATGTAGACTGATGGTGCAGGTACTCGTTTTAGATTTTTAGACATGTATGCCTTTAATAAATTGGGCTTTGGATCTCAATGGACGATGTGATGAAAATACCAATAATTCTATCATTTTATTTTCATTGTTCACAGTGAGGGAGGATACTTCAAAGCACATTTAATTTTTCCAAAGGACTACCCAAATAAGCCACCTAAAATGAAGTTTGTCTCCGAGATTTGGCATCCAAATAGTAAGTATCATCAAAGGATTATCTCGTGGGGTGGTATTTCGAAAATGATGTTAGCATGAAAAGTAGGTATAGCTAACATAATTTGTATTCTGAAAACTAAGATGCAGCGAGCGGGCATGCACAGAACCTTACGTGGACTTAACATGATAGTTAACATAGTTTTGGTATACTGAAAACTCTTTGAGCAAAGAGTGACAGAGAAGTGAACATAGAAATATCATTGGTGTAGAGGTCCTTTATTAAGTATTGTACATGTACATCGGTCTATTTATATGTGAAATGCATTACCGGTAGACGTTTTATTTCCTGCACTTTTCCCTATTTGGTTTCTGTGAACACTATAATATGATTCTTGGAATCTACAACTTTTTAATGGTAACACAAACTTAGAAAACAAGGAATGAAGTAGCTTTTCATGTACACCTTTGTTTCAAAGGCTTGGACAAAGGTAGTGCATATGAAATGATGATGCTCAATATACACGTAGTCCACATGTAGCTGTTCACGCAATCAAACGTAAAACGAGATTGGCTGAGAGTATAATATTATTACGGTGATTCTCATTAGAGAATCGATGAAAAATGGGCGGTGACCTTAAAAAAGTTAACTCACCCTTAACATAGGTTTCAGAATACTGATTTTAAGGTATAATGGGCACTTTAAATTCTGGAACTTGACATAAAAAAAAAAGTTAACATAATTTTAAGAATACTGGTCCTTGTCTCATGTTTTCATGAATAGATGTACATGTAGTATGTACATATATTAGAGATTTGGTTTTTCCTATTTGTTTTTAACAACTAGCAAGATTCCCATGTTATATGCCATGTGTATTATTTTGCAAATTATTTTCAACAAAAAAAATTGTCGGTTGAGACTTCAGAATGAGATGGGCCTCGATTTGCAAATTATTTTCAACAAAAAAAATTGTCGGTTGAGACTTCAGAATGAGATGGGCCTCGATTTGCCTTTTGGCAATATTGAGTTAAATGCATATCACTACATGTATGTAGGTCTTAGTTTCCTCTGTATTTAATGCCAAAATTTGCAATCAAGATATTGATTAAAAATGATAGGGCATGAACTGGTTTTGGGCATCTTCGATTAGAGTTAGAAGGGCCTAATTCGCCCGATTCAGGAGAGAAGAACCTATCAAAGGAATAGACCAGTTCTGGTCATGCGATTGCATTGTGAAAGAAATGTTGTGCAATAGATCAGAAAAGGTTGATCATCTAGCATATACATGTAAGTATTGGTGTGTACTGCAAGGTTCTGGAATCATCAAAATGATAAGAAATTAGGCCCAGTCTGGGTTAAGTTGCAACCACTGTACACAGAAAGATATATATGGGATCTATCCAGTCTGGATAGGTATAATAATTTACCAAATATATCAATGAGTAGGCAGTTTCCCGGCAAAAGTTGTATCATCACGTATGAGCCAACACATAATCTTTCACATGATTGGTAATAAGAGCTTCCATTTCATTCTTTGAGAGGGGGGCGTTTCCAAAACTGGTCTATACCTTAAGTAATGCATGTGTCTTGTTCACCTTTTTTTCCAGTTGACAAGGAGGGCGATGTATGTATCTCAATACTCCATGAACCAGGCGAAGACAAGTGGGGCTACGAGAGGCCTTCAGAACGCTGGTTACCTATCCACACAGTGGAGACGATACTCATCAGTGTTATTTCAATGTTAGCAGACCCCAACGACGAATCACCCGCAAATGTAGATGCTGCTGTGAGTATTATACCCAAACGTGTAAAAGAGCGATTCCATCCAATGTGTCACACAACGTCATATGTTCTTTTTCCATTTATTTCTTTCAAGAATGATACAAATTCTTGCTTGACCATTTAATAATGTTAATGATCCGGCCAGAAGCAACCATAAGTAAATGGTCATATCAAGAAGATTTTTTAATTTTTCATGAAATTAATGGATAAATGTAATATCATACAGGAAACATTGCATGGAATCCCCATTAAATGCTATGAATTTTGCCATCATTCCATTCCCTATTTCTCTTTTACCCTCCTTCAAAGCTCATTTTCCACATATATATATATATATATATATATATATATGTATGTATTTTTCTCTCTTTTACATGTATTTCTCTCTTGTACATCTCTCTTTTAGTGGTTTTTCTCACAAACTCTTGTTTTCTCCCAAGGAAAGTCATTTGTTGAACTCAAGACAGGGGACCCCAGCTATCCTTAAAATTTAAAAACAGGGAATACAGTTCCCTTTTTTTCAAACCAGGGAAGAGCCCTGATTTAAAAAAAAATCACTCATATCATGGAAAAAGCAGGAAATTTCAGAATGTTGCCAGTCTCCAAGAGTTTCTCTCTTTTCCAAGTGGCGTATCTATTATGATTCGTTAAAGCGACATTTCGCATTGGAGTTAGGTCGAAATAATGAACCTGGAATTTGAAACACCTCCAGGGAAATATCAAGGAAAAATAAAGACACTTGATTTCATTCAATGCTTTGAATCCTGCAAGACAAGTTCCTTTGTTGCTATATTTACAAGTAATAGTTTTGTCTTATCCTTAATTTAATATATTAATTCCAATATGTGTACAACGCAATAGCGTTTAATTGCTATGTTTATATCTCAGAATGTTCATCAAAAAATCTATTATAATGGAAATGTGTTAATGATGTTGACAGCTGCCTGATACTATTTCTTTACAAAATGATGTGTGTATTTTACAGAAAGACTGGAGAGAAGATTACCAAGGGGCCTTCAGGAAGAGGGTGAAAAAGTGTGTGAGAAAAAGTCAGGATACGTTGTAAAGCTTCAAAAATCTTTATATTTGTGTTTTTCCCAGCCTGAAGGTGAGAATTAACCCATTTTTAATATTTTTTTCTTCTTCAAATCTATTTTGAAGATGCACTAGCAAACATCGTGAAAAAATGAATCATAAGATGAATTTTAAAAAAGAAAGAAAAAAATAGTTTGCTGACCTTGTTTACTTCAGTGTTCAGTGCATTTTAGATTGTTTGGTTTAGACACACTTTATGTCAAATCTGGTATTTGATGCTTGGTGTTTTCTTGAACGATAAGGATCTATACAGTAAGTCTGCCACATCTTATATCATACATGTAGTTATACACAGTGCTTAAGTGATTAATCAATCATCATACTGCCCAAAGTTACTTTAGAACTCTCCAAAATAGACCATTCCTCTTTGCAACCAGAGAAGTAAATCTTTAAAGCAGCCAAGTATTTCCATTTTTATGCCTCCGCCCGCCAAAGGTGGTGCCAGAGGCATTATGTAAATCAGGTTCTCCGTACGTTAGTCCCGCTTTTTTGTCAGTGCGCAATATCTCAAGATCCACTTGAAATATGAACTTCGAACTTGGTGATATTATGTATCACCATAGGGAGACAGTCGTGATTAAATTTTGGAGTAAGTAGGTCAAAGGTCATAGAGGTCAAGTTATGAACATTTCAGGTATTCGCCTCGTAATCGCTATATCTCAAGAACCCACAAACCTAGTGATAGTGTGTATCACCCTTGGTAGACAATCTGATTAGATTTTGGTGTGAGTAGGTCAAAGGTCAAAGACCAGAGAGTTCATAAATTTAGCAGGGAGTATGATAGTAAGCTTCTGGTGAAATGTAAGGAAGCGGGAACTGCACAGTCAAATAGCTATTGTTGAGGAACGATTCCTCTTTTTCTGCCTTCAAACTACATGTAGTGTTACAAACCCAATATTCCTCTTGTTTTCTGCAGAAATCTGTTTCAAAGAATTTCAAATTCACCAAATTCCAAAATTCCCATAAATTCTTGAGATCTCGGGGGTGAACGATTTTAGATGAAAACATAATCATTATGTTATAGTGCAGTCAGTTCATAATACATTTTGAATTATATGTCTATTTCTTTTAGATGTGTTTTGATTTTGATTTTACCAAAATAATTAAGTCAATACAATTTTTTTCTGTTCTCTCTTTATTATTTTAAGAATGTATCCTCTTCAGTGTATAAAACCGAAAAAGAACTTTGATAAATATTCTAGAACCAAAATAGATTTGGAAAGGACAAATTCAGATATGACTGGTACTGACACTGAGCTATGCTGATATTTTTAAATTTATTTGTACTAAAGTAATCAAGTCATTTTGATTTTATTCTGTTTTCTCTCTATCCCCATTTCAGGAATATGTATCTTCAGTGTATACAAAATATAAAGAAATTTGTAAAATACCGTAAATCTCTGTGTATAAGGGGGTGCACCTTATACACAGGTACAGGATATTTTGACTCCTCAAAATGCTACACTAGTGGTTTTTGATAAGCCTGAGTCATTACGTTTTTTGTGCTAAACGTTTAACCGTTAAATGTATAACCTTGCCGATAATTATTGTTTTTAGATCTCCGTAGGGGTAACAAAACCTTGCCGATTATTATTGTTTTTAGAGCTCTGTAGGGGCAACAAAACCTTGCCGATAATTATTGTTTTTAGAGCTCTGTAGGGGCAACAAAACCTTGCCGATAATTATTGTTTTTAGAGCTCTGTAGGGGCAACAAAACCTTGCCGATAATTATTGTTTTTAGAGCTCTGTAGGGGCAACAAAACCTTGCTGATTATTATTGTTTTTAGAGCTCCGTAGGGGTAACAAAACCTTGCCGATAATTATTGTTTTTAGAGCTCTGTAGGGGCAACAAAACCTTGCCGATTATTATTGTTTTTAGATCTCCGTAGGGGTAACAAAACCTTGCCGATAATTATTGTTTTTAGATCTCTGTAGGGGCAACAAGACCTTGCCGATTATTATTGTTTTTAGAGCTCTGTAGGGGCAACAAAACCTTGCCGATTATTATTGTTTTTAGATCTCTGTAGGGGCAACAAAACCTTGCCGATTATTATTGTTTTTAGATCTCTGTAGGGGCAACAAAACCTTGCCGATGATTATTGTTTTTAGAGCTCTGTAGGGGCAACAAAACCTTGCCGATTATTATTGTTTTTAGAGCTCTGTAGGGGCAACAAAACCTTGCTTGTTTGTTGTTCCAACGTGATAAACGTCAATTTGATATTTCTGTTGTCTCTTTATTCCCATTTTATTCCCATTTCAGGAATATGTTATCTTCAGTGTATACCAAGGAAAGAGAAACTTTGGAACTACCCTAGAGCCAAATAAGGTTTGGAAAGGACATACGGTATTATAGTGATGTGTTTGGGACTGTCATGCTGCTATGAAAGAGATGTTTTACGAAGTAGCGATAGACAGAACACGAATTAGATTTCCCCTCATGGATACAGCACACAGAATATGTAGAAACCTGCTTTCATCAACTTGATCACCGCAAGAGGATACAGAGAGGAATTTCTGCGCGAAAAAAATAAATTTATACCAGTTAATACCAACTAGAGTAGGTATCGAGCCTTACAAGGTATGAAACCAATGAGAGGAAAGATCAAAATGAATAGACGTGTGAATAGAACCAGCTCAGAAAGATAAATGAGACTTCACAAGGAGGCAGTTTGGCGACTTAGCATATTTTCTTATGTTTTGAATTTCCGGATGTTTTTCTTTTTAATAGAAAGGGAAAGGAAGAGTAACTGAGAGCCCTTCAATTTCTCGGGAGTACATTTTTGTTGTGTCCATCTCCAATTTAGTCCTGTAAATACGAAGATGGATGAGTTGAGAAAGAGAAACGTCTGCCCCCACATCTGCAATATGTTGTCCGAGGCGAATGCCTTGGACTTGTAGTATATGTGTATTTGATTCTTGAATACTTCATTGTAAATGAATTGTAGTGAATGTTGTGTATGCTGCAGGCATGCCAGACCTCTGGAAAATGGAATGTTTTTTGGGGGTCTTTGCCAGAACCGTCCATGTAGTTCAAGCCAAGCCAGGGAAATCACAAGGTTAACTACCCCCTCCCCCCCCCCCCCCCCCCTCCCTCTCATGTCTTTTTTTGAAATATCTGTTATTATTGAGAGACATTTTAATGCATACAAAAAGTGCACTCTTTCTATCTCTGACCAACGATTAATCCTAAATAAAGTTTTTCTTGTAGATTCGTTATGGCCATTATAACTTTATTAGAACCCTGAAAACTCTACTAACAGCTCTTCTGACAGCATGTTGAAGGTACTATTCAATATTTGTAGATTTACTGATTTGTTTGTACATTGATGTAATTTGAAATGCAGAAAATGTTTCAAGTAAAATGGTAGCCAATTTTTTGTTTTCAGAAAAAATGAAATTTGTCTTCTTTTTTTTTTCTTCTTCTTCTGTTTGCTCAAACAGCATAGAAAACATGGCATGCAGAAAACTTGCCCAAAACAAAAAAAATCTGATTTCTTTTTAAAAGAGATTTTCACTTACTATTGTGTTGTGTTTAGTTTAAAATCCTTCAAAATTTATGCTTATGTTTATCTCATGATATTCCGAATATTGAATAATACCTTTAAATATTGCAAAGAAAAGAAAATGTAAGCATTGAATGGTGGAGGTATATTATTGTGTCATGAATCGTTCAAGGATTGGCAGTTGTAACCAGCCATTCCCACATCTCGATCTATCCCTATTGAAAATCTTAGCTCTCAAGTCTCTCGGGATCCTCTAATTGATGTGTATTTAGAATTTGTGTTTCTTTCACGTTCAGAGGTCAGCGGTCATCAGAGACTCGTGTATAATAAGACATACTCAGCCGAATTGTTTCACATGAAATGTAAAGACTTGTACAAAGTAAATCCTTTTCTATCAAACACTTCCATTTGAGGTACATGTGTCTGTATTACACTTTTAAGCTGTAGAGTGGTCCCGTGTATACTGTTTTGGTGTTATTTGATCTATAAAGCCTTTATCACAACTTATGATGCTACTCCAACCCATGTTTGGAATAAATAGCATTTAGGGATTTATATGACATTTAAAGATATTTCAATACCTACTTTTCAATTTCTACTTTCTCCAAATTTCATAGTAGTTAGATGTGTATCATGTGCTAGGGTTGTAGTGTTGTCGTGTAATTCCTATCGCGTGTATTACATTGTCACAATATGTAACCTCATTTTCATCTCATTTCTATTAGCGTTGCTGTCTCAGGGACAGAGAAGAAATTGAAAACATTGCACATGCTTTTTACACAGATATCCATGCAGAGTTACTTGGTAATCAAAGTCCAGATAGACGAGTTCATTTCATTTCTTTTTCATCAGGCACTTCTAAACAATATATAACAAAAGAGGTAGTAAAAGAAAAATTAATTTGTGTACATACGTTATACACCTCAGTTTGTAGTAGGTACAGTTTTGTAGTAGGTCATCCTATTTGCGAGTGCAAATACTGTAAAAGTGCACTGCATGCTTTTTGAAGCCCATGTACAGTAATGGCAATCCTAACTGGATAATTCTCCAGATTTCTTCCACATATATTTTTTAATATAGCTAGATAGCAAGTTACTGATATTGGTTTCAAAGTTATTTATTTCTATTCTTTTGTTAAATAGAATAAATATCATTGTTGAAAATAATGATTCATGTTAGCCTATAAAACATACTTTTTTCATATAGTTCAGTGACTAATGTCAAATCCTTTTAATTGCCAATTTCTTGGAAATCAAGTTTATGATTGTTTTTTGAGCCCTCAAACATAATCAGAATCACTCTATATCCCCCCCCCCCCCCCATTGTTCACATGTGCTGTAAATTGCCTCCGAGAAAGAAAAAAACGCTGGGTCAAAAATCAAAACTGGAATTGCATTTGTCTCGTTAAACTTCACATTTCTGTATCGTATTACACAGAGGGAAGTGAGTGCGTGCGACCAGGTCTTCGTTGCTTGCAGCTACCCTTTTCCAACCCCTCTCTCGATTTTATTTTCATGTAAAATGATATCCATTTTCCTTGCCATTGCTGTACATGACCTTTTATTAGGGTTTGCGAAACTCTGCGACTATACTTCTATGTCTTCCAACGACTAGGAATGAATGCAGTCCTCCAACTTCATGACTCGACTTCAGGAAAGCCAACTGTCTCTCCGAATGTACTACCGTAGATAAGATAAGTGATTGTTACGTGTGGATTGGCGGTGTGAACTCTGTATAATCCTGATCGATGTCTTGAAGCCTATGTTGAATTGCATAGTAGTGTCAAAACAGAGCTAAACCAATGTATTAAAGGCCCACTGTACTACTTGAAGCTACTTGCTCCCTCTATATAGAAAACATTGCCTAATCGGTGACCATTGGTCCCCCATTGGTCCCCCATGATCCTCTTTTTCTTATGCTAATTGAGAGCTGAGTTGATGAGATAGCCACCTGTCAGTGACCATCCTGGGTGGTCTAATCCCTCCTAGCCAAACTAGTACAGATGGGCTTTAAGGCTTGTTTACATGTGCCCCGCTAAGCAGTTCACTGCAGGTTTTTATAAACCTTCTTAAGCTCGTCTCATTTCTGTATCTCTTAACACACAGATAATCCTCACTTGCTGTTCATTTAGTACACAAACAAGTGTCCCGTGCCATATGAGGTTTCTTATGCTTGTTTGAGGTATTTCAACATATGTAGCATTTTCCATTTATTTTATAGCATACACGTGTCAAAGGTCAAAAGAGGGTGTTGGTACTCTGAACCTGTATATGCTTTTCACACTGCATGTAAATGATTACATGGAAAGAAATGCCTTTTTCTTTTTGCATACAGTGAAATGCAGTAGGATTGTTCTTTGTGAAACATGGATTTCTGACAGCCTCAGATTTGTTGTCAGACTTCGTTGTTGAATAATAATCGACTAACAGAAGGGAGAAAGGTAGATACAATGAATCCATAATTTCCAACAATTGAGCACGGTATGTAGCTCTGTTTATATCATAGATGTGCCAATCTAAGAGAGGTATTATTCTTCTGATCTATACCCAATTGCTATAAAATGTCCAAACTATTTGCCATTGAGATAATTATTTGTTGTAGATAAGATAATTAGTGGTTAGAGGGTACATGTAGTTGTCAACATTTTTGTATTGTTTCGGCATGAATGCAAATTCACGCCTGCCACGGTTAAGGACAACCACTACATGAAAGATACCCAAAATGTGATCATCTTTGATATTTAGTGCGAAGTTGGTAGCCTACATGCAGTGATCATAAATAAGTGATTATCTCACAAAGAAATTTCAATTAAACAAAGATTCCTCTATATTTATGTAGAAGTAATATAAGAAAGTAATTTATTCCTATTTTTGAAGTATTTATGAGATATTTCAGGTTTATAATGTAGACCTTTTCCATTTGTTATGCATGGTATCAAGATAATTTGGCATTTAATAAGGGTAGGAAGAGGAACTGTGTCCAAGAATTCATCATTTCTATTCTTTACTATATATGCCATTGAATTTTCTCTCATTCTTTATTTTGTTTTGCATAAACTAAGTGTTGAAATGAAAGTTTTGAGACCTTGCATATTTCTTGTTCGTGTAGTGTGATGTTATCTACCAGTAAATGGCAATTTTTGTAATGTAATCAAATTTAATGTATACATCTCTGACGTATCAAGTTTGATTGCATTGTGCAAATTTCCTGTTGCCATGCAAGGCCCTTACTGTTTTAGTAAAAGAAAAATGCTGCTCTTTCAGACCTGTATGAGAAACGCAAGTATGCATTTAAATACTTCAATTGCTTTTCTCTGTTGTAACGCACAGATCAGCGAACATGCATATAGCGGACGTTGTTGTCGGCAGCTATTTTTTCAACCTAAACCGTTGCCGCTTCTCTAATTTGCGATTGTCATGTCATTGTTTTTTTCCACGGTGTACTACTTCTTGTCTGAACGGAAATTGAATATCGCGGAGATTATTGATATATTTAAGCAGTTATTAGCTAGTTTACTTGTAGTTTGTTATGAACTGTACACTCTTTTATTGCACAACTGTTATAGGGCTAGTCCAAGTTACAAACATATACCGTACCTACATGCATGTGGTCGTTTGCTGTCCCATATTTAACCAAGAATAATAGAAGCTTAACAACTTAGAGTGTCATTTTGCTTTTGAATTTGGTCTGATCCAACCTTTCTTTTGTTCAAAATTCAATGTTTGGATTTAAAAAACAAAAACATTTGGGACTATGAAATGCTTGTGTGTGATACCATTAAGGAGTTTTGTCATGTGTAAGCAAGCAAATGCATTTTCCCAAATTGAACCAATTTTTGTCAACTTTCTTTATTTGTGGGATGACCAGAAAAGTGAATAAGCTTTCTGTTTTTTCTTTTAAAAAGCTTTCACAAAAAATGAAAGGAAAAATCATTCATTTGACAGTTGAAGAATTTTGCTTATGAATATGTGTGAATCGTTCTTTTCCGATTTATGTCGCTTATCAATGTTCATGTTAATGGTCCTCATTTCAGTGTAGCATTTTTGAAGTGTTTTTCCTGATTTTCATAGATATTCTTGATATTATTCTTTTCTTCTCGTACAGTTTGATCGACTTGCTTCTGTTTTATTAGCATTAAGTTGAATCTAACTCTCAGATTGCCTGCAAAATATCCTGTGTCTGCATTTGATGCTTTTTTTTTCATTTTCATTTTTTTGGTCTCTTTGTTACCCAAAATTGATTGATAAACATTCTTTTCCATTGAATTGTTGAATATTTTTTATTTAGATCACAATGCATGTCAGGACATTTTGTAATTTTGTAGTCATGTATAGATGTTAGTCTGTTGTACATGTATGTTGGATTTCATTTCTCAGAGATATGACGACATGGAATGATATTGTGATGCCATGTTTGTAGGTCGAACAGAGAGAAAGGCAATTACTATGAAAAACAAAAATACTGACTCTGATACGATTGTACATTTGTAATAAACCATATTGACTGTCAGAAGTTCAAATACAATGCCAACGTGCTGTGCCTTCTGTGTTTGTTTTACATGTACTGTACAATGTAGTCTCATACTGGGTTCATACCCTGTTCACATTGCCAAATAAGCCAGTTCATAGTTGCAGTCTGAGCATGAGCAGATAAAGGTCATTGCAGACCAAATTGTGAAATACACAGAGATAAAATACTGTACATGTGCTCATGAAAGTTATGTAATCATTCATTTATGCACTACACAGGCAGTGCACTCCATTATACGGTACATACCGTTAGGTGGAAGTATTCTTTAAAAAGGGGAAACAAAGGCTATTTATGTAGCACCTCCATCGCTGTACTAGTGTAGGAGTGATTATTCAGGGTCATTTGGGACATGTGCTCCTGTGTACTGGTCTATTAACTCCACATCAAATCCAAACCGACCAATCCTTGATCGTTTGGGGTAATGTAATTGATTGTTTGGTCTTGTTTAGGTATGGTGTTTTGACTAATTGTTGCGACTGGGGTATCGGCATGAAAAAGTGTGGATTGTCGAACGACAAAATAAATAAAAAAATAAATAAAATAAATGTCCTAAAATGCTCTGGTGACAATTTTTCCCTTTTCAATCATTAAATCAAATTCATAAATTCTTTAAAATTCCCTTTTCAATAATTAATCAAATTCATAACTTTATGAGAGGGAGGGGGCCGAAAATGACTAAGATTTTAATTCAATTTTGTTTTGTATTCCTTTATATATGTATTCTGTGTTCATTCAGCTTTCCACTGATCTGAAGTTGTATTTTCATTGGACAGGGTCTTTGTACAGATTTCTCTGAAGTGTCCTACTAGCCATACATGTACTGTGTTTCAATCAAGATCGAATCAAGGCATTACCGGTAAAAAAAAAAAGCACACACCTACAAACATCCCTATACAAAAACACAAACACCTTGTACAATTAAATACATGTACCCAACTTCCAAAAATCAGACAAACGACATCAGATTATTCATAGCAAAAGATGTTTATACTTTCATTTCTTACATCGCCGGCTCATGCCATATATCACAATTACATGTCAAAGATCTTACTTTACAACTGAGTTACTTTCCAATAACAAGTTTTGTTAATTTCCATACTCCATGAACAACCCCATATAATATAATGGGTAATTCCTTTCCACAGATTACAAAAAATTAATAACTTTCAAATACATGCATAACAGTTGAGAACAATTAAAAAGATCATGTTAAGCTAAACCTCTCCCAATAGTGTGTGTATCACATGATAACATATTGATAAGGTTATGGGCTGTATTGCAGGGTTTCAATTCATCACTGTTTTGTAATCTAATAAAAACAGAGCATCAAGGATTCTATGTTAGATAAATTAACGATACACTGTAGTTACATTTTCATGAGATCATCGATCCTTGCTAGTCGGGACTCAACTAAATTTTCTAACAAGAGCAGACTGGTCATATACATGACAAAATGCAAAGTCTCAGTCTCGATCTAAATCAAATTATTAAACCTATCAGCTGACAAATTACATAACCAACAAATAGATCACAAGTAAATCGATAGCATCATCACACCTTGAAATAAACTAAAAAGAAATTGGAAATATAGATTGTATTCAAACAAATGCCATCGTGCAGCATTTCAATGACCGGTATATCAAAGTTTCATGCATCATGATTCTCGCCACATTAGCCGAGCACATACATGCAACGGGTCAAAAATAAATACATACTAGCATGCAAAGCACATAGAGGATAAGACGGAATTCATGATAAAAAGGAAGGCAAGAACCTGTCCACTGACATTGTATTTTTAAAGAAACAAGAGTTAAGCACAGGGAGGCGCGATGGCTAAGTGGTATGTAGTGGTCTCGTAACCGGGAGGTCCCAGGTTCGAGACCAAGTTGATGCGCTAGTGCCCTTTGATATTAATCCTCATTACCAAGTCCCATGGAGAGGACTAAAAGCCGTCGGTCCCCTGGTTGCTTACTTACAAGCATACACATGCTTTCTTTGATAGCATTCGGGTAAAACAGAACAAAACAAAACAAACAGACATTAAAAACCCCTTTCCCATATAGCTTGGTGAAAATAAAAATGATTTACACTGTATTAGAGCATAAGGCTGGCATTGTATGTTCAAACACAGAAATAAAGCCAAATACAATTTAAACTCTTTCTCTCATCCCCTCCTCCGATTCCTCTTTTCTGCTGGTCTCAAATTCTTTATTCTATAGTTTAGTTTCTGAATTTCATGACATCCCGCTCTTTTTTCAAAAATCTGGATGAGAAAATAGGATTCAATTTCACTTGGCTTAGCTGTTAGGTGAGTGCGCAATGTACCATAGACAGTTAACATTTTTCTGACCCTTAATTTCAAATCATTAACAGGTAAAACTGTTTATTTTGTTGTGGTTTGCCCCATCATATGGGAACGGACCTCCATAGTGAACATTCATAGAAAGGCTGCATTCCATTCTCATATGAAATGAATGACTGGACACTCACAATTTAGGATGAAATTAAGGATTCGTACAATGATTAGGGTGACAATTTTAGACTACAGACCATTGCATACATGCTTTTTGAATATTGTTACTATATATCACTATCATCTATGAGAATATACTTTTTTCTACAGATTCACATATCTACAGGGAACACATAGTCTACAAATAAAATTGCACACAGAAAAGAAACAAGGACATACATTGCACTATTACAAAGGAAATTCAAAACAGGTTAGAGAAAAGGTAGAAAAGGTAGTCAGAGTTCTTGTAAAGAGGAAAAACAATTTCTAACTTTTCTCATTCTCTTTTCTCTTTTCTCAATACAATGGTATGTGGAAGGATATCATAAAAGCAATATCACAAGAAAACAATCGGTCTTGAGTCTTGACACACCCTCTCATTCTGATAATAGCATAAAGACCATCTCCCTTTAAAAATCAACATACATGTACAACGCAGCAAGCTTTATATCTTACATGTAGCATCAGAAAGTACCCTTAAAGTGGATGTATAGTGATCGAGGGTAAAACGACACCGTCAAGCCACTTCCACTAGCTCCTAACATCTAGTGTATATCATCAATCATTTCTTCTCTAATACAAGAAGTGGGGCGTATTTTATTCATGGAATCTTGAAACCTTTTTGGTGACGCATCAAAGTGCTAACATGATTGGATCTTTACGCCAAGCGCCATTGGAATTTCTTCACACATTACTAGTATATCACAGTCTGATAGCATACATGTAGTGAGTGGTGGGCTTAATTTGCCTAATTGTTACATGGCATCTCTATCCATCCCATAATATAATCATCATTAACCCGTTGAATTAATGAATTACATACTTCCCATTGGATTCATACAGGGAACGGCTGGTTCCAGTAGGTGATCGGTTATCATTAATTACTTTCAAAATACATGTACAAGAACATGGTTAATGTAAAATAAATACACTTGAACTTCATGCATGCTTAATGCCAAAGGGATGACTACAATTAAAACAAAATATTTATATAAAATGGATCCCATGCAAAAGGAACAAATTCAGTTTATTATACTCCCTAATTTCACTATTAATGATCAAAAGTTTTCTTTTTGTTGTAACCATTAAATATTGTTAGTAAAGTATACCTTTTATGTAGAAGCTAAACTAGCCCAAGGTATCAACATTTCAGAATACAAAATTAAGTACATCTTGCCGTGGAAATTAAAAATGAACTTATGTAGCTGTTAAACATATTTGGCATGTTTTCATACATTATGCGTCTGGCTAAATAATGAGATATTCAGATTCTTTCTAAACAAGAGAATGAATGTGTATGAAATTAGACTGAAGAGTTTTATACCATAGCTTGCCACATGTGTATTGTATTTCCCCCTATCTCTCTACAAAACGAACCTCCTATTCTGAATTATTGACATGTTCAAATTCATTAAGTAATGCTCTCCTATCTAGCAATATAATATGTGCTTGATAAAGCACTGAGCAGGCATTATTGATGCTTTCCTTTGCTTAAAATATGTAATATATTAATAGTTATTGCACTGTAGAGAATAAATAACATTGTTACATCAACATAAAATGGTATCATTGGAGTACAATATTACTAACATCCATACTCCGAAGCTAAGGAGGGGGGGGGGGGGGGGCGAATCTGTACCCTAGCTAATCGGTGCCAACATACCTTTTATGCACACAACCTCTATGAGCCAGCTCATTGCATAAGTACAATATATATTGCTTAAAAAAGCACATATTGAACCATCTTGGTCTTCCGTCTCAAGAGGTCACAAGCTACATGTAGTCGGGTGTTCATACAAACTTGCAAAAAATAATGCTTGTAACCTGCATTCTCACTTAAGAAATATACAAATAATGATACCGCTTTTGCAGTTCCAGATGAGCAACGCTCTTTGCAATATATCATCATCCAGGGGCAAGTTGCATAAAAACCTACCATCGATGGTAACTTTGGCATAAATGATAACTACCATGGCAACATCACTCAACAGCAAGTTACTATTGATGGCAAAGTTACCATGAATGACAAGTTTTATGCAATGGGCCCCTGTTGACTGGATTCATTTGCGAATCTGTACTTAATGTGACACCTCTCCACTCCATATGGCAAGCATTCCACCTCATCCCTATTTTATTACACAGGCATTCACATGCTAATCCATTAAAGATGACATTCACATGCAACCGGGCGTCAATTTATAAACCTGGGTGGAGGGAAGCGATGTATATTAAATGCCTTGCTTAAGGACAGGTTTCATGCCGGGGCTTGAACCGCTGACCTTGGCATCCTCGGATGACACCTTCATGATAATGCAAAGCTGGTGAAAGCAACAAACTTTTTGCTACTTACATGTATAGGGAGAACAAATCATCTAATGCATTATCAGCTTATGTTCGCTTTACAATGCACAGTAGTTGCAAGTTTTGTTCAATTAACACAGCAATAATTCTAAAGCGTTTGACATCGGAGGTCATAACAAAAATTTACATGTGTTCATGAATGATAATCATGTTTTAAAATGGGGTAATTGGAAAAATTAAGTAGACACATTTAAAATCACAATGCTCAGGCTGATCGCAACCCATTTAAAACTGCACTTCTAAGATTCTCTGAATTTTTATCGCAATAATTTCATGCAACATAAACCCCTGAGAATGGACAAGTGTGTGACCTTTCAGAAAAATGACGTTAATGAAACAGCAACTGAAGACAAAATGAATGATGAAATTGACATTAAAATCATCATAGAATGTGCATTTGAAACTCATGATTATACATTCTTGCAATTTGACTGCCGCACATTATTTTACCACAAAAATAAGGTTCAAAACATCTAAAAAATGTTTACCAGTAATTATTAAGTACATGTTGAATTTGATGCTTGTTTCCCTTGAGGATGACGGTCTTTACATTAATGGATAGTGTAACATTTTAACAAAAAATCTCACCCTTCATTAAAGCAAAAATAGATGAGTAAAGAGTCATGCAGATAATCCACATTTTCAACCTTCTTCTTTTTTTAAGCGAGCATAATTTAAAGGGGGGATCATAAAAAACAAAAACATCCTGCTCAGAAAAAAAGGCATTGGATCGTGGAAAACACTAAGGTGCACTGCTAGGAGGAGTCTTGACACAAAAAAAAAAATCCATTTCAATCATGTTAAAGCACAAGTAAGGGCATGATATTAATGGTTATCTTTATATCATGTCACAACTTACAATACAAAGTAAAAACCTTGATTTAAAAACAGCACCATGTTGTTGACCTCAATTAACAGATTAACATTACATCATTCACTCACATAAAAATTGGTGGTCTAATCTCTTTGACAAACTTTGGACAACAATATACATTATATCTTCATGGTCATAATTGGTACCACACATACTTGCAATGTTTATAGACATTACAAATCTAGAATGAATATACTACAATAAACTGGAGTTGAACAACCCATATTCATACAAAATTGCACATAAGTTTTTTTATTTGTACATGAGAATCGACCCTCGTCATCAATTTTTTTTGTTTCATTAACCTCTCCTGAACTTCACCAGCGTTTTGCTTCCTTTTTCTACATCCATCACATGCAGTCTTTTCTCAGCTTTAAGACTTCCATCTAAATATCCATGTTTTTTCCCCTCCCATGATAACAACCAAAACTGAATCGTCGCCTGGCTGGCAGAAGGGCGTTAGCTCGAATTTCAGGTAAAAAATGAAGCGCTAAGCAGAAGGGCATTAGCACTTAATCGCCTCAAAATTTTATAAAACTGACTTACTTCCTTTTAAAAATTGTGGCCTTGTACTATTATAACATTTCTATTAGTCTTTTATATTTTAAACCAATTTTCGGGACGGAAAGCAGTTTAACTATAAAACAAATCTTTAAATGGGAATAATTTGAAAAGTAGTTTTTGAGTCGCTTGCGCTAACCGTAACGCCCTTCTGCCACCCGCCCGACGAAATGAACAAACAGCAACAAAAATCTGAAAATAACCATGAGCAGTATTAAACTGAGCGAACATTTAAATAATCTCTTATCAAAGTAACTCTAAAACGAAAACCCTGCATCAATCCACTTTGTGCCTCACAGCAAATGCAGTGTATATTTTTCCTGAAAACTGAAAACTCAATATGTTCATCACACCTCCATATATAAAAATAGAATATGAACCTTATTGGTTCTCTTTCATGAAGAAAGCTGTCTGGAATCGCTTGTGGTTTGCAATTTCAAAGTAAATCTTTTCGAAAAGTTGTAAACCAATAAAATCAAATCAAAACAAGTGCAAGTACCGTAGACAAAACTATAAAAGCGATTCGCTTGAAATTGGAAAACACTTGTAATTGATGTAAATGTACATCGTGAATGGCAATCATGCCAATGACCACAATTTTCTTTTGGAGTTTGCCAATCACAGAAGTTGAGTTTGCAAAATAACAATTGAAATTTCCTAAAACTAGCAAAGCTAGAGCGATGTTAAAGAGTTGTGATCACGATAATCACTTCCATGACATGTGGACATTTGATATTTGGACATATGTAATATATATTGAGATTGGGAGTGTAGTTATAGCAGTGCTCAATATTGACGGAGGTCCAGTAATCTTGGCTCCAACATTCAACTCCAGGGTCCTGTTTCATGAAACTTGTTATCAATAACAAGGTACGATAATTGTTATAAGCTACTGAAATCCTTACACTTGATTGGCTATGAGCCATTTTGTCAGAGATCTGTGACACTTGTTATTGATAACAAGTTTTGTGAAACAGGGCCTTGACTCTGAACATTTTGAAGAAGAAAAAAAGGTTTGATACAGACCTAACATATTTCAATCTAGACCCCTTAAGTGAAGTTTGTAGAGTAGAGTTCTTATCTTTGAGAAAAAAGGAAGGAAATGATTACAAAGGACGGGGATATTAAAAAAGAGAGAAAGGGAGAAGATGAGAACATTCAAGAAATGGTCTTTACATTGAAGGTATGAAGGTAAAATGTGAGAGGGTATCCCACAGAAATATAACAGACTCCACTTGGCAATGGATAGAAAAGCGGGAGGAGGAATAGGAAAGTCTGCTCAGTTATGCACCACTTTGGGTCATCATTAATATCATAATGAACATGAAACATACAACATACATCTTACTTAAAACATAGTTTCTTGCACATTCCCACTTCTCAGTACACATTTATTAGCTCACTTTGCAAAAGTGGAGTTTAAAAACAAACAAAAATTCACCTCAAAATGTAACACAAGTGAGACGGAACCTTGGCTTAAAAAATAAATAAATAGAATGAACGAGATACAAACATGATTCATTGCAAAAGACATCACGTTTCACATCCATTTTCAAATAATATGAATACAAATGATTAAATGCTAACACGTCCGCCGAAAGTCTTTTTATCCCTGCGATGGCCGTTTCAAGCCTACATGTACACATCCCAACAGGTCCTGCAAATAATAAAAGCTTGTAATTCTTTCATCCATTTTGGGAAAGATGTCAATACTAATGACAAAAAATGTTTCCCCAAAGTCTTTTTATCTCTGTGATGGGAATATTTCATGCCGTAATTTCTCAAGCCCTCCAATTCATAAATGCCTTGATCCTTTCCCACTGCAGCACAATCAACGATTCATGATCCTTTCCGAACGATGATTGGTGCGTTTCCACTATACCCCCAGACTAAAATTGGATGTGAAGGATGACCAGGCTGGAACACTCTAGTACACAGGGTAGTAGTGAGCCAGGGTTCAAATCTACCAAAGACAGGCCAGGGTAGGGCAAGGAATGCCCAAGTTGCCAACACCATCTTGCACACTTTCTCCTCCGTTGATTCAAAATAGGGATGCTGTCCCTCGACCATCTCAGTTCCTTTCACCTGGGGTAGGCCACGGGAGGCCTAGGTAAGATCTACAAGTACCCTTAACCATCCACTGTACGCTAGAATGATGCCTCTCATAGATGCTACCCTCCATCTCACGCTTGCTCCTCCATCTATTCTTGAGAAGGATGCCATCCTTCGATCATCTCTGTCCCATTCAACCTTTGTAAGCCTGTGGGTAAGCTTGACCAAAGACCGTTGAGGTACGCCAGGGTAACGCCTTGAACACCAACCTCCATCTCATGCTTGGTCCTCCATCAATTCACGAGAAGGATGCCATCTTTCGCTCAGTTCAGTCCCATCCATCCGTTATCATGCAGTTTCTATAATGACACCACACCAACAACCTTCGCATCTTAGTTGCAGGTTAACCTTGTATGCCAGCACACACATTGATAATGTTCATATATAATATAAGGCAAGATTGGTGTCAGAGCGTCTCTGAAAACGTCCTCTCTAATCTGTCCGCGATCGCAGGCCGTTTTAGAACCGTCCGAACGTGAGAGACCAACGCTTTCTCCTTCACACCCATGGATAGAAGCTACAAAAGAAAGAAATAAAGACAAGTAAGATTAATCATCATTTCCATGTGTTTATATCTATAATCCAATCCAGAGTTTTAATTCCTCAGCATTACATCATGATTTAAGAATGTTGCAGATTATATCTGCGAAGTGGAAACATAAAAAAAAAAATTTGGAAGTACAAAATAATGTACAAATTGTTTCTTTTGCAGTTTTTGAACACCCACGTTAGTCTGGACCCGTCTCATAACACTCGTTATCAATAACAAATTCAAAAATTCTATGGGAATTTGCTCTCAGCCAATCAAATGCCACGATTTCAGTAGCTTATAACAGTTATTGAAACTTGTCATTGATAACAAGTTTTATGAAACAGGGCCCTGAGCTTGAATTTGTTGTACAGTACATGTATAAGAATTTGTTTCTTTATGACCCTAACTTCTATAAGATAACCCTAATCCTAAAAGTAACCCTCTACCTAACCCTACTACCAGTACATACAAACCAACCTACCCTGCCACAGCGACTGACCCCCAAGATTCTCCTCCCATCCGTGTCTGGCATACAGGTGAAGACAGCGAGATTTGATGCTCTACAGATAACCCTCACCCTACCCTAAACCTAACCCACCCTTACCCTAACCCTACTACCAGCTCATTTTAAACCAACCTACCCTTCCACAGCGACTGACTCCCAGGATTCTCCTCCCATCGGTGTCGGGCATACAGGTGAAAGACTTAGAAATTCAATGCCGTACAGATAACTCTAACCCTACCTTAACCCTTACCCTTCTACCAGTACATTGTACATCAACCTACCCTGCCACAGCGACTCACTCCCAGGATTCTCCTCCCATCGGTGTCTGGCATACAGGTGAAAGACTTAGAAATTCAATGCCGTACAGATAACTCTAACCCTACCTTAACCCTTACCCTTCTACCAGTACATTGTACATCAACCTACCCTGCCACAGCGACTGACTCCTAAGATTCTCCTCCCATCGGTGTCTGGCATACAGGTGAAGACGGTGAGATGCGATGCTCTACAGCTACCTCTAACCCTATCCTAACCCTAAACCTAACTTTGACCTTACCCCTACCGCTAACCCTAACCCTTCTACCAGTACATACAAACTAACTTACCCTGCCACAGCGACTCATTCCCCAAGATTTCCCTCCCATTGGTGACTAGCATACAGGTGAAGACAGTGAGATTTGATGCTCTACAGATAACCCCCACCCTACCCTAAACCTCACCCACCCTTACCCCAATCCTAACCCTACTACCAGTACATTATAAACCAACCTACCCTGCCACAGCGGCTGACCCCCAAGATTTTCCTCCCATCGGTGTCTGGCATACAGGTGAAGACGGTGAGATGAGATGCTATGCAGCTACTGAGGAATGTCCCCGTTTCTAGGTCACACAGCTTGACTCTGCCCATCTTTGTCAGGATGTACACCAAACCATGTGACGAACTCACCTAGAATTTAAAAAAAAAAAATATACCGTAATTAACGGTGTATAAACCGCACCTTTTTGCCGCCAAAAAAAAATTCAAAGTCGGGGGTGCGGTTTATACACGGTACACCAAAAAAAAAAAAAAATAAATAAAGTTTTGATTTATTCCCCTCCACCTGGCGCTATGCCTGGCAATGTCTCCCAGCTCAGTAATCGGTGTGTTGAATCAACACTCGGAAACTAGAACAACACTCAAATTTGTCTGTCATCTTGGTTTGAAAGTAGTATTTCTGATAGATCTCAATATGTAGTTTATAATAATAATTCCTACACACGGCGTACCACAAGGTTCTATCCTAGGTCCTCTACTGTTTTTTAAATTTACATTAATGATCTAATACACATTCAGCAATGAAAGGCCTTCCCGCGTGGGTTTTTTAACACGGACCTGGCTTGCTGCCGACAGGGCAAAAAAGAGGGGTGCGGTTAATACACGAGGGCGGTTTATACACCGTTAATTACAGTATTCAAAAATTGGGGTAAAGCTTTCACACCTACACCTTGTATTCTTTCAATGGAATATAGAGCCCTGAAAGGTATGGTGAGCACCACAATGAGCTGTAAGAGGTTCTTAATGTTTTGATCAGTATGCTCTTTTAATCTTTTCTCAATGAAAATAACTGAAACATTACCCACTGGAGTCTACTTTATTGCCAATGAAAGGATACAATATGCCGACCACCCATTTCTGTCTGGTACCCAATAGAAATGCCTGAAATTTTTAACAACAGTTATTGCATGCAAGGTGTTCACAAGGATTTAATGCTTTTAAAAAGTGAGGGGGGGGGGGGGGGAAATACATCTAGAATGTTATTTTAATTTGTCCTTAAAGCTGTCTACCATCTCTGAAGTTTTCGCAGACTTAGTCAGACCAGCAATACATGCAATTACTGCATGCTTTATTTTTTGCTTTTGCTTTAGAGATTAGAGTACACCTAAATCTTTCTTTTTTAGTATGGGTCATAATTATTTTTGCTCTCTGTTTTGCTTGGTCTCTTTAGCTCTGGTCTGTTTCCTAATATGCAATTAGGACACATCTTTCACCTCAAGTATTGTACATAATTTTGTTCATATATTCCTCCTGACCCCTCTCCTTAATAATAGTTCAAATCATATTAAAGCGGGACTGCACTTCTTGTAGCCACTAGCGCCCTCTATATAGCCAACAATGCCTAAGCGGTACCTGTTGATCCCCCATGATCCCCTTTTTATTATTTTAATCGAGAGCTAATTTGATGAGATAACCATCCGTCAGTGACCATGCAGGGAGGTCTAATCCCTCCTGGCCAAACTAGTGCAGATAGGCTTTAAAACATTGATCTTCCTAGTTTTCATGATCTGGCTTTGCACAAATTTATAATAGAAAACAGATGCAAAAGTTCTCAAAAAAAAAAATTGCCCACGGCCAATCAAATTGCATTGATTTCAATAACTTATAATAATTATATACTTGTTTTTTACAACAAAAGTTATGAAACAGGGCCCTAATATTTATACGATGCATTACCTGGACTGAGACTGGAAAGTCGTATCTCTCATCATCATCAAAGTTGACTTGTTCTGAATGGTTGGTCAAGCAACAGTTACCATCTAAGTAAGGACCAAGCTCAATGATGTGTAACTAAGTAAAAGAATGAGAGAAAGTGAGGACCACGTTCAATGAAGTGTATACAAAGTGAGGACCCAGTTCAATGATGTGTATTTATGAGTCAAAAGGATAATACAAAGTGAGGACCACGTTCAATGAAGTGTATACCAAGTGAGGACCCAATTCAATGATGTGTAACTAAGTAAAAGAATGAGAGAAAGTGAGGACCACGTTCAATGAAGTGTATACAAAGTGAGGACCGAATTGAATGATGTGTATATATGGGTCAAGAGAGTTATACAAAGTGAGGACCTAATTCAATTATGTGGATATATGGGTCAAGAGAGTTATACAAAGTGAAGACCCAATTCAATGATGTGTATCTATGGGTCAAACAAATGATACAAAGTGAGGACCCAATTGAATGATGTGTATCTATGGGTCAAACGAGTGAAACAAAGTGAGGACCCAATTCAATGATGTGTATCAATGGAACAGTGGAACCTCATTATAAATAGCCTTTGGACAAGGCCTCGCGCGCTGCTTGTCTGCCGAGCAGGGTCTGAAAATAGACTAACGCAGTGTGGCTTTACAGCAGTGATCGCTGGACCGAGCCGCTTCAGCGGCTTGACCTTTGCTAAATTGCGGAGCTCATCATTATGTGCATATGCATGAGGGTCTTACATATACAGCAGCTAGTGATGATCGTGGCCAATCCTAATTGTTTTAACCGCGCGGTGTTTAAAATGGCTTCGTCCATGAAATTGTGGGGGAATCGGTATTCAAATGTACTAAAAAAATAAAATAATATCTAGTTCAATTTCGAATAAAATATGAATTTATCAAAAACAATATTCTACTTATTGACTAGGGTATTTATTATTTTGCTACTTTAGTAGATTCATAGTAAAATTTTGTTCCCTTGTTTTTCATTTTAACCTACGCATAGACTCTAGTGGTTCGCACGATCAGCTGGTCGGAATTGTTATTGTACAACACGTGAATATCTGTGTACGTGTGAAAACGATGCGTTCATGGAGCTTTGAATTTGCAGGGCTAGCTGAGCTAGCTGCATGCAAGTGAATTAAAATAATGAAAAGGACATCAAATTCTGGTAATTCTGCTTAGGTCTATAATGTAATAGATGTGCAAAAAAGGGTAGATATCTACTATGCAGTACATTCTGCATGGTTCCTGTGCAAGAGTTTTCCTAGCTATTTCTTATACTGGACTTAACTGAAGATATCATTTTATTGTGTGTGACAAGTTTGGTTCACATTCTTTCATTAAAGAAATAAGAGGTGAAACGATAACTTCAATGGACAGTGCAGTGCGGTGTGAGTAGGCCCCCGAACTCTGGGCAGCTTCGGGAGTAGACGCCGATGGGGATGGTGTGCTGGCAGCGACTGTGGTCGTCTGCACAAAGAAGTCCTTGCACAGTGAAATGGCTTGAAAAATCGCAGATTTGCCATAATCCGTTCGAAGATTAACAAATACATCTTCCCCTTTCACTGCTGATTTTATAGCTTTTGATTGTAACTCCTTAAAAGATGATAATTTCAACCTTTCGACCGCATATTCAAGGCTCTTTGATAAGAGATCTCCTTCGTCGCTCGCCATGTTCTGTAACCGCTCAAAAATGTATTTATGATTATATATGTTGATAATGAATATGCATGAAGTTTTCTCGAATCGTCTACTCTGATTGGTGCATCAGATTGGAAGGGGCGGTTTGGCCGGCTTTCTGGGTAAGATGCTTTGCATCTAATTATCTCCTGATTCGGGAGCGGAAATATAATACAAAACAAAAGAAATAAACTACAACAACCACTCAGGTTAGTAAAGGCCGAGATGCTGACGCACCTAATCCCACAGATCACAGTCGTCGCGCGATTAGTCTATGTATTCAGGCGCATTTAGGGAAATACAGCACGAGTGCCTTGACTAAAGGCTACATTATAAAGAGCTCTGAAATAACGAGGTATCTGTTATAACAAGGTGATCAATGCAGATCCAACCTCTCTATATTCTTTAATTGGGTTTATTTTACTCTGATCTAACAAGGACATCGCTATACGGAGGCTCCACTGTAGAATACAGATTTTAGAGTGTGAACGTCTGATTTTTACTGACACAGTGAATTTACCTATAACTAGAAGACGAAAAAAAAGAGAAGAAATCATGGTATACATAAGAGAGTAATTTCTCTAAATATAATTTACCTTTCCCTGTAGGCTTGCTTGCCTGTTTACAATGATAAGGACGGAATTGCTATTTTTGTTGTCGCTGCGACGGTAGGTGGCAAAGCTCATGGCTTGAGCATCGATGCACTGGCTTCTATCTGCTGTGGCCGAGTAGATCTGGACGACACCTGAGACAGAGTTTGAGTCACCATCCTGTAGGGTGGAGGAAAAAAACACAGATGGATGGTGTTAAGTTTGGTGTTAGATCAGGACTACACTTGATGAATAAACAGCTTGACACAACATTGTAAAGGCATCGTAAAGGAACAATTGAACATGAATGGATGTTGATGAAGTTACAGTGTAGTGTTAGATCTAGACTACACCTGAAACAGAGTTTGAATCACCATCCTGTAGGGTGGAAAAAACACAGATGGATGGTGTTAAGTTTGGTGTTAGATCAGGATTACGCTTGATGAATACACAGCTTGACACAACATCCTGAAAGAACAACTGAAAAAGAATGGATGGTTTGAAGTAACAGTGTAGTGTTAGATCTAGACTACATCTGATACAGAGACTGAGTCACTATTGAGTAGATTACTAAAACACAAGTACCGGTAGGAGGTTGCATGTATGCTTGTTGTCAGTTTCTTATGTTGGATCTGGCTATACAAAATAGATGGGTGCTTTTAGTTTTGGAGTTAGATTGGCCTACACCTGAAAGAGAGTTTGACCCACTATCTATGTGGTGTTATGTGTGGTGTCAATTACTGGTGGAGGATCTGCACCAAGTGTTTTTAGACATCATCCAAACTCACAAATGTAGATGAGTAGTGTTATGTTTGGTGTTAGTTTATGGCATCAAATCTAGACAATCAAATGTAGGGATAGTGTAACGTATGGTTTTCAGTTTCTGGTGTTCTACACATGATACAGAATTTGAGCAATCATCCTGTGGGGGGTAATAAAACACAGATGGGTGAGGTTACGTGTAGTGTTAGTTTCCGGTGTTAAATCTTGGCTAAACTTGATACATATATAAGTCAGAGTCACCATCTAATAGGGACACTTAAAAACAGATGGATGTTGTTACATGTACATGTTTAGTATTAAATTTTTATGTTAAATTTGGATTACACCTGATATATAATTGTTGCAACATCCAGTATTGAAAAGGGAGGGGAAAAAATTGGCCCATGCCCCCCGCCCCAACCCCTTTAAAACAAAAAATGGAAACCCAAAAGTATACAAAAGAAAGGAGCCCCCCTTTTAGTTTTCTTGTGGCACTTCAAAGTTTGGACCAAAAAGGCACCTGAAAAAGATCCCCTTTTTTTGTCAGAAATATTTGGCATAGTGCTGCTGCCCCCCTCTCCCCCTCCCCCTAAAAGAATTGGATCTAGGATATCTGCCTCTGATACTGACCTCATAATCTCTGTAAAGACCCAGCACAGCAAACCATCTAAAGGAAGGGTCTGCCTTGTATCCTACGATCTGACAGAAATTCAGCCTTCCATGGCGTGGGAAAGCCTTCATTGGACATGAGAAACCTGCAAAGAGAATGAAATATTTTAAAATGTAAAGGAAAAATAACAGCATGAGGAAATAAGAGTATTGGTACCCATATACATGTAATCTAGCTTCCATAACCTTTCTGATTATTCTATTTCAACATAAATTATAGAAATCAAATAGTACTAATAAACTTTAATGATGTTTGTTTCCTTTTTGGAACTACTACCATTATTGGTAGTATAAACTGACACACACATTACACTATTAGGCTGCGCTTATACTGTGATGTCTTTCAAAGCAAATGGATGTGGGATTATTGTCGTTTTGGTCAGGTCGACCCATTTTATACAATAAATAATACAGTTTGAGCTCCTGCATTTGATTTTAGTGAAATGCACAATGAGCCTGATAATGAACTTGATGAGTCTCGTTCATTATCCTAATTGTGACTTAACCAGCATGAAGTGCATATTCACTAATGCACTTGCAAACATGAATCATTTGTATAATAATTATACATGTATGTACAAGTTCATATCCTGTAATCAAGAATATATATATATATATATATATATATATATATATACTTGAAGGCCTACATGTTCATATACATGTACCTACATGTACCCTTACTCCATATCTGATTTCAAAGGCATGTCATGACGTTACAGGGTGATTAGTTTCATATTAATTAATTGATATTAGTCAGCCAGTATCACTTTCATTCGATCTTCAATCAGTATACATTCAGGGTTCCAAGTATTTCATGATAAGCAAATTCTCTTATTTTTTCCCTGACTTTTGTCTCAGTCTCAAATTACCAGGATCATTATCCCCACCTACAGTGTACATACATACAGGGTGTACATGTATGTATTTCCAGATATCTGTCTTCAATGACATTATTTCCAGATATATCTTTAGATTAAATGTCTTCAATGACATGTAGTTCAGGGGATATCCTGTTTGGATACAATTTTTCTCTGATTTGAGTCGTTTATCTCAAATTTCTTTCCCCGCCTTGCAGGAAAGAAAACTTATCTGCCAGGTTTTCCCCATTTGCGAAGAAGGTTGGGAGACCTGCGATAACACTAAAATATGACTGAAATATGTACATGTATGTACAGTCAAACCTGCTTTAGCGACCACCTGTATAAGAAAGACCACCTGTCTAGAAAGACCACATTTTTTGTTTCCCTTGAATATGGTTTCTCATTGAAACATGTACTATATAAAAGGAACCTGTACATAAAGACCACCTGCCTATAAAGACATATTTGGGTCTCCCTTTGGTGGTCTTTATAGACCGGTTTCACTGCAGTATCATCCTATTACGAGGGACGGGGGGGGGGGGGGGGGGGGGGGGGGTATGAATCTTTCCAGTATCTCCAGGTATACCCGTCTTTTCACTATCTACATGTATGAAGTGGATACCGGTATACAATATATACCTTGCGGTTTATTTATTCCTTCCTCATAATTTATTTTATGAATAGCACTTTCAATTGGCTATAACTGATCCATACTACAATTAGCTAATTGAACATTATGAAAGATGACAATTTCATTCATGAAATTGCTAAATGACAGAAACTACTAGAGTACTTGTACAAGTACATGAACATTAAAGCTCAATCAGCTTTTGTGCAAATCTTGAAAGGATGCATGCACATTCATAGCAATACATTAATACTTTGAATGAACTGTCATCAATGATGTCAATGTTATAAATTCTTCAGATTCCTTGATGCAGATATCCTTGTTTGTCCCTAAAACATTCCTGTGTTTAACCATGACCTTAAAATCAAAGTATTCTGTGGCTTATAAACACAGGCTAATTAACCCCGCCCCCACACACACACACACACAAAAAATATATATATATATATATATTTTTAAAAATGTGTTCAGGCTTAAATATGATCCACTTAATTGGTCATGAATACATTCGACACAGCCCTGCTACATCCATATAAAGTGTAATATACGTAAGTACCGGTATGCACTTTTGTTTGAAACATCAAATGGATTGTACAAGGCAGGTAATGGTGACAACTGCTCCCGGTCTATTGCTAAATTTTAATTACAAACTAAGTAATCATATCCTTAATTTCAACCTTGGACCTAACACCCTAGTAGTGGTTAACCATAAACATAACCATAAACCTTTCACCTACACCCTACGCACTGCCAAAGCTTTGAGGAAAAACAAAAACTTAATCAAATTATTACTGTCATCCCTTCGAAGCCACCTACACGTACATACACCCTGTACATCTAAATTCCCGTATGCACGTGCACGAAAGCAGATCGTGGTTAAGATTTTTCCTGTTTATGGAAATGAAACAGCAATTTCAATGTTGACATGACTAACACTCATGAGCTCTAAGAATCACGGCCAATAGTATTTTTGGCTCACATTCAAAATCTATTTTCAAGACCGATTTAGAAAGTTGATGTCATATTTCATATTTTTCAAGTGCTTTTGCCAAACTGTGATTGAATTATAATAACCTAATATACCGGTACTTGATTAGTAAACATATGTTCTTATATTATAATGCAGGAATAGAGTAATTTGCAATCATGTCTTTGAAGTTGCCTTGGAACTTATAATCCAAATTCAAATAAAAAGGCAGAGTTATTTAATTTTTCTCTTCAGGAGTCTCGCTCTAAAAGCCATGTGACAGATTTCCTAAATTTCCTAAATTTCTCAAGGAATTTTCTGAAAGTATTTTATTTATCAAACATTTTGCATACCCTTGGAGAGTACTAAAGAGATAGCAAAAGATGTATTGTAAGCTTGACGTATATATATACTATACAAGTAAATTTGCTCCTGTTGAAATTAGTTTCACATTTAAATGGTTTCGCATCAATTGTTTACTTCCTGTCAAGTGAAAAAATAGTGTAAACAGTCAAACTTTGTAGGTTAAATTAGGTTTCATTGTAATAGCATTTGTTAAGAATTGTTGATGGCATACCGGTATCTCTTTCAGTACACAAAAAGAAGCCATACAACATAATGTCATATCTTAGATATCCTGTAGAAAACATATAAAAGAACACAATGCTTTTCTTTCTTTCTTCAAATCTTAACAAAAACTATCCTAATTATGATGGACTGCCTTTTTGACAGGAACTGAGGAAATAGATTCAAGAAATGTTTACTTGTTTATTATCATACAGAAGGTCGCTTGTTAATAAATTAAAGAACAAAAGACCAAACTTGCTGGAATCGATCAATTTTACTGAAATCCTGTGTTCTGTTGGCAAAACATGTGATTGGGAGGACAATGGAACTTGAAGTTTTTCACTCCCTCTCCTTATTAATCAGCTACTGGACATTTCTACAATTTAAAATAAAATATTTATATGTTTTCTTGATTTTCATAATCCACATCATATATTTCTAGCATTCAACATTTACTGTCAGTTTGGTTGTCATCTGTGAAATACAATTTTTGTCACTTGTTACAAGAATTCTATATATTTTTTTCCCCAACAAAGTCCTTAAAAAAAAAAAATAGTTTTAAAACTACAATAAAGGACCACAGATATGACTTAGCCCATGTTCAAGCTGTATGGACACAAATAACATAAAGTACTGGTATGCTGTAAAATATGTTGGATACAAAAGAGTCAAACATTGGGATAGTTATCCCTTCAACTTTAGGGCAATTATGTGCCTTTTTTTTGGGGGGGGGGGGGGGAGGGGTTAACTTTTTGTTGGATACAAATCAAAGAAAATGGCAACAAAAACAACAACAATTTGAAAATATTGCCAAGAGCAGTTTAGACACAACTGCTCTCCTCATTGACAATTCCTTTTAGCCCAATAATTATTTGAAGAGTGCAATGTTCCGACCTACCTAGAGGAGAGAGGTCCCAGTGATAGATGAACTTTGACCCCACGATGCCGATGACGTCGTCGTTGAGCCAGCTCCAATATTGCACTTCGTCTTTCATGGTGCAGCGATACAGCTGCTTCTCCGCTACGATGTTGAAGATTTGAAAATGTTTACCAGCTGTTGAGGGATAGACAAACAGCAAAGGAGGGCCATTAGTGAATATTTGCTTGATACATAAACCCTAGACTATGCATACTATTCAAAGGATTCAGAAAATTTACAAATATACAGCTCGTAAACTGTTTATACATCAAGTGAAGTTCTTGGGGCTTGGGCTTGGGCTTGGGCTTGTGGAGGGGGGTTAAGCTTACTGTGATTTACAATTTTGTATGAATGAGTATGCATTGGAAGTGTCGTAGTCGAGTGGTTTTAAAGCACTTGACTTGAATTCAAAGGTCGTGGTTCGATCCCCGTCAAATGTCCTTCGGAAAGGCATTTCTACATTTGCCACACTCGACCCAGGTGAGGTAAATGGGTACCTGGGTACCTGCCTACCTGGCAGAAATTAATTCCTTGAAATGCTAGAGCGCTGTATATGGCAGCTAGGCTAAAGCGGGTAATAATTACTGCACCTCGGAATAGAATTTCTAGATAGACAGCGCTATAGAAATGCCTATTATTATAGTTGCTGAGCACACCTATTTTTTAGGTTTAGTAATCCCACTTTCTGTTTGGTATACATACACACAAAAAGAAAAAATGTTTAAAAATGTTCTGTTTATAAGAACTTCTTTTAGATTTCCTAATGCTCTCATGTCAAGCTTTTCATGGTGTACACTTTTCTTGTTTAATATTTCTTTCAAGAGCTTAGAGCTTCTTTCTAGTATAATAATAATAATACCGGTAATCAAAATAAATAATGATAATAAAAATATTAATAATAATAATAATAAAAACAATGATTATAAAAATAGTTTTCAATATCATTGTTCTGGAAATGTACATCCATCATGTCTCTATGAGTTTTACATGCACTTAGTCAGAAGTGTGTAAAGCGTTAAGACATTATATAGAGAAAGAGAGAAAGAAAGTCTGGGGGGGGGGGGGGGGAGTTACTAGGCCTGTCGTCATCAACTCGAGATTGCCAAATTTCCTGCTATTTGAACTATCCCGATCTCAAATTATCCAGCTAATTTGCGTCTTCATCAGCCGAAGTAGCAATTATCGGGATATTTGGTCGGGATAATATCTCAAGAAATCTCGGTCTTGTTTGCAAAATATCCCGTTATTTCCCAAATAGCGGGATAGTTTGCGCCCTTCTTCATCAGACCGAAGTACGAAGTCAAATATCCCAATCCCATCATGCACAACGATTTCCAGTCTTCCGTGTTTGTAAATAAACTAGCTTGTAAGCTCATGCTCTATTAAACCTGCGCTGCATGCATGCACAGCTGGTACTTGTTTACGTTTTTTACAGCGCAGGTAAAATCTCAAATCCGCAAGCTGGTATAATTGGTGTCTGAAATGCGCATGCGCCAATCTCGAGATTATTTTTCAAGCTAGTTTGTGATGAGCGTATCGGTCTTGTGAAGATGCGATTTCAAGTATCCGGATAATATCTCGAGTCTGAAAATAGCGGGATGTTTGGCAATCTCGAGCTGATGATGACAGACCTACTGTAAGCATGAGAGTGAGAGTGAATAGAGAGAGCAAGGTCAGAGCCAAGTTCTTGCTGAGAATGTCTTTAAACTTGGATTCTCACAGGATTACTCTATTCATTCTTCACGTGTAGATGTATCTTACAAACACTTTTTACAACTAAACCATACAAATCATCTTTTTGTCTTCAAGAGTGCTCAGTCTTTAAATGGACATGTTTACAATGATCTCAAAGTAGTTAAATTGTATATCGATTTGCCTATGACTGTGTATACAAACATTCCTCAATTTCTTTTATTCATGCAATGTCACACTGTACATTATAAGTAAAATATACATCTTTTCCCCCATACAGTATGTATAAAACAACTATATTATTCATACCCATACCAAGTTTTGTAATTTGTTAAATATGTGAAAAATTGATTTGAAACAAATTTTCTTGAGAATGTGACACGTTTTCAAGCTTACATCTGAAAGTAAATAACAACGGCCCTAATTCAGCCAGTCCACCTTTCATTCTCGAGTTACAAAAAGTACAAAAATCATCAAATTTACAAGGAGTATGAATAATTAAGTTGTTAATTGTATACAGATATGGTTGTCAAAGGTGTTATATTTGTATCTCATGTATTCATTCATAATTTGAATCCCATTCGTGTGTGCATGGACCTTGATGATTCTACTGAAGTATCTTCGGTCAAAATACACCAAAATGATTGCCAACAACATCATGAAGAGTCTGTGAAGGTAGACCAAAGAGAAAGTGCTGTTGGCTAGCAACAACAATGAAATTAATCAGTTTGCTCTGACTTTCACAAAAGAAAAAGAGGGGAATATACTCCTGGGAAAGTACCATAAACCTTTCAGAGTTATGGTGGAACAAGAAAATTGAGAACCATACAGTACACTGAAAAATGGCAATACTTTCTACAATGTAAAAAAACAAAAATTTACAAAATGTACAAAAAAGAGAAAAATATACCCCTTGGAAAGTACGATAAACCTTTCTGCTCCGTTCAGAGTTATGGTGGATCAAGAAAATAAAAAAAATGTACGATACAGTGAAAAATGGCTATACTTTTTAGAATGCACTCTTATTCATCAGCTTTATAATTGGAATTGAATTACAAATGCATAACAAAACGTGGCCATGACATTTCTTTTTTTGATAGTAAACAAGTGCTGGTCTTCTCTAGTACATGTATACATGTAAGATTTTGCAGAAATAATTCATTATGATTTGACAAGTGAAAAAAAAATTATGCCTGGGAAATCTATTACACTGTAGAAATGAGGCTCGAGCAGATTCATTCTAGTTTTAGAAGAACATGTTGCACACCACATAGACTGATCCAAAACCAGCCATGTCATTTTGCTTTAAGACTTTTTTATGTTGAGACTTGAGTGCCAGAATGACATTAACTGCATCAAAGTACATGTACATGTACATATAACTTTAATGCCTTTCTTTCTCACAACAGATGATCTATAGAATAAGCATCTTATAATCAATCCTCTCTTTAACCGATGGCTCAAACGATTCCATTTGCCAAGACTGTTTCAAAATTGTTTTCGACGATGGAGGGACCTTTCCACAACAGACAGACGCATGGAATTTTTTGATTTGGCACAAACCACTTATACTCTCTCTCTCTCTCTCTAATGGGGCACTTACATAGAATTGCCCTGAGAGACTCTTTGGCATGTAAACAGCCATCCACTTCAATTTATCTTATTATGTTTACGTTCCCTGTGTATAATGCCTGCCTGTGATGATGGTGAGCTCGCCGGATGGTAGGTCAGGGTAGAAGAAAAAATCAGTGCTATGCTAGTAGTAGTAGGCTGCAGCACTCATGGTCGTGAACATTCCAGAAGATAACTGGTAATCGCATGAATGCAAAACGAAGGCCAATTTACGATCTTCACATCTCGTCTTCTCACTTTGTGCCCCCCCCCCTTCGATCTCTCTCTCTCTCCTCTCTTTCTCCTTTCTCCATCTCTCATACACCTTTTGCCCATCTTTCTCCTCCTCTCTCTCCCTCTATATCCTCCTCTATTCCAATCCCCTCCCACTTAATACTCTCTATCCCTCTCTATCTCTCTCTCTCTCCCTCTTTCTCATTCAATATTCATCTGTTAAATTCTGTTGTTATCTGCTTTTGAGCTCCTTGTACATTTGTATGTGCCTTTCTCCATCTCCATCTCATTTTGTGTCTCTTTTTAACATCTCTTCTACTCTCCATCCTTACTCTGCATGTCTCTACCTCTCTTCATATTTACTCACTCCCCCTCTCTATTCTACAGTGTATGTCCACCCTTTTGCTTTCCTCTCCCTTTCCTGTTGTTAATTCTTTTTCATGAATTTTTCCATCCACATTCTCTTCCTCTTTTTCACCTTCTTGGCCCCCCCCCCCTCTCCTCCTCCTCCTCCTCCTTCTTCTCTCTCTCTCTCTCTCTCTCTAACTCATCTTCTTCTTCTCCCTCTCTCACTCTATCACTTGCCCCACCATATTCTTTCTCTCCTGTTCTACATTGAATATAGCTCTCTACAGAATGAGAGATATCCACATCTTGTAAGTTAATAACATTGCGGTTTTCCCCAACCTTGCACATCTCCTTTCCACTGGCTTCTTCATAAATGTCAATAATGTACGTTTATGTATGCAGACAATGTTTTCAATCTTCTCTCCTCTCTCCTCATCGGCCTTCAGAGTTCCCTTGCCTTTCAACAGCCTACAATGTGAATGCGATGAACGACAAATGCACAAATACCACAACTGCAATTTCATTATTTCAATACCCTCTTGTACATGTATCTCTTATAGAAATCATGTTTACATTACGTAAGAGATCATTCTAAATTTCTAATGTTCTAAAGGCACCTATAATTACATTACATGTTTTTTTTAGAGTAGGTAGGTTGATTATTTTGTCTACAAAATGTCTTTTTGATCAAGTTAAATGCTAATACCACAGTGAAATCCTAACACCAATCAACTTCAACCCTTGATCCAGCATCTAACCCTCAACCTAAGTTACTAAACCTAACCCTACAGTACATGTAATTGGAAGTAAACCAAGCACTGAGCCTAATTCTTTTACAACAAAAAGTCCAGAGTTAATGTGCAAGCAAAGGTTGAATCCTTGTATTTTTACTTGTTTGATGCTTCTTATATTATTTGTCGCCCTGAATATTTTTGTTTACCATTGTTGTTGATGGTAAAAACAGAAATTATAAAAAGGAGAATATCTTTAATAGATCATTGTGCAGGTAAAAGTATATTCATCCATAGCTTTTGTTACAGGCATTCAGGAGCCAGGACTTGCCTGATGATTCTTGTGTTCGACATCTACATATTTTATACAGTACATGCAGCTTCTAGCCTTCTCTCTTGTTTTCCAATTTCTCTGCATTTTTACAATTTCACTCGTTCCCTACATCTCCTTTGTCTTGTTCCCAGGATGTTTTTCTCCTTACCAACCATATCCAATAAACAGTACATGGAGCTTCTATCCTTCTCTCTTGTTTTCCAATTTCTCTGCATTTTCACAATTTCACTCGTTCCCTACATCTCCTTTGTCTTGTTCCCAGGATGTTTTCCTCCTTACCAACCGTATCCAATTTCCCCCAGGGTCCTCACCACAGCACACACAAATCTCACATACATGTACATTATGTATGCCGATAATAATGAGCCATGCTCCAACAAAACAGATGTATTCACTGTCAATGTACATCTACTGTATTCCTCTGTTTTGGGGCTGTTTTTTTCTTCTTATTTTTTCAATAACCTAGGAGCAAGAGCATAGTCTCAGCTCACAAGCCTATAATATTGAGAAATGCTGTCAAAAAAACATGTATCCATCTTCAATCTATCCTTCTCAGTCTTGTTCCATTTGCTCCATTTTTATTTTTCTTCAATAATGTACCGAAAGCAAGAACATGCACATAATTATATCTCACATGCCTAAAATAAAAAGGTATGCCACTAAACAAAACAACTAGACAAATTGTTCTTTAATGTCTACAACACTTTCTCTCTCAGTTTTTGCTTCTCTTTTCCCCCATAATGAACTTCTACTGTATACAAACAGTAAGAGTATACAGATTTCAACTTGATGGCCAATGCATGTGCTCATCTTCATAAGATATTAAAACACTTTTTTGTATAAGTACATCTTTTGAGAGTGTTACTCCCATCATTGGTGTTACTTGACATGAAAGTCAATGAAAATCACACAATATGAAAATATAAATGTACGGTACATGTTTATGTATGTATTTCCTAGTTGGAAGTCAATGCAGTAGGCTATTGAATAAATACATAATACAATGTACAGTACATCTCCAATGAAATCCTTCATATTCTGTCATTTATATTTCTTCGGTAAAACTATTTCTAAGATAATGCAAATTATTTGTTCTTCTTCTGGGGTAGACTAGTTAAAATTAATAGCTCTTTTACATGTTCATCTCTTAGACATCTTTGTAATATATATATACTCCATGAAAAATGAAAAAAATCTAGTTTTGCATACGGTTCTACAGCAGTACAAGTGCATAATTCAATGTGGGCCTCCATCGACCAGATGCCAGAACATGTACTATGGGACCGAATGATGGAGTATAAATCTGTTTGTACGGTGCACACTGCTGCTGCTGCCGCTACCGAGCCTCAGGCAGTCGAGCACTGTCTTGCACTTTTGTAAGATAAGATCGTGTGTAAGAGATTATATTTCACTATCTTAACAAGATCACATCAATGGCATTGCTCAAGGCTCCTTTAAAGGCATCGTTTAACAAACAATGTTTCCAGTTTTACAAATCTGAGATGCGTGGCCTACATTGTACGTGTTATCAGTGTCTGTGATATGGTGAAGTGTAATATTGAAACCCTAAAATTGCGCTTCAAAGTTACATGATACTGTATTATTTGATTGTATGTATATGTATAAAATACAAAACGAATTTCGAATTCCAATCATAAATATCTTGATTTATAATCAGACAGGCGATCGGCTTGTATGCACTGTACGTACAGTACACAATTACAAATCGTTCCTGTTTTCACGAAGTGACGGTAGTGAGGAAAATCCGCACGCAAATTGTATGGGATTATCGTTCACTACCATCACTTTGTGAAAATAGGGACGAAATGTATGTAACTTGAATTAAATAAAGGCACATTTTTAAACCTATAGTTTCACAGAAGGAATTCTTTTAATCTTTCATAAAAACGAGGGGATCTTTCGTTTTGTTGTGTTCTCTCAGTTTCTTGTTTTGTTTTGTACTACAATAACAGCTCTCCTAATAAGTCAAGTCGTCATGTTTATATATAAATATGATCACACCCTACACCCTATTGAGATCAGATTGAGAATATCCTGTACCCTTGCCTTGCAGAAGGAAAGCATAAGAGAGGGGGATAAATATAGAACAGGATATGACAGATAGTGAGGAGATTTAAATTAGTCTGTCATCTCCTCCACACATCAGCCGAACCCCTCAAAAGGCCAACAAACCCCTCCCCTTCCCTCGAATGCCAAGATGAGAAACTTTGTGATAACTTGACTTGTTTGTGCAGTGATTGTAACGTGACACTGTACAGAACATTTACACAAAATAGAGCTCACCATTTAGAGACATAAAACCAAGGTTTTCTTATTCATCAAATCTAATTTATCAAATATAATTAGTAAGGGATACCCATAATTACATGTAGTTATACTCTTAGAGCCACCAAAAATTCAAAAAAGGAGATAAACCTTTTTGTAATTTATGTTTAAGTACATGAACCCGTAGACACTGCCCAGTATAGTGTGAGCAGATTGTTAAATACTAGTTGAATTTTCTCAATGCATATTCAGAAATCTACATGTATTGGTTTGAAAATAAAAATTAAAAGTATGTTTCCAATGATTAATAGCATATATAGATACAGTGTACATGTAGATTTACAAGCCAAGCATTCAGGATTAATTGCTTTCTTAGAAGCCATGAAGCTAAAACTTATTTCCGTTAAAAATTGTGCCGATATTTAATCATTCTCATATTTTCAAAAATGCACCACACGAGTCAAAATATTAATTGTACAGCAGGTCCCCAGGCCATTATACCAAAAACAAATTGAAAAGAGAACTTCCCTGTTTTTAAAATGGCGTTGCATGCAGTTACGCCTGTGTCATCTGATCTGTGACAAGCGTAATCTATTTTTTCTCTTTCAGGTCTGCTCTATAAATTGGCCAGCCTTCGATTCATACCAGGTACCCTTGCACAAAGTTCTGTTCATACGTGCAGTAAACAGCCCTTATAACTTTTAAACTGGAACAGCAAAATGAAATTACATTAATTACGTTAGACCATAGTATGCACCACAAAATGGTAGACCTACTGTACATGTACATGTAGTTGTACATGTACATATTCACAGACCACTGAGTAGGCATACAATGTACAACGTACAATTAACAACTAAAATATTCATACCTATTGTAAATTTGATGATTTTTTTTATTCATCATCATCATCATCATTATATTATATTATAGTAGAATTAGTAAAACTGTGGCATAATTAGCGGTAGTAGTAGTAGTAGTAGTAGTAGTAGTAGTAGTAGTACTGTGGCATTATCGGCAGTAGTAGAAGTTGAAGTTGTTACATGTAGGAGGAGTAGTAGTAGTAGTAGTAGTAGTATGTGTAGTAGTAGTAGTAGTAGCAGTAGTAGCAGCAGCAGCAGTAGTACTGTGGCATTAGCATTAGCATTAGTAGTACATGTACATGTAGTAGTAGTAGTAGTAGTAGTAGTAGTAGTAGTAGTAGTAGTAGTAGTAGTAGCAGCAGCAGTAGTACTGTGGCATTAGCATTAACATTAGTAGTACATGTACATGTACATGTAGTAGTAGTAGTAGTAGTAGTAGTAGTAGTAGTAGTAGCAGCAGCAGTAGTACTGTGGCATTAGCATTAACATTAGTAGTACATGTACATGTAGTAGTAGTAGTAGTAGTAGTAGTAGTAGTAGTAGTAGTAGAAGTAGTAGTAGTAGTAGTAGTAGTAGTAGTAGTAGAAGTAGTAGTAGTAGTAGCAGCAGCAGTAGTACTGTGGCATTAGCATTAACATTAGAAGTAGTAGTAGTAGTAGTAGTAGTACAGTAGTAGTAGCAGTAGTAGTACTGTGGCATTAACAGTACATGTACATGTACACATGTAGTAGTAGTAGTAGTAGTAGTAGTAAGAGTAGTAGTAGTAGTAGCAGCAGCAGTAGTACTATGGCATTAGCATTAGTAGTAGTAGTAGTAGTAGTAGTAGTAGTAGTAGTAGAAGTACATGTAGCTGTAGTAGTAGTAGTAAACATTTAATTTGCTGTGGCTGTTTTTCGGGGAGGTTTACTGCGTAATGTCTGAACGAGGCTCAATACTCATTACTGACCAATTGAAGAAGCACATTACTCCATGCAATCTAGCTTGACTAATGAACGATACTGGCAAGCTGCTACCCATGGCTACAATGTACATGTACTGCATGCTACTTGTAACGCATGGGCCATGGGGTGAATATGCACTTTTTGTTGACAATAAGGTACTTTAATTCAAGAAAGAAACTTAAGGCCAAATAACAAAAGTAATACGTTTCTCGTCCGGACTTTAAAAAAAAGGATGAGGCAGGGTATTACAATACTATTTTGCAATTTTTTTCCAAAATGGCTGCCATGCTAATTATAGCTGGCCAAGCCTATTTATTCACAGATATTGTGCTATGTGAGTACTGAGTATACTGATGCAATGTATGACTAAACAAATGATTTGTATCAATTTAGAAGCTACATGTATGTGTATATCACAGGCTTTTTTTTTGCGTTCCTTTTTTTTTTTTGGTGCTTTTTTTCTTCTGAATAGTAAATGCCGTAGTGAAAAATAGATAATTTATATTATAAATATAAAGAAAACGATTTGTGGACAGTGAGGCAATGATGTCACAGACTCATGAGGGAGTTGCCAATTTGTCTAATGATTTTCAAGGTTTTTCAGTTCATTAAAAATTCATGACTTTGTTATTAGTTATCCAATTTTGCTCAAACTTTTTTTGATTGGTTAGTCTGATTTTTATGCTTCTATTGAAAGTAAGTTATATTCGGAGTGGACTTGCTCTTTTTTTGTGTTACAGGTCTACCCCTTTGATGTAGGCATAATCGTGTATGTTTATGTTTGTTCATCTTATACTGTATTGTATTAAAGGTAAAAACCAGTAATGGTCATGCGATTGTGAAAGCATTGTGAAAGAAACGTTGTGGAATCGATCAGAAAAGGTTGAGCATCTAGCATAAATGTACTGCAAGGTTCTGGAATCATCAAAATGATAAGAAATTTGGCCCAGTCTTCGTAAAGTTACAAGCACTGTACACAGAAAGAAGTATATGGGACTACGCACACGTGCGCGACACATGCGTTTATCTCTCACAGACCATGTACATGTTGCTAAACTAATTTACCAAATATATCAATTAGTAGGCGGTTTCCCGGCAAATTTTTTATCATCATGTATTTGTCAAAACATATTCTTTCACATGATTGGTAATAAGAGCTTCCATTTCATTATTTGAAATTGGGGCGTTTCCAATACTGGTCTTTACCTTTAACAGAAACAGTGAACCAGCTAATTGTTCCACCAAAGCTCCCCATGAGAGCCTGCTTGATTCAGTACATTTAACAAATTATAAAGATATCTGAAACGTCTGACAATATACAAAAGAAAAGAAGAAATGACCTTGATTTACATGACCGATTTCAGCTTCTAAATGGGATTGAAAAGTTTACAGTCTAATTGAGAAAATAAGCCCTTTGTGATCACTCCAAGGTCATTCAAAATAGGGGCATTCACACTGCAAGCAAAAACCCAACTTAAAACACATATTATGACTGAAATTTCTGTTTTTTGCAGCATGTTTGATCTCAAAACACTAATGACTTATTCCAGTTGTTGCTCATGCGACTCTCCTCGCTTTCATGGTATTGCATGCAGAGCGGCAACAAGTAGTGCAAGCACCTTGATGTCGGTTTAAAGTTTACACAACTCAAGTCTATCAATGGTGAGCGAACACTGACGGTTTTATATAGGTTTTTTTCAGTAGTGTACAAGTAGTCACGTGTACATGTACAGTAGGCTTTTCCAAAAAAGTGTAAATAATCCTAATGCAACTTATCTCAAAACTAGTTTTATTAATATCTAATGCACCATGAAGGCCCTCTTGGCGGCCAATGAAGTGTATCAAACTGGAAAGGAGATGTACCCCTACAGTGTACGCTTGCATGAAGAATTTTTTTTATAGATATCGTAGAGGTCTTCAGAACTGTTTGCAAAATGAACTAAATGTCCAACAAAAGATAAAAACCATCAAGGTGAGAAAAAAAAAACAGTTGAACAAAATTTTCTGATTGTTTTACTGTATGCATGAAGACAACATTTGGAAAAGGGAAATGAAACAAAGTCTACAATGTACAGTACAATCTACACGTACAGTACCAGTAGATAGAAAGCAATTTCAAGATATAATTCTGAACAAGGTCAAATCTAATATGCCTGCCTATAAAGGAACAATGGGAAACAACAGGGAGACTAAACTTACACAGATCAAGACAGTTGTTGGTCTATACATGTAGATGGTCAAAAACAAAAGAATTTTAATTGTATCCAATGCCAAACCATGTACGTTGGTTACACTAGGCCTGTCTTCACTATCTCGAGATTGCCAAATATCCAGCTAATTGAACTATCCCGATTGCAAACTACTGTACATGTATCCAGCTAATTTGCGTTTTCATCAGACCGAAGTAGCAATTAGCGGGATATGTGGTCGGGATTGTCATCCCAAGATATCTTGGGATAGTTTGCAAAATATCCCACTATTTGGCAAAATATCCAGCTATTTGTCCTGTGCATCTTCACCAGACCGAAGACCCCCACTATGCGCTAACGCTGAGCAAAATATCTCGAGCTAATTTCTCAAGGTCTAGTTTCAAGTTTCGAGGTCAAATCTCAAGCTGATGAAGGCGCGATTTGTAACTTCGGGATTATTTCCCAAATCAGAAATAGCGGGCTATTTGGCAATCTCGAGATAATGAGGACGCGCCTTCTGTGCATGAAGCTGCATGAGCATCATATGGTTCATGAGTTATCCAGAACAGAACAGAAGTGGTATTGCCTATGGTGTGTGCTTGGGTGAGCTCAGTCAGAGGGATTGTTTTCACCAGCCCAACAATTAAAGAATAGAAGAAGGAAAAAAAAAACACCATTTCTCTTCCTGGAAAAATTAGCTGATGGCACTGTAAATAATGCCTATGTAGTATATTCACCAATGACACACCTGGGAAATTACTACTACATGTAGCTACTGTACAAATTGTACAATATCATAAAATAACATATAACATGTATTTACTAAGTTCAAGGCTACATTATGAAAGCATATTTTTTGTATTATTGGATCACGGCATGCAACGCAAGAGCTGATTACTAAAAATAAACGAAGCATGCATGCACTGTGCTGCATATTTATTGTTTTAATATCAAGTCTGATATATAAACATATAAAAAATAATTGTGTTTATCATCTACAGCAATAAAAAGCAGGCTAGTGAGAACACACCTGGAGATGATGAAGTGTGAACATACCTGGAGATTTACATGTATAAGGCCTGTGGCCTGTATTGTACTAAATTTTAAACTTGGGCCATGTTTCATAAAATTTGTTATCAGTAACAAATGCTAGATTTCTATGACAAATAAGCGCTCAGCCAATCAGATGCCACAATTTCAGTAGCTCATAAATAACAGTCATTGCAACTTGTTATGGATATCAATTTTTATGAAACAGGGCCTTGATGCTACATGTTCAGGCTTCTGTTCAAAATCAGGTTTAGAAAGTATAGTTTGAGATCCAAGGTATTCCTTGTGGAAATTTGACTTTTGAGCAAGGGTTGGGTGAAAACTGAAAGTTGGACCACAGTCTTTAGACTTATTTATGGGTTAATATTGACAGCACAGTATTTAAATCATATTGAAATTATGTTGAAACTCTGATTTCCTTGGTACAATGTACATCATCTCGTGCGAGCAACCAGTTCAGGCTAGTGGGCATGCATCTCAAAGACAGACGGAGTGACAAACATCATCCTCCCGTTTCAGGCTACTGTACTATGTCCGGCCGATAGTTGATACTATAGGGATATAGTGTTCTGTGGCATCGTGCACTATTTATAAAGGGGTCATCGTCACAGTTGTGTGCACAGTAGTAAACCTTGGCCAAGGCCTGTCATAGGGTACACACTACACAGGGAGTGATAACGATGAAGGCTGTCATGTTTGTGAGAAAATGTGACCTATTTTGGCAAAGCAATTTATTTACATGAAATACACATCAGTTGTAGGGCACGTGGGCTAACAAAAAGTTGGCAATTTCACAACTTCCACTGAAAATGCAAAAATATAAACAACTTGTGACAGTGAGTCAGTGACCAATTATTTTTTTTCCACAAAAATTCGCTTAGGGCTTTAAAACTTCCATCATAGAAGTATGGTTAAGGTGAGGGTTGCTATTGAGAATTGCATAGGATTACTGGTTAGGGTCAAGTCCAATGCATTGCGTTTGTTTGTTCCTCAGTTAGAATTTGGAAATTTGTTTATTGTACATGAAATATGCCGAGCATGGAGCGATTGTCACCAGAGCTGAGAGCTTGCCATATTAAGCCAATGTAACATTACACTTTCACTGACAACAAGAACTATGATCATGTGTTCCAACTTCCAATTGATGCCATTTACATACATGTACATACTGTTGCCTACAGTGTCTATGCATTGTTAAAATGTTTTATAAACAAAATAATACTGTTACATGTACTGTGTTCAATATTTATGCATTCATTCATCATAATACCTCAATCCTACATGTATAGACAGATACATTTGTAGAAGGTTCAATTTGTTGATTTACTGGTATACATGGAGTACAGTATACTGTTACGTTTTAATGTGATCAATATTCATTCATACTGTACATGACTCATCATATTAAACACCTCCATCCTATAGAAGGTTCAATTTGTATAATGTGATGTTTGTTAATATTGGATTACCGGTAGGTATAATACTGTTTATCATGTGCGTTCATGCGCAGAGGAGAAATATGAATCATACATGTACATTATGTATCACCAATCAATAGCATTGCTGAATATTGCTCGGTCATATTGACTGACTATGGCAAGAGCTAATTAATGATCGTAGAATCATCCGGCAGCAGCGCTTTAATTGGGAGCTTTCCTGTATGGTATTCATTGGACAACCAGTACGCAGAGAGTTGCGTAATGAGCAAAGCTATTACAAATCAAAGGTGACATACTGATTAATACCACAAAATGTCATTTGCATTTAGAATGAAGTTGCAATATTAGTTTCAGTGAACATCTATTTTGGATTTCAAAACAAAATACATGTACTGTATCAGCAGACATACTGTATGTTGGTTTTTAATTAAACAGGTATTTTACTTTAAAAATAGAAAATGCACAGGTGAAAATTTAGAAGGCTACATACATTGTATATAGACCCTACATGCACTGTACATGAATGGTAATGGGTCTTTTGTTGGTATTCTATTATTTAGAAATGGTGATTTCCATGTAAAGTCAAGCTGATGAAAAAGTAGTTACAATATTAAAGTTAACTTGAGTTCTGGTAAAAAAAAGAGAAAATTAATTCTCACAGAATCAACAAAACTTACACTGAATGTTCAAGATTACAAATAAATGACATGTGCCAAACAATTTTGGAAGAAAATGTATACTGGCTGAGTAATGAGCATAGAAAGACAAGGAAATCAAGGTAGTACCAGCCCTGACACCATGTGTGTTGTCCCATATATAGCTTTCTGTGTACAGAGCTTGTTACTTTACCAAGACTCGGTCAAATTTATTATGATTTTGATGACTCTAGAACCTTGCAGTGCACACCAATACTTACATGCTACATAATCAACTGTTTCTGATCCTTTCCACACCTTTTCTTTCACAATGCAATCGCATTACCAGTACTAAAGTTTATCTTTAACAACAGTGCTTATTTACCTACATCCCTTTTTTTAAAACAAATTTAGTATATAAACTTATAAAGTTGAATTTTCAGTTTGTTTATTGTTGTTTAAAAATAAAAGTATAATTGTTTGGTTTAGTACACTACATGCATTGCATGGTGTACAAAATATATGATTGGATTTCAATGCATTGCAGAAGTGGCCTATTGGTATCTCATATTATTATTTTAATGTTCTTTGGAAATCTTTATTGTAATTCATGTTCATTTCAGTTTTTAACTGCCAGACACAAAGATTCTAATGAAATCCATTTACATGTATCTACTCTAGATCCATCCATAATGATAAGCTCAATAAATGCTTGCAAGGGATCATTCATGTTTTACCCACATTTGACAAGCAAAAACTTTGCATCAATTCCAATTTGAGCACGTACCTTTGAGAGCAAGCCAGGGTTTCCGAGGGTTCATCATGGCCGAGTCTGCCGAACACGGCCATGTAAGGGCGCGTGGCGTCCGACGCGTCAGGTTGATGGCCGTCACGCAGTTGTCCCTCTTCTTCTTTTTGCTGGTGTGACGGCAGCAGATCCAGCGATGGGACGATGCCGTCACCCGGGGGAATGTTACCTGCTCTGATTTAACTCCATAAGATGAGAGCTGCAAAGAAATGTTAATTTATTAAAGAATTGTGTATCTTTGTCTCAGATTCTGAAACAAAATCTTGGATTTAGCTTATGATGCTGTCATAATTACATGTACAAACCTTTAGGGCAGTCAGGAATCCCATGAATTTTACAAGCCGATCGCCTGATTGGAAATCAAAATTTCATTTTTCATTTTCCTAAAGGTTTTCATAACACTACAATCTATTCTGGAAGATGAGTAAAATGATTTAAACTTTTTTGAGGCACTGCATGATAATTTTGAAGCACAATTTTTCTAGAGGTTCAATATTTAACTGTACACCATATCACAGACCTGCTAACACCATAGGGCCATGCATCTCAGATTTAACATTTAACGATGCCTTTAAAAAAAATATTGCCCTCCACATAAGATGAGAGCTGAATAGTGTGTAGAATTTAAAGTAAATTGACTTGTGAGGTTGATCAAATTTTAATTAATAGATCTACGGGATCATGCTGTCACAAAGGGAAATTTGCCTATTTGAATACCCCAGTTCTCATCTTTTAAGAAAAGACCAATTCTTGGCCATAATCAAAACCCAGACCAAGCTCGTCTGATGAGAGCTACAAAGATTGATCAATTCTTGAAGCTTTTAAAGGGACTTGGGTAACATTGTTCAGATAAGATAAAAAAAGATAATATGAAAGTTTGAGTAAAAACGGACCATTATTAATGATAAAATTGGGGAAAACTGATCTGATCAATTCCTTAATTCTCCCAACTACATGTACTGTATATCATTACAATTCAATTACATTTAAGGTGAATGTAAATCGTCAATAACGAATTGGCTCTATATGGCATTCCAGACATTTAAGTGTTGGAAGATTTTTTAAAGCCTGTCTAATGTCTTATTTTCAAGGAAAAACAGTCGAGGAAAATTCAAAAATGTTTGGGAGAATTTACTGTTGTTTTAGAGTATTGCACAGTGACGCCTTCAAAGCAAACCATAAATATCTTTGTGGTTTAAGAATTTTCTCAGGATTTTTTGCCTGTTAGAGAGTCCATGTACATGTAAGTACAGTAGTAGGAATATACATCTAGGAAGTATTACATTTCATACACAAATTACAGTTTTTTTCATCAACCTTCAACAATGTTACCGAGTCACTTTAAAATCAATACACATACTGTAGATGCACACATCACAAAAGTTTAGTGGAAATATTTACTTCAAGTTTCAAGTACATGTACTGTACGTGTACACATGAACTGTACTGTTAAATATCACCTTCATAATGATAACGCAACCTTTTTGAGACTTGGATTCTTATCTCAGAATGCGTGCTTCTTAGCCTTCATGAATCCCTGACCAAGTTTGTTCCGATTGTAAAATGTAAACAGCACAATATTTGCCTAACAATACATCACTCCACAGTACAAACAAAGCATTGTACCGGAATTCAAACTGTTGCCAAATGTCTTTATGCAATAAATTTTGGTATAATATTTAAATGCGAAAGTTCACTCTGTACAACGAGAGGCCAAGAGCTCATTTCCGACTGAAGTTTTACCACCAGGACAACGACATACTAATGAGGCTTTGTACAAACGGCTTCAAATATTAAAGTAGACTGAACATACACTGTACATGTACATGTTTCAACAAAGAAGTTAAAGGAAACCAAAACCTTAATACTAAGTTACTTTTATTGTAAAGTTTAAGATATTTGAAAAATATCAGTGAAAATTTGAACAAAATCAGGCAAGGAATAAGGAAGAAAGAGCTTTTTGAAATGACTAGTCACTAGAGGGCGGTATTCAATTTGATGACATCATCTGTGGACAACTCTCCATGCCTTTTGTACATAAAATTTCATGTTTTTCCTTCTTTCTTGTGATTGAGATAATGTACTCCCCCGAAAGCAAGATATAGAATGCAAAAAGATATTCTACTTCACATGTTATGAAGTCGGATCAAGAACACAAATACATGTAAATACGAAGAAAACAAAACAAGGGAAACGCTCTCGGCGGTCTCGCCTGCATAACGCAATTCAATATGATAAACCAGAACGTCAATGACGTAGCGCTCATCCGCATCTCGCAACAACAAATATCGTAAATTTTATGTGGTACACTTTTGAACTGGTCAAAATTTTGCACATTCCAAAATTTGATGCCCTGGAAGGGACATAATTTCATTTCATTTGCATAAAGTACCATAAATAATCAATGGAGCAGAATCTCACAATTCTGTGTAGAAGTTTAGTGTTCCAAATTGAGCTCTGCCAGATAAGGCAAACCAAATCAAAATCGGTCAAGAAATGAGGGAAAAGAAGCAATTTTTGTTACTTTTTGAATAAATTTGCATAAATTACCATAATTAATAAATGGAGAACAATTTCAAAATTCTGTGTAAAAGTTAAGTGTACCAAAGTTAGCTCTACGATATTATGCAAACCAAATCAAAATCGGTCGAGAAATGAAGGAGAAGAAGTCTTTTTTGTGATTTTGAATAAATTTGCATAAATTAGCATAGATAATGAATTTCACGATTCTGTGTAGGAATTTTAAAATCCCCCTCCTAGCCCTATCATATGAAACAATCAGAATCAAAATCGGTTGAAAAAAAACAACGAAGAAGAAGCATTTTGAAAATCTTGATGTTGATGCCACAACAAAGTCTAAGTTTGTTGACCTTAAATGACCTTTGACCTTAACTTAGTGACCTGAAATTCTACTCACATGATTGGGGAGACTTGATAACCCTATAGTCCAAGTTGCATTGACTAAGAACTTATACTTTCAAAATTATATCAAAAATTCAAAAACTTAACCTTAGGTTAAGTTTTCCATGATGATGCTACAACATAGTCCAAGTCTGTTGACCTGAAATGATCTTTGACCTTGACTTTGTGATCTGAAATTCTACTCACATGATTGGGGATACTTGATTACCCTATAGTCAAAGTTTCATTTACTAAGAACTTATACTTTAAAAATTATATCAAAAACTCAAAAACTTAACCTTAGGTTAAGTTTTTGATGTTGACGCCGTCGCCGTCGCCACCGGAAAAGCGGCGCCTATGTCTTGCTTTTTGCTACGCAGGCGAGACAAAAATGGTGAAATTTTATGTACAAAAGGCATGGAGAGTTGTTCACAGGTGATGTCATCAAATTGAATACCGCCCTCTAGTGACTACCGGTAGTCATTTAAAAAAGCTCTTACTTCCTTATTCCTTGCCCAATTTTATTCAAATCTTTTAAACTTTACAATAAAAGTAACTTTAAGGTTTTGGTTTCCTTTAACACGCCTTCTGCCCTACATGTACATGTACATGTATATGTACATGTACATTGTACTTGCACTTCATACTGTACATGAGTTACAGCACTAGCAGATCCAGGATTTTGTTAATCGCAGAAGGGAGGAAATGCGCACATTGTCGAGAAAAAAATTATTAAAAATAGAAATAAACAATGAAGGGGGAATAGTATTGATGAGTAGTGTACAACAGTAGTACAATTCATAGCTCTTCAGAAGTTCAGCTTTCAGAATATCAGAAAATATTTAAGATCTAGTCAAAATTATTACCCGGTAATCATCTTAATCTTAATAAAATACAAAATAATTCATGAACATTTTCAACATAAATCTCTAGATTAAAAAAGACATGTACAATGATGTCGTATGAAGGGGTGACCAAAGTTCGTAGATATTTTTCTTTTCTTGCACACCCAGATCAACATCGTGTTTCACACGTCATAAGAATAGTAATTTATCATATAATCAAATTATATAACATTCCAAGGCTATATTTACTTCAAACCAATGATAAGACGAGAATTTCAGCTCACCACTATCGACGTCTGTCAAAAAGTGTGACTTAAGTTCGCGCATAATATATTTACTACCCTCTTGTGATGGGCTTTTTATATATGTAAACATTCCAAAAAGGGACATAGTTTCAATCAGAGGTAAAACTTATTATATTGAAACTTTGAAAAAGATAATAATTTCCCTCTATCATTGAAATTTTGCCCGAACAAAATACCATTGTTAAATTTTGTAAATAAAAGACAATTTATTTCATTTTTATGTGCTAAGGACAATGTAGTCCTATATCTCCATGTCATTTGTTATTTTGTTTGTTTAAAAAGTTTATCATGTATCTCCTTTTTATATGTCAGCCATATGTGTACACAAGTTCTCGCTCTTTTCTCTCTTTGTCTCTCCACTTTCCCCTTTTAAATTTGTATTCTTACGAAACCCGGCATAGATTCATTTACATTCATAAATACAGATACGGTGGAAGCAGGCGCGCAGGTTCAGTTTTTTTTGCGTAAGAAATTGGAATTTTATAATTATTTTTCGGAGTGAATCCCTCTAATAAACTGATTTTCATATAAAAAAAAACACATTTTGATATGATAAAAAGCGTGAAAAAGCTAGCTTATTCACATTTTTATGTCACATTTTGACCTCTGGAGTTGTCGACGGTACTCAAAGATTTTGTTGTCTCAGTACCACACAGGCATCGCGTATTGTTCTCCCACTATAATAAGCGCTTTTAGTGCCTAGTACGGAAACTTTGGTCACACCACCATAGATCATGAAAAAATTATGAGAGATCCAAGTAAGATCTAGTAGATCTACCGCCGCAATCCCCATTCCCCGTCCATTAATTTTTCATTGACAGATGGAGATAGCAATATACATGTAGCATGCATCTAACAGTAACAGTAACAATGTAACAACATGTCTAACATTTTGTAACTAAGTTATAGACTTAGAGTTAGACTCTACAAATTGTCAACAAATGCTGAGTGAGAAACCAGGCCAGATTCGATCGATGAATAACTAGAGTGAACAAGCATAAGATGTTCTAACATTAGTATTATCCACTATATTTCTAATTGTATCCCTAATTCTCACATTAAATGACCAGGTGCAGGCAAGCGCCAGGACAGTCAAAGACAATTTGTTATTGTTGTTGGCCCGTGCCACATACTGACATAGGCTTGTTCGTACAACAGACCTCCCCGACCTTAGCCGCAAGACGTCCTTCAGCTCTCCGACAAAGCTTTTCCGAGGGGTCTACACAAATGCAAAGGAGATGTGTTTCGACAACAAAAACAATTGTTACATTTATTAATGAATTTTCTAAATACCTGGAAAACTTGCTGAATACTCATAAGAGGTCCGTCTCCAGCTCTGTCCATCTTTTCTTGTTATTTCCTAAGTTATCATCATCCAGAAAGAGACATTAAATGACCGGTTGCACCTGAGGTTAATAGCGAGAGATTGAGAGAGCAGAAGAAGGAGATTTACTGCGTGCACACAATATGCACACGTACACCGCACTGTACACAGGCATGGATATCTAGCCTAGCGCTTTTAGATGAAAAGCAAAAGATGAAAAGCCCTCTATTGTTTGAGGCTTTATAGCGGCCCTATGCTAATCATAAATATAGAGAGGATCATAACTTTAACTACTCTTAAATCGATTGATTAATTCGCATACATACAACAATATAACAAATTAAGTCAGCTTGAACAGGACAACACACGAAAGCTCGAGAACTTATTTACAGTGGGGTCCCCGACATTCATTCAAAATCATGTACAAAATGAATAAGTTGAAATCGTATTATTTACAGACAGATAATAATAATAATAACAATAGATAAATGATATGAAGAATAATAGGAAGATAAACAAAGAAAAAGAAGAAGAAGAAAAAGAGGAGGAGGAGGAGGAGGAAAAGGAGGAGGAAGAAGAGGAAAATGATGATGAATATGTTGAAGTTCTATAACGTACAAAAAACATAAGTATATACAAGATTAAAATGTATGAACCAGCAGAAGAGAAAAAAAAGACAAAAGAAATCTGTATTCAGGCTATTTCAATCATATAACATGTCATTCGCTTCTCTCCTCAGACTCTCAAGTCTTAGGTGTTCCTTTTCCTTCATCATTAGGAAGTGAATTCCAATTTTTTATGGTAATGTAAAACGAACTTCCAATACAACCCAACCCAACCCAACTCAATTCAACCCAACCAGGCCAGGGTAAATCAAAATGAATAAAAAAAATAGTGAATAGTTCATGTTGATTCGTGGATATCTACCCCCGCCCCCTTGTTATTCATGGTACGCGTCTATGCTTCTTTCCTCCCTTTGAAAGCACCCCCTATCAATCAATCTATCAATCTATCTTGGAGACCCCCCCCCCCCCCTTTACTCCGGAACACAGCTCAATGTACCACCCTACCTATGATATTCAAGATATTTTATAACCCTCTTTCCCAGGAGTCCAAAGAGAGACATAGAGAGAGAGAGAGAGAGAGAGAGAGAGAGAGAGAGGAAAAAAAAAGCACACCTCTTAATATTTTATAACCTCATTTTTACATTTTTCAGCAATCCAAAGAGAGAGAAGGAGAAAAACACCCCTTTTAAAGAAATCTGCAAGTGAAAAGTCAAATACACCTCCTTTTTTAAACAATCCTCGGGCCGGACTTTGTCGCGCGAAAAATGCCCCTTTACCGGAGATTTTGGGAACACGGAGTGGGGGTGGGGGGGGGGGGGGGGGGTAGCCAAGATCTATCCATGCGTTTCATGAATTTTACTTATCTATAAGAAGAGGTTATGATGTGAAAGAGTTTTATGGGGGGGAAAAGGAAATGTTGTTGCCTTTATTAGCATCATGCAACCTAAACTTAAACTAGTAACATTGTTTTATCTCTCCGGTTTTTAATTTTGTTTTCTCTCGCTTATTTTTTACGATATGTACGTGCATAGTCAATTTTTGTAATGGGGTACATGTCACAGAGTTTTTACTTTAGGAGAGCGCCATCTTCTTCTAAAAAACTTTTAATCCTAGTCCGTTTCTTATACTAAAAGAAAGGGGGAAAACGATGTGTATACTAATATTAGTATTACGTGGCCTGTGTGGATTCTTATTTTAACCACTTCAAGACATGAACCATTATAACGATACAAATGTCCCATATTTTATTTGAAACATCTGATGAGAAAGAGAGAGGGAGAGAGAGCGAGAGAGAGAGAGAGAGAGAGAGAGAAGGGGGAAATGAGAGAGAGAGAGAGAGAGAGAGAGAGAGAGAGAGAGAGAGGGAGGGAGAGAGCGAGAGCTGGGGGGGGGGGGGGGTTAGAGGGGGGGGGGTTGGAAATTGGGTGAGGAAATGGGAAAGACGAGACAGCAAAGAAAAAATGAAGACAGGATTGAAAAGCTAGAGCAGAGAGAGAAGGGCAAGGAAAGGTAAAGAGTGCGAGAGAGAGGGATTTTTAAATATAATTATTGTATTTTTTATTTATGAATATATTATTATCTTCTTTTTACGGGGGGGGGGGGGTAGGAAAGCCCAGAAAAAGGACAGAGATAGAGAAGGAGATACCCGGGCTATGAGAGTTAAGTTGCCCCCCCCCCCGGCCCCCCTCTCCTGTATCTCTTTCCTTCCCCCTCCCCCTCTTTCTCAGGCTCTCTCTCCCTCACTCTTTCTCTTTCACACTCCCTCTTTGTCTGTCTGTCTGTCTCTCTCTCTCTCCTCCTCTCTCTCTCCCTCCCCTCCTTCTCTCTCTGGCACCCCTTTGCCTCCCCCTCTTCTCTTTTTTTCCTTGATCTATAGAATAAATCAAATAATATTGAAGGGACAATAGCCTCATTGCCATGACTTGTGAGCGAAATGATCTAGTTTCAAATAAAACCTATATAATTATTACTTAGCTCAGAGCTGTGGATGATTGGCAGCTCTAAAACACAGGATATATACAGGTTCTAAAGATCAAGATTATAGTAAACACGGGTCAAGGTAGACTAACAACTGAAGCCTTTGAAAAGTAAACAGAATAATGAACAATTATTATGCCACAGTATCGTGACCTATATAACTGTGTTATAATCAATCATTTTAGCAATTAACCTATATTTTCTTTTCTTTTGTCAATAGATATTAGTTGTAGGTAATGGCATTGGAAATATGAAATATTCACTTCTGAATATTATTTTAAATTATGCGCAATGTGCAATTTATAAAGGTTACGTTAAGAAGATTGTTAATGGTTCTGTTTATTACCCACATACTTTGTTTATTGAATTCAAGTCATTGCTAAGATTATTTTTAAGATATGAATGTTTTATCAAAGAAAATAATACTAAGCTGGAAGCATTGTTGAATATACTTTAATATTTAGCCTTTGTTATGTTTCACTCAATCATTGAGTTATTAATGTAAATATGTATCGAAATTACGGAAATAAAAACCTCGCTTGAGGATAAGAGGAAAAAAAATCAACCTATATTAACCAATATTCATCAATCAATCAGCCAGTCTACCAGACTAATCAATTTAATCTATCTTTCTATCAATCAATCAATCAACCAATCATCTACTAATGCAATTATAAACAATAAATCATTCTAATAACCCCAAATTAAATGTTCAATTAATCAGTTAATCATTCAACAAGTCAGTTTATATACCCTGTATTGTTGTCGTTTTTATTTTTGTTGCATTACCGGTAATACATAAACAGGGGGTGTTTCACAAAACTTAACTCCAAGTTGGACTTAAACATTATGGAATGCAATTTGTAGCCTTAAAATAAACATATTCAAAGGCAAAAATTCAATTATTTTAGACTTTTCATAAATTCCTTATTAATAATAATAATAATCATGAGATTTATATAGCGCCATTATCCATTTAAATTAAATGCTCAAGGCGCTTCAAAATATTAGGGAACACATTAAGTCATTGACAATATTTTATGCCTTTTAAAATAACTTTTATAATTTGTTTTCAAAGATACCAACGGCTTTCCATATTTTAATGTTAAGTCCAACTTAGCAATAAGTTCAACTTAGGATCTTTGTGAAACACCCCCCCCCCCCCCAGAAAGGCCCGGGCCAAAAGTTGGATTCGAATCTTCAATCCTTGGATTGGGGGTAAAGTAAATGAACCACTATTTCACGAGGCTTGCATTGGAACTGGCGGTATCATGAACAAATACTTACAAGCCTATTATAATATTTGTTTGATATCATTCTCAATTCAAATGCAAGTTGGTTAGACCTCCTTCTTAAGAAAAAGAAATTAACAAGTATATCTCACATCGCTGTAGACGATAATCATTGACAATACATTCCTCGCTATACCCAAACAAAAATACCATAACACATGGATGAATTACGATATAGTTACTTTTTAATAATGTATGTTAAGTACCAAAATATTATCATTATACAGCTTTTCAGTAAACTGTTACTAAACACTTATTTCAACTTAAAAACTGAAATGTATAATGACGCAAAATATATTGATTCTGATCATGCATTTGACCGAAAGAATTGTTATTATAAAAATATTTAATTTCATATAAAATATAAGAAAAATATGGATATTTACTCTTTACTCATTTACTCTCGGGTAGGAAATTAAAGGAGAATGATGAAGGAAATATTCGTATGCAAACGTTATTGGAAATGTTTGACATCATGTAGGAATATTATAACATACATTGGAAGGCTTAAGTTATCATACTGTTATGAAAATGTTTATCCAAAGTACAATAGACATAATAATAACTCAATATAATGTACTTGTATAATGTTTATGTACTAACCCCGTGTTTCTTGCATAGAACATTCATATTGAGTAACATGTAGAAAAATCATGTGCATAATCGCGTTATAGCCTTTTGTCAATCTCAGTAAATTTCTCTGGGATAGGTAATAAAATTAAAGGGTGCATTACGAAAACTGCAAAAACTTGCTTTGGCTTTACTCATATGTATTATGATCTATAGTTCAAATTGTTTTAAACCGAACATGATATTTGATGATGATTATTGTTGTGATTCATAAATTGTTATACCTCACCAGTTTATTCTTATCATTTCTGTAAAGTCACATGGATTGGAAAAGAAGACCTTCGGGTTATAGTCATTAAGTTAATCTTTTTCTTTTCCCGGCATCCATGTGACTCTTTTCAAAATGCACTCTTGTTTTGTATTCACTGATTTTTCTTTGTCTTTGCCAAATAAATTATAATAATAGTTATAATAATATTTTGAGACTTACACAAAAATAACATAAAACATTAAGAGTCATATCCTTCAATTTCATATGACGTTCAAAAAGCATTTAGATATAATAATAATGATAAAAGGCACGTTATTTGTATCGTGCAAGAATATTGCTTCAGCCTGGCTACCCTTACAAAAAAAAAAAGAGTACAAAACTGCATTTTGAGGAGTCTCTTCCTAAACGCCCGCCTGGGTCGAGAATGGAAAATGTTAATATTTTGCCAGATGAAGTTAGTACTAAGGCAGGGATTTGAACCCCGAACCCTGTGATCCACAGTCCCTGCGCTGATTTATCCTTTACAAGCACATCCGAAAATTGTCAAAAGAATATATCTTATATCAGAAAAAACGATGAAAATCATTTCATCGACTGAAAATCAATCTGTTTACCTGTTTACCAAACTGTATATTCATAACATCTTTGTGAATGACTTAGCATGTTGAATTTAAGTGCACATCAAGATTGTAAAAGTCTATCATTGTTACGAACATCAGCAAGATCAACGTATTGCAGTATTTTCATTGCTTATAACATGTACAAAGTGACACTTCATTTTTAGGTATATTTTTTTCTTTCTTTTTCATTTTGCTAATACATTATTTTTCTCTAGCCGCTAATCATTTTATAAACAATTAGAGGGATACGGTAGACGCGCATTATACTACAGCGTCTTCATAATTATAAGCATTCCACATATTGTATAAAGATATAGACCGGTAGTGGTAAAATTGCGGTTCAAGGGTTTTGGGTGCAAAATATCCATTCACTATTGTTTAAATATTGCCTTCAGATGGCAATACTTCAACCTAAATTCGCAAAAAAGCAGAATATATGCCCAAATGCTCAATGTTGAAGTGCATTCGTGATATATCCAGGCCGGATCAATATGATAATTTACCAAATATATCAATTAATAGGCGGTTTCCGGCAAAATTTGTATCATCACGTTTTAGTCCAAACATATCTTTCACATGATTGGTAATAAGAGCTTCCATTTCATTTTTTGAGAGGGGGGGGGGGGGTGTTTCCAAAACTGGTCTATACCTTTAAGACCCGTTGCATACGAGGTCTCATTTTGCTGTCGTACTGCTGCGTCAGCAACTGGCGCGTTTTTTGACGCGCCTTTGAGAGAGATATCTTACAAGCACTGAATGCAAAATGAAAAGTGTAATATTGCGTTGACTTATTGGCGCATGCTATATTAGCGCTCTATTATTAGCGCATGTAATGACGCAATCGAAATTGACGCACCGTGTACAACAATAATCACTCGCTTGCATACAAACTTCAGCCTTTGAATGAGTATATAATATAAGGTACAATGGATTGTCATTTAGCTATAAGAGGTACGTGCACGTATGCCAGTTTACCCCGACAGTTAACTTTATATTTCAAAGACATTACAAAACAAACAAGTAATTCAGCCTAATTGCATTTTGTAGACACCAATGTAAAGAGAGAAAAATACAGGAAGAAATATTCATGCCTTCTACGCTCTAGTTTCTATACGGAGGTATACAATTCTCCTTATGACAAGAATTATTACCATCAACGAAAAAGAACTAATATAAACATTATATATTAACAACAGTCTAGGGATCAGTTTTAAATTTCGTAGTATGTAACAGAGTGAGAAAATGAATCTTCGCAACGATATGGCTATACAATATAATTCAATAATTTTCATACCTTTGAACATTTCGAAATTATGCAAAAATTCGTATCAAAATACACTTTAAACAAAATATAAAGAAACAAGATGAAGACAAAATCTACATAATAAATTTTGATCATTTTGATGAAAAATATTAACAATGCAATTTTATAGACAGCGATATAGGTTATTTCAATATTCACATTAACCATTATAATTATAATGGAAGCACTACTGTATAGACCTACATGTGCGGCTCTCACGAGACCAAAGGCCTGCGAGACTAATAATATTCTTGTGAGCCTTCTACGTATTCAGCGACTATCTTATTCTTTATTTTCTCGTTTATTTCTTTGATTTTCTATCTTTAAGTATCATATGCAATTTCTTATTGTAATTATATAGGCCTTTCTTTGTTTTCCTCTATCTACCCCCTTCTCTCTCTATATATATTTCCTTACGTAATCCATTGGTTTTTCCAATGTTCATGAACGCAATTTATCTCCCCTAAAATTTCTTGCATGGACCTCTCGGAGCTCTTTGTCTCGTGTGCTATCGGTCTCGTGTGCTATCGGTCTCGTAGGCTGTCGATCACGTGGCCTGCAGGCCTCTTATAGAATGCCGGTCTCGCGGGCTGTCAGTCTCGTAACTTGTTCATTGAAGGAGATTACCATCCCCCTTCCTTCGTAAAACAAGAACAACACAAAATGTAAATGAATTCTTTGCGTTCTGCGTTTCTTTTCAAAGTGAGGAGCTACTGTAGTTATACTCCAGTTTCATCAACGAGACCGATATCAGTCCGAGCGTGGAATCCGTTACCCCTAATGGCCCAAAATTGGTCGCTTTGGAGCAAAGAGAAATAATAAAAAATTGCATATATCTCAATGGTTTGGAGTCGGTTTGGCGATGTGTCCGAAGTATTACTCACACATACAAACTTCGGCAAATAGATGTTTAAGTAAACGCGATGACAGTTAATAAGATGATGACAGTTAATAAGATGATGATATTGAAGCTCACAAACACCAAAAATGGACATCAATAACATTGACGTAGGACTAGAATGTCGTGTCGATGACAACAACCACGACGAAGATGATGAAAGCGTTGTCGATGACGGCAATGATCACCACTCACTCTATCGTCAATATACACTTATTCGCTGGCAAGAATAGTCAAGTCGATGTCGTCGTCCCGCTGCTGTTATACAATGCTGTCGTCGGGAGCAGCGACCGTCTTTGTCGATGTCGGCCCCTGGTCGTCTTCTGGGGTTTCCTTCCTTGTAACGACGCCATTTTGATCGATGGCCATCTTGTAGAGGATTTTTCTATAAAAAGAAATGGAAATGGAAAACGTAAAAAGAAAAATTAGCAACGATCTTTGCATTGATATATAAAAAGGGGTCACATCAATTATTATCTGTCTATATTAGCTACATTGCAAAAGGACCATATCACTATTAAAGCACAATTTAAAAAAAAATATATTTAAAAAAATCTAACTTCACATGGTCAAGGGAAAAATCGTCATACGTTTATAGAATAGTTTAATACTATATCCCTCTTTTCCACAATAATTCAATTTCAGTGCTGTATTTGATAATATCCTTGTGATGTATAATCTATGCTCCATAAAAGTTAACTGTATATCTTAAAGTGAACTTTGTCTTACAAAGCCATCACAGGCTTGTTACAGTTCTCCTATTTTTTCATTTTATATAAATTGTTTTTATTTCATATAATTTTAAACATCACAGATTTCCATCTTAAGAGATGCTCAAGGTGCCCACAAATACATTTAATTCATAAGCCCCTTAGTCATGTAAGTAAACCAATATAAATATTAGTAGTCAATTAACTACAAGCTTAAATCTAAGAAGGAAAACTTTAATTATTGTAACCAGCAAGCATTACAGGTGAGTCTTGCGTACGGCTTGGAAGGTTTAAAGGTTATTGACTCTTTGAAAAGAAAAGGATAATTTATTCGACAGAGAGGGAGCTGCTGATACCACCCCACCTTCTTTTAAAGGTATAGACCAGTTTTGGAAAATGGAAACGCCCCCTCTCGAAAAACGAAATGGAAGCTCTTATTACCAATCATGTGAAATAATATGTTTCGACTAATAGTAATACGTGATGATACAAAATTTTCCGGGAAACCGCCTACTATAATTGATATATTATTATATATATCTGTCCGAACTGGATAGATATCGCGTAGTCCTGCATATACATTTTTCTCTGAAAAGTGCTGGTAACTTTACCGAGACTGGGCCAAATTTCTTATCATTTTGATGATTCCAGAACCTTGCAGTACACACCAATACTTATATGCTAGATGATCAACCTTTTCTGATCAATTCCACACCGTTTCTTCCACAATGCAATCGCATGACCGAAACTGGTCTATACCTTTAAGCCTAATCACTAAATGAAGAACGACATGGAATCCCCCCCCCCTCCACATATTCATGTGAATAACACGTCTCTAATAGGGTCTCTATACTAAAAAAAATCCATACTAAAAGGGGCAATGTGATCACGAATTAGTGAGTGTAGCGTGGAAAACCATGACTAAAATCTGCCGAAATATCAAGAGCTAGATAAATACAACTGCCAAGCACTACAGAATAGGGAGATATATTCATAGTACAGTTTAAACAAACCGAATGCTTCCCATTCTTAAGCAAATGGTACTTAAAGCAGGATTAAAGGGGCTCATATTGCTCATAAATCTAAGTTCGAGGACTTATGGTATAGGCACCTCACTGTAAAACGTAGTAATTTAAAACTTTTTTATTTAGGGGGGGGGGGGGGTGTCCAAGACTACTTTGGCTCATGAGGGTTTCGAAAAAACGGCCCCAGATGGAAATTTCTCATGTTGTTGTTAACGTTGGTCTACAGAAAGTAACTTCACTCCTTTCTTTTATAATTCCTATTACTTATTACGTATCGCTGTACGTAGCAATTCTACATAGAATTTTAATCATATAACGATTTTTCCCATTTGGTTTCGAGTCGATACTGTCGGCACATGTAGTAAATAATACAAATGTGATCCCCAATGTGCCCCTGATTCCTGGACTAGAAGCAGTTAAGCCCCCAAAAGGATACCTGAAAATGATATGTTTTTGTTTGGTCAAAGAAACTCATCTGTGCCCCCATGTTTATCCCGGATCCGCTATTGCAGTTACTAAAACTGTACAATTTAAATATCATTTACAAGAATAGTCTATCAGATCCTGTTTTCAAACAAGTCTTTTCTTTTTGTCCGAATAGATGATCTGTGACACCAGTCCGACCGCAAAAACCAACGGCAAACCGACCGATTTAAAAAAAAAAAAAAATTCAGTGGGGGTCACGCCATTCTCTTTTTCGGTCTGTAGTCAGTCTGGTGTTGGTCTCGTGGGGGCGACTGTGGTATTTGCCTCGCATTCTGGTCGACCAGCTAGACAAAAATGATTCCAATAATAATACAAGTTCAGATATGATACAAGGCTACTGTGGTTGTTTTGAGGGAGAGAATCATAATGGCACAGTCTATTGTCCATAAAGTATGGACAAAGCTGTTATAGAGACAGCAACTAGACAACGACTTTTACAGGTAAACTAAATGGGAAAAGAATCTTAATACGTCGAATAACGCCAAGTGGAATTTAGACAAACATGATTCCAATAGTAATTTAAGTTCAGATATGATACAAGGTTACCGTGGTTGTTTTGAGGGAGAGAATCATCGTTGCGCAGTATATTGTCCATAAATAAAAGTAGAATGGGGAAAAAAAACTGTTATCAGGACAGCAACTATATAAGTCTTGATACGACTTTTATAATTAAACTAAATGGGGACAGAATCTCAATACGTCGAAAGAGGGGCAAGAGGAATTAATAGACTTATATCATTGATTGTTAGATATCACAGTTCTATACATCACTAGTAAATGATAAAATCTCTTTTATCACAAAACGTAAGATATAAAGCAACTTGATGCCTATACTTTACTTTTTAAATTTCTAAATTTCTTTCATCAAAATCGGAAATTAGCATATGATGTAATTGTACATGAATAAACTGTATACTAACTAATGGCCTATAGAGAATATTGTGCCCTCTCAGAAAGCTTTTATTTACATTCGACACTGAACTAATGATATATCCATTTGTTTGCTCGAATATTATATAGCGTGCGAAAAGGTAACACACTTCTTTTTCTTGTCCAGTTACACAAATAAGTTATTCTTCTCATGACAAATGAACTGACATTTCAAGATTAATCGGGGGGGGGGGGGGGTTCACTCCTAACATGACTGGCTATATACGCACCCGCGTCTAAAAAAGCTTCGAAATGGTTTTCAGCTATATACGGCGTCGTCGACGTTTTCCTTAAAAAGGGGGTGTATTTCAAGCACTAATCGCACAAAAACCGAAAAAGGTACCTTTTCAGGTTCACAGGTTTTGACCCATGTGCGACACTTACGCCTTTAGGGTCACTTCAGAAAAGGTGCGATACGCCATTAGGGTCCATTTCAGAGGTTGATGGACACGGGTGGGTAGCACTTGTGTCTGAGAGTGACCCCCCCCCCCCCCGGAGATAAACCCTTTAACCATTGAACAAATACTTAATGCCACTCCTATATTTTCCCCCAATTCAATCTTAGTTACTTTTTTCTGCGCTACAAAAAATGTAGACAATGATATTTTCATCCAAGTGCATCTTTGCATAAAATCAGCTCCGTTGTAAAAGATTAAATTATGTTTGTAAAACGTGAACTGAATATGGTTTTGCCGATTCGCTGCATGATTCTACAGTACATGATGGTTGTTTGCGTGAGAAAATGAGCTTGTTTGAACTGTGCATTATTATGCCCGGTCTATAAACCCCGCTGACTTCATATTGTATCTGTTTATATAGGCAGACGTGACTGAACAAATCATTTAAAATGCATTGGAATTTGGTAATGAAAAATACAGAGTAATGACGTCAAACATTTGCTAATACAACATTCTTCTCAAAAAAAGGTGCGCGGCATGGAAATGTCACACACCAAAACAAGGTCATTTTGGCTAAGTGAAAACCATTACTGAATTTCAGGAGACATTTGATTTTCTTCTGCATTCATGAAAGTTTACAGTTTCGATAACAATAATATGAAATACAATAAATATTTTACTGGCAATGAAACATAAATTAATTCTACCTTGAGTATTCTGATAATAACATCGTTTTAACTTTGGCCTTAAATGAGTAGAGGGAGCAACATGAATTAATAGATTCTGGGAGAGAGTTCCATAGGTCAGGATCATGGTGTCTTATGGATCTATGGGCAATAAGTAATTTCGGGTTTATTAGATGAAAATTTGAGGAATTGCAGGTAGGGTAAGAGTGAATAGCTTTATTCATAGTGTAAAAGTTTTGAAAGGTGGTTATGGCTATTTGGATAAAAGGAAATTATTTGTACTAGATGGATATTGTTGATGTTGTTGTTAATGTTGGTCTACAGAAGGTCATTTCTCTTATACCTTTCTTTTTATAATTCCTATGCTTCTTGCGTATTGCTGCACGTAGCAATTCTACATAGAGTAAGAGTGAATATCTTTATTCATAGTGTAAAAGTTTTGAAAGGTGGTTATGGCTATTTGGATAAAAGGAAATGATTAGACGTGATAAAAGGCAGTCATTCGGCCTCACGTTCATTAAACCACTGACAAAGGGTTAACACTGAAATAAAATGCCGAACAAAAACCAAAACCATTTCCGTTTCAGCGTCTATTCTGAGCCACAGGGGCGTTAACTCTGTTGTAAAGCATAATTATGATCGTTTACATCGTTGTGGATCGAAACAGAATATACGAGCTTTCATTTACAATAGAGGTAGGATGCGACCGTCATTGTTGGTCAACCAGTCTTTGAGCGTCAAGTAATGCCTGGCTGGAATGCTCCACAGGGAGTGGAGATTGTGCACACAGTGTATGCGGGAAAGTATTGAATCCAATGACCGGGGTAATAGTATATTTGTAAAGTGCTTAGAGACATTGTATCAAGCGCTATATAAAAGCTAAATATTATTTAAATTATTTTATATAAAACGATATTGCCATTAAAATACGAGAATGACACACACAATGGTAAATTTAGATAATCAATATTCAAGACAAGGATATAGATTGTAATCATTGTAACGTAGGAACACAATCACTACAGTGAATAACAATACAATGCCTTTACTTGATATTAAGCAACACATAACGATATAGTTGAAATCAATTGGTCGATGGCCTGTAATAATAATAATACTCAGTTCTTTTATAGCGCATAACACATTACAGGATGTCATGTCCCTATGCACTTCAAATAGAAAAGATAGGGTTACAAGAAAAAGTCATACCAATTAGAAAATTCACTTAGAAGCAAGGAAGTACATGTAGTGTTGGACGCTGAGTTCATGAGTGTACACTTTTAACATTGAATAAATACGTTTTATTACGTATTTATTGCGCCTGTAATATAATTATGATTTCGTCCTGTATATAGCTGGCAATAGATCGCAGAGACTTCATACAATCTGGAATGTCAATATATATCCAATGCAAATTATGTTGGAATGACCTAATACGTCATTGTGATGTTAGCACAAACTAAAAGGTGACTGCAAAGGCTTTTGAAACTTCCTTGGGTAGATTTTTCGAAAGTCTTTGCTATCATTTGAATTATGGTCCCATTGTATGGGGTATGTTTTATTTGGGTACCGTCGACTCCCAATAAATATCAAGTCCCCATTGCATGTTACCAGTGTCGTAGTCGAGATCGAAGGGTCCCCAGACCAAGAACAGTCATGACAGTATGAAACTTTTGATTACTTTTGAACTTCAATGCCCAACAGTGTCAATTTTCAAAAGAAAGCTTAAGCATTATCTTGTAAATGAATATGTGTAACTAGAATTTTTTTTACATAAATGTCTTTCTTGATTTGTTTGGATGTATTTGTCTGGTTTATTTCTATATGTTGATGTTTGCGTCATTTTAATCTTTGTATTTTTATCTTGTTTTAAGATATTTAAGAAACTTTTTTATGTAAATGTTATTATCTTTAGGAATAACCTTTATAGGCCAATGGCCTCTCTCTTCCCCATCACATTATGATTTCAATTGAAGATGTTTCATTTTAACATTTATTATTGTATATATGCATATAAATTGTACTTGTGTTTTTTTAAAATCAGATCTGGAAATAAAAATTTGAACTTGAACATTCAATCTGCATTATGTCTCGTAGTCAACACCAAACCCGAGACACCCAGATCCGAGGAATGTACTGGGCTCGCTGCTTTACATCGTCGGCAACATTGTGAGCCTGGGTCAAAGTTCAATACATTAAAACTCGAGATCTATGTAGACTGGTCTCGCTGCTATACAACATTGGTAACATTATGCTCCTATCGTTGGTGGAGCAAAGGTCGAGCCATTAAGGAGCAATGGCACCCCTCACCTTTTCCTCTCTACCCCCTCTACTTCCTTTCAGTCGTGAGTGGGGGGGGGGGGGGGGGGGAGGGGACATGCTCACTTGTTCACTTCGAAGATACCCTGAGTGCCACGGTGCTTTTAATGTTCGAACATTCACGATAAAAGGTGTGGTGCCATGAGAGAGGACATAGGGTGTATAGGGTGTGGTGGGAAAGTGACGCAGAATGGTGCCAACTTACTATTATTATTATTAGACAAAATTCTTTCTTTTTATCAATGGTTAATTTTCCTTTCTCGTTTTAACAATCTGGAATATCAAACGTAGGCCCATTCAAGTTTGCAGACTTTATTGTATGCGAGACCAATCGGCATGCGAAAGAATACAATGTATGACGTCTTCGAGTATTTGCTTTCGAGCTCCGCCCGAATTCCTTTATATCAAAGAAGTTTCTGCAAGTTAAAGATAAACTTGAGTTCTGGTAAAAAAAGATAATGAATTCTAACATAATCAAACGAAACTTACACTGAATATTCAAGATTACAAACAATTGTCATTTGCCAAACAATTTTGGTAGAAAATGTATACTGGCTGAGTAATGAGCATCAAAAGATAAGGAAATCAGTAGCCCCGACACTATTTGAGTAGTCCCATATACATCTTTCTGTGTACAGTGCTTGTTACTTTACCAAGACTGGGCCAAATTGATTATGATTTTGATGACTCCAGAACCTTGCATTACACACCAATATTTACATGCTACATGATCAACTTGTTCTGATCCATTCCGCACCTTTTCTTTCACAATGCATGACCAGAACTCAACAATATCTTTAACCGGATATGGCATTATTTTGGGGCGTTCCCATTCTATGATAGTTTCAGAAATTACATGTGGCTGTGGAATATAATATCGACGATCCTAATATGAGGAACAAAGAGAAAAGAGGGCAAGGTCGTTTTCATTTAGAAGTATCCGCACGTACATATACGGTTTTAAGATTCATTCATAATCTTGTTATTGTGTGTAATTGGGTTTTACAGACGTGTATATCATTCAGACTATTTCGACTATTCGACTATTTGCGAACGACCTTTGACGTCACCATCTGGAAAACGTGACTTAATTTCGAATCTGGGTTCAACCGACCTATAACGTTACCATCCGAAAGACGTGACTTAACTTCGAATCGGGGTTCGACTGACCATTAATGCCACCATCCGAAAGGTGTTACTTAATTTCGAACCTGGATTCGATCAGAGCCACTTTGAAGGCAAAGACTATGAAGACAGAGAGAAACATCATATTGTAGACAGTTATCCTAGACTACTTGTTTGTAACTCAAGTACGTGTTCTTGGTTGTTGATGAATAACTACTATATGTGTTGTGGTCTATAGTGGATAAGCCGCCGGACTGTAAACCACAGGGTACGGGGTTCGAATCCCTGCCCGCGCACTAAGCTCCTTTGACAAGACATTAATCTACATTTGCCACACTCGACCCAGGTTAGGTAAATGGGAACCTGGCAATTCCTTAAAATGCTAGAGTGCCAAATGGCAGCTACACGTATGTGTCTGACAGACATGAGCGCTAGACCAGAACCATTTTTATTTTCAATTAAAAAAATGTACAGGCTTCATTAAACAAACTATCATACAGGGCCATCGTCAAGGCATGAGATAATAAGGTAACAAACAGAAGCATAAACTTATATCGAAAAAAAATTTATCAAGATTTGCCAACCATGTACCACTGCACTTAATCCAAACCAACCAACCGTTGCGTTTATTCTGAGTGAAATATGTAGCCAATTTGTTTACTTCTACTCGGAATCTACTAAATCAATTTAGTTCTGAAGGCCATTAAAAAGGTGGGTTATTGTTGAAGCAAGCTAAAGAACGATAAAGTTGCAGTAAGGTAAAGTGAAAAGGACATAGTAAGAGCATGCCAATGTAAATTGCAATGGTATTACAATTCAATTCATTTCCATAAAAATCACATTTCAAAAACACATACATTTTCAACAAGGTACTGTAAATAACATGCAAAATCTGTCACTAGAATTTACATAAGTACATTAACATATCAAACAATAATGGGAAAAGGGTAGTTATAAAAACCCAAATAAATGAGTTTGTCGAGATAGCTCCCCCAAAATAATTAAACAAAATGTGATGAACATAATAAAGATTTGAAATTACATAAACTTGTTTTGCCCCAAAGAAAACTCGTATAACAACAGATAAAAAAAGGTTGAAAAAAAGAAGAAGAAAAAAAACAACAACAAAAAACAGGCCCTACACATACACACACATAAAGTGGAAAAGTATTCTACACAAAATCATATGTGATTAGATGCTGCTTTACACCTCTTTCAATACAACATGATAATAATTAATATTTTGTTATAATATAAATTGCACTAAAAATACTTTTTGTATGCATACATGTAGCTCTTACAAGAGAAAATGAAATAAGAGCGGAAAAGGTTAGAGGTGCAGTTTAAGAGGATAACATGATAAGTTGGAGCTGTAGTAGTAATGGTGGTGGTGAATTAGCATGTAACAGAAACTTCTGTTAGGTACTACTGTAGTACAGTGTAATATCACTCTAAGAATTCTTATTTTCTCAATCGTTATTGGTAAAGGGCGAGTCCACTCCAAAAATAACTTACTTTCAATGGAAGGAGAAAAATCAGACACACCCAACAAAACAAGTTTGAGCAAAATCGAATAACTAATAAGAAAATTATGAATTTGTAATGACATGAACAACTTTGAAAATCAAAGACATACCGGCAACTCACTCACGAGTCTGTGACGTCATTGCCTCACTATCCACTAATTGTTTTCTTTATATTGATAATATAGATTTCCTATTTCCCCCTAAGAATCTTATTTCTTCACACCAGCATCCAAGTTAGATTGATAGTAATATGTGTTTGTGTGGATGCAATAATAAAGTGCAATTTTTTTAGTTAAATCATGAAAAATGTGAATTTTGATGAACTATTTATATAAAAATCAATGATAATGAATATACAATATTCAGGAATAGTATCAATTCATCAAAGATCATAAAAGGTTTTGTGAAAAGTCATCTGTTAAAAGCAAATCATCTTTGGAGTGGACTTAGCCTTTAAGACTTATCATCATTAATATAAACATGGCTATCATATCAAGGGGCTATCAAAATCGTTTTTTTCGAGATTACTATTATAATCATTATCAAGTACATGTAGGAAGGAGGCACGAGTGAGGAGGAGGGGGAGGGGAGCAGGAGCAGAAAGAGGTAGAAGAGAAGAAGAAGAGGAGGGGAGGAGGAGTTGTACTTATTGTAGTAGTATAGTATAGTAGTGGTTGTGAAGTTGTAGTAGTAGTAGTAGTAGTAGTAGAAGTAGATGTAGTAGTAGTATGGTAGTAGTGAAGTAATCGTAGTAGCAGAGGTTATAGCCTTATTAGTTAGTGGTGGCGTTGGTAGTAATAGTAGTTATATCAGCAGCAGCAGCAGCAGTAGTAGTAGTACTAGTAGTGGTGAAGGTGAGGGTGGTGCAGTAGAAGTAGTCGTAGTAGTATAAATTAGAAGTAGAAGTATTGGTAGAAGTAGTAGTACATAGTAGCAGCAGCAGCAGTAGTAGTGAAAAGTAGTAAAAGGAGGAGGACAAGGAGTTTATATACAAACATAAAAATTATACAATATGTGAATATCATGAGTATTCCTACCTTGACAGTGTTGGGTAATCATTGATCATGAGCTGTTTGAGTTTCTCAGCATCCATTGTAACAAGGTTCTGCAGCTCACTGATTCTGCTCTCAAAAGATGCAGTCTTGTTCGGATCGGACTCGCTCGGCCTCCTCGGAGCGATTCCGGGGAATACCGATCCCGTCATCGAAGACGACTGCGATGCCGACGCTGAAGTCGGCGAGAAGGCGATGGGGAACTCATCTTCGCCCTCACCATACGCTGAGTCCTTGGAGTCCGTCCTACCCTGTGCGGATCTCCCATTCTGCCCTGCAGGAGGGCCACCAATTTGGAGCGGTTCCAGAGTTGGTGGGGGCCCTCTGAGCTTGGGAGGGGGGCCTCGTTTGGATGGTGGCCATGCATCGATCTTCATTTTACCAGGGACCTGCTTCTGCGACATATTGACGATATCCTGTCTTTCATCTACATCCTTGTCGGATGTTTTCCGAGCTGGGGTTGGCGTTACCTTGGTAGATGATGATGCCGATGAGGATGATGATGACGTGGTGGATGTAGGAGGATTTTTGTGTTTGCTCTTGGTTGATGACCTGCTACCAACACCGTCATTACTACCATCAGCAGGAGCAGAAGCACCACCAGGGCCACCACTATCATTTGGGGGAGCAGGAGCACCGCCAGGGCCAGCACTATCACTTGCAGGAGCACCACCACTGGTACCCGCCTCTAAAGATGGAGGTGGGCCATGCTTGCCCATAGCCTGTTGTCTCCTTTGCTTCAGCATCCGTTTCCTCTTCAGATCTTCAAAGGCTTCGATGTAAGCCTGAAGCTGCCAGTAAGTCAGTCCCTGAGCGTCCTCCGCCTTGTCGCACAGATAAGCATGAAGCACCAGGACCTGGTTGGCTGGTGAGGGGTCGTCCGTCATCTTACTGATAATCGCAAAGACCTGAGGATGCGTCAAAGACGCAACCCCGTATGTGATGTGATGCAGCGGGATGAAGAAGGTACATCCTTCCTTCTTAGGTTTCAAGAAAGGACCCGTCACTTCCCGACACATCATCCCGTCAACATTAAACGCCAGAAGTGTCTTTGGCAGTTTCTGCTTCACACGGAGTTTGCATAGCTGGTGAACGGGGTCCTCCACGGCCTGGCGCCCAAACTCGGCATCTGCCGGCATCCGCCCGAGATAGTGGACGATGAAGACAGGGTATTCATTCGAGCTTGTCATCACCATGCCCGACATGTCCTTAAATTTTCTCCTCTCCCGTTCCTTCCTGTCCGCTTCCTTTTTCTTCTGCATTCCCTTGTCCTCGACGATAGAATCATCCTTGCTTTGCGCGTCGACAGCGACGTCTGGCTTGTCCCTTCTGGAACTGACGTGAACGCTGTGACGTTTTGCCCTCCTCATTTCCGACGCCTTCTCCTTCTCATCTTTTTTCCTCGCCTCCTCCTCCAAGTCCACGCTCTTCTGTCTGTTGAATTTTTTCAGGAAAGACATGCTGCAAGCGTGATGTCACTGCATAAGCTTCAATCACTATTACACCAATTCAACGTTAACAAATCTCATCCGGACGCATATATCACATTACCAACGTGTGTATTCGCAAATGCAGATCATTCGTACAGCTAACATCGCAAAGTGTCTAAAACAGGTCTAGGCCAAGTGCCTTTTGGATCTGAAGTGACAAGTCCTGATCGACGTTCCCACGACCTTGGCTGTTCGACGCCGCACCAAAAGAAGCACAGTTTCTCCAAGTGCATAAAAACGTGCTGTACTGTTATATCGGTAAGGAAAGTTAGACTCTGCTAACTACATGTACAATGCATATTATATTGGCGTGTTTCTCGCTCTCTCTCCTTTATTGTTAGCATACAATAGGACCCCCACCTACGCAGAAAGTCAACAATGGAGCGCAGTAGAGCACAAAAAACAGTTCTGTCCGTGATATGAACACAGATCGGGCACTATAAGCATTAACCATAGCCCTGCAGGTACCGGCGTCTGTACAGTAGCTTCATGTTGGTCATAAATGAGCGCCAAACTTTCACCAAGAGTGTAAAGTGGTAGTTTAACAAGATTCAAACGTTCTAGATCAATTGATACGTTAATATAAAACGTACTTGTCAAAATACTACAATGTCCCTTCTCTTTTTCAAATCATATATCATAAGAATTGCATGTTATTATATACATATATTTTCATAAGTTCACGCGTTTCATTCGTCATCAAGGGGGCATATAAACGAGCATCAGGCTCTTAATGAGTCCGTTATCCAGTAGTCCAGGACTACTGATGCGTGACGTAAGGCCCCTATTGTAGTCTGACCGGTCTGAACAAGATCACTCGGATAAGCCTGCATTGTGATGGTATGACGAATTCGACCATCTTTTGAGAATAAGAAGGAGGTTTTTTTTGCAACTCCCCTTTTCAGCACGGTGATTCGGTGAATAGGAATAATGACCTCGGACGACAAAACCAACAACGCAGGAACAAAATCAGTATGATGAGTTCAACTGAAAGCTTTTACCTTCAATTTGAGAAATGGTCCTATGGTGTCTTTGAATGTGTATAGTGTCAAATTACCAGCACACAAATCAACGGCGCTCAATGACAAAGTCAACAGCACAAAAATAACCGTGTGATTAAAGTTCATGTCATTAGATATATAATGACAAAGTGGGAACCAGCATGAGCAAAGACATGTGACACACAACATTACATACATACAGACATAATATGTAAGCATGATAGGATAAAGTATATTACTGCGATGGAGGAGATTTTAAAAAGAGACTCAACACATTTAATTACAAACAAATTATATTGATGTAGTTATGTAACAATAATAGTTTATATCACTGAATTATATACATTTTTTTTTTGGTGGTTTCGTGCCTCAAGAATGAAAGGTGGTCTGGGGGTGTTTCACAAAGATCCTAAGTCAAACTTAACTCTAAGTTGGACTTAAATATTATGGAGAGCCATTTGTAGCCTTAAAATAAAATATGTTCAAAGCGAAAATTCAAGTATTTTAGACTTCTTATAAATTCCACATCAAGAACATGAATTCTCCTTGATAATAGAAAATTATGAATGATTTGAATCAACATTTTATGCCTCTTAAAAAAGCTTTTACAAAATAATTTCAAAGATGCTATCGGCTTTCCATAATTGTTAAGTCCAACTTAGAGTTAAGATCGACTTAGGATCTTTGTGAAACACCCCCCTGGTTGAATTACGGCCTTTGTTTAATAATTTTAGATGTAAGCTTTAATATGTCACATTGTCAAGCAATATAATTCAGGACAAATCAATTTTTACATAGTTAAAAAAATACAAAACTTGGTAAGCGTATAATTTAATTTGAAATTGTATAAATATATATAAATATAGTCAAACCTGCTTTAGTGACTGTCTACAAAGACCGCATCTTTTGTTTATCTTGATAATGATTTATCATTGAAACATGTACTAATTTAAAAAGGAACCTGTCTGCAAAGACCACTTTTTGTGTTTCCCTCGAGTGGTCGCTATAGACAGGTTCGACTGTATATATATATATATATATCCTTACGATGAGAGAATCTACTGGCAGAACATACACTTTCCATTTTGAACAGTGCATGGCGCCCTATGGCGTAGCGGTGAACCAGAAACTTTAGAGGGATATTGACATTATGAAGGGGCCGGCTATATAAATCTTATAATAAGAATAATTATTCTGATTATTACTGATACATGTATTATCATCATCATCATCGCTAGATTATTAGAGAGAGGGAGTGTTGCTTATCTAAACTGATTCCGAAAGGGCGTATAGTCACTTAATTGCTGATCCACAAACGTAATGCTATCAACAATCTTGTATTTGGATTACGAAAACATCCTTAACACTGACCTGGTTTCCTTTAGTAAATTATTTTGGTTTCTGATCTGATTTTGAAACAAGTGACTTTCTAGTAGACTGCTGGAGAAGTGTGAACTGGTCAATGCCATAAAAATAGACTACGTGTCTATAACATATATTACCACAAAGAATCTCTGATGCACAGGGCATTTCTCTCTTTGTAAGTTTTCAATTGTGATCGCTCTGCATGCTTACAGTGGACCGGTCAAGGGCGGCATGGCTGAAAGTAGACTTCAAGAAGACTGCCACTGTTCCACAAATATTTGTTTTTCTCTCCAATTAGATCCGCAAACTTGAAGATCACCCACGCATAAGATCCAAACAATAACGTGTTAAGCTGTCAACAAGTTGAAGGCCAAAAAGCCAGGATACAACAAAAAGAATCATGCAAACATCTGCACAGCGGAAGAATATTTTATTTGTTAGAATGGGTACCAGATAAGTGCCCTTTTTTAGCCGATTTATATCATGATCATGGTTATAATGTTTGAGCCGATCAGGAGCGGCGCGGCGAAACGGACAGGAGCGATATCAATAATAAAAGAAAGCTATCTGTATCATTATACATAATTTATGTATCATTGTCAATATGGGCAGTGTTTCTTCTGTACATCTTCTTCTTATTATCTTTGGTTATTTAAAATACTAAGCGCACATATTGTGGGAATAGCCCCCGACCTACTCCAATAATATGCTATGTACTCCATTGGTCCATATATTTTGATTGAATTATATTAGATATTTACAAAAACACTTGCAGAGATCGTCGATGTATTAAGTGCTATAAAATCCCAGATTATTATGAATATTAACATTATCATTATCATTATTATCATCATCAGTATTATCATTATTACTATCATTATTATTATTGTTGTTATTTTTATCATCATCATCATCATCATCATCATCATCATCATCATCATCATTATAATTACATTATCATTATCATCATTATTATTATCATAATTATTTCGAAAATTATTATAATTATTATCGTTATTATTATCATCTCAGTATCATCGTTAATCACAAAACAATCGAAAAACATGTGGTATGCTAACCAATTTATGGTTAACCTCAGTCCATGGCAACCTTACACTTTACCCCGATATAGCAACGGAGTTTAAACACGCCATTCTCGAAATTATAGAGCACTTGTGGATCCAGACAGAGGAAGAGAGTGGGAGAGGGAGGAATAGAGAGAGAGAGAGAGAGAGAGAGAGGGAGGGATAGAGAGAGAGAGAGAGAAGGGGGGAGGGGGGGGGGGGTAGAGGAAATAGTCCCCGATTTATTTCACATTGATTTCATGGACGCGCGACTGACAGCATGAGGTGAAATATATTTACGGATGAACACCATCGAGGGTTTATTTATTTAAAAAACACATACTCCCACTTCATGACAAACAAAGAGTAAACCTTTAAAAACCATATCCGAACTGAAAAATGGAACAGATGAATTATACATCAACGGAAAGCTTATAAGCCGTAGGTTACGACAACATCAATTAAATGCCATTTTAGTTTCAGTCAGAGGAGTATCAGCTCTCTGAAAACTCAAAATCCAAAGCTTAGAAAATCGGAAATTGTCGACCCTAAAACTTGCTATCGACTTGAGGACATCATTTTATGTAAGGTACGCATATTCACAATGACTTTGCATTAATTAAGCACGGCTCATCGCCTCAGCTATATAGATGAACCGATGGAATTCACATGTTATGTCGTCCCTGTAACTTTGGCAAAGTTGACCCATGTTGACCCGTAATTTGGAGGGGTGTTGAAAATAAGGTTTTAATTTGCTTTTGTGCAATAATGAAAGGGTAATACTTTTTATTCCTTTATATCTGTATTAAACATTAATTCAGTTTTCCATTGATATCAAGTTTTATTTTCATCGGATAGGGCCTTTAACATTCACGGGACTCTCACGAATATAGCATATTGTTTGTCGGTTTGGTCGGTTGGTTTTATGACATCTTGTATTGAGTGTTGCTCTCGGCCTTCACCTTTGTTTCGTTTTGCTTTTACGTTTTTTAACCTTGTTGTTTTAACCTATTTTAAAATGGAAAATAAATGTATTTGACGAATGGTGTTTTTCAATAACTTGCAATATCATTGATATGAACACTCAAGAAACATGAATAGTAGAATCGAAATGTCGGAGCAATGCAAGTCTCTTTTTGGGCAGGAAACCGAAGAATGTTCGTAGTATCATCAGACTCGTCGTGCGACTGTCTATGATTTGAAACCGATTTGGTCTTTATCACTCCGAAAAGAAGGCTCACGATGGCAAAATTTCGGTTTTTAAATATTCATAATCATTGTTCTGCATCTCAATTAGAAAGATTAGATTTGTTTGAATTTCCAAAATAAACTTGGGATTGCATTTTTGTCGGATCCTACTATATGGGATAAGATGAACTTTCAGTCTACCGCACACTACATTTGACTACGATCCGATTTGGGACGAATTTGCGACGTCACTTGATATGGACGCAATCGCAATGATCGAGGATTCGAATAGTGCTGAATTGCTGTTCGGTCTACAACCAGTTCGTCTATTACCCAATTAATATATTCCCGTATGGTGTACGCCCAGCCCGTCTACTATCCGCATGCCATTGATTGGCCTAATAACCATTTCGTCTTCTCATCATTAATAATAATAATAACTATTTCTTATATGGCGCTTTTTCAGGAGGGCCCTATCAAAGCGCCTTACAGATATATATACTATTACCCCGGTCATCAGATTCAAGGCTTACCCGCACACAATGTATGCACATTTGGTCTAATTTCCATTTGGTCTAATCTTCAATAAGTCGGTCGGTCTAATTCCCAGTTTGTCTAATGCCCAATCCGTCTACTATCCATAAAGTCTAATAATCATTTGAGGATAAGTATTATTTATGATTAAATTATTGTTAGACCATATGGATAGATTAGATGTGCTCGGTGTACATTATATGGGAATAGACTTGGGTAGTAGACGAACTGGTTGTAGACCAAATGGCAATAAACCTTAATATTCATTCAATATTATTGATCAAATCTAAATTTCAAGGGTTTTTGATGCTTCATCCTCTTTGGAAGAGGAAAAGCTAAATCGACTCAGAATAAGGGAGTTTACAGATACAATCTGCACATGGGCAGATAAAGGTCATTTGTACCAAAAAGGTAAAATCCACAGAGATGAATACTGGATATGCGCTCATGAAAGTTATGTAACATTATTCATTTATGCACCAACGGTACATTCTATGATACGCAGTATTCTTTTCAAGAGGGCAAACAAAAGGTATTCATGAAGCACATCTAGGACTTTGGCAGTTATTATTCTAATATGCTCAAAGTGGCACTTCTCCATGTGTAAAGGATCTGTGGATATTTGGGGTCATTTGTACCATGTGCTATCTGTAAACTCCCTTATTGAAGTTGCTGACAGCTGATTAATAATACGATCCTCTACGATTTGAAGTCGATTTGGCTTTAATTCTCACCAAAAGATTTAAATGCACCACCTTTCGATTGTTAGTATTCTTATTTTTATATAAAACCTGAATACGGAGGGCGATATTTGTTTAGAGTCCATATTTCATAAATAAAATTACTATTCCTTCAAAAATCAGAACGCAGGATGATCGTAAAGTGTGCGGGAAAATTAAGATGGCGCCCTAGTCATTTAAATGTGATAACGTTCCACTCCTGTCAAATATTTTCATACCTGGCACTGGGTTCTGGGTATGACTTTTTACAAAAGTTTTCTACATTCAAAATGTGTTTAGGATCACAGTCTACATGCATTATTATTAAGACCTGATATTGTTCTTTATGTTATTGCAGACAAATGACTCAAATGAATATACTGACTGTCATTTATACGTGGATTAACATTCACGTTCATTTATTGATTTCGATGAAAGGTATAATATGTTTAGCACTGTGATAAGTAACGTGGATATCTTAATATTAGGAGCCGAAGACCACAATCAAAGCGGTAACGCCATTTCTTTATTTATCGAACTATTATGATCGCAAAGACTTTCGAGAATCAAAATCAAAATAAGGCAACAAAAATATTACATAATCCGAACTGTATTTCTATAGGCTGTTGATATTGCCTTCGAATTGACGCGTTACAAAAAAAGATATATTGTCCTCTTCGTTCATGCTATTATGACATGCGTTAATACTCCCAAGATTTCGACGGTTAAAACCTGGCCCATTTCAATGCCACGTGGCTTAGATAACTACGTTTACAAGTGAGATCAGAATTCTGATAAATTTTGCCGCTATTAGATCATGAATATTGGATAAGAGCAGGATTTATATATTTTTTTAAAAGTCACTGTTGTCCTCTAACGTTCAGCTCCACCACATGCATATAGCAGAATCACATGATGTTAACATCGATAAAACAATTATATTACAACAAGGTATGATACGAAATTAATTCGATCAATCCTTGCAACGCCCCATAAGTTTAAGAGCGAGAGAGAGAGAGAGAGAGAGAGAGAGAGAGAGAAACATGATTGAATATCAGAAACATAACCCATGATTGGTGTTGGTGGTCGAGAGTCTAGGCTGTTTTCATAGGCCAAGCTCGTTGAGGACATGGGTGCCAATGGCGCGCACGGCAGCGTGAATCTCGTCGTAGGTGTCTTGTATCTGGTCCTCAGGGAGAAGGAACCCGTACTCGCCCGTGTCACGGAGCTCCACCGTGTAAGAATACTTGGCCCCAAGCCCCCCTACAGTGTCGCCCCGATTTTCTAAGAAAGAGGCGTAGCCCCAATCCTTGCTCGAGCCTGCTGCGGGGTCTGTGAAGAAGAAGAAGAAGAAGAAGAAGAAGAAGAAGAAGAAGAAGAAGAAGAAGAAGAAGAAGAAGAAGAAGAAGAAGAAGAAGAAGAAGAAGAAGAAGTAGAAGAAGAAGAAGAAGAAGAAGAAGAAGAAGAAGAGGAAGAAGAAGAAGAAGAAGAAGAAGAAGAAGAAGAAGAAGAGGAGAAAAGGGAGAAGGAATTTTTTTAATGTAAGATGTTTGCAGACAACGATAGTGTTCATCATTCGTCCTTTCTTTGTGAAAATACAATTCAGTTAAGGCCTGACTCCGACACAAAACTATAAATTAGACAATTCACAACAATATCCATACATATTACTACATGTACTATTAGTACTGCTACTACTACTACTACTTCTGCTATATTTATCAACATCAACATCTTCATTATCAACATCATCTATATCATCATCTTGATCACTTATTATTTCAAACTTATTAATGGATAAAAACTTTGCGATAAGCCTCGGGTGAAAATACACTAGGCCATTTGAACGATACAATCGGAGTTAAATTTGATTACTAAGCATGTTAAATTTAGTATTTTAGAATACAATTTTTTGACTTTCTATACGAAATTCGTCGCAGAGCAGACGTAGTGAGGTGTACGGCCGGTTGTGACCATGGCATTAATACTTCCCTTCCTACGGGTCCTGTAAAGGCTGTAATTAATATTTACCTCAGCATTGCTAGGTACACATTTAATACACCTTGGCCAAGAGACACAGACTGATGTGGGTAAAACGAATTGATCAAGAAAGTGAGCACCGAGCAAGGACCGAACCCGAGACCTCTCGTATAAGAGCCTTCACCGATAAACCACGCTGTTCCCACTAGATTCGTATTGACTTACACAAGATTTCTGCTCCCGCACCGTAACCATACACTTTCTGCGAAGTGGCCAAAATAGCATCACTCATTGCAATAGCCATTGTCATCTAAATCATAAGGTAAAATGAACAAACATGATTATGATAGATTTGTTTGTCTATTTCATTATTTTACTTACATAATACATAAAAGAAACAATTTGAAGAAAGTAGATATTTTTACACAAAAAGAACGTTCTCGATATAATGATTCGACTATGTTTTTCTTAAGGATATGAGGATTGAGAAAACGGCCAATGTAAAGCACTGAACAATTTAATGAAAAGTAAATTATTACAAGGCATGACGAAACAAATCAGATAACTAAAAAATGTAATAATATTACCTGGTCATCGTAGTCCTCCGTACGAGGATCTGAGTCGAGGTAGGACCACGGTGAGATGATGACCTGTGAGTAACTGTGCCAGTCAATGAACACCATGAAGTCCTGTCCCTCGGCCTTCTTCTTTCGTAAGAACGCGACGACGTTAGCGACTTCGACCTCGGAGAGAGCCTCAGAACCGTGATAGATGTCCGAGCACGGCCATGGGCTGGTTCCGACGCCTAAAAAAGGACGAAACACACAAAGCCAAATTTAATAACAGCAGCAATCGGGTTGAAATTTAAATATTAATACTATCTTCCAGTAAGACGTGGCCTTTAAGAAGACCAAACCCAACAATCAGTGACCCGGCATATGTTCCCGCGACAAGCCGGCAACTGATCCGGGCTTGAATTAATTTGCGAAAAGTATAGGACCAGGCTTAGGGCTGAAATGGGTTTTTGGTTAGGTCCAGTCCTAGGATTATTGTAAGTTGCAGTGTTTGTAGCAGAAGACAGTAGTAGACGTATAGTAGCAGCAGCAATGTTAGTAGTAGTAGTAGTAGTAGTAGTAGTAGTAGTAGTAGTAGTAGTAGTAGTATTGGTAGTAGTAGTATAGAAGTAGTAGTAGTAGTAGTAGTAGTAGTAGTAGTAGTAGTAGTAGCAGAAGCAGCAGCAGCAGTAGTAGTAGTAGTAGTAGTCGAAGTAGTGGTACGCTGTGAAAAGGTTGGGCAATGTTTTCCAACACTTTGCCAATAGTCAACCCAACCATCTATTGGGCAATATTTTCGTATTTTGCCCAACAGTTGGTCAAGATTTTCCCAACAAGTGGGCTACCGTAGACGGGCAGTTGAAGGGTCATATCTTTGCCCAAATTTTGGTCTAAATACGAAACAATTATGCACGTGTGAAGTAGGGTACTTACGTTTACCAATACCGCTGGGCAAAATATTGCCCAATAGATGGTGGGGTTGACTATTGGCACAACGTTGGGCAAAGTGTTGAAAAGATATTGCCCAACCTTTTAACAGTGTAGTAATATTCGAAGATCTCCAAGAGAGGTGGATAGAAGGAGGGGGAAACTAATGAAATGAAATGTACAGAGCAAAAGAATAATCTTTCCATCGGTTCAATTCTCTTGAATATCTGTGTAAAATTCGAGAATTGAAAACTATGATAAAAGTATGTACCTCCCCACTGATAAGGCCAGTTTCTGTTTGGATCTGTACCGGTGCAGGCAGCACCTGCATTGGGTGAACGGGTCTTGCGCCACAAACGGTCCTGCAAAAACAACAACATGAGTAATGGTATTTTTCAAGTAAAGTTAACTCTTCTGCTTATAAAGTTATTCATACGCTCATTAATTTCCATGCTTTTTTGTGGAAAGATTCCTTCCTCTAACCCTGTTTCTTAACATGCTCAAACCTTTGAAAAGTTTTCACAAACATTTTACTCACTCCGTTTCTTCGTGGCTCCGCGTCGTTGGTTTCAAGACTTAGTATGAACTTAATAATTTTTTGTTTTTAGAAAGGTCTAGAAAAGGGTCATACTTTCCTTTTTACACGATCCTTAATAATTCCCCTTCCCTTTTACACCATCATTTTCTATAATTTTGATACGATTTTTGAATCTTGGTTCTTGAATCTTTAATCTTAGGGTGGGGCGTGTCCTCCAACCTCCCCCTACTTTAGTACACTTAAATAATGACCATTAACCTTCGCTACTGTGATGATGTAGTTCATATAATATCATGTATTTATCGGCAGGTCCAAGATCCATTTGCAGTTCCATACGTTACCAATGAAAAAGACAAATAAACAACAAAAAATGAACACCGCATTTGTAATTTTCCTTGTTATTGATCCCAGCTTTATAGCAGGGCTAACTTGACAGTATCATGGGGTGTAATACAATTCGCCCTCTGATTGGTCAAAACTCTAGGCATGAAATTCACTACCGACTGCTAGGCAGAAAAGCAATAAATATTGACCGGGCACAGTTCTACTCGCGCATACGATGCAGGGACGTCCGGACGCAATAAATGCTCTAGTCCAGAATCTGGCCGGTTCTTCATTATCATATTCCCTATAAATGATTCAAGCCACCGAAGATGGCGTTATCAACGAACTCATATACGCTCAGGAGCCCAGCCTATATTTTTTTTCGCCGGGCGTCCTAATTTAATGATCACGCCATCTCCGGCTGGCAGCAAGTTAATAATTGCGTTGGTGTGGTGGAGATCCGGGTGGAGATCAAAATTAAATAGGCCAGGTTCTGGACTACAGGTGCTCATGAACAGGGCCGTAGCCAGAGTTTGATGGGTTTTTTTTTTTTTGGGGGGGGGGGGGGCAGCACATACATGTAATCGATTGACGTCCTGGGGAGGGGTCTAAAAAAGTTCAACCGATCTTGAGAATTTTTTTTTTTTTTGGGGGGGGGGGCACGTGCACGTGCCCCCCCCCCCGTGACTACGTACCTGCTCATGAAGCCAACAATGGATGCACGCATTATATACGCGCGCTTCTCTTAGATTTAGATTAAATTAACTTAATTCATTGTCTTTTTGAGAATCCAAACGTGAGATGCGGTATATGAAACTAATATTGACTGCTGAATTTTCGGGTCCCGTTTAAACTACAGCTCCTCGGTGATCTCGAGCCTGCACTATGTCCCCTCAACTTCGTATAGTTTCTAGATCACCTTGGGTTATAGTTTTATGATGGGGGGTTGGGTGGCCGGACACCTAACAAAAATAAAACCATCTCTTTTGCCTTGAGATTTAATTAAACAAAATATATTGAATAAATAGCACTGACCATCATGAATATTTGTCCCAATATAATATTTTCCAACATAAGTTTTAGAAGATTTATGAACTATTGCTTGTAAGCTTCTTCAAATTGCTGTTTTAAATAATTGTTCAGATACGCAACCGCATGTCCGGACACACAACATCTACCTATAACTGTGCCCCTCAAAGCAGTCCATATTTGAATACTATAGACGACGGTGGTAACGTATGTGACAAAATATCGTGGACTCGCTCATATTCGTCGTCATCCGAAATATGAGACTGGGCTTGTCTTAACTATCCCCACTCTTACGTTTGTCCATGTGTAGCTGTACCCGTCGGCATTCAGAGAAGGAACGATGTACCAGTCTATATTATCAAACATCCTCACAGCAAGATCCTCGTTTAACCGGTATTGGTCTATAAGCTTAAAGAAAACAATGAAGACATAAACAGTTTCCAGGAGAAATTTAAGAACATCCGATATGATATCTAAAGGTTTATTTAACTATTTACAGTGCCCTTCCGTTTAACTGCCTTTTAAATATTTTCATCTTCGTATGATTTTATTTTCTTTCTACAATTCAAGTTCAGTTTAATTTAAATATTATCGTAATTGTGCAAGTGTTTCACTTTGGTAATCTAGATCACTTTAATAATTATCAATTGAAATATTTACTTTGCAGTGTGAAATTAGATAGCTTTATCAGCCTTTGGTTCTTGCGATTTGTTAAACTTTTTCCTTTTTCTTATTCCCCTCACAGACACTCACTCTTTATCTACCTTTTGAGTGAATCCCATGACAGTAGATGGTGAGACCCATTCTCGAGCATGAATACCGCCCTCAAACCAGACACCTGGTGGGTTAGCAGACTGGCTTCCAGTTCCTCGGATCTTGTGGGGGGGGGGGGGGGGGGGGGGGTGTGGAGAAAAAGTCAAATATATCTGATTGAGATTTCAGAATGCCGACGACTAGTTACGGGTTAGCAAAATCAAATGCCTAGTTACACGTTCCTTCTCAATCGTTCATTTCATGACTAAAGGGATTAGGTAACTTTGTCTCAGATTCTAAAACAAAATCCTGGATTTAGCCATGCTGCAATGATAATTACAAAGCTTTAGGTCAGTCAGGAACCCCGTGAGTTTTACAAGCCGATCGCCTGTCTGATTATCAAGATATTTCTGATTGGAAATCCAAATTTAAAATTCGTTTTCCTAACGGTTTTATAATACTACAATCTATTGTGGAAAATGAATATGGTAAAACCGGTCACTCAAAGAATTTTACTTTTTTGAGGCACTTTATGATAAATTTGAAGTGCACTTTTTTTAGAGCTTCAATATTAGGCCATATCACAGACACTGGTAATACGTAGGGCCGTGCATCTCAGATTTAACATTGTTAAACGATCCCTTTAAGAATAAAATCAACATTTTATTAAACTGTATCCTGGATAGCTTGCAAACAAATAGTCAAGATGGTTACCCTGAATCCGTTGATCTCTCTTCCTTCATATGATTTTCCGAGCAGGAATGGTTCGATAATGTCACTGTTTTCACTGGCCATGTCAGCTACCCATTGTTGGATCTGTTTACGCATCAAATAAATTCATAAAAGTGATATCAATCTTTTCGATTATCATTAAATATATAGGAAAATAGATTAACAGAAGATTAGATATAACATTGCAGTTCAGGGCCCTCTTGCAATAAAAAATGCGTTCATGAATTTATCAATTTTATCAATATTGCTCTATTTGCACGGAAAAGGTAGGTCCTCGGTTATGCAGTAAGTTACCAGATAGTCCTCGGTTATGCGGTAAGTTACCAGATCGTCCTCGGTGTGTTATATTTCTACAAAAATGTGTGTCCTCGAATAAGAAAGAACGTCGTGATATGTCTTGTGAGTCATCGATTCACTTGAGCTCATATTTCTAATCACTTCTAATATCATTCACATTTTGAAGAAAAGATATATTTTACATAATCTGATAACGTCTTTATAAACGTAAGTTGTCTTTCACAAATAAAAAATATTATATTCAAGATCACCGTAAATGTTGTCATTTACCTCGTCATAAGTGTGGTAAACATTGTAGTCGAAGTTGTCTAAACGTGCCCCGATGGAATGCTCTCCTCGTCGCCTCGCAAGAATCTCAGCCATTTGATTGGACACCAGTTTGTTGACTTCATCAATCATAATTTCAAAGTCCATCTTCTGCTGCTTCAGGAGCATGCGCAGAGTGCCCCGGCCATTGGGTCGTACCATTATATCGACAGGGTGGCCGGGAATTCTTGAAATGCCGGTCCAAAAGTCAAACTGCAAACAAAAAGGTAATTTGAGGGTTTGCGGCTGTGTTCTCCTCGACAGTTGCTCCGGGTTTTACTTCGTCACAAGTTTAGGGTTGGGGTTAAAGTTAGGAACTCTGATAGTTTAGGAAATTGACCACTGAGCAGTGGTCACAAGAGCATGTGTCGTACAAAAAATGTACATGAGTGAAAATCAAAAGTAGTATTAGATTCCACTCTCAAAAGAGTTAAGTACAACTTGAAGTGGATTCCGCTATAATTTAAATGGATTCAGAAATCATAAATAAGTGATTCCTGCCTGACAGGAATCTTTAAAAAATAAATAGATTCCCATTCGTCTCTACTACACGAGATGGCTCTCATAAATAGAGTATGTCGACATAGTCAACTTTATCTGTTTATCTATATCAAACAACTATGCTATGCTAAGCGGAACAGGTGGTACATTTCACATGAGATAATAACGAGATATTCATTTAAGATATCATGTTTTTCTTTTATTGTAAATACATGTTGGTTCAAATTTGGGTATAGTAAATTAAACTATTAAGAAAAGTTTCTAGGATGAGGCTAATCTCAACTAGCTTTTGCCATATGTTGGCTCAATTACAAAATGTATAGTTATTGTCAAGCTGAAAAACACTGATCTTGAAATGTTGGTAATAATCTAAATGATGTAATGAATGAATGAACAAATGAATAATAAAAACGACCGTAACTACTTTGAAGGAAAAAAACAAATTTTAAGGCAATTTCAAAAGCCACGTACGTCACCTATTGAATGTGCAGACATGGCAATGACGCATTGGTAATTCGAACACGATTTCTATGGGAGTACAATAGGGTATTGAAATTGCTCTCGAGTTGATTTTTTTCAGAAATAGATGGAACCGTGTTAATATGCCAATAATTGTGAAGATAAAGTTCACATGTGTGTATTTGCTGATAAGTTGATCACCACTCTGATATATGTGTGGTGGTTATTTTACTTGGCTACTAAGAAAGCATAAATGCTTGTTAGTAAGCAACCAGACGGCCGACGGCTTTAGGTCCTCTCCGAGGGACATGGTAATGAGGATTAATGCCTTACCAAAGGGCACTAGGCGCACCGGATTACTAGACCACTGTTCTACCAACTGAGCTATCGCGCCATATCCTTCCTCCTAAGTTAGTATGAATGATTAATGTACGAAAAACTATATATACTTTTTTCTTACCTCATCGGCCATGTTTTCTTCGACGTAACTCAGCCATCGCATTTGATTCTCCGTCGTTGGCTTTATCCTCCAGACTTGGTACCTGTATCGAGAAATATGTTCGAAGGAAGGTTTTGCTCGTTTGTTTGTTTGTTCTTTTCTTCTTCTTCTTCTTCTTCTTCTCCTCCTCCTCCTCCTCCTTCTTCTTCTTCTTCTTCTTCTTCTTCTATCTTTCTTTCCTTTTTAGACATAGTATTGAACTTAAGCCGACATTACTCATTTCACACATTAATTATTATTATCATTTTTGTGCGAGGAGCTTAAAACTATTTATTCAACAACATGAAACTTTGTTGTTTTTTGTCATTCACTCTGATCCTTTAAGAACGGGGCATTTATTGGATCTTGTCTGAACTTGTTTTGTTCCGGACTGATCCGAATTAATAAAGAATATGAGAATCGCAGGAATTCCGCTGACAGGAAGTAATCCTCTTCAACACAAAGGCTTACACGCGACACAATAGTTATCGCTGAAAATAACACAGAACGTTATACATGTAACTATAGTAAAGTATTTTATGTGAAAACTGCTTCATGCATGTTCAAACTGGACTTAAGCAGTGTTTGGAAAACCTTCATGATCAAGATTACTAAAGTAGGCTTATACATCGTTGCCTATCTATATATTCCTGCATGTTCTTCTAATCATTACTTATCCAATACGCAGATAAAGGCCCACATGAATGAATAACTGAAGGCAAACATGATAATGATTATAAAGAAATGTAAAATAGATAGGCAAAAGACCATTGGCACGATCGCAAAGGCTTTCGAAAATTAACCTAAGGCGAATATTGTACGCCACCTATTGCAATGTGCGAACATGACAGTGACGTATATAATATGAACTATTCCGAAAATGATTTCTACGGGATAAACACTGTTGGTCATAATGGTGGAATAATTATTTTTACCCCAATTTATGGAATGATTTTGACAATGATTTATTCCTAATAGATCTAGATAATAGTATACATTCTCAGATTTTATTGAATAATAATTTGTGAGTGTTTGTTTTGCGTGAATGCTAAATCAGGTGTATGCTACTATGCTATTCAAGTAGGGGACCTACGTCCTTAAGTCATAACTGACAGTAATGAGGATTAATGCCTCATAAAAGGGCACTAATATATCACATCGACACGGTTTTGATCCTGGGGGCTCACAGTAACGAGGCCATTGCTTAGCCACTGAATCATGACTGTACGCAGCGGGGGCTAGAGTACGTCGCCGCCCCCACAAATACAACAACAACAAAAGCAATATATTATCAATAATTCATTGCATTTTGCCCCGACCTCTAACATAACAAAATACTCTGTATGGGCATGCCTTGAACCATAATGCATGGCTCTACAGGGGAATTTTCCCAGTAATTTTTCCATCATTATGACCAACAGCTACAATAGGGTATTGAAATTGTACTTGAGTAGATTCTCGAAAGTTTTACAATCTTGTTAATTAATCACGCATTCAGCTTACCCCTCATAATCCGCCGAGGCGAAGCAAGCCAAGGAAGCGAGTAAAATCAACTCCGTCGCAGATCTCATAATTGAAGATGCTTGTAGACCAATAAATGGACTATATTATGATTTCAGATCCAGCAGATTAGCCGTATATAGCACAATCTGGAAGTCTCGTATCCGCGTACAGTCGTGTGAATATTACAATATGTTGCCATTTAGGGTAGATAAAATGGGCTATCGCGTGTAATATAGATTAAAAAAAACTGCATGCCAAATATGGCATTCTGTTCAAGTCTCAGTTTAAAAAATAGTCTGTTTAATTCGTAGCATATTAGTGTTGCATTGAATTGAATTGATTTGAATTAGTTTATTGGAAAAAAACAACATGACATGCAGCACAAGGCTGATACGTATTATCTGTTTTTATAAAGTTAATATATATTTACATGATAAAAGTCTACAAATTACTTTATCATAAAACGCAATGATATAAAGGAATTTTTCATGAATTCACGATTACGCGACATTGTTTTAGTTGCATGCTATAGTGTATAGTCACGATTAAGATCAGAAAAGATGATTGGAAAATAATGATTGACCCATGAAATGATGACTCAATTCTTTCTTTCTTTCTTTTTCTTTCTTTCATTCTTTCTTACATAACAATCGTGTTTGTTGAGATTTATCTGTCTCTCTCATTCCATCTTGCTTGCCATTACTTACTAGTTCTCTCTCTGCCTCTCTCTCTCCCTCTCTCACACCCTCTCACTATTTCTCTATCTCTCTCTCTCCTCCCCTTTTCTACAGTCTATTCTTTCACTACCACTAGCTGTATTCGTTCCGAATTAAAACTCGTGATGATTCTGAACTCTATAATTCATTTAATCATTTGCCAATTCATAATATTCATTCTTATACATCTTTAAAGATTTTAAAGCATTTACAACCCATATTCACTCAAAAAGTTTAAACATTTCAGACGATACCCGATTGTGCCTTTAAGATTTTTTTTGAGTGATTAAACGTAGCCTATCATTTTATGGGTACCGATTATGACTATATTAATTATAGTAGAATTATTGTACCATAAGCAATAAATCCTGATCACTGAATCCTTTATCATTTCAAGCTATTTTTTTAAACCAATTTTTTCATCTAAGACTTAGCTTTTGTACAATCAAAGCGTTCGCTGTTAACCAATGGCGCGCACGTGAGTCGTTTATTGCATCATAACTAAACGGTACAATTAATCATTAGACTCTATAAATTAAAATCCTATGTTTTATTTTGATAAAAACTACGGTTTTATAAAATTCTTTTCTTTTCTATGTTATATAAGCTCGTTGAGTACACGTTCATCAATAATGCGTAGAGCCATGTGTATCTGCCTTTAATGATAAAATCAATCATAAAATCATATTAACTAACATCAGATGTTTTATTTCTTGATCAAAAGCTATGGTTCAGTTTAACACCCAAGCACTTTTACAAGCCAAGCTCGCTGAGTACACGGTCACCAATAACTCGCACGGCAGCGTGTATCTCTTCATAGGTGGGCTGTATCTGGTTCTCGGGGAGTGTAAACCCGTATCTGCCCGTGTCACGGAGCTCCACGGTGTAAGAATACTTGGCCCCGAGCCCCCCGTTGGTGATGGCGCCCCCAAGTTCAAACGTGGCGTAGCCATAGTCCTTACTCGAGCCTGAGGATGCATCTGTAATTTTCCACAAATAAATATTTTTAAAAAATGACCACGCTTACTTAGGCCCGAAACGTAATTTTATTTCATTTATTTCAGTAATTCAAAACACGGTAACCCGTCTCAGCCTAAATGGCGGTTTTTCAGAAAGATCGTGCGAACTGAATAATAATATACAAATTATAATACAAACAAAAGCCAGTAATAAAGATAACAAAACAAAAATACAGGCCTATGCAAAAACAAACAAGTCAAATCAATGATGACGATTTGTAAACAAATTTAGAAAAGGGATATTGAATTACAATGGCCCTATATATGCTTGGTAAATAACATGACTTACAGAGAATTTCAGCGCCAACTCCATGATCGTACCGTTTTCCATGTGTGTCTCTAATGGCGTCGGCCATTGCTGCAGCCATCGCCATCTGTCAGTGATTAGAATATAAATAAAAGATAAAATGATTGCTACCTCGCTTTCCAATTTTACTTTATTTTCATATATACAAGACAGATGGTTTATACTTTTCAATGAATAAAGACAAGAAGAACTAGTGCCTGCAGCATAATTCTGAATGTTATACATCCCGAAGGGAATATGATAATCTAGCTTATAGTCCAATTTCTCCAGATCTTAATGTAAAATGAAGTGTAGCCTATAATACCAGTCAAACATTGTATGTTTATGATGATGATGATGAACAGCATTTGTATGGCGCCATATATCTGTTTTAAAAAAACATTCAAAGGCGCGAGCTCCTCCAATAAAATTAGCATTTAAATGTCTGAAGGAAGATGTGAGTTTTGAGTGAAGCTTTGAAGTGTTCCAGGTTGTCAATTTCGCGAATAGATGATGGGAGGGAATCCCACAGGCGAGGAGCAATAGAGGAAAAATGCCCGGTCTCATATATGATACATGAGTCATTTTTAATTGAGTCGACTTGAATCGAATCGAACTAAATTGAACTAAACTGAATTGTACTCAATCAAATCGAATGGAACTGGACTAAATTAAATTGATTTGAATAGAATTGAACTTGAACTAAATTGAATTCAATCGAAAAAACTGAATTGAACTGAGGTGAAATGAAGTGAAGTGAATGGAATGGAATCAAATAGAACTGGATTGAATAAAACTGATTTTAACATAACTGAATTCAATCGAATTCGATTGAAATCACTTTAATTTTAATTTTAATTTGAATGATATTGCTGTCACCTGTTCGTCGTAGTGTTCGGTGCGAGCGTCAGACTCGAGGTAGGACCACGGTGCAATGATCAGCTGCGAGTAGCTGTGCCAGTCAATGAACACCATGAAGTCCTGTCCCTCCGCCTTCCTCTCCCGTAAGAAGTTGACGACGTTTGCCACTTCGACCTCGGAGAGAGCCTGAGACCCGCGGTAGGTTTCAGAGCACGGGGAACTGCTAGCTCCTACGCCTGTGTAGACATGGATATGAGAAATTTAAAGGCCGTCTGTACTAGTTTAGCCAGGGGGATTAGACCTCCCTGCAAGGTCACTGGCAGGTGGTTATCTCATCAGATCAGCTCTCAATCAACATAAGAAAAAGGGGGATCATGGGGGATCAACAGGCACCGATTAGGCATTGTTTGCCCTATAGGGGGCGCAAGTAGCTATAAGTAATGCAGTTGGGCTTAAAGCTTGTTCAGATATGGCGCAGTGAACCACTGCCAAAAAAAACAAAAAACAAAACAACAACAACACAGGCGCAGGTTTTTGTTTACTTTATGTAAAATCATACCCCCAAAACACCCGAAATTAAACGAAAAGGTCCCCACGTCCCTCAGATACATGGTTAGATATGTCTCAATATGACAATAAAAAGAGTTCTAAAATCTATCGAACGTATAGCGAATTTATTTTGGTGGGCAGCTCAGGGAGGGGAGGTGGAGGTGAATTTGCATGTGCTCCCTCTCCCATAGATCCGCCACTGCATAATAGCCAACGATAACCGGTGAAAATGCAGGATCAATAATTTCTCAACTCGAAGACAAGGAAATAGTGAATAAAAGTGAACAAAATTTGGAATAGGAAAATGATTGGAAGGAAACAAAACACAAAATGATACTGTAACAATTATCAACTGATTACCATAATCAATATGAACAGATGAGCATTATCGTGAGATAGGAAACCACCTTTCGTTTCGCATAGTAGCTGTAGCGCTTAATTACGTCACACGCATATTAGTCCCCATTTACCCACCCCTTTTCCCATTCTACATGCTTTCGGGTGCTTATAAAAAACGAGTGGTTTCCAATTAAACCACGATATAACCAACAAGTATTATGTTATATTAAATATAAAGCTTACCTCCCCACTCATAGGGCCAGTTTCTGTTAGGGTCCGTTCCTTTGCAGACCGATGCTGAGTTTGGTGATCGAGTCTTGCGCCACATACGGTCCTGTGATAATATCAATAAACAAACATAATAATTGTTTTGATGGTTTTATTAACGCAGAGTAGTTTCAACAGCACTAAGAGTGTTCTGGGTAATTCTGCGGATTCTGCCCAAAGTAGAAAAAGCCTTGAATGAGAATAGTTACGCAGTGTTAGGGTTAGGGTTAGGGTTTAGAGTTAAGTTTAGGGTTAGGGTTAGCTAGACTTTGGGTTAGGGTTAGGATTAGGGTTAGATTTAGGGTTAGAGTGGCCGTGAATGTGAGGAATAGTGCGTAACTATTTTCTTTCCAGGCTTTTTTTCTACTTTGGGCAGAATCCGGAGAATTTGTCTTATTCTGCAAGCATTATTACTTCCAGCTTTGCCAGGTATCTATTTGATACACACGAGTCGAGAATGACTGAAAGTCCATTGATGTAATTACGTCCCACCAAGGAATTATAATTGAACCCAAGACTTCTTGTTTGAGAAGAGAGCCTTTTCCGATATATCAACAGTGCCATGTTGTTGCACTCCAGTGTTCAGTATTCTTTCCACTTCCACTAGCGACAACGGGACTTTCAATATGTGTGCGTATGTGCGAACGAGCGTTCGTGCGCGTGCGCGTGTGTACGTGTGTGTTTCAGTGTTTGTAGGGGGAGGCATTCTTTTTTCCTTCAAATAGGAAGATAGGTCGCATCATCATCTCCGCCCCACCCCCGATAAGTCGCACAGTACGGGGGAAGAGGTAAGGATAAGCAACGAAATTTAGGTTTCTTGAAAAAAATGAAACCACAACCGTTTCTTACCGTCATTCGAAACTCGCGAAGGGTGAAGAAGAAAGTAGTCCCAGAAATTACTCTCCATATATTTCTGTACAGACCTGACTTGGAATAGGTCATTGGTCTTTGTTGTTTCGATAATAATACATATGCATGTACATAATATCACTTGGTTATTCATTTGAAAGTATTTAAACATTACAAATCTTAATCTGGGCCTAGTTAAATACATCGGGATCCTGACAATTAATAAATATGTTTTGTAAACTGTACTCGAACAAATCTTCTCGTCTACAGAGACATAACTCCTGTCTTTCACCTGGGTCCACGTATGATGGTACCCGTCAACATTCAGAGAAGGGACGATGTACCAGTCGATATTGTCAAACATCCGTTGGACAAGCGGATCCCCTTCTTCATATTCGTCAATAAGCTGCAAGGAAATGGGGAAGATACAATGTATTAATTTGTTTGTGAAAATTAAGTCGTTACATTTCGATGGTGGTATATCGTAGTTCATAAGCTGGCTATTGGAAAACCTCATTGGTTTTATCATTATAATGCAAAGGATCAGAAGACCCTTACTTTTATATATAGCTTCTCTAGGCTACGTAATAAATTCGTCATATATCATGATTATCCAACTCTCCCCTCTCCCTCTCTCTCTCTCTCTCTCTATTTCTTAGCTCTCTGATCTGTTTCATTTTTTTTTTAATCATTTCGCCATCTGTCCACCCTCTCTCTCTCTCTCTTCTCCTTCTCCTTCTTTCACTGTCTCTCTCAAAAACACACACAGACACACACACACGCATACACGCACGCACGCACACACGCACACACTTACTCCTGCCCTCTCTCCCCTCTCTCTCTTCTCCTTTTCTCTTTAGCTTTTGAGTGAATCCCATGACAGTAGCTGATGAGATTCATTTTCTATCATAAATACCCAACCCCTTCCCCTCCCTGTCTATGGTGGCCCTGAAGGGACATCGCGAATAGACTAAATCGTGAAAAATATGCGATAAAATTCACGATATCGTCAATTTTATCGCATATTTTTCACGAAGAAATTCACGAAATTGACGGTATCGTGAACTTTATCGTGAACTTTTCACGATGAAATTGACGATATCGTGAATTTTATCGTGAAAAGTTCACGATATAAAGTTCACGATATCGTCAATTTTATCGTGTACTCTCCTGACGGGCGCTTCGTAAACAAAACCAGCCCTAGCTGGGGGAGACAGAGAGAAGGAAAAAAGGGAAAGGGAAAGAGAAGATAAAAGGAAAGAAAGAATAAGAAGAAGAAAAGAGGGAAACGGGGGGGGGGGGCGAAGGGCTCTTGCCTCCTCCTCACCCCCCCCCCCTCCCCGCCAAAAAATAAATCAGAGAGAGAGAGAGAAGGGAAAGGGAAAGAGAAGATAAAAGGAAAGAAAGAAGAGGAAGAAGAAGAAAAGAGGAAAACGGGGGAAGGGCGAAGGACTCTTGCCCCCCCCTCCCCCCCCCCGCCAAAAAATAAATCAGAGAGAGAGAGAGAAGGGAAAGGGAAAGGGAAAGAGAAGATAAAAGGAAAGAAAGAAGAGGAAGAAGAAGAAAAGAGGGAAACGGGGGCAAAGGGCTTTTGCCTCGTCCCCCCGCCCCCCGCCAAAAAATAAATAAGAGAGAGAGAGAGAGAAGGAAAGGGAAAGAGAAGAAAGAAAGAGAAAAACGAAAAAGAGGGAGAATAGGAAAGAAAGGAAAAGAAAGAAAAGAAAGGAGGCAAGAGCCCTTCGCCCCTGTTTCCCTCTTTTCTTATTCTTTTTCCTCTTCTTTCTTTCCTTTTATATTTTGTTTCCCTCTCCCTTCTCTTTCCCTTTATGGCGGGAGGGGGGAGGGGGAGGTAAGAGCCTTTCGCCCTTCCCCCGTTTCCCTCTTTCCGTCTTCTTCTTCTTTCTTTCCTTTTATATTTTCTTTCCCTTTCCCTTTCCATCCTCTCTATCTCTCTCTCTCTCTCCTATTTATTTGTTGGCGCGGGAGGGGGGAAGGAGGCAAGAGCCCCTCTTTTCTTCTTATTCTTCTTCCTTTCCTTTTTTATTCTCTTTCCCTTCTCTCTCTCTCTCTCTCTCTCTTATTTATTTTTTGGGCGGGAGGATGCAAGAGCCCTTCGCCCCCGTTTCCCTCTTTTCTTGTTCTTCTTCCTCTTCTTTCTTTCCTTTTATCTTCTCTTTCCCTTTACCTTTCCCTTCTATCTCTATCTCTTATTTATTTTTTTGGCGGGGGGTGGGGAGGGAGGAGGCAAGAGCCCTTCGCCCTTCCCCCGTTTCCCTCTTTCCTTCTTATTCCTCTTCTTTCTTTCCTTTTATATTTTCTTTCCCTTTCCCTTCTCTCTCTTATTTATTTTTGGCGGGGGGGGGGGGGGAGGAGGCAAGAGCCCTTCGCCCTTCCCCTGTTTCCCTCTTATTCCTCTTCTTTCTTTCCCTTTCCCTTCTCTCTCTCTCTCTCTCTCTCTCTCTTATTTATTTTTTTGGCGGGGGGAGTGAGGAGGAGGCAAGAGCCCTTCGCCCCCCCCCCGTTTCCCTCTTTTCTTCTTATTATTCTTTCTTTCCTTTTATCTTCTCTTTCCCTTTCCCTTTTTTCCTTCTCTCTGTCTCCCCCAGCTAGGGCTGGTTTTGTTTACGAAGCGCCCGTCAGGAGAGTACACGATAGAGTACACGATAGAGTACACGATAAAATTGACGATATCGTGAACTTTATATCGTGAACTTTTCACGATAAAATTCACGATATCGTCAATTTCATCGTGAAAAGTTCACGATAAAGTTCACGATATCGTCAATTTCGTGAATTTCTTCGTGAAAAATATGCGATAAAATTGACGATATCGTGAATTTTATCGCATATTTTTCACGATTTAGTCTATTCGCGATGTCCCTTCAGGGCCACCATACCTGTCTGTCTCTGTGTCTCTCTGTCTATATATCTGTATCCCTCTCTCTCTCTCTCTCTCTCTCTCGCGCGCACTCTCTGTATACCTTTTGACAGAAGCTGTTGAGATCCATTCTCTATCATGTATACCACCCCTATCTCTGTCTGTATGTCTGTCCGTCTCTTTTCTCCCCCCCCCCTCTCTCTCTCTCTCGCTCCCTTCCTCTCTCTCTCTCTCTCTCTCGCTTGCTCTCTCTCTCTCTCTCTCTCTCTCTCTCTCACTCTTTATATACCTTTTGAATGAATTCCATGACAGTAGCTGGTGAGACCCATTCTCGAGCGTGAATACCAACCCTATCTCTGTCTTTATGTATGTCTGTCTGTCTCTCTTCTCCCTTCTCTTTCCTCCCCCTCTCTCTCTCTCTCTCTCTCGCTTGCTCTCTCTCTCTCTCTCTCTCTCTCTCTCTCTCTCTCTCTCTCACTCTTTATCTACCTTTTGGGTGAATCCCATGACAGTAGCTGGTGAAACCCATTCTCGAGCGTGAATACCACCCTCAAACCAGACAGCTGGTGGGTTTGTTGATTGGCTTCCAGCTCCTCGAATCTATACTCGGAGGGAGACCAGAGGTTAAGAAAGTGAACGAATCTCAAAATAAGCACATAGGTAGGTATATAGCCGATACAGGTTTCTTGGATATTGATATTTTTCATCTTTAAGTTTAATCATTCTGAAAACGGTCAGCTTTGCATATTTCCAACCTCTATTTTCTCTTCTCATATATATGTAAATATCATTGTATAAAATGTATTGAAGTAGGTACATACAAAATCAAATCAATCAATCAAATCAAATTTTCATCTCATCATCATTATTATCATCATCATCAACAACAACATCATCATTACCTCATCATCATTTTCATCTTTTCCTCCGCCTCCTCCTCCTCCTCCTCCTCATCATCATCATCAACTTTATCACCACTATCATCATCATCATCATCATCACCATCATCATCAACATCATGGCTGTCATCGTATGTTTTCTTTCTGGTCACATTAGGGTACGTTGCCCCTTGCTTCCCTACGCCCTTGTTGAAACTCATGTTACCTTTATGCCTTGGATGGTTCGTCCTTCGTAGGAGTTTCCGAGCAGGAATGAAGAAATCTGCAGGGTCGCGCTGTATTTATCCACCATGTAATCAACCCACTCCTGGATCTGTTCAGTTAAATAGAAAATGGCATGGGAAAATATCTCTTAAAACGTATACCCAACACATTTTGCTGTACTCCATAATTTTCCGAAAAGCAGCCCCCCCCCCCAACAAATATCGAGCCATCACATCATTGCTTGTACTTCTAAATTTAATTATTCAAACTCACTTTATGAGACCTTAAACAAAAAAGCAGTGATTTATGAGCTGAAAATTCTTTCGTAGTAAAAAAAAGAATATTGGCACATTTTTGTTGTTGACATTTTCACATGTTTTAAAAAACTATCAATCTTGTATCATGAAAATAGGTTTCAGTAATAATCATTTACCGAAATAATTTATATATTTAGTTATATTACGCAATTAAATTTATGATAGCAATTCATTAAAAGGCTTATGCATCAATTGTTACCTCTTCATAAGTATGATAAACATTGTAGTCAAAGTTGGCCAAACGTGTACCAAAGGACTGCTCTCCGTCTTGCCTCGCAAGAATCTCAGCCATTTGATTGGATACCAGTGTGTTGACGTCATCAATTATAATGTCAAAGTCCAACTTCTCCTGCTTCAGGAGCATGCGTAGAGTGTCCTGACTATTGGGTTGTACCATTACGTCGACAGGGTGGCCGGGGATTCTCGTAACACCGGTCCAAAAGTCAAACTGTAAGTTTAAGAGGAAAAAATAAGAAAGAAAGGTAGAGAGAAAGAAAGAAAGACTTAAGAGAGGATAATAGTAATAATGATGATAAGAAGAAGAATATGAGGAGGAGGAGAAGAAATTACCATCATGGAGCTGAGAAGGGGGCATTTGAATCCCGGATTTGAATACAGATTTGTAACTTTTTCCGAATTCGATAGTTTGGATTAACCTCAGTCTGGCTGCCAAATCGACTCCAGACTGACTCCAAACCAACCGAGTTTACGTCCTTGGGCATGGGCAAATTTTATATTTTCCCACAATAATTTTGTTAGTCTTACATTCACCCTATATACAACTATTGGAAATATGTTGTGTACATTTCCTGTATGAAACAAGTCTATTCCGTCATCAACAACTAAGAAAATGAGAGTTTATGAAATGTTCTGTACAGAGCAAATTTGAGAGGAGCTCGCAAGATACGTCACAGTGTTCCTAATTTCTGTGTACTAACTGAAGAACTTTAGCAATTCATTTCTTTCCTATTTTTAGTCGGATACTACTTACACTTTCAATATTGTTCTTCTACCATTTTTTGCTTTTATCAAAACCATGATAATATAAGAGTGGAATTTCCCTTTAAATGAGTACGTGTCATTACTGGGATAAAACAATAATTGCTAATGACTATTATAAACCAATTAATTAATCAAATTATTACCAGCTCCCAAAGAGAAATGAGGTCGTACAGGGTTAACAAACTCTGTTTATCTCTAAGCAAGCAAATATTGTTCTACCTTTCCCGGTCCAGATGGCATATTTCACAAGAAACCGTTGAAACAAGATAATAATAGATATCTAATTAATAATCATTTTTATATCAATTGCTTTTACATCATATTAATATATTTTTTTGATAATCATGTTTTCGTTGTTGAAGTCTCTTCTGTTTATATCCAAAGAAGATGTACAAATACGGTATAGATATAATCATTTTCTTTCTCAAATACAAATCGATTTTATGCTAAAAAATAATTAAAAATTATACCACACAGCGAGGTCACTGACAGGTGGCTATCTCATTAACTCATCATTAACTCTAACATAAGAAAAAGACATTCATGGGGGACCAACAGGCACCGATTGGGGAAGTTTTCTATATAGAGGGAGCAAGTAGCTACAAGTAGGACAGTGGGGCTTTAAACGACATCCTCTTAAAAGTGTTATGACATGCCTTATACGATGTTGTTAGAATCTACGAAAGATAAAAACAAATAATACATTTCATCGGAAAATTCCTGGTTGTAAAATTACTATTAAACACTATTAAGATCATAAATAGAAATAAAAAGAAACAGAGGTCGATGAGTCTCTTAAGAAGCAAAGCTTATATTTCATAGAAGCTGGTTAGTTTTTTAGATAATTAATATAGATGAATCAATAATTATTTAATACATGGTAATTCACACGTTTGAGAGACATATTAAAGCTTGTTCAGCTTTGACGCGGGAAATCGCTGCGTTAAAAAAAAAGGCTTTTTAAACCGTTTTTAATGTTCAATATTTTAGTTACGGCACCCTTTTTGGAATAAAACATTTTCACGTCACCCCAATCCTAAAATTCATTACATCATCACTACCCTTTCATGTGAAAATGGACGGGCATACGGGCTCCTCTTGCCCAAATATACCATTCAGTGTTGCGAGTGAACGAAGCGAACGAGTAAACAAATGACACACTTCTTATCATGGCAAAAATGTTACTTTGTCATCAATACATACGAGATAAAATGCGAAAATTATATGGTGGGTCATCTTATTGCCAGGGATCATCCTGGTTTATTAATTTTGCTAGAAAGTGAAGCGGGCGTTGGAAAAAGCACACCTTTCCGTGACATAGATTTAACTTTGATACAAAAAAGCACTGGATAAGATTATTTTGAGGCACCTTGCTGCCCGAATTCTGATGATATTGACGACATGCTGGCAGCAAGATGCCTGAACATCGTCATTTCGTCATAATTACGAGAGTATTCATGCACCTCGCTGCCTGAAACCACCCCATTTCTAAATGTTGTGAGGGGGCGGGGCGAGCGAGGAAAAAGAAATTTTCATTTCATTATTATATTCTAAATATTATTTCCCCATTACGATATCCAAAGTGATATATCTAGGGATCTTGCTGTTTCCGATACTTCGTTTTCATGAAGTTCACGTTATTGCATAATATATATTTCATATAACTGAACTTCTCTAGCTGCACCCCTAGCGATGCCTTGCTGTACCCCAGCTAGTGTGCTGGGGGTACGCCCCCTTTAATAAATATCCAGAGAAGAGACGAGACTTTAGCCCCCCCCCCCCCCCGACAAAATCGTGCCTATTCACTTTTTCCTTTTCATTTCCTGCATCACCCGCATACTGATATCTATAGCAAAACCATTTGTATTTCTCACCTCATCGTCCATGTTTTCTTCGATATAACTCAGCCACTTCATTTGATTTTCCGTGGTTGGTTTAATCCTCCAGACTTGGTACCTGTTTGTTAAAATTCAACCAAGTGAGATCCAATCGCCGTGAAATTTATGAATATTAGTTTGTTGATTAAATTATATTTCTTACACCAATGACTCATATGGCAGTGTTGATAAACTTACATATATCGCGTTTATGTTATCCATATCGAGTCTCAGTTAGGTTGTCAGATACCAATATTTGTTTTCCTCCTTCTCCTCTTTTCATCTGATTTTTCTTGTTCTTCTTGTTCTTGTTCTCGTTCTTCTTATTCTTGTTCTTTTTCCCCTTGTTCTCCTTCCTCTTATTCTTGTTCTTGTTGTTGTTGTTGTTGTTTTTGTTGTTGTTGTTGTTCTTCTTCTTCTTCTTCTTCTTCTTCTCTCTTAAAATAATTTTCCTATAATATTTTACCAATGCAAAAAGGAGACAAAATATGTATAAACAGTAAATTATGTGATTAAATAATCAAATATTCGTTATCTCACCCCTCATATTTCGCCGAGGCGAAGCACACGAAGGAAACGAGTAGAACAGGTATGAGAGCTCTCATATTGAAGATGCTTGAAGACCCGTAAAAGGAAAAGTTAATGATTACAGATCGAGCAACCTAGCCTTTTTTGTGATATCAGTGCGAATATCCACAGTGATGTAGCCTAAGTATATCCAGACAAAGGGGTGGAGGGGGAGGAGGAGGGGGGAGGGGGGGGGGGGGGTTGAGGGCGTTTATTTTTTCTTTCTCTCTCTCCCCCCTCTCTCTCTCTCCCTCCCCTCTTTCCCTCTCTCTGTCTCTCCCTGTCTCTCTATCTTTCTCTATCTCTTCTCTATCTCGATTATAGGTGAGCCCCAGTGTCCGCCCCGTATTCCCCGGCATTCCCCACTGCGCCGATCACCCTCGCTAGTCCTGTGAATATTACAATATGTTGCACTATTATTAAAGATAACTTGACCATGTTATCATATCTTTACAGATAAAATGCTGTCTTGTCAAATGCTAATTGCAAGTCAGGCCGTATAATGATTATGTGAGGACATAATTATGACTGTATAGGATTTCATCCGTTTTTAAAGTGTTGTACTGCTAATACCTACCAAATTTTTGAATGTTTCAAAAACTTTTCAAAAACGAATCCTAAACCCCATTTAAGAATTGATATAACTTTATAGATTTCCAATTTATTTCTAGTTACTCTTTTTAAGCCGCTTAAGAATAAAATTATAGAAATTACATGCCCTCCGACCTACATGCATTCTAACATTTCACACGCCCATTACCAGTATTTGCTTAAAGGCTAATTACTACTATACTACTACTTTTACTGCTGCTGTTACTACTACTACTACTACTACTACTACTACTACTACTACTACTACTACTACTACTACTACTACTACTACTACTACTACTTCTACTACTACTACTACTACTACTACTACTACTTCTACTACTACTACTACTACTACTACTACTACTACTACTACTACTACTACTACTACTACTACTTCTACTACTACTACTACTACTTCTACTACTACTACTACTACTACTACTACTACTACTACTACTACTACTACTACTACTACTACTTCTACTACTACTACTACTACTACTACTACTACTACTACTACTACTACTACTTCTACTACTACTACTACTACTTCTACTACTACTACTACTACTACTACTACTTCTACTACTACTACTACTACTTCTACTACTACTACTACTACTACTACTACTACTACTACTACTTCTACTACTACTACTACTACTACTACTACTACTACTACTACTTCTACTACTACTACTACTACTTCTACTACTACTACTACTACTTCTTCTACTACTACTACTACTACTACTACTACTACTTCTACTACTACTACTACTACTTTTACTACTACTACTACTACTTCTACTACTACTACTACTACTACTACTACTACTACTTCTACTACTACTACTACTACTACTACTACTTCTACTACTACTACTACTACTACTACTACTACTTCTACTACTACTACTACTACTACTTCTACTACTACTACTACTACTACTACTACTACTACTACTACTACTTCTACTACTACTACTACTACTACTACTACTACTACGACTACTACTACTACTACTACTTCTACTACTACTTCTACTACTACTACTACTACTACTACTACTACTACTACTACTACTACGACTACTACTACTACTACTACTTCTACTACTACTTCTACTACTACTACTACTACTACTACTACTTCTACTACCATAGGCGGTGATCCCGGGGGGACGGGGGGGGGGGACATGTCCCCCCTCAATTTTGTTTAAGGGGGGATCGTCCCCCCGGAAATTTAGAAAAAGTGCCAAAAAAAAGTATAGCAAGTACTGTTTAAAGACTGAAATCACTTTTAGGCTCTCGAGCGCCCAACAGTGCAGCGTGTACTAGTCTACTACTACTACTACTACTACTACTAATATAATTAGCCTTCCTTTGAATATCTAACACCATGCAGTTGAGTTTGATGAAAATTGTATTCAATCAAAATAACAGCGGAGCGAACTATCAAGAATTAAGAGGAGCAACGGAGTTGTCTAGGAGTTTTTAGTCCAAAATGCTAATCACCTTTTCCTGGGTGCTTGGTCGTATATAAAGCGAAGAAAATCTCTAATTTCAATTTTATATCCTCACGTTCTTTCAGTCTATATGTAAATTTCTTCCTTTCAAATTCTCTCACTCATTTATACCCCTTATTGTTTAAAAAAAATACATCTCTTTCACTTAAACATTCTCTCCCTTTTTCACCTTTTCACATTCTCGCAATTTTGATCTTAGTCTTCATTTTAAATTCTATCACTCTAAATTACATCTCTTTCATGACAAATTTCTCTTACTTTTAATCAAAAATGTTCGCATTCTCTCACTAAATTATACATCTCTTTCATTGAATTGAGGGAAGTTTTAAAGGTAATACAAAGGTTTTGGTATGGGGTCATGAATTTGGTTCAAATGAACATATTGGAAGCATATGCGATTTTACAATATTCAATGATCGCATCTAATGTGATGAAATTGTAAATGATAAGCTCCCTCTCAAGACTGATTTTTCTTTAGCTTTAAAACAATTTTTCTTGACTACAATCGACCGATTTGCTATTTCCGTTTGGAAATTATATATCAGAACTAAATATTCTGAGATTTTCATGGTCGCAGCTACCATGGCCTTAGATGCTATTTGAATATTTGAAATTTGTCGGGAGCATCGGTAAATTTTGATTATTCAATTTCTCGAAATCAGAAGTTTTTTCAGGGGCTGAAATTGTTAGTGCTTATAATACATCCACAGGGGCAACCAAATATTTAATATTTTAAAGAATTACCATCCATCCAATTTTCAAAATTTCCCAAAACTTTGCGTTGTCTTTAAATCTTCTCTCAATTTCTCTTCTCCACACGTTCTTATGTTCTCTGTATCCCTCTTCTTCTTCTTGCTCACACAAACACAATTGACAGCAGAGTAATTGAAACGATATTAATACACGTCAAACAAACATTTAATCACTAATGCTAATATATCAATGACTTTACAAAACGACTCATTCTGTAATAGTGGCAACACCAATAATGTATCAAGTTTGCCTATTTACATGGGCTTTACATACATAAATGTTATTATTGATTTGGAAAATAATAGTGGTAGTAATAGCAATAGTAATGATAATAACAATAATGTTAATAATAATGATAACAACAATACTGATAATATTAATAATAATGATAATAATAATGAATGAGACAATGTTTGAGAAGATAAATGGAGTTGAGGTATGATTTTAATGAGGCTTCTATTCATAGTAACATATAAACTGTCTTGACGTTCGACCCAATAAAATCGAAACCCGAAAAACAAACAGGTATTATGAGCGAGCTATGAGCAGTTGAGATATAATTTCAGCCTTTCTATGGATCCGCCACTGGGTCAACCCCCCCCCCTTAGCAAAAATCTAGATCCGCCCCTGTAATCAATGTATCATTGGAAAGCATAGTTCTTCAACTAGTCTAAGAAATCAGGGAATCTCTTTATACATACACCTCGGTCATAGATATTCACAATATATATTTTCGAGTTTCATTTGTGTTGACGTACTGTATAGTATATATTATATAAACCGAGCAATTTACTTACTTTATATTACCTCATATTTCACACTATAACCATTTCTTTTTAATCTAAACTTTAAAAGATATAACATTGAATTGACTGTGTCTTTCTTCAGTTTCAGTTTAGTTCCTTTTATTTCACATGGAAAAACAACAACAATACATTAACAAAGCATAGCATATTTACAAAATCGATATTCGTGAACAATAAAGACATCTACATAGCACAAGTTTGTATGGTATTTACACTAAATAATGTCGAAATTACATGTGAAAAGGGAACTTAAAGCCCCACTGTCCTACTTGTAGCTACTTGCTCCCTCTATATAGAAAACTTCCCCAATCGATGCCTGTTGGTCCCCCATGATCCTCTATTTCTTATGTTATTCGAGAGCTGAGTTGATGAGATAGCCACCTGTCAGTGACCTCGCTGTGTGGTCTAATCCCTCCTAGCCACACTAGTGTTGATAAGCTTTAATAAAAAGCATGTAGCTTGTAGAATTTGCTTTTTCTTGAATCACTTTTATGATGTGATGTCATGAATTGTATAGGGCTTTCATTGTGTATGATTCATCTAGGTACTATACCAATTCGTAGATATGACCCAAAATATGGACAGATCTTTTAACTTATTTTGGAGGAGTTCCTTTCCATGCATTCTAGAATAATCACTGCCAAAGTCATGGAGGTGCTTCATGAAAACCTTTTATTTGCTGCCCGCTTTTGGTCATTCACTATTATTCATTATATACCTAACTTAAGAAATCCAGCCATCTGATTGGTCGAACTTGCAGTCGTGATTTTAGCCATTCCCGTAAAGAAACAAAAAATTCCAAAACCATTGAATAGTCCAAGAGTAAAACAATAATATAATCTTGCTGCGATACCTATTGGTTTACGTGTTAAAATGTTCTTTGGGCGAGCGCGGACATCATATACAGTGCTTTTTGTCTGCGATTCCCAACTGATCGAACATTTCAGTCATTTTTCGGGCGGTGGTAAACAGAAAGTTTATCAGATTTTCCGTGATGTTTTAACCAATCTTTACTCGATAAAAGGATAAAGTAAGAATTCTTGGTAGATTTTTGTTTGAATTCGGCATATCAAAGAGATATCGACTGCTTTAATACTCGAGGACTGGCTGTTTATATACTGGCTCTCGGGAAATTTGCCACCGCTGCTATCACCCCGAGGCGCGCCTGGGTCGTATAAAAACAGCTAGTCCTATATCGTAGCAGTCCATATCTCTATACTATTATTCTAGTAATATCTGAAGTATAAACTCATTACTCGAGACCATATATATGAATATGTATATACATATATGTAAATGTACATGTATAGGTATTAAGTACATGTTTACATGTTTGTACATTTATATCATAAACTCTATACACATTTACTCATAAAACTCCACTTTTATGTTGTAGTCGGATACCTTTTGCGTTTCATATTTTCATGAACCACTAACTACTATTCTACGATGAAGTTTATACAAAGTCTCTTTGCTAATCATAATCTCATTGAAATGTGAAAAGTGATCCGTCTTTTTAGACACAAAAATTAATATCTCCGTAATAATAATTTAAGTGCTGTTCATATGAAAATAAGTGCATAGAACGACCAAAAAAGAAAGTTTTACTGACAAACTCGATCATTTCCAAAGCTTCGATAGACTTGTACAAACAATGACAAGAGAAAACCTGATTATATATATATATATACATTTGTGTGTGTGCGCGCGCGCGCGCTTGTGTGTGTGTGTGTGTGTGGGTGTGTGTGTGTGTGTGTGGGGGGGGGGGTGATGGAGGGTATTCCGCTTGCCCCCTCCCCCATCAAGGTGTTTAGATGCAATCATTGGTGCAATCGGGTAGTATGCAAGTTGAAAGAAACAAATCCAATTTTTATGCCCCCACTTTTTTCTCGCAAATGTATTTATATTCTCTGGAGCAATCCTCATCGTGCCACCCAAATGGATTACGCACATCAAGTATGAAACAGTTTACGTTATCATCGAACGAATCGGAGACAAGATTGTTATATGTAAGATTTGATCCGTCTAGCCACCTTGCCTCATTGGGACTTGAGCCGGTCAGCCCGATCCAGCGACCCTCGCTGGCGATCCCTACGATGTAGTTCTGTTCCTCTTGCGACTCGATGAAGACCAGATGGGATCCGTATTGGGAACAGGCTGAAACCGCGGAAGCATGATTCATCTTGCAAGTGCTAAGATAGTAGGACGATCCGCCGTATTCATGTTTCACCGAAGGAGATGGGCACGTTAAAAAAACTGAAAGCAATATGTAAATTATTCAATTTAAATTAGTAGAAAAATGTATTATTTGGGAAAAAACTTAAATATTCAAAAAAGAATAAATAATGATGATAATGATGACGACAACAAAAACGATGGTGATGAGAATGAGGTTTGTTTATTTTGCTCGTTTTACCTGACGAGTGAGAAAACATGTGCATGCTAGCAATTAAGCAACAAGGGGACCGACGGCTTTAAGTCCTCTCTGGGGGACTTGGTAATGAGGATTAATGCCTTACCAAAGGGCACTAGCGCATGGACTTGGTTTCGAATTCAGACCTCCCGGCTACTAGCCTTTTGACAAGGATTTTTTTTGGATTCTGCCTTTTACTGCTCTGTATGAATTATTCATAACGTTGGATTTGTTGACCAATCAGAACGGCCATCTCCCAGTTGGCTTCGTTCGTGATTCGTTCGTTATCAAAACATGAGAGAGAGAGAGGGAGAAGGGGAGAGGGGTAGCGGCTAATAATGATCAAATGCATGATGTCACTTCGTTATTTCTCTTACGTTTTATACTGAAGGTAGTGGTTTCTTGCGATGTCGTTGTGTCTGACATCGTGGTCGAAGAACTCGTCGTGCGCTTGGTCGTCGCGTTCGTAGTCGATGATTCTCTTGACTCTGAAACGTTTTTAAAATCATAACTGAGTAAAGCTATGGTCACAAATCAGAGCAGCGACCGACCGATCAGTAGCCTGCTCGGTCGCTGCTAGAATTTAGACGAGCAGGCTGTAGAGCCCCAGCGATGCCTTGGCGGTGACCTGTCGATTACCCGTCGGTCGCCGGTCGATTTTAGGTCAAAACTGGGCGAAATCGCGGAGCTTTTTCGCGCGGTGTCCCGGCAGTGACCGACCGGTGATCCTCCGATTGCCGGGCGGTCTTCCACCAGCCACGGGCTGATTTTAAAGAAACTGCCCGGCGGCCGGCCAGTGATCGGCGGGGCTCCAAAATACGCCCGGTGCCTGGTCGTTCGCCGCCCGGGCACCGAACTAATCTAGCGTTCGCCACCGAGCGATTTAGGTCAAAAATCGAAGCCGCTAGGTCAAAGGCTGCGACCGATTTTGGACTCGCCGCCCAGTGACCGACTGATCCCCCAGCGGAGACCGGGCGGCGACCGGGCGGCGACTGCTCGACAGCCTTTGACCTAGAGGCTTCGATTATTGACCTAAATCGTTCGACGATGAACGCTCGATTAGGTCGGCGCCCGGGCGGCGACCGCCCGGATCGCCGAGCGTAGTCTGGGCGGCGAGTGAAAGTGAGCAGGCGCCTCCCGAGCCGAGCGGTGCCTTAAAAACGAGCGGTGTCTGGGCGGCCGCCGCTCGGTGGCCGGGCAAAATAGACTAAAAACTCGCCGCTCGGCCGCCGAGCAGGCTACTTTTGGGTAATGTGACCATAGCATACGGGTTTAGAGTTATTAAAAAATAAAAGCACACGTACAAAGCAATGAGATTAGGAATGACGCCTAAACAGGATTAAAAACAAAAACGAAAAAAACTTACCTTCAGCAAATTTGTAGATTTAGTGGTGTTTTGTCAAAGTTGAAGGATATTTTGTTGTTAAATATTTCCTCTTAATGGTGTTTATTTTTGTTAAACTCGTGGGCACAAGAATTAGACGGTAACTTCCCCCCTTACTAAATTTTATTTTAGTGACGCCCGTGAAAGAAAAGGAGACAGAAAATAGAGAGTCAGATAAAGACTGGGAGAGGGAGAGAGAGAGAGAGAGAGAGAGAGCGGGGGGGGGGGGGTATTGGCTAGTAGAGCAATTATGATAATAATCAAATTCATGACGCCATTTAAATGTTTCTTTTGCCTTACCTATGATGGTGGTTTCTTGCAATGTCATTGTGTGTGGTTGTTCCGACACCGTGGTCGTAGGGCTCGTCGGGGGCAAGGTCGTCGCTTCCGTTGTCACCGACTCTGAAAAGAATTTAAAACCTTTTTTAAATGAATGGGGGGGGGGGGGGGAGCTAGAAGCCGGAACCAAAGAGACAAAGAGCGTGGAGGGAGGGAAAGTAAATATAATACAAATATACGAGCAATGCCCCACCCCCTTATAAAGTGTTTTAGCTATGCTTATGAACGAAGGACAAAGAAAAAGAGAGTCAGAGAGTCAGAGGGAGAGAGAGAGAGAGAGAGAGAGAGGGGGGGGGGGGGGGTAGATGGGGGGGGGGGGGGGGGAGCTACATATGGCTAGCCCCATTATGATAATGATCAAATGCATGACGTAAACTCCATGTTTCTATTGCTTAGGCATACTAGAGGTAGTTGTGTTTTGGGTAATTGTTGCATTTTAGCGTTCCGACATTGTGACCTCTGTAAAAAAACATAACTGAGGTAAATGACGATGCATAACATTATCTTTCTGAAATTATTTTTCCACCGGCTTCCTCCATGCACTCTTGGTCATGACACGGGGATTGGATCAAAGGGGGGGGGGGGGGAGAAAAAAAAATAGAAATCGGAAAATAAAATAATTACATACTCCATAGCCATCGGATGCCCCTTTTATTGGTGTCAGTGCCTCTCCTAAATTTCACTGTTTCTTCTCGTGATTTTTTAAATCCCCCGTCAATTATTCCTGGCTTTATTTTGTCAAAGGTGCATGGCTAAGGTTAGAGTTAGGGTTAAGATTAGGGTTAGGGTTAGGTATATTATTTGCTCCAATTACAGGAAAATCCAACCTCAACGGACAACTACTCTAAGAAAGCACAAAAACAGGACTTTAGTTTTTATAGTGTAGTATTATTATCATTTGTAGTATAGTAGTATACTTTTAGTACTAGTAGTAGTATAGTAGTAAAGTAGTAGACCTCTAGAAGCAGTGGTAATAGCAGTTGTTGTTATTGTTGTAGTACTTGTAGTAGTTTTAGTAGTAGTAGTAGTACGAGTAAAAATTGCAGTAGTATTAGTTGTAGTAGTAGTAGGCCTAGTAGTAGTAGTAGTAGTAGTAGTAGTTTCTGTTGTTGTTGCTGTAGTAGTATCAGTAATAGCAGTAGTAGTAGTAGAAGTAGTAGTAGTAATTGCAGCAGTAGTATCTGTTGTTGTTGCTGTAGTAGTATCAGTAATAGTAGTAGTAATTGTAGCAGAGGTTATAGTTGTTGTTGCTGTAGTAGTATCAGTAATATTAGTTGTAGTAGTTGTTTAGTAGTAGAATTAGTAGAAGTAGTAGAGTAGTAGTAGAAGTAGTAGTAGTAGTAGTAGTAGTAGTAGTAGAAGTGGTAGTAGAAGTAGTAGAAGTAGTAGTAGAAGTAGTAGAAGTAGTAGTAGTATCAGTAATAGTAATAGTTGATGTTGCTGTAGTAGTAGTAGTAGTAGTAGTAGTAGTACTAGTGGTAGAAGTAGTAGTAGTAGTAGTAGTAGTAGTAGTAGTAGTAGTAGTACTTATTGCTGTAGCAGTAGAAGTAATAGTAGTAGTAGTAATATGATCAGCAGCAGAAGCATCAGCAGTAGTAGTAGTAGTAGTAGTAGTAGTATTACTTGTAGTAGTATTATTCATAGAAGTAGTAGTATTAGTATTAGTAGTAATATGATGAGCAGCAGCAGCAGCAGTGGCAGTAGTAGTAGTAGTAGTAGTAGTAGTAGTAGTAGAAGTATTACTCGCAGTAGTATTATTCATAGAAGTAGCAGCATTTTAAGTTTATGTTGTTGTAGTAGTATTATTAGTATTAGAAGTGGTCCTAGTTGTAGTAGTAGAAGTAGTAGTATATGTAGTTGTAGTAGTAGTTATGGTAGTAGTATTACTTGTAGTAGTATTATTTGAAGTAGTAGCAGCATCATAAGTTTCTGTTGTTGTAGTAGTTTTATTAGTATTTGTGGTAGTACTAGTTGTAATAGTAGAAGCAGCAGCAGCAGCTGTAGTAGTAGTAGTAGTAGCAGTAGTAGTAGTAGTAGTAGTAGTAGTAGTAGTAGTAGTAGTAGTGGCAGTAGTAGTAGTTGTATTTTTCGTAGTTGTAGTAGTAGTAGACATCTATCGGTAGTCGTAGTAGTAAAAGTAGTTATTGTGGTAGTGGGAGTATAAGTGGTATAGTAGAATCAGTAATCGTGGTTACAGTAGTAGTAGTAGTAGTAGTAGTTGTAGTAGTAGTAGTAGTAGTAGTAGTAGTAGTATAGTAGTATTACGTGTAGTAGTATTATTTGAAGTAGTAGCAGCATCATACGTTTCTGTTGTTGTAGTAGTGTTATTAGTATTTGTGGTAGTACTAGTTGTAATAGTAGTAGCAGCAGTAGTAGTAGTAGTAGTAGTAGTAGTATTAGAAGTAGTAGTAGTAGTAGTAGTAGTAGTAGTAGTAGTAGTGGCAGTAGTAGTAATAGTATTTTTCGTAGTTGTAGTAGTAGTAGACATCTATCGGTAGTCGTAGTAGTAAAAGTAGTTATTGTGGTAGTGGGAGTGGATATCTATAATATCATTTCAAAATGTATTATGATACTCACCCGGGATTCTGCATATTATATGTTGGCCAGGAATTTTTCCAGCGATGACAGCAGGGGGAGAGAAGAGTTTTGGGACAGTCTGCAATATGGTGCCATTGGGTAGACGCACCATCTTACACTGATAGGACGCCGGCAAGGTTTTTTGCAGGCTGATGAACTCGTCTAGGCAAGATGTTTCTGTCAGCTTGGACGAATCCGATAAAATAGGCAAGGCTGTGTGGAATAAAACAAAAAAGAAAATCAATAGTGAGCTCTTCCTCCTCCTCCCCCTTGTTCGTCATCTTCTACCTCCTCCCCTCCCCCTTCCTCATCCTCCTCTCCTCCTCCCCTCCTCCTCTCATCATTATCCCCTTCTCCGCTTCTTTCTCCTCCTCCTCCCCCTCCCCCTCAATCTTCTCCTCCTTCTCCCTCTCCTGTACCTCTCCCTTCTCCTCCTCTTCATCTCCTCAATCTCCTTCCTTTCCTTCTCTTTTACCTCTCCCTTCTCCTTCTCCTCCTCTTTCCCCCGTTTCCCTTCTCATTTGCGTCGTTCTCCTCATCTCATCATCCCTCCTTCCTCTCTCACTCCCCTCGCCCCTATTTATCCGTATAATCCTCCTTCTTCTTCTCCTCTTCCTTTCCTTTCTTCCTTCTCCCCTTCCTCCTCCTCCTCCTCCTCCCCTCCTCTTCCTCTTCTACTCCTCATCCCCTCCTACCTGTCCTATTACTCCTCTTCTCGTCCCCTTCTCTTTCTATTCGTTTATCTCTTCCTCGCCTCCTTCCCTTCTTCCTCCCCCTACCCCTAAGGAATTAACTTTCCCTTTATAGTTTGAAACCTTCATTAGGTAGAACTTAACAAACTGAGAACTTTTTTTTGAGATGCCACGTAGGTTTATACACCTCGCTCCTATTTCGCTTCATTATGGTGATTTTGAAAGCCAACTTTTTTCAGCAACATTCGTAAAATCATGAAAATATGACGCAAATAAAAAGTATTCTTACCAAAGGCCAAGCAGGAAAAGGTACCAAACAGCAACTTCCACAATACACCGATCATTTGGTATTTAGCCTGTATTTAGAAAAAACACATTAACATTGCATATAGAAATAGAAAAAGAACTAGAGCAAGGACAATAACAAAAATAGCAACAACAGAAAAGATGATGATTAATAATTTTTAATTATGATAATGGTATTATTAACAATGGTGATAATAACAATTATGATGATGATGATGCTGAGGATGATTATTATTTCATAGAAATATTGATAAGAGCAATTACGGTTAAGCTTCGGTCACAAATGTCATTACGAACTGGTACGAACGCCGTACGAACGATTTCCAGATCATGGAAATTCGGGAAGACCATGGAAAAACAGGGAAATTCGTACGAACGCATCGTTCGTGCAAACCTTTGTGACTGTAGCTTAAAGCTACGGTCACAAAGGTTCGTACGAATCTCCCTATTCGTATGGATTTCAGAGTTCGTAGAGATTCATAGATTGGGCACAGTTTCTTTAATACGTCCTTCCTAAGGAGTACGAACTAACGCCGTTAAAGTTTTCGTTTTGTTCCCGTAAGAATTCTTTGAGGTCTTCTTACGTCAGACTTACGGCCATCTTGCGAGTTTTTGTTCTCGCAAGATGGTCGTACGTGTATAACTGACGGCATTCTCAAGTCATTCGTAAGAAGATTTTTACTATTTTGTTGGTAAATTTTGTCGGGTCGCAAAAATACGCTGCATAAATTGCATACAATGGGTACGTACACCTCGGGAGCACCTTACGAACGCCTTACGAACGCCTTACGAACACCAGGAGTCGTTCGTATACGAATACAATGCGAATCTCGGTTCGTAGAGCGTTCTTACGAACGCCATAAGAGCCCTATATAAACAACTTAAGGCGTTCTTACGTACATTTCGTAGGGTCGAAAGACAATCCTAGAAGCCTCAAATTTAAACAAATCCATATACTAGAGTCTTCCTGTACGAATGGAGGATTATTTCATAAAAGTATATTAATTTGTATTTTGTATTTGTATTTATTCACAATTCAGTTAAAGGTAATACAAAGTTTTGGGAAATTTCGAAAATTGGGTGGATAGTAATTCTTTACAATTTTGATATATTTGGATGCCCCTGTGGATGTATTAAGGGCACAACAAAACTTAGCCCCTAAAACAATTCTGCTTTTGAGAAAAATTGAATATAAACATTTACCGGTGCTCCCGGTAAATGTTGATAAATTTCAAATAGCGTCTACGGCCGTACAATGGTAGCTGCGACCATGAAAATCACAGAATATGTAGTTGTGATATATAATTTCCAAACGGGAATAGCAAATTGGTCGATTTTAGTCAAGAAACATTGTTTTATAGCTTAATTAATATCTTGACCTTGAGAGGGAGCCATACAACATGAAGAGCTTATTATTGACAATTTCATAACTTTAGACTCGATTTCAACCGCGACAACGATCACTGAATATTTTAGGATCACATTATGCTTCCAATATGTTCATTTGAACCAAATCCATGACCCCATACCAAAACTTTGTATTACCTTTAAGTCTAATATGTATATGAATGGAGCAGAGGTTTTAAAAAACCTAGGGATGCATTTTAAATTACAAAAATTAATGTTAAAGTAAACAAATATAACAAGATCCATGATCGTAAAAAAATCGGAAACAAATAAATTCATCGATAAAATAGTTAAGAAGGTACAATATGAATATAAAAGCACAATGAGATTTCATAGCATGTAATAGCATCAATAGCATCAAAATAATATATCAAAATAACACATATTTGCAAGACACACTTTGAACAAGAATTACACATGTAATACGAGATGGTTATTACAAAGGAAAGGATTGTCGGAGAAATCGAAGTAATTTCAATGAACAAAATGCTCAATCGGGTGCTCAAAATGAATTTGAATGTATAGAGGGCAGGATATTACGTGATCATGTCATTCAGAAATGTATGCAAGCTTGACGAAAAGCGTACATAACTCATGAATTTGAATGAGAAACATGTTAATTTGATGAATCAAACGCGTTATAATGCACAGATAATGAATTTGTTCTCTCAAATAGCAAGACTGGGACACATCAATTTCAATTAAATGGTTTGAAAAAGTTGTGAAATTGGCCGGAAAAACTAAACTTTATCTTCTCTTCTCTTCTTTTCAATTTTTTTCTATGCTTCTCTTTTTATTCTTCTTCTCCTCCTTCCTTTTTATTTTCTTCTTTCTTCTCATCCTTATTCTTCTTTCCTCTTCTAGGCCTGGTGTAAATAGAACGAGGACGTTCAATTGAAGAGAGCACGGAATTTGCCCAATAGACTATACTTCGCAGTTAGCACATGATAAAATGTGTATCGAATGTTCACTACGAAGACTCTAGTCTAACTCAAGCTTTTACTTTCTTTGGCCGAATTGGCATTTACAATAATATTTCTTTAATCTTGAACCACATAGCTTTAATTCATTAAGTCGCGAGTCACCCTCCTTGTCATCACACAAACATTGCTTTCTGTAGCATGCCCCTCATCACTTATCATCACTTATGATATGTTTAATTTCATTTTTTCTATTTGTTTCCTTGTTTGTTTTAAAATATTTATTACATTGTATTATTTCGAAATGTATAATGTACATGCTTATATTGAAACGGACAATTAAAATGGCAATCAAATCAAATCAGACTCATGGTGTCATTTCTGATTGGAACAAAAACATAAAATACTCACCATTTTACAGATCAATCTTCAAGGGCTTCCAAAAATTATGAAACAGCACGATGATAACCTGACGTCTTTCTCGGATAAAACAGGAACACATTTGGAAACGAAGAATACAGTTGCTTGAATACAGAAAGGCGGAAAAGACGAACCGTAAGATCCAAACTGTAGGCTATAGCTACCGATCAACGGAGATCAATTGAAATCGCAGGAGACATGACTTGATATCTACTTCCAACCAATTGTAAATGGTAAATGGTACGTTTTTCATTCTCTGCAGGCGGTAAGCTCGTATGAGAGCGGGATGCGGGATCGATATGAACAGAAAGATTAAAAAGGAGATACCGCCAACTCGTACATCAAAATTATGATGACGATTGGTGGATTGAAATTATGGGATAGATTATGGGATAGCTCTGCAAAGGGTGTAGGTAATTATGATGATTGTTTGGTTATAGTTTTTCTTTGAAAAGGCACCCGATACTTTAGCAACATGTTGTGTAGTGAACAGAAATTATGAGATAGCTATTAACGCCGATCATTGTTTCTTTCTTTGTTTGTTTGTTTTTGCTATCGTTTGAGAAAGCGCATGTTATCTTAGAAACACCAAAATTTGGATCGATTTTAGGGGATAGCTCTGTTAGATAGGTATTCGCGCAGATAAACTTGTTTGGAGAATTGAGATATACATAATTTCGTTTGTGAAAATACACGTTACGCTAATAACATTCTAGGCATGGATAGGAAACTATGAGACAGTTTCATTGGAATACCTGTCAGCGCAAATTATTCATAAAGAGGTGGAATTGTATTATTATATATATATATTTTTTTAAATTTATTTATTTATTTATTTATTTTTTTTTTTTTTTGGGGGGGGGGGGGGGAACTAAGTCCACTTAGAAACATGTCGAGTGGATCGACTTTATTGGAAAGCATTAAGCCCCACTGCACTATAGCTATACTTGCGCCCTCATTATAGCAAACCATGCCTAATCGGTGACTGTTGGTCACTCATAGTCCCCTTTTTCTTATGTTAATTGAGAGCTAATTTGATGAGATAACCACCTTTCAGTGACCATGCAGGGAGGTCTTATCCCTCCTGGCTAAACTAGTGCAGATAGGCTTTAAGGGATAGATATGTATATCATCGACAATTAGTGTTGTTAACGGTGCCATAGAAACAAGCTGATTAAATTGATAGGTATGACAGAAGAAAAACAAACCGACCGTTATGCACTGTCAGACAATTCAATATCAACCTTATATCAGACATGAAAAATTCTGAATATTTCATGAACAAAGTCATGCATAGTTGAATTCTAATACTGAGTCACGCTTTGATGCTCCTGCTTTGGTGGGATAATGGTTGACCTGGTTTTGTTCCCGAACGTTGGTATTTTCAAAGGTTCATAAAATAAAATAAAAATCCAATATCAGTAAGCTCATGTATCCGAAAATGTTATAATGGTTAAATTTGGACATTTATTACCCTACTCTGAAGGTTTATTTTTCAAAATTGTAAATATTTTACCTTTTCATGCGCGCGCTCACCAGAAGCATTAGGGACTTTTAGATTTGCACAAAGACAACGTGGATTGCTACGATCGACGTCCTTTTAATGCACTGCCTTGAATGGACGTCACACGTATCAGTTCACGCAAATCTAAAAGTCCCTATTCACAATTCCCCTAAAACTCACCTACCCTGAAACAAATGAGAAGGGGGAGGGGGAGGGGGAGGGGAAGGGGGTGGGGGACTGTTTTGGTGCATAATTACATTGTACATATAGTGTCAGAGTGGGCTCGTAAGACGTACGAATTAAGCTAGCTAATAGCTGCAGATAAGATGAAATAAAATAAAGACACCCGATACCTTAGCAACATGTTGTGTAGTGAACAGAAATGATGGGATAGCTTTTAACGCCGATGATTGTTGTTTCTTTGTTTTTGCTATTGTTTGAGAAAACGCATTTTATCTCAGAAACATTATATACCTTTGGATCGAATTAGGGGATATCTCCTCGAGATAGTTATTAACCCCGATAACATTTTTGTAAACAAATGTTTTGCTTTTGTTTAAGAAAACGCATTTTATCTCAGAAACATCAAATTTTGGATCGAATCTAATTTAGGGGATAGTTCTGTTAGATAGGTATTCGCGCCGATGAACTTGTTTTGAGGATTGGGACGTACATAATTTTGCTTGTGAAAAATACACGATACGCTAATAGTTTGATCGGTATGATACCAGAAAAAAAAAAAAGACCCGACCGTTACGCACAATCAGACAATTTGATATCGAGCTCATTACATTAACCGCCCTGGTAACGTTTCAATAACGCGTCACGCTTTAATGCTCTCGCCTTGATAGAATATGGAATGGCATCAGGGGCGGCGATTTCTTTTCATGACTGGGGGGGGGGGGAAGGGATGAAATGCGAGGGACGAGAGGGCAGTGGCGTAATGAGCAAAACCTTTTTTCTTGGGGGGGGGGGGGGCAGAAAAAAATCTGTTTCACCACCACTCTTACATGTTACGCAGACCCTGGGAACGTTTTTCAAAATGGGGGAGGGGCTAAAGTATTTACGATCAGGTAGATCAAAGCAAAGTGGAGCATAAATTGGCGTGGGGTCCAGGGGCAAAGCCCAGGCGGGTGTCAATGGGCAGAGCCCCATGAAGTTCAGGGGTTTCAGGCATTTATTTACGGTCAGATGAGCAACCAGGGGCCCGCGGAGGTGAAGGTGACGGAAGTAACTACCCCCTCACAGGTTTTTGAAGTTTTGTTATATTAACAAATTACAGTCTTGGCAAAACTATAGTATAAAAACAAGCAATAAAATTTCAAACATCTTTTTTGGGTCATCAAATTGTACCGACCGAAACTTTTTTCGAAATAGACTTTATTTAATTCCGTGCTCACAAGTAGACCAATTGATATGAAAATTCTCATTCCACACCTGAATCTTGAATTTTGAGTCATCTATAAATTATGAAATTTAGAATATCTATGAGCGGCAGTGATTTTTAGAGAGGTGGGGTTTTTTTGTTTAGGGAAAACACTCGTTACCTTTTAAATATGTTGAGTGAATCGAAATTATGGGATAGCATTACGAAATATTGATAGCGTTTTTCCGGCGTTATTTTTGTCGTTGAAATGCACGTTACAATAGAAACAAGCTGGTATTAAGAGGCAAGATACATTAGAATCCTATGACGGAAGCTGATGAGAACCATTCTTTATCATGAATACCTACCCCCCCCCTTCTCTCGCTCTTTCTCTGTCTCTGTCTGTCTCTATCTCTGTCTCTCTGTCTCTCTGTCTCTCTCTCTCTCTCTCTGTATACCTTTTGACTGAATCCCATGACAGAAGCTGTTGAGATCCATTCTCTATCATGTGTACCGCCCTATCTCTGTCTGTATGTCTCTCTTTCCTCTTTTTTGTATGTAATTGGTTTGGGCATAATATAACACGACAACATGCTTGTGGGAAATTGTGTAGTATGTCAAGGGTCATATAAGCCCATGTAAAATAATAGAGTTATGTTGGCAAAAAGATGAAAATTGTAATTTTCCCAAGCTTAGTAATATTTTCTTTAAAAAGCTACACTTCTAAATTTAAAGACTCAAACCCACTCTATGAGACAAAAAAAGTCCTGCAGTGCTTTATGAGCTTAAAAAAAAAAACCAAGAATAGGAAAACAACTTTAAAAAAAAAACACTTTTCTTTTACTTAGGTACTAAGTAAACTTATCTGACGTAAACGCAATCAAATTAATTCTAGAATATTATTTAAGAGGCACTAATCTATTCGACAAATCTCACCAAATGACATATTTCCAGAGAAGTTTATGTTACCTCTCCGTACGTGTGGTAAATTTTGGAGTCGAAGTTATGCTACGGTCGCAAAGGTTCGTACGAACGATAATTTCATACGAATCTCCCTGTTTTTCCATTGTCTTCCCGAATTTCCATTGTCTGAAAATCGTTCGTACGGCGTTCGTAGCAGTTCGTAATGGCATTTGTGACCGAGGCTTTATCTAAACGTGTCCCGATGGACTGCTCTTCATTTCGCCTCGCAAGAATCTCAGCCATTTGATTGGACCCCAGTGTGTTGACGTCATCAACCATAACAGGAGCATTTGTAGAGTGTCTGGACTATTTGGTTGTACGGTTGTACCATAATTTTATAGTCGAAATGGTCGCCGGGAATTCTTGTAACGCGCGCCGGTCCAGAAGTCAAAATGAAAACTAAAATATGGTTCTAGGACACCTACCCCCTGGACAACCACCCTCCGGATAACCACCCCTAGGACAACTACCCCCTGGAAAACTAACCCCTAGGGTAACCACTCTCATTCATTTCATTTTTCGAGGATTCGAGGGGGCCTTTTTTTTTAGATCGTGGACAAAACAAAACCAGGGATGGGAGGGAACATAAAATCTGAAAGATGGGGTTTCTCAACTTTTCCCGATCTCAAGCTTTCCTCCCAACCCAACATCTTTCTCTCTCTCTCTCTCTCTCTCTCTCTCTCTCTCTCTATTTCTCTATCTCGATTCCAGGGGGCAATTAAGATGAGCCCTAGTGTTCGGCACGTGACCCTGGCACTTCGCCACTGCGACGATCAGCATCGCTAGACCTTGATCATACTCAGTCAAACCAAGGATTCTGAAAATTATTTTTGGTACAATGCGCAGTCCATTGTTATAATTATGTTACCTGGTAACCCACATACTATGCTACATGAAGGTTCAAATGATATTCAGGTATCTGAAACTATATGATAATGGTTTAGAATGTTTAGCACCATCTCCAACAATCCAATTGTAATCTCGAAGGAGGACCGTAATTTGACGCTAACTTGAATTTGGTAGCGCCGTTCATTTTTCACCTATGTAATTTATGTACAGAATCGTCTTTAATAGTTAAGTTAGTATAATGCTGTTTTGACAATGTAAATAATTGAGAATTTGTGCGATCTTTTTAGTATGTAAGTAGTATACTTAGATTGATTGTATAACGTAGGTTGTATTTTATAAGATTTTTTCTTCGAGCTTAACTTGATAATTGTATTTAATTAATTATCACAATCTAACCACTCTTGTCATTCATTTTGATCCGCCGGTTACGAGAAGCTAATTTGTCCCGCAATTTTTGAATCAGAGGCGACGAGAACCCGGCGCCGCGGGGATGGGACCTTCCTAGTCTTTTAGTCCTCCTCTCGGATTTGCACCTCCCCACTCTCAAGTTCAGTTTTCAATGACGTTTTCGTACTTCGTAGTTTTGCCTCGATTTGGCATTAATTAAACTTGATCTACAGACTTACAGTTCGACTCGATTCACTGCCTGGTTTATACTGATTTAGCTGTTTTTGGCTGGAAGCCTAGTTTAGTGCTGCTTCTGATATCCGCCATTTTGGAGTAGACCTACAGCTTTTACGATCTCAAGTCAAGTTGGATTTCGACATTCGATCCTTGTTTGTTGGGATCCTCACCACTCGTCAACGCCACCATAACCACTTTGAATTTTGAAGTTGGTGCGAATTCCAATAATGAATTCAAGTTTCAAGTTTATTTCACATTTCACAAATAAAAAGAATTTAAATAATTGACAAAAATAGAACATAATATGAAATATACTAAAAGTTTCAAATTATATAATTAATTATTTGAAAAGACGTCGAAATTAATTGTAATGAATAGAAGGTTATACAGAGTGAAATGTGAGGAACATATTAAAAAGCTTAGCTTGTAGATTATAGGTTCCCATAAATAGAACTAACATTTAGTTGAAGTAGTTGTAATGGTAGAGGACGTAACAGTAATAATAGGTGGGCAAGAAGCCTTAACATAAGATGATTATACAACGTGAAACAAGCAAAAAATGCAAAAATAGCTAATACAGCAAGCAAATTTGATATTGATATTATCGAATTGCGTTCCGTCTATCACCCCGAGCACCGTCAACGTCGAACTCGAACCTTACATATCCCGAGTCTCACCATCACCGATTGTGGACTCCGCATCCGATCGACATCGCCGACCCTTGCCTAGCCTTTTGACAAGGCCTCGTGACTCTAAGCGGCTGAGATGAGTCTAGATACCCGGAGTGAACAAGCGACCGAGTGACGGAACACTAGGATGGGCTCCTCGCTCTCGCGTTCACTTGGGTTTTCGCGATTAGTCTCGTTTTAGTCGCTCGGCGTCTATCATACAAGTGGTCTTGTTTAAAGGCTAACCCTTGCCTGGCCTGATCCTGACTTTTAAGTTGATCCTGACTCTGACTAATGATGACTTACGACGACTCTCGCTCCTTCGCTGGAAGGACAGTTTGTGTAATTACTATGTAGGCTAGACCTAGTCTAATTTGAATATGAGCGGCAGTCTTTCGCTATAGAAATAGACTAACCACTTTACTTATAATATATTTATTTGCTGAAAGTGTGCATTGCCATGTAACAAGCAGCAGTCTTTCGCTATAAAAATAGACTAAACCATCGATTCTGAATAACCATAATTTGTGAATAGAAATTCGTAATTTGTAATTTGTGAAAATGTTTGGAAATTTATACGAGCTAGATCGAGTTTATGTTTAGCTTGTTTTAATAAATCCTTTTAAATTGTAGGCCTAGGCCTACACATTGTTTCAATTGTTCTATGCTTGAAGCCTTGTTGTTCTCTCGCAAATCACAGTATTTTTTTTTTTAAATCAAGAATTATATTGGGACGTTGACCGTTGTTTTGATCATTCGAATAATGATCATGTCAACCCTTTCTAGTTTTTGCCAAATAATCATTTGCTCTACAGACGCTAGACAAATGAGATCGAGTTTTTATTGGGCGATCACTTTTAGGACGATGAAAACCTCAATCTGCTTGTCTGTCAAAGGTTAGTGGGAATTCCCAGAGCCTAAAAAGAGATCGAGAAGCTAAATACATGAATGTATATTACCACTTATGATCAGTGCACCACTACATTGTAAAGGCAGAGAGTATACATGTTCACTGATTTCATATAACACCAAGACCGATACGTAGTTACGGAAAAAGAGGTGAGTAAAATGTCTGTCATTTTCAAAAGAAATACTACGAGATTTTGCAATACTTTCGTTTGACATAGTCGTATATAATTATATTAGGCTGACTCCCAGACGCTTGTGAGGCTTTGTTGGTATCTTGGTTATAAAACCATTTTCCTTAAACTGAAACAGTTGGGTTTGGGCCTAGAATGGCTAGATATCTTTGAGGTGATTAATGGAGGCAATTGAGCTCAGACCAAGAAGATACTGACGGGCGTTCCCTATTTTCACGAAGTGACGGTAGTGAGGAAAATCGTAACGCAAAGTGAATGCAATTTTTTTTCACTACCGTCACTTCGTGAAAACAGCGACGAAATGATATCAATTTGGTAAACCATGGAATAACATACTGCAAAAACAGGTCTAAACAAAACAGAGCTTTGAAACGAGGCCATAAGAGTTTCGTGTTTTTGATCGTGAACCCGAAATATAGAAGGAATATGATCGCATTGATATCGTTCATACGTACAACTTCTCAGTATTTGTTTGTCGTGGTGGGGAGAAATCTTGGTAAGTTATTGTGATTTGAATAACAAATATGTCATTAATTATTATTCTTACATTTTATGTTCATATAATTGCACCTGATAAACATTTCCAATTGTAATCTGGAAGGAGATCCGTTCCACGAGACTTTGGCAACAGTAATTTGAATCTAACTTTAGATGTTTTTGTATTGGTTGGGGGGGGGGGGGGGGGGGGGAGGTAACAGATATATAATTTAAGTTGTACACGGGCAAATATTTGCTCTACAGAAGCCGTGACAAAATGAGACCGGATTTTTATTGGGGGATCAATTTTAGGACTATAAACCTCAACCTGCTTGTTTTCAAAGGTCGGTGGGAATTCCCAGTACCTAAAAATAGACTGCCACACAAAATTCATACATGTACGTGTACAGACTTTACAGTATATGCCTATTATTAGTGCAGCACTACATTTTAAAAGCAAATATGTTGACTGATTTCATATAGCACCTAGATATATACGTAGTGGTGGAAAGAGAGGTGAGTGAATTAAAATGTCTGTTTCATTTCCAAAAGAAATATGGTGAAATTGTCCCATACTTTCTTTTTACATCGACGTATACAAACTGTTATAGATAGATTCCCAGACACTTTTGAGGATTTGTTTGTATCTGGTTTATAAAATCATCGTTTTCCTTAGCATGAAATAGTTAGACTGGGTCGATCTCTGACAGGCGCGGATCCAGGATTTCTTAGGGGAGGGGGCCCAACTTTCTAATTTTGTTTTGCTCCCGAATATTTGAAAATCGCGCCGGCCGAAAAGTCGCTCAGTGGGGGTGGGGGGTGGGGGTGGGTGGGGGGGGGGGGGGGGGTAGTAAGCACATTTTTTTTTGGTCCTCCAAAATTTGCACCCCCCCCCCCCCCCCCATGAGCGCCAGGGAGGGGAGGGGGCCAACACCCCCAAAAAGGTAAAAATCACGTGATTCTACATGATTTTTTTCCTCAAGGGGGGGGGGGGGGGCGGACCCCCTGCCCCCCCCCTTGATCCGCCACTGATCTCTGAACACTTCACTACATAGTGTAGAATTCAGTGGTCTAGATTTCTTGGAGTGGATATATCACCGGACAGTATAGATCACAAGGTCCGCGTTTTAAGTCCCGCCGCGGCACTAATGTCCTTTGGCAAGACATTAATCTACATTTACCTCACCTCGACTCAGGTGAGGTAAATGGGTACCTGGTAGGATTACTCCTTGAAATGAACTGTGCGCTAATAACGGCTGCCGGAGCTAAAGCTAGGGTAACAACTTCCAAAGCTCTTTGGAAGCGCATCTCTCTTTCTCTCTCTACGTGCCATATCCTGAGACGTGGGCGACCATGGAGTGCCTCAACTCTCTGTCCCATATTCTATGAAGTAATTTATTCTCCCCGAGATCAATTCCACATTCAGAAATCCCATCTCCTTAAGCTACTCATCCACAGAATCCTCCTTCTACCCCCTTCTACCCCTACTCCTCCTCTCCTCGATTATTCCGGTCAGTGCAAGATTTTCCAAACTATTCTTCCGTATAACATGGCCCAAGAAGCTCAGCTGTCGACCTCTTGTATTATTCAGAAGCTTCGTCTTGTTCCTGCCATGGCAAATACCTCATTATTAGAAACTCTTTCTGTCCATGAAATTCTTAGCATCCTTCTCAGGAACCAAACATCACAACTTTCCAGTCGCTTTCTTAGGTCCGATGTCAGGGTCCAAGCTTCACATCCATACATTAGAACTGGATATACATAGCAATTGAGTACGCGGAGTCTCGTTTTCATCTTCAGCTTCTTATTCTTTAAGATGTTTTCTAACTTGGAGAAAGTTGTTGCAAGTGCAATCCTTTTCTTGATTTCTTGCTCGCCTCTTGCATCGTCTGTAATTGTAGTCCCGATGTAATTAACAGAGGTGGCTTGCTTTATTTGATTATTGTTGATCTTAAGAGAGCATGGTATTCCTCCCTTCTTTGAAATTACCATGCATTCCGTTTTCTTGTATTTTAATGATAATCATGTCTTGTCACTTTCTCTAACGACAACATCCAAAAGTCGCTGCAGGCCCTTCTCTGATTCTGCATTTAATATAGTATCATCTGCGTACCGTATGTTTGTGATATTATATCCTCCTACCCTCAATCCTCATTCCTGTTCTATGCTTCTAAGTATCAACTCACTGTAATAATTGAAGAGATCTGGAAGCGCATAGGGACGTTATATAATGTAATACGCGATACCCAAGAACGTACTGAATGTTAATATTATTATCATTAGGATTTGTATTCCTTTTCTTTTATCTCGTATTCCTGTAGAATTCGAATCATGGCTGATGCATTAAAGAATGCCATTGCTCAGAGTCTGGAATGTCCTGTATGTCTGAATACCTTCACCGATCCCAGGATTCTGCATTGTTCTCACACCTACTGCAAGGCCTGTCTGGACAACCTCTTGGAATGCCATGGTAACGACCAGATGCTCCGATGCCCTGTCTGCAGATCTGAAACCCAGGTCCCAAACCAAGATGTCAGCAAATTACCGGCTAATCTAGCTTTGAAGTCTCTCATAGAGGACGTAAAGAGTCAATATCAGTTTTGCACGAATTGTGAATCCGAGGACAAACCCCAAGCTGTTTTCTACTGTCAAGACTGCGGCATGTATCTCTGTATCACTTGCCACAACAAACACTCTCAGTGGAAAAATTTCATCAGTCATGAGGTCTTTGCAATGAGTGAGATCCTATCAGGGAAGGTGTCAGTACGTAGATACCGTAAATGCAGGAAACACCCCAAAGAGGACGAGGAGTGCTTCTGTTCCGTCTGCAGGAGATTTGCCTGCTTCAGGTGTGTTGTCATGGAGCATACAAAGGAAGGACATGGGGTCATCGAGGCAGCTGTTTACGAAGGCAACCATATGAAGAGTATCGAGGACCTTAAATCCAAGACGGACAAGAAACGCCATTCCTTTCAGAAATACGTTGATTTCATTGATGAACAGAAGGAGCGTGTGAGCAATGTTCAGAAGCAGTGTACAGATGATATCAACAAAGCATATGAAGAATCAGTCCAGCAGTTGACAGAGAAGAAAGAACTCCTCATTGGTGAAGTCAAGGGTAGGACTGAAGAAGTAAAGAAAGACCTAGACAAAATGAAGAAATCGGCACAGGAGCACATCACTCACTTGATCACCGTAGCTGACGTGATAACCACTAGAACAAAGATACCGTTAGATATGGATGCTTTGGCTGCACACGACACTCTATGTCAAGACTTGCAAGAGGCTTTGAAACAAGAAGATCCTGACTACAAGCTGCCGAGGCAATCGAGCAATAAAGGAAAAAGTGTCAGTTTCAAGAGGAACGTTGGAATGGACGAGATAGCTCTCGGTAAGATCGTAAATCCAGTTGCAAAGAACATCGCCTTGCCTACTAAGAATAGCATGAATGCCATGGTTAGTACACCTGACGGTAGGATGGCAGTGGGCTGTGCTAAAGGTGGCGTGGAGATCTTCTCTGCTGATGGCCAGCTCCAGCAGACAGTTTTTAAACATCTGGTGATTCGTGGAGTAGGGTTTCTCTCTGATGATCGGTATGTTATACTTCGTGGCTCAAACAATATCTCACTGTACAGACGAGATTACGCAAAGTTAAATGTAATGTTTGAGACTCTGAGTCATGAAGAAGGTGGAAATGCTAACCTCACTGTAGACAGTGATGATCAGATCTATGTTAGCTACCAGAAAGCCCAGAAGATCCAGGCATTCGCACCAGGAGGTGGGAAGGCGATCAGGGAGATACCATGTGATGGGTATACACCTAAGCAGAATACTAGTTATAATGATTACCTGATCACCAAATCCTTGAAGACAATACGATTGATTGACAAACAAGGTGTTGTAAAATATGATTTAGAGAAATTAGGTGTTAACCCACATGCTGCTGTATCTCAAGGGAATACAATCCTGATTGCCACGGTGAAGCACGATGTAGGTTCAGTCAGCATTGATGAGTACACTAACGAGCTGAAGCATGTTCAGAACCTTGTCTTCGATTACGAGATTGAGAAGCCTGAGAGAGAGTGGTACTATCTCCAGCAGTACCGATCAGGAGAGATCGCTCTCTGTACTTCTGATAGGCTCTATATATTCGACAGAAAATAATGGATGACTCCCCATTTATTGCACTGTATGATACCACTGTCTTCAGGCCCGTAGGTAGAAAGGCGGTGGTGGTACGATATGTGTGACCAGACCTCTATTTTCTGGTCAAAACAGGCAAGCTGAAAAATTTAGGATAACAGAACATTTCCTTGAAATGTGTGTGTGTGTGCGTGTGTGTGTGTGTGTGTTAGAGAGAACAAGAATGTGGGTCTATTATGTAAGTAAGCGAGTGCGTGTGTGTGCTTATATTAGTTTTATTTGTTTTAGCTTCTTTGTCAAATATCTATACAAAAATTCACCTCGTATCGCCAAAACCAAAAATAAAAAATAGAAATACATGTTTCCTCTGAGAGGCATGTTTTTCTGTGACTTCATAAAGTAATAATATATAATATCCAGTGGAATCAATTATATTCTTAACTGGATGAAATGGATTTTTGGTGAATAATTAAGAAATGACATTCCTAGATCATGCTCGATTTGAATGCTTGCACATTTCTAAAATATAACAAGTAACCTATCTTTTAACATACTTCTGATGTGTTTATTTTTCAAGATTTTGTTATGAAACAGTTCATGATTACTTTACATGTGGATGTGACTTTTTTGGTAGCTGTTATAAATGTATAAATGATGTAGACACAATGTAATTATCGCGGACTAAAATATTATTTTACAGTAAGGGGTAATCATCCAAATAATGAAATATTGTATATATTGCTGTTTTTGTTTTATTTATTTTATCCAATGCATTTCAGATCACTGTCTGATTAATCAAACTAGATTTTTCTTCCACAGAATCATGAGGAGATATGCCATTTTTCATAATAATTTCTACTTCTTACAATTTCTATAGTTTTGTGCTAGAAGGTTTAAGAGTTTTGAAAGTCGACATATTGATTGTATGATATATGTTGTAAAAATATTGTTAAAGCAAATAACAAAATAAGGGTTTATGTTTGAATATGATTGACTGTGATATCTTGTATTTTGTTTTTAATAATTACTTTCCGTCTGGCAAAGTACATGGGAAAAATGGCATGGGTCTTGTCAAAAATACCCGATTCATTTATTCCCTTTTTGGAGATATTCCATTTTGTCTGTGTTTCCATTTAGAGCAAATGGTCTTTATTAGTTTTGAGAAAAATCTGAAAAGTTATGACTTTACATTACTCTTTGTTCACTTTGTACAAAAGATTTCTTTACACATGAAACAAATACCATGTTAATATGACTTTTTTGGTAGCTGTTATAAATGTATAAATGAAGTAGACACAATGTAATTATCACGGACTAAAATATTATATTACAGTAGGGGGTAATCATCCTAGTAATGGAGGTTTTATGTATTGCTGTTTGATACATTGATTAAAAAAATAAATATTATCCAAAGCATTTCAGATCACTGTCTGATTAATCGAACTAGATTTTTCTGACACAGAATCATGAAAGGATATATATGCCACTTTTCATAACGATTTCTACTTCTTAAAATGTCTATAGTTTGTACTAGAAAGTTTAAGAGTTTATTAAACGAATTCGTTTTCACTGAGTGCCTGCGATAGCAACATGCAGAATTGACAACAGACTTAACTCCGTTTCGTTGACAATCAGCCATGTATGGAGTCTTTCGTCTACTGCTGACTGCAACGAAATGGAGTTAAGTCTTTTGTCAACTCTGTTTGTTGCGACGGCAGGCACCCAGTGAAAACGAATTCGTTTGATAAAATTATGGAAATGCAAGCACTACTTCAAACAAACAGAACTTTGTCATTCCTTGCTCATTTTTCCTGATTGAGGTGTCATATGAAAGGGCAGAATCTCAACTTTCTAAAAATGTGATTTCCTCCTTGAAACTCAGATACCATCCGCCAAATGACTTTTTGGTTTCCTCTCTTCAAATTCATTTTAATCACTAATGCGTGAAATATGTATTATATGAGTTGCATCAAATGAAAGAAGGGAATCTAAGCTTTCCAAATATGTGTCATTTAGCAATTATAAATGTGATTAAGTTATGATAAAACATCGATAATTCTCGGTTTCGTTTTTCTGGGACGCACTGTATATTGTATGTACAGTAAATTGTTTGATGTGTTTTATGAGAAGTGGAAATAAATTAAATGTAAAAAAACCCTAACAATTAATTTTATCAAATTTCGTAGCGGGGAGGGGGCGTGCAAGCGCGTACAAAAGGAGCAGAACACTAATTGGCATGGGATCCAGGAAGTCGAGCCCCAAGAAGTTCAGGGGGTTTTATGCATTAAATTACCGTTAGATGAGCATGTAGGGGCCGCCTTAGGGCCCTAGGTGGGGTCCATGGGGCAGAGCCCCGGGAAGCTCAGGGGTTTTAGGCATTTAATCACGGTCAGATGAGCATATTTTGTGGCACTGGCAGGTCACTGTTCTTCTTTTCTTTCTATCTTTCTTTCTATTTCTCTAGAGGCAAGGGCCTTTTGCCCCCCCCGGTCCACAAATTGTTGGCGGGAAAATTGCATCTGAAACACCCCCCTTCTTTTCTTTTCTTCTTCAGTTTATTACCTCCCCTTTATCTCCTCTTTTCCCTTTTTCTTTCCCTTTCCTCCCTACTCTCTTATTTTGTTATGGGGGAGGCAAGGCCCTTTCGCCCCCGATCTCCTTTCCTTTTTTCTCTTTTCTTCCTCTTCTTTCTTTCCCTTTCTCTCCTCTTTCCCTACCCCTTCTTTCCCTTCTCTCTCTCTTTTTTCCGCGGGGGGGGGGGGGGGGGGGGGGGCGCTCGCCCCCCCTTTGATCCGCGCCTGCAAAGACCGAAACATAGTGACGGGAAAAGAGGTAATTGAGTTTAAATGTCTGTCATTTCCAAAGAAACGCAGTGACATTGCAATATTTTATTTTACATTGTCGTATATAACTATATAAGGCTCACTCCCAGACGATTTTTGAGGCCTTGTTTGTATCTGGTTCATAAAATCATTATTTTCCTTAAATCGAAACAGTTGAATGGTCTGGTCCATATCTTAGAGGTGATTAATCGAAAGGAGTTGAGCTCAGATCAGTGATAATGATGGGTGTTTATGAAACGATATCAATTTGGTACACCATGAACAGGGGATTATCCCTATATTGTGGAAAACTTCTACCATTGTACCAATGCCCAAAGGGAAAACCCTACTGAAATGAATGATTTTAGATCAATAGCCTTGACATGCAGCATCATGAAATGTTTTGAGAAAATCATTTTGAAATGCTTGTTAAAGCAAACTTCATCTCACCTAGACCCCATGCAATTTGCATACAGACAAAACAGGGGTGTGGAAGATGCAGTTTCGTTTCTCTTGCATAAAGTGTATTCACACTTAGATACTCCTAGGTCGTACATTATATCAGCTTTTATAGACTTTTCCAGTGCATTCAATACCATCATTCCCCACATGCTTTCAAGGAAGTTAATACAAATGAATGTACACCCACGGGTTATCACGTTGATTCATGATTTTATGTTGAATAGGCCCCAGCGTGTGAAAGTGGGCCACATCGTTTCTGACGATCGGGTAGTTAGTACCGGAGCGCCTCATCAGGGGTGTGTATTATCCCCAGTGCTATTTTCACTGTACACTAGTGACTGTGTTAGTACGGATGCCGATTGTACTATCATCAAGTACGCCGATGACACAGTCATCACAGGATACCTCTCCGGTGATGCCAACTGTTATTTCGCGGTGCTTGATTCTTTTGTGAAATGGTGTGACTCACATTTCTTGCAGCTCAATGAATAAAAAACTAAGGAAATGATCGTAGACTTCCGTAAGAATGTACAGGATGAACATGTACCTCTCACCATACATGATGATGTAATAGAACAAGCCAAGGAATATAAATACTTGGGTACTACCATAACAAACAGACTGGATTGGTCAAGCAATGTACATGCCACACAAAAGAAAGCTAATCAGAGGTTATTTTTCTTGAGACAACTCAAGAAAATGCACTTAGATAACACTCTTCTCGTGTTGTTTTATAAGTCGATTATCCAGTCCATTCTCTTGTTTAATTTAATTTGTTTTCATGGCAACCTCACATGTAACAGTAAGAAAGCCCTAGATAGACCACGGAAAATAGCTCAGAGAATCATTGGCATAGCACTGCCCAACATGGAAAAGTTGTATGGTGAAGGTTCACTAGCTAAGATCATGGGAATCATGAAAGATCCAACCCATCCTTTGTTCAGTTACTTTAGTTTCAACAGATCTGGTGTTCGTCTTTGTGTCCCCCGTACTAAGCGGGCCCGCTTTAGAAACTCGTTTGTCCCCGATTCCATCTACATGTTCAATAATAAAGTAATAAGATGAGAGGTTTCCTGAAGGTAATGGGAGGGGGGGGGGGGCGATATCGTTAATGTATTTTGGTACTAAGTATACTTTAACATTTACATTGATTAATATTATTCATACATGAATATTTAAATTAATTATTCAGTTGTCAACGAGTCCATATGATCATATAGTTTAAATGTAAAAGTATGATTTATTGTTCTAAAAAATGTAGTGCTGAGTTTATAATGAGCAATGTGTAACTTAAAATGTGTTAAATTGACCCATGCTCTATATACTGTATATAGTTGTAACCATGTGAAAGAAGAATTTCCACTCAATGTGGACAATAAAACAAATCAATCAATCAATCAAATGACAGGCTGTAAAAATAGGTCTAAACAAAACGGATCTTTGAATTCAGACCACAAGACATTCATGTATTTGACTGTGAAACCGGGAGTAACGTTCGTCGCGTTTGAAAACTTCTAATCATATTGATGTATTTCATATTCAGAATAACTTAACTTACTTAATGAAAACCATGAATTGTTTTTACAAGATATAACGGAATATTGATTTGAATTAAGTTGAATTGAATTGAATTTAGTTATTCACCGACATTGAAACAGTATATATATATATATATATATATATATATATATATATATATATGTACAATGCCAATGTAACATAAATACATGACATGAATAATACATGTTCTACAGCAATATAGATGTACATTATACAAATATTAAAAAACAGTTATAAGTAATTTTAGTGTCAAGAGTAAAACAATAAATGACTATTTACAATGAGTTTGTGATCGATGGTAAAATAGAGTAAAAAAATAACTCATGTGCTAGTCGAGTCTGGCTCTCGTTATGTAAAGCCTGAAATAAAGTTCATTGAAAAATACACTATGTGTTTCCAAATCCTATGAATAAGATTTGTGTATAATGATACAATTTAAAAAAAAGAGACTGTTTGCTATATACATCTACTATATATCACACTGTGTGCGCGTTATATTCTGTAAGGGAAAGACGTAAGTGAAAGACGTGAGGAAAATGATGAATAATAAATGAATCAAAACTACATTAAACCTAAACATGCTCTTAAATTGCTTTTGTCATTATGTATGCGCCTTTTTTCACTTGAGTATTTTGTTGTTATGAAAACCAATGAAAGTTGGAATGGGAGAAAATAAATATTTCTTTTAATTGAATGATTTTTGTTATTATATCAGGGCGTATAAAATACAATATGAACATAAATAAGAGGCTAGGCTGTTTAAATATTACGAAACTGTCAGAATAGGGTGGCGGCTCCCCGTGCCCTAATTGCAATTTTATAACCCGGGATCCGGAGCTAGGCCGCGGGGTGGAACCCTTCAGCACTTTGTCTTGTAGTTTAACTAAAATTCCAACTGCATTTGAAAGATAATACTAATTTAGAACTTCCCTAAAAAAGGTGGGGCTTGAAAATGTCTTCTAGTGGAAAAATAACGACTATTAGTTGTCAAACCGACTTTAGGGCTATAGAGCCCCAAAGTAATAGTCTTGATTTTCAGACAATTGTACCGAATGGTCATACGTTTTATGCTGCGCAAAGATTCAATCAGTTTAATCTTGGCCATCACAAGAAGTGGGTTATTGATGTAGACAAGTGCTCATGTACCCTTTACAACTCTTTTCATGTATGTTATTACCAAAGAAGAAAAAAAGCCAGTCAGTCACTCATTAGTGTCTGACGGTGAAGTCTAGCAAGTAAACGGGTTTCCTTGCATAATTTGAATATGAGGACACTGCTAACGTTTAAATTTCACAGATAGGACATACATGACATATTCATAATTCCTGCACAGTTCTACAGAATTTGAGGTTGGCTGCAAAAGGGACATAGTACCTTTAAGGCAAAATAGCCCCTAAACAACCCGAAACTATAATAATTCTAATTTTCTTAGCTCTCTCAACCTGATGATAAATAGGACAATATAATTACGTAAAGGTCAAAGATAGAATATCTTCTTTAAATACTTCTCTCCTTTTCGGCCGGATGTGTTTAGCATGTATAGCGCCATCTCCAACATTCCAATTGTAATCTGGAAGGAGGACCGTTCCACGAGATTTTGCCTACAGTAGTTTGAATCTAACTTTAGAGGTCGTATGATAATGCGAGGGGGGGGGGGTAACATAAATAGAACTCAATTTTGATACGGCTTATATGTGCTCTACAGACGTTTGACCAAATGAGATCGAATTTTTATTGGGCGATCACTTTTAGGACTATAAACCTCAATCTGCTTGTTTGTCAAAGGTCGGTGGGAATTCCCAGTGCCTAAAAATAGACTGCCACACTAAATACATATACGTGTATATAATAGTACTACTTACGATTAGTGCAGCACGTACATCGAAAAGGCAAAAAGTTTACATGTTTACTGATTTCATTTAACACCTAGACCAAAATAGTGACGGGAAAAGAGGTAAGTGAATGTTTGTGTTATTTCCAAGAAAAATGTGCATGGTGACATTTCAATACTTTCGTTTTTACATCGACGTATATAATAATGAATATATAAACTATAACTATTAGGCAGACCTAACTCCCATACACTTTTTAGGCTTTGTAACTGGTTTATAATTTTTTTTTTTTCATAGCCAAACCTGGGTCTAAATCACTGAACTCTTCGCTACATGATGTAGAATTCAGTGATCTAGATGTCTCTGAGGTGATTAATGGAGAGCGATTGAGCTAAGACCAAGATGGAAAGAATGGGGGTTTAGGAAATGATATCAGTTTGAAGTAGAACGAAGATAGGCTGCAAAAACAAAACTACACAAAACAGTCCAAATCTAAGAAACCAGACCATATAAAACTGTAATCTACTTGATCGTGATCTCGGGACCAACATTTTTGCGTTAGAAAACTTGTTAGGTGGTCTGTTATCAACAGACCACCTATTGATTTCGTCAGAATTTTCTTTATTAGGTGGTCTGTCAACGACAGATCACCTATTGTTTTCGTCAGAATTTTCTTTATTAGGTGGTCTGTCAACGACAGATCACCTATTGTTTTCGTCAGAATTTTCTTTATTATTATTTCTTTATTTTTATTTCCTACACTTTTTTGTGCCTAGGATAACTCAAGTTCGATTTCGTCAATTTCATTCAATTTTGGCACAGTCATAGGTCATTGTCATGAGACGTGACAGGAACATTTTCAAGGTCATCACGTCATCGTGACGTCATCCAGGCGCCATTTTGTGAAATCACGTTATCCATCATATCTTCATGATGCATAAGCAAAGGTCATTCATATCCATATCACATATATTTCAGGTCAAGGGTCAAAAGGTCATGTCATCAAAGGTCACATAAAGGTCATGACGCGCGCGTACGTGCGCGTCAAAATTTAAAAATTCTCAAAATCACTTTACTAATGAAGGAGAGTACGAATTAGGTCATTTTAAGCATTTCAAAATTTTCCGTCCGTACGTGTCCACGCGCGCGTTGCGCGCGCTCACAACGCGCGGAAAAGGTCAAATTCATTTTTTTTACATGATTTAGATTCCTCTTACCGTAAATGACAATTTACATTAATTTCAGTCACTCTTGACCTTTTATAAGGCCGTGAGCGCGCGTCAAAGTTCAAAATCCGCGCGGGCTGCTATGGGCAATATAATGCAAATTTGATCAAAAACATCCCATTTTAAAAATCAAAATAGCTCTTCAGAGAGTCAATTGACCCCAACTTTTATATCATGGTTGGAAAAAGCATGAGTTGGAAATATGATTTCATGTCTCATTTGACCCTCAATTAACTCATGACGTCATCATAATGGCCTTCGAACTCAAAATTGTAATTTTCATATTATGACGTCAGCAGATTTTTGGAAAATTGATTGTAACTCTGTAAATGTTGATCAATTTTCTTTCAAATTTTGATATGTTCTACCTGAGAATATTTTCTACAAATTAAGTTACCACGATATTTCATTTTGACAAAGGCATCATGGCGTAATTTTGCGATTAAAGGAGGCATGTCAATTTTTCACATTTTGCGTGTATTCTCTATGGGATATGACTTTTTCTCAAAACTGGATTCTACATTCTCGTCTTTCGGGAGCAATATCTCCGTCGTTTTATCTTTGTTTACGCTGAGCTTTGAGTATGTTGCAGCTGAGACAATAAGCTATCACAAGTGTGCCCTTTATTTTTCGATCAGATGCCGGGATCATGCTCATATCTCACTTGCAAAGAGGGATTTGAGAATTCAATTTTCCGTTTACGTGTATTCTCTATGGGAAATGTTTTGGTATATCGGTAACGCACTTGACTTCCGACCTCGAGGTCCCTGGTTCGAGTCCGGGCGTCTCCAACAATTTTTTTTCTTCATTTTTTTTTCTTTTTTGACTTTTCAATGATCATAAAATTGAAAACAGACCACCTAATTCGTCACCATGACGAATTAAATTTCTAGTTATTATTATTTCTTTATTTTTATTTCCTACACTTTTTTGTGCCTAGGATAACTCAAGTTCGATTTCGTCAATTTCATTCAATTTTGGCACAGTCATAGGTCATTGTCATGAGACGTGACAGGAACCTTTTCAAGGTCATCACGTCATCGTGACGTCATCCAGGCGCCATTTTGTGAAATCACGTTATCCATCATATCTTCATGATGCATAAGCAAAGGTCATTCATATCCATATCACATATATTTCAGGTCAAGGGTCAAAAGGTCATGTCATCAAAGGTCACATAAAGGTCATGACGCGCGCGTACGTGCGCGTCAAAATTTAAAAATGCTCAAAATCACTTTACTAATGAAGAAGAGTACGAATTAGGTCATTTTAAGCATTTCAAAATTTTCCGTCCGTACGTGTCCACGCGCGCGTTGCGCGCGCTCACAACGCGCGGAAAAGGTCAAATTCATTTTTTTTTACATGATTTAGATTCCTCTTACCGTAAATGACAATTTACATTAATTTCAGTCACTCTTGACCTTTTATAAGGCCGTGAGCGCGCGTCAAAGTTCAAAATCCGCGCGGGCTGCTATGGGCAATATAATGCAAATTTGATCAAAAACATCCCATTTTAAAAATCAAAATAGCTCTTCAGAGAGTCAATTGACCCCAACTTTTATATCATGGTTGGAAAAAGCATGAGTTGGAAATATGATTTCATGTCTCATTTGACCCTCAATTAACTCATGACGTCATCATAATGGCCTTCGAACTCAAAATTGTAATTTTCATATTATGACGTCAGCAGATTTTTGGAAAATTGATTGTAACTCTGTAAATGTTGATCAATTTTCTTTCAAATTTTGATATGTTCTACCTGAGAATATTTTCTACAAATGCAGTTACCACGATATTTCATTTTGACAAAGGCATCATGGCGTAATTTTGCGATTAAAGGAGGCATGTCAATTTTTCACATTTTGCGTGTATTCTCTATGGGATATGACTTTTTCTCAAAACTGGATTCTACATTCTCGTCTTTCGGGAGCAATATCTCCGTCGTTTTATCTTTGTTTACGCTGAGCTTTGAGTATGTTGCAGCTGAGACAATAAGCTATCACAAATGTGCCCTTTATTTTTCGATCAGATGCCGGGATCATGCTCATATCTCACTTGCAAAGAGGGATTTGAGAATTCAATTTTCCGTTTACGTGTAATCTCTATGGGAAATGTTTTGGTATATCGGTAACGCACTTGACTTCCGACCTCGAGGTCCCTGGTTCGAGTCCGGGCGTCTCCAACAATTTTTTTTCTTCATTTTTTTTCTTTTTTGACTTTTCAATGATCATAAAATTGAAAACAGACCACCTAATTCGTCACCATGACGAATTAAATTTCTAGTTAGGTGGTCTGTTGAAAACAGATCACCTATTGTTTTCGTCAGAATTTTCTTTCTTCTTTATTATTATTTATTTATTCTTTATTTTTATTTCTCCCCCTTTTTTGTTCAGAGGATAACTGAAGATCAGTTTAATCAATTTCTTTTAATTTTAGCACAGTTATAGGTCATTGTCATGAGACGTGACAGGAACATTTTCAAGGTCATTAGGTTATCGTGACGTCATCCAGACGCCATTTTGTGAAATCACGTTATCCATCATATCTTCATGATGCATAAGCAAAGGTCATTCATATTTATATCACATATACTTCAGGTCAAGGGTCAACAGGTCATGTCATCAAAGGTCACATAAAGGTCATGACGCGCGCGTACGCGTGCGTCAAAATTTTAAAATGCTCAAAATCACCTAACTATTAAACGAGAGTACGAATCAGGCAATTTTAAGCATTTCAAAATTTTCCGTCCGTACGTGTCCCCGCGCGCGTTGCGCGCGCTCACAACGCGCGGAAAAAGGTCAAATTCAAAATGTTTACATGATTTAGATTCCTCTTACCGTAAATGACAATTTACATTAATTTCAGTCACCCTTGACCTTTCATAAGGCCGTGAGCGCGCGTCAAAGTTCAAAATCCGCGCGTGCTGCTATGGGCAATATAATGCAAATTTGATCAAAAACATGCCATTTTAAAAATCAAAATAGCTCTTCAGATAGTCCAATGACCCCAACTTTTATATCATGGTTAGAAAAAACATGAGTTGGAGATATGATTTCATGTCTCATTTGACCCTCAATTAATTCATGACGTCATCCTAATGGCCTCCCAACTCAAAATTTCAATTTGCATATTATGACGTCAGCAGATTTCTGGAAAATTGATTGTATCTCTGTAAATATTGATCGATTTTCTTTTAAATTTCGATATGATCTAGCTGAGACAATTCTCTACAAATGCAGTTGCCCCACGTTTTCATTTTGACAAAGGTATCATGGCGTATTTTTGTGATTAAAGGTGGCATGTCAATTTTTCACGTTTTGCGTGTATTCTCTATAGGACATGACTTTTTCTCAAAACTGGATTCTACATCCTGTCTTTTGCGAGCAATATCTCCGTCGTTTTAGCTTTGTTTTCGCTGAGCTTCGAGTATGTTGTAGCTGAGACAATAAGCTATCACAAGTGTGCCCTTTATTTTTCGATCAGATGCCGGGATCATGCTCATATCTCACTTGCAAAGTGGGATTTGATCATTCCATTTTCCGTTTACGTGTAATCTCTATGGGAAATGTTTTGGTATATCGGTAACGCACTTGACTTCCGACCTCGAGGTCCCTGGTTCGAGTCCGGGGGTCTCCAACAAATTTTTTTTTTCACTTTTTTTTCTTTTTGACCTTTTACTGTACCATCTCCTTTAAATATTAAAACACGTACAATCGCAAATAATGTAATAGACAACCATATTTACTTTATTATTACCCTATTATCACTTGATCCATTACTTTTTGCATGTAATCCTTATGGGAGATGACTTTTTCTCAAATCTGGATTCTACATTCTTGTCTTTTGATAGCAATATCGCCATTATTTCGGCTTGATTTTTGTTGATTTTTGAGTATGTTGTAGCTGAGACTATACGCTATCTCAACGTTCCCTCATTTTTTTAATCAGATGTCATCATGGTCTGTTGATGATCATCAACATCACCATCATCATCATCATCGTCATCACCATTACTATCAAGATCATCATCATGATCATCATTCTTTACATGTCTATATAACTTCTCCCTTTTTCAATATAGTAAATATTGAATTAAAGATGAGCATGAACATAGGAATTAAAGACAGACCACCTAATTCGTCCCCATGACGAATTAAATTTCTAGTTTATTATTATTATTCTTTATTTTTATTTCTTCCCGTTTATTGTGCCCTGGATAACTCAAGTTTGGTTTAGTCAATTTAATTCAATTTTAGCACAGTCATAGGTCATTGTCATGACACGTGACAGGAACATTTTCAAGGTCATCATGTCATCGTGACGTCATCCAGGCGCCATTTTGTGAAATCACATTATCCATCATATCTTCATGATGCGTACTCAAAGTTCATTCATATTCATATCACATATACTTCAGGTCAAGGGTCAACAGGTCATGTCATCAAAGGTCACATAAAGGTCATGACGCGTGCGTATGTGCGCGTCAAAATTTAAAATTGCTCAGAATCACTTAACTACTAAAGGAGAGTACGAATCAGGTCATTTGAAGCTTTTCAAAATTTTCCGTGCGTACTTGTCCCCGCGCGCGGTGCGCGCGCTCACAACGCGCGGAAAAGGTCAAATTCAATTTGTTTACATGATTTAGATTCCTCTTACCGTAAATGACAATTTACATTAATTTCAGTCACTCTTGACCTTTCATAAGGCCGTGAGCGCGCGTCAAACTTCAAATTCCGCGCGTGCTGCTATGGGCAATATAATGTAAATTTGATTAAAAACATGATACTTTATAAATCGAAATAGCTCTCCAGATAGTCCATCGACCCCCAATTTTTATATTATGGTTGGAAAAAGCATGAGTTGGAGATATGATTTCATACCACCCTGACTCGTACAAAGTGAAACAAAATCTTCATATTTGCATCTTAACTAAAGAAAATGTATTTTGTTGATGACGTCATTTTTGTCTTTGTTTAATTGAGATTATCTCGCTTATCAGTAATCGATTTTCTCCCAGATTTCGATATGTTGTAGCTGAGATAATTGTCTATCAAAATTATTTTATGTATTTTTCATTTAGATGACGTTATCATAGTTAAATATTCCATTAAAGGCTACAATGCATAATTTGTCATATTTGCGTGTTATGTCTATGGGAGGTCACTTTTTTCAAAACATGAATCTGCATGACAATGTGTTTTGACCAGTATCTCGGTTGTTATTCAACAGTTTTCTCCCAAATTTTAGTATGTTGTAGCTGAGACTATTTGCTATTTAAATATTTCCTCATTTTTTTCAATCAGATGTCAGGATCATGCTCATACTCATCATCGTCATCATCATCATCAATATCATCATCATCATCATCATCATCATCATCAATGTCACCATCATCATCATCATGGTCTGAAGATGATGATCATCAACATCATCATGATCATAATCATTATCATCATCATTAACATTATCGTTTTTATCATCATATAACATTATCATTATCATGATCATCATCACCTTTACTATCATGATCATCATCATGTTCATCATGATCATCATTGTTTACATGTCAATATAACTTCTCCCATTCTCAAATCTATCATAAGACTTAGACAGACCACCTTATTCGTCTTCGTGACGAATAAAATTTCTAGTTATCATTAATATTGTTCATATTAATATTACTATTATGATTTGTTATTATTGTTATTATCATTACTATTATTAATGTTATTATTATTATTTTCGTTACTTTACTTTACTTTGGTGTCGAGGCTAGAAGCTTCAGCTTATGTGCCCCTCTTTACTGCATTGGATTCGCGTTGGTATTTCATTAAGATTATTATATTGTACATTAACTGAAAAGCGACCAATGAAATTATTTTTTTCTCCAAATTCATCATCTATCGCTACATTTAATTGATGAATAACAATAATTATTTTTATCAAAATATAACGGTATATCATTTTTTGTGCACGTTATATTCCGTTGGGGAAAGGCGTGAGGAAAATGATAAACACCCCTGTTAATAAGATCAGATGAATCGAATCAAATCGTGGTCGAGTGCATATGCCACCGGACAGCAGATCACAAGGTCCGCGTTTCGAGTCCCGCCACGGCACTAATATCCTTTGGCAAGACATTCATCTACATTTACCTCACCTCAACCCAGGTGAGGTAAACGGGTACCTGGGAGGATTATTCCTTGAAATGAACTGGGCGCTGATAACGGCTCAGTGCCGGAGCTAAAGCTAGGGTAATAATTTCCAAAGCTCTTTGGACGCACATAGGGGCGTTTTTATAATGTGATACGCGTTACAAAAGAACTGAATTTTATTATTATTATCATTAGGTTTTTTATTCCTTTTCTTTTATCTCGTATTCCTGTAGAATTCGAATCATGGCTGATGCATTAAAAAATGCCATTGCTCAGAGTCTGGAGTGTCCTGTATGTCTAAATACATTCACCGACCCCAAGATCCTGTCTTGTTCGCACACCTACTGCAAGACCTGTCTAGATAACCTCTTGGAATACCATGGTAACGACCAGATGCTCCGATGCCCTGTCTGCAGAGCTGAAACCAAGGTCCCAAACCAAGATGTCAGCAAATTACCGGCTAATTTAGCTTTGAAGTCTCTCATAGAGGACGTGAAGAGTCAATATCAGTTTTGCACGAATTGTGAATCCGAGGACAAACCCCAAGCTGTTGTCTACTGTCAAGACTGTGGCACTTATCTCTGTATCACTTGCCACAAAACACATTCTCAGTGGAAACATTTCATCAGTCATGAGGTCTTAGCCATGAGTAAGATCCTAACAGGAAAGGTGTCAGTACGTAGGTATCATAAATGCAGGAAACACCCCAAAGAAGATGAGGAGTGCTTCTGTTCCAACTGCAGGAAATTTGCCTGCTTCAGGTGTGTTGTCATGGAGCATACAAAAGAAGGACATGGGGTCATCGAGGCAGCTGTTTATGAAGGCAACCATATGGAGAGTATCGAGGACATTAAATCCAAGACGGACAAGAAACGCTCTTCCTTTCAGAAATACGTTGATTTCATTGACGAACAGAAGGAGCGCGTGAGCAATGTTCAGAAGCAGTGTACAGATGATATCAATAAATTATATGAAGAATCAGTCCGGCACTTGACAGAGAGGAAAGAACTTCTCATTGATGAAGTCAAGGGTAGGACTGAAGAAGCAGAGAAAGAACTGGACGTAATGAAGACATCGGCTCAGGAGCACATAACTCACTTGACCACCATAGCTGACTTGATAACCACTAGAACAAAGGTACCGTTAGATATGGATGCTTTGGCTGCACATGACACTCTATGTCAAGACTTACAAGAGGCCTTGAAACGAGAAGATCCTGACTACGAGCAGCCGAGGCAATCGAGCAAGAAAGGAAAAAGTGTCCGTTTTACCAGAAACGTTGGAATGGACGAGCTAGGTCTTGGTAAGATCGTAAATACAGTTGAAAAGAACATTGTTTTGCCCACTAAGGATAGCATGAATTCCATGGTTAGTACACCTGGCGGTAGGATGGCAGTGGGATGTGCTGGTGGTGGCGTGGAGATCTTCTCTGCTGATGGTCAGCTCCAGCAGACAGTTCTCAAACATGTTGATATTCGTGGAGTAGGGTTCCTCTCTGATGATCGGTGTGTTATACTTGATTCCTCAAGCACTATCACACTGTACACACTACAGTACACAAAGTTGAATATAATATTTAAGACTCTGAGTGACGATGAAGGTGGATTTCCTGACCTCACTGTAGACAGTGATGATCAGATATATGTCAGCTACAGGAAAGCTCAAAAGATCCAGGTATTCTTACCAGCAGGTGGGAAGGCGATCAGGGAGATACCATGTGATGGTTATGAACCTGAGCAGATTACTAGTTATAATGATTACCTGATCATCACATCTGTTGATACAATACGATTGATCGACAAACAAGGTGTTATAAAATATAAACTAACGCAATTCGGTGATTCTCCATTCGCCGCTGTATATCAAGGGAATACAATCCTGATAGCCACCGTGAAGCACCATGTTGGTTTAGTCAGTATTGATGAGTACACTAACGAGCTGAAGCATGTCCAGAACCTTGTCTTGGATTACAAGATTGAGAAGCCCGAGAGAGAGTGGTGCTATCTCCAGCAGTACCGATCAGGAGAGATCGCTCTCTGTACTTCTGATAGGCTCTATATATTCGACAGAAAATAATGGATGACTCCCCATTTATTGCACTGTATGATACCACTGTCTTCAGGCCCGTAGGAAGAAAGGCGGTGGTGGTGCGATATGTGTGACCAGACCTCTATTTTCTGGTCAAAACAGGCAAGCTGAAAAATTTAGGATAACATAACATTTCCTTGAAATGTGTGTGTGTGTGTGTGTGTGTGTGTTAGAGAGAACAAGAATGTGGGTCTATTATGTAAGTAAGCGAGTGCGTGTGTGTGCTTATATTAGTTTTATTTGTTTTAGATTCTTTGTCAAATATCTATACAAAAATTCACCTCGTATCGCCAAAACCAAAAATAAAAAATAGAAATACATGTTTCCTCTGAGAGGCATGTTTTTCTGTGACTTCATAAAGTAATAATATATAATATCCAGTGGAATCAATTATATTCTTAACTGGATGAAATGGATTTTTGGTGAATAATTAAGAAATGACATTCCTAGATCATGCTCGATTTGAATGCTTGCACATTTCTAAAATATAACAAGTAACCTATCTTTTAACATACTTCTGATGTGTTTATTTTTCAAGATTTTGTTAGGAAACAGTTCATGATTACTTTACATGTGGATGTGACTTTTTTGGTAGCTGTTATAAATGTATAAATGATGTAGACACAATGTAATTATCGCGGACTAAAATATTATTTTACAGTAAGGGGTAATCATCCTAATAATGAAATATTGTATATATTGCTGTTTTTGTTTTATTTATTTTATCCAATGCATTTCAGATCACTGTCTGATTAATCAAACTAGATTTTTCTTCCACAGAATCATGAGGAGATATGCCATTTTTCATAATAATTTCTACTTCTTACAATTTCTATAGTTTTGTACTAGAAGGTTCAAGAGTTTTGAAAGTCGACATATTGATTGTATGATATATGTTGTAAAAATATTGTAAAAGCAAATAACAAAATAAGGGGTATGTGTTTGAATATTATTGACTGTGATATCTTGTATTTTGTTTCCTAAGTTTACTTTCCGTCTGGAAAAGTATGCCCTACATGGGAAAAATGGCATGGGACTTGTCAAAAATACCCGATTCATTCATCACTTTTTGGAGATATTACATTTTGTTTGTGTTTCCATTTTGAGCAAATGGTCTTTATTAGTTTTGCGAAAAAATCTGAAAATTAGTGATTTTACTTTCCTCTTTGTTCACTCTGTACTGAAGATTTCTTTAAACATTATAAAAAAATACACTATATTATCATCAAAACTTTTTTTACAAAAAATGAATATTATGTTTTGGACATTTTCGGACGTGAAACGCTGGCTTGACACGTGTGTCGTTTCGTCTGTGCAAGGAGGAGGAATCTGTGAGGCGAGAGTAATAATTTCGATTTGTCGTCACGCTTTGCCATTTTATCAACAGCAACAGAAGAAAGATATTTTAAAGAAAGATATTTCAGATGGTCTACCAACTCGGCTTCAACCAAGATAATGATTAACCACGAATTCAAACTAAATAACTAAGCAAACATAAAAAGTGATTAAAACAAGAAACAACTTATAGTTATTCTTGCAAAATATTAATCTAATTAGAACTTTGAATTGTATAATATGATGCACTGTGATGTGTGTTTCCTAGTGGTAGGAATGTTATGTTTTGTCATGTCATTATAATATGATACATACATTTAATTGTTAATTATATCTTCTTTAGGTCTGCCACTTATAAAGGTCACTTCTTTTCTGGCTGCTACCTACCAAGCAATTTGATATTTTTGTACCAATGCATATACATGTACATGTATTCTGTTATTCCATGTACACGTATGTTTTTAATTCTTTAATTGCAATGGTAGAATGAATTGACATAAAACGAAACTGTAGTCATTGATACAACGTTTTACCTTGTATAAATATATATATATATTTTTTACATGTATTTACAAAAGAGGATATGAACTCTATGGAGTGTACAGGAGGATTTAATGGAGGGGGGGGGGGGGGGGGAGGGGGTCAAAAGTCACATTATCTGGCGAAGGAGGTGTTGTGGTCTAGTGGATAAGTCGTCGGACTGTGGATCACATGATTCGCGGTTCGACTCCCGTCGCAGCACTAATGTCATTTGGCAAGACATTAATCTACATTTGCCACTCTCCACCTAAGTGTTAAATGGGTACCGGTGGGAAGGAGTTCCTTGAATCGGCTGCTCCACCACAGTCTCAAGTAAAAATTCTTGGTGCCCTAAATTCTTTCTAATTGTTATTTCATTTACTTGTTTAGTTTTCTTAATCATATATTGTATGTACAGTAAATGGTTTGATGTGTTTTATGAGAAGTGGAAATAAATGAAATGAAGAAGATGAAAAACCTAATTAGTAATTTTATCAAATTTCGTAGCGGGGGAGGGGGCGTGCAAGCGCGTACAAAAGGGGCAGGACACTAATTGGCGTGGGATCCAGGGAGTCGAGCCCCAAGAAGCTTAGGAGTTTTTATGCATTAAATTACCGTTAGATGAGCCTCTAGGGGCCACCTTGGGGCCCTAGGTGGGGTCCATGGGGCAGAGCTCAGGGGTTTTAGGCATTTAATCACGGTCAGATGAGCATATTTTGATAGTACCTCATTATTTTGTGGCACTGGCAGGTCACTGTTCTTCTTTTCTTTCTTTCTCTCTTTCTTTCTATTTCTCTAGAGGCAAGGGCCTTTTGCCCCCCCCGGTCCACAAATTGTTGGCGGGAAAATTGCATCTGAAATACCCCCTTCTTTTCTTTTCTTCTTCAGTTTATTACCTCCCCTTTATCTCCTCTTTTCCTTTTTTCTTTCCCTTTCCTCCCTTCTCTCTTATTTTGTTATGGGGGGAGGCAAGGCCCTTTTGCCCCCGATCTCTTTTCCCCTTTTTTCTCTTTTCTTCCACTTTTTTCTTTCCCTTTCTCTCCTCTTTCCCTTCCCCTTCTTTTCCTTCTCTCTCTCTTTTTTTCGCGGGGGGTGGGGGGGGGGGGGCGCTCGCCCCCCCTTTGATCAGCGCCTGCCAAGACCGATACGTAGTGACGGGAAAAGAGGTAAGTGAATTAAAATGTCTGTCATTTCCAAAGAAATGCAGTGACATTGCAATATTTTATTTTACATTGTCGTATATAACTATATTAGGCTGACTCCCAAACACTTTAGAGGCCTTGTTTGTATCTGGTTCATAACATTATCATTTTCCTTAAATCGAAACAGTTGAATGGTCTGGTCCATATCTTGGAGGTGATTAATCGAAAGGAATTGAGCTCAGATCAAGATGATAATGATGGGTGTTTATGAAAGGATATCAATTTGGTAAACCATGAAATAACAGGCTGTAAAAACAGGTCTAAACAAAACAGATCTTTGAAACCAGACCATAAGACATTCATGTATTTGACTGTGACACCGGGAGTAACGTTTGTCGCGTTTGAAAACTTCTAATCATATTGATGTATTTCATATATAACTTAACTTACTTAATGAAAACCAGGAATTGTTTTTACAAGATATAACGGAATATTACACTGTGTGCGCGTTATATTCTGTAAGGGAAAGACGTAAGGGAAAGACGTGAGGAAAATGATAAATGATAAATGAATCGAAACTACTTTAAACCTAAACATGATTTTAAATTGCTTTTGTCATTATGTAAGCGCCTTTTTTTCACTTGAGTATTTTTTTATATGAAAACCAATGAAAGTCGGAATGGGAGAAAATAAATATTTCTTTCAATTGACTGATTTTTTGTTATAATATCAGGGCGTATAAAATACGATATAAACATATAAATAGGAGACTAGGCTGTTTAAATATCACGAAACTGTCAGAATCGGGTGGCGACTCCCCGTGCCCGAATTGCAATTTTATAACTCGGGATCCGGAGCTAGGCCGCGGGGTGGAACCTTTTCAGCACTCTGTCTTGTAGTTTATGGCAAAATAGCCCCTAAACAACCCGAAACTATAATAATCGAATCTTCTTAGCTCTCTCAGCCTGATGAATAGGACAATATATTTACGTAAAGGTCAAAGATAGAAAATATTCTTTACTTCTTTCCTTTTCGGCCGGATGTGTTTAGCATGTTTAGCGCCATCTCCAACATTCAAATTGTAATCTGGAAGGAGGGCCGTTCCACGAGACTTTGCCAACAGTAATTTGAATCTAACTTTAGAGGTCTTATGTAATGGGGGGGGGGGGGGGGTAACATAAATAGAATTCACTATTTGACACGGGCTTATATGTGCTCTACAGACGTTTGACCAAATGAGATCGAATTTTTATTGGGCGATCATTTTTAGGACTATAAACCTCAATCTGCTTGTTTGTCAAAGGTCGGTGGGAATTCCCAGTGCCTAAAAATAGACTGCCACACTAAATACATATACGTGTGTATACTAGTACTACTTACGATTAGTGCAACACTACATCGAAAAGGCAAATAGTTTACATGTTTACTGATTTCATTTAACACCTAGACCAATATCGCGACTGGAAAAGAGGTGAGTGAATGTTTGTGTTATTTCCAAAAGAAATATGCATGGTGACATTTCAATACTTTCGTTTTTACATCGACGTATATATTAATGAATATATAAACTATAACTATTAGGTAGACTAAACTCCCATACACTCTTTAGGCTTTGTTTGTAACTGGTTTATAAATATATATTTTTTCATAGCCAAACCTGGGTCTAGATCACTGAACTGTTCGCTATATACATGATGTAGAATTCAGTGATCTAGACGTCTAGGAGGTGATCAATAGAGAGCGATTGAACTAAGACCAAGATGGAAAAGATGGATGTTTAAAAAATGATATCAGTTTGAAGAAGAATGTAGAATTCAGTGATCTAGATGTCTCGGAGGTGATTAATGGAGAGCGATTGAGCTAAGACCAAGATGGAAAAGATGGGTGTTTAGAAAATGATATCAGTTTGAAGAAGAACGAAGACAGGCTGCAAAAACAAAACTACACAAAACAGTACAAATCTCAGAAACCAGACAATATAAGACTGTAATAATTTACTTGATCGTGACCTCGGGACCGACGTTTTTCGCGTTAGAAAACTTGTTATCATATTATTGATATCGTTTATATTACTATTACTATCATTTTTCTTATTATTGTTATTATCATTATTACTATTATTATTGTTATTATCATTATTACTATTATTATTGTTATTACTATTTTCGTTAATATTATTGAGATTATTATATTGTACATTAACTGAAGAGCGACCAAGGAAACTATTTTTTTCCAAATTTATCATCCATGGCTACATTTAATGGATGAATAACAATAATTATTTTTATCAAAATATAACGGTATATCATTTTTTGTGCACGTTATAATCTGTTGGGGAAAGGCGTGAGGAAAATGATAAACACCCCTGTTAATAAGATCAGATGAATCGAATCAAATCGTGGTCGAGTGCATATGCCACCGGACAGCAGATCACAAGGTCCGCGTTTCGAGTCCCGCCACGGCACTAATATCCTTTGGCAAGACATTCATCTACATTTACCTCACCTCAACCCAGGTGAGGTAAACGGGTACCTGGGAGGATTATTCCTTGAAATGAACTGGGCGCTGATAACGGCTGCCGGAGCTAAAGCTAGGGTAATAATTTCCAAAGCTCTTTGGACGCACATAGGGACGTTTTTATAATGTGATACGCGTTACACAAGAACTGAATTTTATTATTATTATCATTAGGTTTTTTATTCCTTTTCTTTTATCTCGTATTCCTGTAGAATTCGAATCATGGCTGATGCATTTAAGAATGTTGTTGCTCAGAATCTGGAATGTCCTGTATGTCTGAACAGCTTCACCGATCCCAAGATCCTGTCATGTTCTCACACCTACTGCAAAACCTGTCTGAAAAACCTCTTGAAATGCCATGGTAATGACCAGATGCTCCGATGCCCTATCTGCAGAGCTGAAACCAAGGTCCCAAACCAAGATGTCAGCAAATTACCGGCTAATCTAGCTTTGAAGTCTCTCATAGATGACGTGAGGGATCAATATCAGTTTTGCACGAATTGTGAATCCGAGGACAAACCCCAAGCTGTTGTCTACTGTCAAGACTGTGGCACGTATCTCTGTATCACTTGTCACAAGACACACTCTCAGTGGAAACAATTCATCAGTCATGAGGTCTTAGCCATAGGTGAGATCGTATCAGGGAAGGTGTCAGTACGCAGGTATCATAAATGCAGAAAACACCCTAAAGAAGATGAGGAGTGCTTCTGTTCCGACTGCAGGAGATTCGCCTGCTTCAGGTGTGTTGTCATGGATCATACAAAGGAAGGACATGGGGTCATCGAGGCAGCTGTTTATGAAGGCAACCATATGAAGAGTATCCAGGACCTCAAATCCAAGACGGACAAGAAACGCTCTTCCTTTCAGAAATACGTTGATTTCATTGATGAACAGAAGGAGCGCGTGAGCAATGTTCAGAAGCAGTGTACAGATGATATCAATAAAGTATACGAAGAATCAGTCCGGCCGTTGACAGAAAAGAAAGAACTCCTCATTGGTGAAGTCAAGGGTAGGACTGAAGAAGTAAAGACAGAACTGGACCAAATGAAGAAATCGACTCAGGAGCACATCACTCACTTGATCACCGCAGCTGACATGATAACCACTAGAACAAAGATACCGTTAGATATGGATGCTTTGGCTGCACACGACACTCTATGTCAAGACTTACAAGAGGCTTTGAAACAAGAAGATCCTGACTACAGGCAGCCGAGGCAATCGAGCAAGAAAGGAAAAAGTGTCAGTTTCAAGAGTAACGTTGGAATGGACGAGCTAGTTCTCGGTAAGATCGTAAATACAGTTGCAAAGAACATCGCTTTGCCTGCTAAGGATAGCATGAAAGCCGCGGTTGTTACACCAGGTGGTAGGATGGCAGTGGGATGTCACACAGGTGGCGTAGAAATCTTCTCTGCTGATGGCCAGCTCCAGCAGACAGTTTTCAAGAATGTTAAGATTCGTGGAGTAGGATTTCTCTCTGATAATCGGTACGTTACACTTGATGGCTCAAACAATATCTCACTGTACAGACTAGACTACACAAAGTTGAATGTAATGTTTAAGACTCTGAGTGACATTGACGGTGGAATGGCTAACATCACTGTAGATAGTGAAGATCAGATCTATGTTAGCTACCAGAAAGCCCAGAAGATCCAGGTATTCTCACCAGCAGGTGGGAAGGTGATCAGGGAGATACCATGTTTTGGGTATATACCTAAGCAGATTACTAGCTATAATAATTACCTTATCACCGCATCCTGGGATACAATAAGATTGATTGACAAACAAAGTGCTGTAAAATATAATCTAAAGACATTAGGTGTGAGCCCATATGCTGCTGTTTCTCAATGGAACACAATCCTGATAGCCACTGTGAAGCACGATGTAGGTTTAGTCAGCATTGATGAGTACACTAACGAGCTGAAGCATGTCCAGAACCTTGTCTTGGATTACAAGATTGGGAAGCCTAAGAGAGAGTGGTACTATCTCCAGCAGTACCGATCAGGAGAGATCGCTTTCTGCACTCCCGATAGACTCTATTTATATCCCAATAGCCGATATTCCACTGAAAATAATGGATGACTCCCCATTTCTTGCACTGCATGATACCACTGTATTCAGGCCCGTAGGAAGAGGGGGCGGTGCGATGTGTGCGCCTATAGACCTCTTTTTTTCCTGGTCAAAACAGGCACGTTGAAAAATTAAGAGTAACATAATATTTCGTTGAAAAAAAGATGGACCCATCACTCTCCCTTTTAATTTTGTTCAAAAAAAAAAGAGTGGATATGTGAGAGCTTTAATGAGCATGTGTGTGTGTTAGAGAGAACGAGAATATGGGTCCGTTTTGTAAGTTGGTGAGTGCGTGTGAGTGATTATACTAGTTTCACTTGTTCTTTCTTGTTAAATTTGTCAAATATCTGCAAAAACAGATCGATAACATAGCAACTATATTGGGGTCACCCCGTCTCGCCAAAACCAATCTAAAATTAGAATGACATGTATCTTCTATAAAGAGGCCTGTTTTTCTGTGACTTCATAAAGTCATTATACATAAAATCCAGTGGAATCAGTTATATTTTGAACTAGATGAAATAGAGTTTTGGTGAATATTTTAGAAATGACATTCCTAGACCATGTAGATCAATTTTGAATGATTGAACCTTTCTAAAATAAAAAGAAAGTAACCTTTCTTTTAATATACTTCTGACGTACGTATTTTTCAAGATTTTGTTGTTGATGATGAATCTTCATGTGACTTTTTTTGGTAGCTGTTATAAATGTGTAAATAATGATGTAGACACAATTCAATTGTGGACTATTTTCCAGGCGGAGATAATAATTTTGGTGATGGACTCTATATGTACTGCCGTTTAATACAAATAGTTGTTTTTTTCTTCATTTAATATGATGCGTTTCAGATCACTGTCAACCTAGATGTTATTTTTTACCCAGAATCATGAGAGGAAATGCCACTTTGTCAAAAAAAACTTCCATGTCTTACAATTTCTCGAGTTGCGTAAAAAGATTTCGAGACACTTGAAAGGCGATCTATTGATTGTATGATATACGCTATAAAAGTAATGAAAACCAAATATCAAAATAAGGATTTATGTTTGAATATGATTGACTGTGATATCTTGTATTTTATTTTCGATGTTTACTTTCCGTCTGGCAAAGTTCATGGGAGAAATGACATGGGATTTGACGGAAATATCCGATTCATTTATTCACTTTTTGGAGATATTAAATTTTGTCTGTGTTTCCATTTAGAGTAAATGGTCTTTAAAAAGTTTTGAGAAAAATCTGAACAGCTGTGATTTTACATTACTATTTTTCCACAGTGTATGAAACAAATACACTATATTATCATCAAAACTGTATTCACAAAAAATGAAGATATGTTTTGACATTTTCGGACGTAAAACGCTGGCTTGACACGTGTTTCGTTTCGTCTAGCTGTGTAATGAGGAGGAGGAGTCTGTGAGGCGAGGGTAATAACTTCGCTTTTCCGTCACGCTTTACCATTTTATCAACAGCAACAGAAGAAAGATGTTTTAAAGAAAGATGTTTCAGAGGGTTTGCCAACTCGGCTTCAACCGACATAATGATAAACCACGATTTCAAACTAATTAACTAAGCAAACATAAAAAGTAATTAAAACAAAAACAACTTATAGTTATTCTTGCAAAATATTAATCTAATTTGAACTTTTTGTTTTTTCATTGATCTATTGTACTTTATCATGCACTGTGATGTGTATTTCTTTGTGGTAGTAATGTTGTGTTTGGTCCCTGCATTATAATCTGGTACAAACTTTAACTGTTAATTATATCTTCTTTAAGTCGGCCGCTTATAAAGTTCCCTTTCTTTCTGGCTGCTACCTTCCAAGCAATTTTGACATTTGTGTACCAATGGCAATGCATTTACATGTATTCTATTATTTTTTATTTTACAAAAATCGGTCTGTGTTCAACTTGAAAGATACTTCAAAGAAAATGATATAATTTATGAATTTCAATCTGGTTTTCGACATAATTATTCGAATGAAACATGTCTAATTCATTTGACTGATTATTTGAGGACAGACAATTCTCAAGGGCGCTTTGTTTGTATGGTGCTCTGCAAAAAGCTTTTGATACAATTAGTCATGGCGTTACTTCGTTACAAGAAGTTACAACTAATGGGTTTTAATAAGGCAAGTTTAGAGTGGTTCAGAGCCTACTTATCTAATCGACACCAAGTAGAGGCCATTCGTGATATTCGTTCCAAACTAATGCCTATAACATGCGTTGTTCCTCAGGGAAGTATTTTAGGCCCAATTCTATTTTCAAGTTACATAAATGATATGTGTATTTGTATAAAAGACTTAAAACTATTATTGTACGCAGATGACAGTGTACTACTCTATTTAAATCCTGATCCTATATTGAGGAAAAGCTCAGTGAACAGCTGTCTACGTGTGTCGATTGGATGACTGATAATAAGCTTTATTTACACTTGGGAAAACAGTTTTGTTTTGTTCTAAAAGTAGTTTTAAAAAGTCATTTGAATTCAAAGTGACACACAATAATCAAGCAGTCAAGAGGAAATAATCTGTGAAGTATTTAGGCATTGAGTTGGCTAGCACAATTTCATTTTCATCTTTAGTAGAATCAGTTGTAAAAAAAGCAAATTCTCGTCTGAAATTTTGTACAGATATCAAAGTTGTATGGATTTAAAAGCAAGACGTGTACTCTGTTTTGCTCTTATTTAATGTTTAATTGACTATGCCAACCCTGCATGGTATAATAACATAAACAAGTCAGATCAAAAGAAGTTGAAGATTATACAGAACAAAACGGTGAGATTCATCAACTGTTCTGGTCCAAGGACTCATGTTGGCTACAGCGAACTTTCTAAAGCTGGTTTTCTTGAAGTCAACCAAAGATCGAAACAACTCGTATTGCATCACGTGCATAAAATATATCATACTAGGTCGAATCATTATATTCGATCCAACTTCGATCTTGTTACTGACTTACATGATTATAATACAGGAAATAGCCCATTCAGCTTTAACTTACCAGAAAGAGTAGGTAGTATTGAAAATTCGTTTTATTACAATGCCATAAAACATTGCAAATCCCTTCCGGCCAGTGGTATAAAGGAAATATAAAACTATGCCCTTTTAAAGAGGAAATTAAAGGAATACCTAATACTTGAGAGTCAGATAAGAGAAGCGAATGACATGTTATATGATTGAAATTTGTATTCTTCTGCCGGTTCATACTTTTCCATTTTGTATATATATATATATATATATATATATATATATATATATATGTATTTGTACGTTATAGAAATTCTACAAATTCATCATTATTTTCCTCTTCTTCCTCCTCCTCCTCCTCCTCCTCTTTTTCTTCTTCCCTTTCTTCTTTTTCTTCTTGTACTTATTATCATTTCAATCATCAGTTTAATGTTGTTATTATTATTATCTTTGATATTTTCTTCTTCTTATCTGTCTGTAAATATTACTATTTCAACTTTAATTTTGTACATGTCTGTAGGGGACCCCACTGGAAATATTAAGCTCTCGAGCTTTCTTGGGTTATCCTGTTCAAGCTGACTTAATTTTGATCTTTTATTATTGTATGGTGTTGTACGTTGGAAGCTTGGCGAATAAAAATCAATCAATGTGTTATTCCATGTACAAGCGTATGTTTTTTTATTCTTAAATAGCAATGGTGGATTTAATTGACTTGAAAGAAAACTGTAGTTATTGATACAACGTTTTACATCGCACAAATAGATTTCTTACATGTATTTGCAAAACAGGATATGAACTCTTTGCAGTATACGGGAGGATTAAATGGAGAGGGGGCACAGTCACATTATCTGACGAAACTATTCTTTGTGCATACACAGACCGCCTGTTTCCTTTTTGTTGTGCGCATGCAGTCGCAAATTAAGGTACTCCGAATTGTTCCGAGTCAATGATACAACTCATCCCATGCATCTCCTCCGTACAAGCAGAAAGTACAAAAATGTTCAAGCCAGGATCAAACGGTACCATGCAGAACAGCACCGTCGCATTCTTGGCTTAATTCTTGCCTTATACCCCCTTCACATACACTCATCACAGCTCGCAACAACTCGTACACAATCTTTAGGATCCGTGAAAGGAGAGGCAAATTTGTTGACATGTCAAAAATCTTCTTACGATTGTCCGCTGATTGATTTTTCTGTAAATAGCTCGTAAATAGCTCGTAACAATCCGTAAGTATCGTAAAGCGCTCGCAACAACACGTAACCATCCTTAAACTGCTCGCAAGAATCCGTAAATGACTCGTAACAATTGTTGTGAACGATGTGTTTACGGATTAATTATGCCCGCGTCACACTGTCCCGAAGTTGAGATAAGATGGACACACGATGACGGAAACTTCCAAATTCGGCTCTGATCGTAAACACATCGGGCCATATAGGGCCATTCATGAGGGCATCTGAGGCAATCGTATGACCGCCGGTGGATTTTTCATTTTTCTATCTCTGTCTGTATGGGGTGTGAAATTGCTTTGGGCATAATAATTACAACGACAACATTCTTGGGGGTCATTTTATAGTATGTCCAGTGTCACTGGTGTACTGGTGGGGGGGGGGGGGGGGGCTTGGGGGCGCCAGCCCTCCAAATAAAATTGAACCATGACTTATTTTCAATTCTATATACAAGTGATGTATACAAGTTTGTGATATCACATGATTTTCAACAAAATGCGCGTTTCTTCATTTCTGTTGCAAACTTACACATTCCCAAATGGCCAGAAAGAGCATGTGTTTTTGTAAAGTCAGTCACTAAGGGGCCGTGGTCACTAACAGTAACACTAGTCAAAAATCCTTTCCAGAAGCAACTGTGAAAAGCACTGCCGGGCGTTCCATACTTACATCGTGTAACACTGCACATGTACCGTTAAGGGGCCCAGTAGGGAAATTGCATTCAGAAAAGATTAAGAGTGTAGTGAACGGTACAACGTATCGTCTTCTTTCTCTAATAATTAAATGAAACGGCAAAGCTTCCGCGCTTCGGGGAGAGAGAGAGAGAGGGGGGGGGGGGGAGGGGGCAACTGAATTCAGACTAGTATTAAGAGTCGAGAACGGTACAACGAATCGTCTTCCTTCTTTAATAATTGAATGAAGTGTCAAAACTTCCACGTACGCTACGCGCGGGAGGGGGGAGGGGGAACTGAATTCAGACAAGAACACGATACAAGGAATCTTTCTCTGATGATTTAATGAGACGTGAAAGCTTCCGCGCTTCGCGCGGGATGGGCGAAAATGAATTCATACAAGGATTAAGAGTAATGATTTATTGAAACGTCAAAGCTTCCGCGCTTCGCGCGAGATCGGCGAAAATGAATTCATAGGATTAAGAGTAATAATATAATTAATCGTCAAAGCTTCCACGCTTCGCCTTCTTTCGTCTTTCGGATCGTCTTCTCTCTCCAATAATTTAATGAAGTGTCAAAGTGTCCGCGCTTCGCGTGGAAGGGGGGAAGACTGAAAAATAACTTAGTTCCTGGCCCCGGGTTTATAGGGTCAAATTTGTAGACATTTGGACATTGTTATTAATATATTTTGTCGGTAATTGGTTGCTCGTTTTGTCGGTAATCGGTGACCTCTACACCCTCCCCACTCCCCCACTGACAAAGATCTTGCGACGCCCCTGATTAATGCGCCAAATGTGGTTCTCAAATTGCAAAAGATCCCTACTCTTGGAAGGGGTAGGAAAAAGCAATTTTATGTCATATTACGCCAGGAAGTGCCTGAAAATGCGTCTAATTGGGTTCTAAAATTGTAAATGCTTCTTACTCTGGGAGGGCCGGGCCAAAACCCCCTCCCAGACCCACCCCCGCTTGGTCGCTCCGCTCCCTCACCGCTAAAGCCTCGTTCTATCGCTTCGTCGTTTTACATATATTTAACCCCATGCGATTTTGTGCCCCCCCCGGTAATAAATTCCTGGATCCGCCACTGATGCCCATACCCCTTGAGCTTCGGGGGCTCGGTCTCTTGGCCCCCGCTGGGGCTTTGCCCCTAGACCCCACTTTGCGAAACGTTCAGCGGGGCCTGCATGTTAGAGTGGGGTGCTGATAACTCTAGAATTTCATTCAAAAGGCACTAATCTATTCGACACATCTCATCAAATGACATATTTCCAGAGAAGTTTATGTTACCCAAGCGCGTAGCCAGGATTTTATTTTAGGGGGTGCGGTAGTGAGCACGCGAAGCGCGCTCCCTAAGGGGGGGGGGGGGTTCCCCTTCCATGCGAAGCGCGGAAGTTTTTACGTTTCATTAAATTATTAGAGAAAGAAGACGAATCGTTGTACCGTTCTCGACGTTTTGGACAACTAGCCTACTCCCTAGGGCAACCACTCTCTAGGACGACTACCCCCGGGACACTCCCCTCTCTCGCTTTTTATTTCGATTCCAGGGTGCAATTTTGAGCCCAATTGTCCGCCCCGTGACCACGGCACTTCGCCACTGCGACGATCAGCATCGCTAAACCTTAACATAATTATACTCACTCCATTCAGGGAGTCCGAAAATTTATTGTTGGTACAATGCTCAGTCCAATAATATTTTGTTTACCTGGTAACAACATACTAGGCTACTGAGGCTAGTCAAATGATGTTAACGTATCCGAAACTATAATAATGGTTAATAGATGTTTAGCGCCATCTCCAACAATTCAACTGTTATCTCGAAAGAGGACCGTTATTTGGCTCTATCTTGAGAATGTTTTTGTAATGGGGGGGGGGGGGGGGGAGCAACAGAAATATAATTCAAGTTTGACACGGGCATACAATCATATTGCTCTACAGACGCTAGACAAAATGAGGTCGAGTTTTTATCGGGCGATCACTTTTAGGACGATTAAAACCTCAATCTGCTTATCTGTCAAAGGTTAACGTGGGAATTCCCGCACATAGCTGCATCACTATCCTGGCTGTGTACTAAAACCTGTTCTATTGATTCTCAACATTTCAAACATCACTGTACAAAACTCAACTGATTTCACTGAAAATCGGTACTTTAGTGACAATTGAAGACACCTAAATAGCAGTAAAATACAAAAATTAGCATTGACTATCTATACTTTGCATATTCCCAGTAGTATACCTAAAAAGAGATCGACAAACTAAATACATAAATGTACATGTATATACAGTGGCGTAGACAGGTTCGCACACTTGGGGGGGATGACTCAGGGGCGGATCTAGCTTTTTGCTAAGGGGGGGTTGACCAATAATGACGATGCGGAGCATCGTCCACGACCCGCGAAGCGGCGAGCCGATTTTTTTTTTGGGTGTTTATTTGAACCCCGTAAGTGATGTTTTCCTGGCACAATGGAGACCATAAAAAGCAGTGCATGATAACGTCTTTTTAAATCAAGTAACAGTTAAATACACAGTTATATCCAGAGTTATCATGTGTTTGGTTAAGTTACCAGATGAGTTGAATATCTTCTCACAATATTTGCACTTGAAAGGGTTTCTCTCCAGCGTGCGTTCTTTTCTTTTTTTCTTTTTTTTTTCTTCTTTTTTCCCCCTTTTTTTTTTGTTTGTTTTTTGGGCCGCCCAAGGGGGGGGGGGGTTAAACCCCCCAAACCCCCCCCCCCGTAGATCCGCGCCTGTTTAATCTTGTGGTTATCTTGTGGTTTCCAAACCACAAGATAACCACAAAATACTTGTAAGATTTTCTTTTTTTTACCGTCTGAATTGGCTTTCACCGTGTGAATGCGGCTAATAACAATAATAAACACAATTACAATAATGATGAGGATTATTATTATCATCATCATAATTATTATTATTATTAATATTATAATTGTTATCATTATTATTATTACTATTATTATCATCATTATGACTTATTAAGTAAGCAAATATCATTCCCCAAAACCTGGGGGGATGATTGTACATGCCATCCCCCCACCTTTTGAGGTGGGGGGGGGGGGGGGGGGATGCATCCCCCTCATCCCCCCCCCCCCCCGTTGTCTACGCCCCTGTGTATATAGTCTAGTACTAATTATGATCAGTGCACCACTAAATTATATATGCAAAGAGTATTAGGGTGTCTGATCGCGCACTCAGTTTTGTGTGCTAAAATCCTTCCCATATAGAGATTGCACACATCCCTATGCAGTCCATGTGCATTGCGCTCTCATGCTAAATTGGTCGATTTTTTATTACCAAAATGAGATTCAAACCAATATTGCTCGTGATCCTGAAGGTGATGATCAATAAGTGAGGTGTCATATGCAGGCACGTAGCCACGGGGGGGGGGGGGGGGGGGGGGGGCACGTGCCCCCTACATTTTCAAGATCGGTTGAACTTTTTTAGACCCCTCCCCACTGAGGACGTCGATCGATTACACGTATGTGCCCCCCCCCCCCAAACATTAAACTCTGGCTACGTCCCTGGTCATATGAAAGGGCAGGATTTTCCCCATATTCCCCAAAGGAGCTCAGCCCCAAAATTCTAAAAATATCGTGCTCAAAACAGCGATTTAAACATTGTTTCCATGGTAACTCGGAGATTTACCAATTTCACGAAGCCGAGGAATAAGTTGGGCCAGCTGTAAGGAATGTATCCATAATCCATGCGCTTATTTTTTCTCTATAGTCCCAAGGGATCACGAGCAGTTTCAGTTTGAAAATGCTTTTACTCCACGCTTTGATATCGTGCTGTGCAGCTTTTGAGCAAAAATTATAACTCGGCGTGAATATTGGAGAGTTTTTGAGGGGCTGTATCTTTTGATAGAAACATCGGTGAGTCTTGAAATTTGAAATGTATTATTCTGATTACATTTATTTATTCAATTATTCAACAAAAATTGTGAGAATGATCCCAAATTGAAAATTTAAAAATCGTTCAGACACCTATTACTATTAGTCTATATGTCCCTACTGATTTTATGTAGCACCAAGACCGATACGTAGTGACGGAAAAAGAGGTAAGTTGTCTGTCATTTCCAAAAGAAATAGGGTAGGTGCATGGAATCGGAGACCGCAGGGAATTGGAGACCACCAAGGTTGAACCCATCACTGTCTGTCCGTGTTGGCTCCAATATTGCTATAGCGCCATTTGTGGCCTTTAACAATACTACTGCATATATCCAATTCATTCCGAAGACTACAATGTGCTCTTCCTCCGAAAAAATTTGGCAAAATTGACCAAGGTAACCAATTTTGATCGTAAAATTTTGCTCTGATATAAAAACACAATTTTCACTGAATGTTGTGGTGTATACAGATATTTATGGGTGGCTCTTAAAAAGTATTTTTAAAATGAAGTTCATGAAGTGTGCCAATTAACCATCACAGAAAACTTATGGCCATTGTATGTTGTGAATGGGTGTTGCACAGCACATTATGAATGGTGTCTGATCAGAAATGTGTGCAGGCAATGGGGACACCAGGTCTAATATTTATTATCATTATTATTATTCATTTATTGGTATATAATGATCGACCACAAGGCTGAAAGGGTCAATTTACAAAGGTACAGTGATGTAAATTTTATACATGTACAATAGTATTACGAAACATAGTAAATAAATCTGTAACATAATGACAATACAGCAAAATTATATTGCGTTCGTTTATGTACATTACGTGAAAGGATGTACTAGCAGAAGATTTACAAAAGCAGGGGAAGGTATATGGCTCATGAAAGTGAGAGTGATAAATCGAATGGAGTAGAGATAGAGAGAGAGGATGGGAGAAAGGGGGAGGTACACAGAGAGAAAGGAAGAGAGAGAGAAAGAGAGAGAGATAGAGAGAGAGAGAGAGAGAGAGAGAGAGAGAAAGAGAGAGCAGGGAATGGAATGATCATAATTAAATAAACATATTATTCCTAATTACATGTAATACATTAATGAAAATTAAGAGAGTCAGATTTCGGCGAGACAACAATACTCATCATACAAGTACATGCTAGAAGAGAGAAAAGGGAAGGTTAAAAGAAAAAAAAGAAGGAAAGGAGTTAGAAGAGAGAGAAAGAGGGAGAGAGAGAGAGAGAGAGAGAGAGAGAGAGATAGGGGTCGTTTGTTGTGAATGTCGAGTATGCCGAGGACAATAAATGATCCGATGCTGGTTGGTTAATTGTCCATGTACAGAAATATTTTGGGCCACATTGTTTTAAATTACAGTAAGTTCATTGGCTGCATATATCTCTTTCAAAAAGTGTTTGTACTAACCATAACAATCCCATTTTCATTCAAATTGTATTTAAAATGTCTTGATTTGTAACTGTAGAAAGAGAAGAAGTTACTGAAGAGAATACAAAACTTTATGTATGTGTAACATTTTTCATGTTTATGTAAATTATGTTAATGTGCTTAAGGGTCTCCAATTCCCTGCACATACCCTAGTCTGTGATTTTGCAATATATTCGTTTGACATAGTCGTATATATAATTATATTAGGCTGACTCCCAGACGCTTTTGAGGCTTAATTGTTGGTATCTTGGTTATAAAACCATTTTCCTTAAACTGAAATAGTTGGGTTTGGGAGGCAATTTAGCTCAGATCAAGATGATAATAACGGGTGTTTATGAAATGACATCTATTTGGTAAACCATGAAATAAAATGCTGCAAAAACAGGTCTAAACAAAACAGAGCTTTGAAACGAGACCATAAGAGTTTCGTGTCTTTGATCGTGAACCCGGAAGTATATATAGAAGGAATATGATCCCATTGATATCGTTCATACGTACAACTTCTCAGTGTTTGTTTGTCGTGGGGAGAAATTTGGGTATGTTATTGTGATTTGAATAACAATATGTCATTAATTATTATTCTTACATTTTATGTTCATATAATTGCACCTGATAAACATTTGCAATTGTAATCTGGAAGGAGGATCCGTTCACGAGACTTTGGCAACAGTAATTTGAATCTAACTTTAGAGGTTTTTGTATTGGTTGGGGGAGGGGGGGGGGAGTAACAGAAATATATTTCAAGTTTTACACGGGCATATTATATTTGCTCTACAGAAGCCGTGACAAAATGAGATCTAATATGTATTGGGCGATCACTTATAGGACTATAAACCTCAATCTGCTTGTTTTCAAAGGTCGGTGGGAATTTCCAGTACCTAAAAATAGACTACCACACTCAATTTATACATGTACGTGTACAGACTTTACAGTATATACCTACGATAAGTGCAGCACTACATTTTAAAAGCAAATAGTATACATGTTTACTGATTTCATATATCACCTAAATATATACGTAGTGGTGGAAAGAGAGGTGAGTGAAATAAAATGTCTTTTTCATTTCCAAAAGAAATATGGTGAAATTGTCCAATACTGTACTAATAGGCAGATTCCCAGATACTTTTGAGGATTTGTTTGTATCTGGTTTATAAAATCATCGTTTTCCTTAGCATGAAATAGTTAGACTGGGTCGATCTCTGAACACTTCGCTACATGGTGTATAGAATTCAGTGGTCTAGATTTCTTGGAGGTGATTAATGGAGAGCTATATTGAGCTAAGACCAAGATGGGAAAGACGGGTGTTTAGGAAATGATATCAGTTTTGTAAACCATGAACAAACAGGCTGCAAAAACAGATCTTTGAAACCAGACGATAAGACTGTAATGTACTTGATCGTGACCTCGGGACTAACGTTTGTCCAGTTAGAAAACTTGTGATCATATATTAATTATTATTGATATCGTTCATAATCATAATAATGTTCGTTTGTCCTGGGGGAAAATGTGACGATTTTGGTATGTTATTATAACTTAAATAAACAATTTGTAATTAATTATATTCTTACATGTTTAATGTTATGTAAATATGAATGCGCATGGTAAACCTTTCAGCTTGCGTGATTAACATAGGTGTTTTCATCAATTGTACAATATATGTAATGACAATGTTTTAAATTCATGTAAAGGAAAAACAACTCTTTTTTTCTAAGATTGATTTGTATTGTTTGGAATCAATACAAAAAAGAAATATTGAAGAAAAAACAGTGTGTGGAGGGAGGGGGCAAGGGGGGGGGGGAAGCTACGGCATACATTTGGTCCTAAGGCGCTTGGCAAACTGAGATCGAGGTTTTATATTAGGCGATCTCTATGTACACGTAGCTGTCTGTCAAAAGTTGGTGAGAATTACCAGTACCAAAGAATTGCCTGAAAAACTAAATACATACATGACTGCATTATAGTACCACTTGTTATCAGTGCATCACTACATTGTAAAAAGCAAAGAGTATACATGTATACTGATAAAACACCAAGACTGATATGTATAATGGCGGAAAAATAGGTGTCATTTTAATAGTGAGTTAAAATGTATGTTTCATTTCAAAAGAAAATAATGCAGAGACATTTTTTTCTACATTTTCGTTTTACATTGTTAATTGTATATAAATGTATAAGGTTGAATCCCAATGGCTTTCTTTTGATCAGTTCTGCTTTATATAGTCATAATTTTCCTAATAGACTGAAATATTTAAGACTGGGTTTAGATGTCTTTAAGGTGATACATGGAGAGCGATTGAGCTCAGGCCAAGAATTAAACCAAGTATCATTTTTTTTTACTGTTCGTTTGCCCTCTTGGCAGGCGCGGATCCAGGGGGGGGGGCCGAGCGGGCCTTGGCCCCCCCCCCCCCCCCCCCCCCGCAAAAAAAAAAAAAAAAAAAAGAGAGAAGAAAGGAAAGAAGGGAAAGGGAAAGAGGAGAGAAAGGGAGAGAAAGAAGAGGAAGAAGAAAAGAAAAGGGGGAAGAAGGAGATCAGGGGACCGAAAGGGCCTTGCCTCCCAGGCTGTTGACCCCCCCCCCCCCTCCCCTCCCCCATCAAAAAAATAAGAGAGAAGGAAGGAAAGGGAAAGAAAAAAGGAAAAGAGGAGATACTGGCGTACTGATAGGGGGGGGGGGGGCTTGGGGAAAATCAAATTCAAACGTGGTTTATTTCTAATTCCACAACGGTGGATTACAAATAATGATGAAATGACATCATTTCCGAGATTTTTCCTCACTTTTTAGTAAATTATACGTTTATTGTATGTGTTTGTTGGAAAATGACAAATTCCTAAAATTGCAGCCAGGCAATTCCTACATGTCAGGACCCGAGATACGGCGGGGATCGGGAGCCTCGAGCTTCCTCCCCCCCCTACTTTTTATGAAAAGTATATTAAAGAGAAATAAAATAGAATGAGAGCAAGAAAGAAAGAATAGTTAACTGCCATTGTTGACAAATAATGAGGCATCAAAATATGCTCATCTGACCGTGATTAAATGCCTAAAACCCCTAAGCTTCCGGGGGCTCTGCCCCTGGATTCCACCTAGAGCCCTACGGCGGGCCCTTAGATGCTCATCTGACGGTAATTTAATGCCTAAAACCCCTGATTTTGGGGGGCTCCGCCCCCTGGACCTAACGCCAAATATAGCCTGCCAGTGTCACAAAATAATAAGGTATAACAACAAAACTGCTCATCTGACCTTAATTAAACGCCTAAAACCTCTGAGCTTCCGGGGCCGGCTTCGCCGCCGCCCCAGACAAGAATTAACAATCGAGAACGGTACAGCGAATCGTCTTCTTTCTCTCATAATCTTATGAAACGTCAAGCTTCCGCGCTTCGCGCGGGAGGGGGAAACCTGAATTCAGACAAGGATTCAGAGGCGAGAACGGTAATACGAATCTTTAATAATTTAATGAAACGTAAAAGCTTCCGCGCTTCGCGCGGGAGGGGGAGAATCTAAATTCAGACGAGGATTAAGAGTCGAGAACTGTACAACGAATCGTCTTTTTTCTCTAATGACTTAAGGAAACTTAAAAGCTTCCGCGCTTCGCGCGGAAGGGGGGGGGGGGCAGAATTCAGACGAGGATTAAGAGTCAAGAACTGTACAACGAATCGTCTTCTTTCTCTAATGATTTAATGAGACGTAAAAGCTTCCGCGCTTTGCGCGGGAGTGGGAGGGGAGGGGGAACCTGAATTCAGACGAGGATTAGGAGTCGAGAACTGTACAAAGAATCGTCTTCTTTCTTTAATAGTTTAATGAAACGTCAAAGCTTCCGCGCTTCGCGTAGGAGGGGGAGGGGGGGGGGGGACTGAATTCAGACGAGGATTAAGAGTCAAGAACTCTACAACGAATCGTCTTCTTTCTCTAATAATTTAATAAATCCTAAATTTTTCCGCTCTTCGCGCGGGAGGGGGAAGAATCTAAATTCAGACGAGGATGATTTTCGAAAACGGTACAACGAATCGTCTTTTTTCTCTAATGACTTAAGGAAACTTAAAAGCTTCCGCGCTTCGCGCGGAAGGGGGGGGGGGCAGAATTCAGACGAGGATTAAGAGTCGCGAACTGTACAAAGAATCGTCTTCTTTCTCTAATGATTTAATGAGACGTAAAAGCTTCCGCGCTTTGCGCGGGAGTGGGAGGGGAGGGGGAACCTGAATTCAGACGAGGATTAGGAGTCGAGAACTGTACAAAGAATCGTCTTCTTTAATTCTTTAATAGTTTAATGAAACGTCAAAGCTTCCGCGCTTCGCGTAGGAGGGGGAGGGGGGGGACTGAATTCAGGCGAGGATTAAGAGTCGCGAACTGTACAACGAATCGTCTTCTTTCTCTAATGATTTAATGAAACGTAAAAGCTTCCGCGCTTTGCGCGGGAGGGGGAGGGGGAGGGGGAGGGGGAACCTGAATTCAGACGAGGATTAGGAGTCGAGAACTGTAAAAAGAATCGTCTTCTTTCTTTAATAGTTTAATGAAACGTCAAAGCTTCCGCGCTTCGCGTAGGAGGGGGAGGGGGGACTGAATTCAGACGAGGATTATGAGTCAAGAACTCTACAACGAATCGTCTTCTTTCTCTAATAATTTAATAAATCCTAAATTTTTCCGCGCTTCGCGCGGGAGGGGGGAGATCTAAATTCAGACGAGGATTTTTTTGAAAACGATACAACGAATCGTCTTTTTTCTCTAATGACTTAAGGAAACGTCAAAGCTTCCGCGCTTCGCGTAGGAGGGGGAGGGGGGGGACTGAATTCAGACGAGGATTAAGAGTCGAGAACTCTACAGCCAATCGTCTTCTTTCTCTCATAATCTTATAAAACTTAAAAGCTTCCGCGCTTCGCGCGGGAGGGGGGGGGGGGACCTGAATTCAGACGAGGATTAAGAGTCGAGAACTGTACAACGAATCGTCTTCTTTCTCTAATGATTTAATGTAACGTAAAAGCTTCCACGCTTCGCGCGGGAATGGGGGGGGGGGAACTGAATTCACACGAGGATTAAGAGTCGAGAACAGCCTTCTTTCTTTAATAGTTTAATGAAACGCCAAAGCTTCCGCGCTTCGCGAGGGAGGGGGAGAATCTTAATTCAGACGAGGATTATTTTCGAAAACGGTACAACGAATCGTCTTTTTTCTCTAATGATTTAAGGAAACTTAAAAACTTCCGCGCTTTGCGCGGGAGGGGGGGGGGGGGAAACCTGAATTCAGACGAGGATTAAGAGTCGAGAACTCTACAACGAATCGGCTTCTTTCTCTAATAATTTAATAAATCCTAAAATTTTCCGCGCTTTGCGCGGGAGGGGAAAAACGAAATTCAGACGAGAATTATTTTCGAAAACGGTACAACGAACCGTCTTCTTTTTCTAATTATTTAATGAAACGTCAAAGTTTCTGCGTTTTGCGGAGGAGGGAGGGGGAAACTCGCCCTCCCTGCACCGACCCCCCCCCCCCGCATTACGTCACTGTTGGTCACCATTACGTACCAATATTTGGCCCGCATAATTTCAAATTTGGGCCCCCCCCCCTAAGAAATCCTGGATCCGCGCCTGCCTCTTGGTATGTTGCAGTGACTTCAATGTCATTTTTTCATATATACATTATTATTCTTACATGTTATGAATATATAAATGCACATGGTAAATATTGCAGGTTATTATGTGATTCTTAACATAGATAACATTATTGCTAGTGATTCTGCCAAATCAGAGCAGTCTATATAATTTTGATCCCTATATAAATATGATAATTTTTGTAAATTTAGTATATTTCAGTGCGCATAAGTACATGTATATAGTACTGCTTTTGATACTTCATCAGCATTAATATAAGTATTAGTACGAAATGTTGCCTACTAAGTTTTAGAGTTGGTCAAAGCCTAAACTCCATGATAAAGATAAAGGTGAGCTCTGGTAAAAAGAAAAGAAAATGAATTCGTACAGAATCATATACTGGCTGAGTAATAAGCATAGAAAAATTAGGAAATTAAGGTACGTAGGCCCGACACCATTCGTGTAGTTCCATATACATCTTTCTGTGTACAGTGCTTGTTACTTTACCAAGACTGGGCCAAATTTATAATGATTTTCATGACTCCAGAACTTTGAAGTACACACAAACACTTACATGCTACATAATCAACTTCTTCTGATCCATTCTACATCTTTTCTTTCACAATGCAATCAGATGACCAGAACTCACCTTTATTGTTTATCTTCATATCTGAAGGTAGATCACGGATCATATTTGTTTTCGTTCAAAGGTCACGAATTTCTGATACTTGATTTTGTAAAGACTCTATTTTTTCCAATGCCAAAGTGCTGAAATGTGAATGGTAAACTACATTTCTGAGACTTTTGTTTAAAGCTGTTGTTTTGTTTTCTATGACTTATGGTTTACCTTTAACCATGAGCTTCAAGTGTTGGAATGTATTATGACTTGTATACGTCACAACATTTATCCTAGCATGACTAGTTGCGATACATTTAGGCCTAGAGGTGTTGTGGTCTATCATATTTCTAGTGGATTGTGAATCACGTGGTTCGCGGTTCGAGTCCCACTACGTCACTAATGTCCATTGGCAAGACAGTTTACATTGGTCACTTTCCACCCAACCCAGGTGTATAGTGAATAGTACCTGGTAGGAAGAAATTCCGTGAATGATTATGAGCGCCTTATCGTGGTAGGTTGGCTAAAACCGAGGAACTGATAAGGCTAGCTGGGGCAAGGCATGATTATCATTATTGTTGTTATTGATATAATTATTATAATTATTATTATTATTGTTATTATTATTATTATTATTATTATTATTATTATTATTATTATTATTATATATTATTATCAATTATTAATATTACTATCAGTATCATTATTATTAGGCTATTATTGTTGTGATGTTTATTTGCGTTAATATTATCATGATGATTACACTGTTCATTAACTGAAGAGCGACCAAGGAAACAGTCTTTTCCAAAATTCATTATTCATCACTACATTTAATTGATAAATAACAATAATTATTTTTATTAAGATATTACGGAATAAAATATTTTTGTGCGCGTTATATTCTGTTGGGGAAAGGCGTGAGTAAAATGATAAACACCCCCTTTTAATACGATCAGGGGGGGGGGGTGTTGCACAAAGACTAAGATCGACTTTAAGTTGGACTTAAATATGGTATGCCTTCCATGCCACTAGTTCCTCTAACCATTCCTGGCATTGGTTTATCAAGGGACGTACAAATCGTGGTCACAAATCAACAGAATTGACCTTTTCTGATAGTCATTATTGAAGTTTTAAATATTATGTAAAGATCAACCAGTGGCATGAAAGGCCTGCCAGAGTTAAGTCCTACTTAATGTCGATCTTAGTCTTTGTGAAACACCATCCCCCCCCCCCCCCCAGATGAATCGAATCGAAGGTATCGTGGTTGAGTGGATATGTCATCGGACTGTGGATCGCAAGGCCCGCGGATCGAGTCCCGCCGCGGCACTAATGTCCTTTGGCAAGACATTAATCTATATTTATACCAGGTAGGATTATTATTTGAAATGCACTAGTGCGCTGATAACGGCTGCCGGAGCTAAAGCTAAGGTCATGATTTTAAAAGCTCTTTGGAAGCGCATAATTATGGACGTTACATAATGTGATACGCGCTATACGAGAACTGAATATTATTATTATTATTATCATCATGCTTTTTATTCCTTTTCTTTTATCTCGTACTCTTGTAGAATTCGAATCATGGCTGATGCATTAAAGAATGCCATTGCTCAGAGTCTGGAGTGTCCTGTATGTCTGAATACCTTCACCGACCCCAAGATCCTGTCTTGTTCTCACACCTACTGTAAGACCTGTCTGGAAAACCTCTTGGAATGCCATGGTAACGACCAGATGCTCCGATGCCCTGTCTGCAGAGCTGAAACCCAGGTCCCAAACCAAGATGTCAGCAAAATACCGGCTAATCTAGCTTTGAAGTCTCTCATAGATGACGTGAAGAATCAATATCAGTTTTGCACGAATTGTGAATCCGAGGACAAACCCCAAGCTGTTTTCTACTGTCAAGACTGTGGCATGTATTTCTGTATCACTTGCCACAACAAACACTCTCAGTGGAAAAACTTCATCGGTCATGAGGTCTTTGCCATGAGTGAGATCCTATCAGGGAAGGCGTCAGTACGTAGCTATCGCAAATGCAGGAAACACCCCAAAGAGGACGAGGAGTGCTTCTGTTCCGACTGCAGGAGATTTGCCTGCTTCAGGTGTGTTGTCATGGAGCACACAAAGGAAGGACATGAGGTCATCGAGGCAGCTGTTTATGAAAGCAACCATATGAAGAGTATCGAGGACCTCAAATTCAAGACGGACAAGAAACGCTCTTGCTTTCAGAAATACGTTGATTTCATTGATGAACAGAAGGAGCGTGTGAGCAATGTTCAGAAGCAGTGTACAGATGATATCAACAAAGCATATGAAGAATCAGTCCGTCAGTTGACAGAGAAGAAAGAAATCCTCATTGTTGAAGTCAAGGGTCGGACTGAAGCAGTAAAGAAAGAACTGGACGAAATGAAGAAATCGGCTCAGGAGCACATCACTCACTTGATCACCGTAGATGACTTGATAACCACTAGGACAAAGATACCGGTAGACAGGGATGCTTTGGCTGCACACGACACTCTATGTCAAGACTTGCAAGAGGCTTTGAAACAAGAAGATCCTGACTACAATCAGCCGTCGCAATCGAGCAAGAAAGGAAAAAGTGTTAGTTTTAAGAGGAACATTGGAATGGACGAGCTAGCTCTCGGTAAGATCGTAAATGCAGTTGCAAAGGACATCGCTTCACCTACCAAGGGTGGCATGAATGCCATGATTGATACACTATTTGGTAGGATAGCAGTGGATGATAGGTATGTTATACTTGATTAATCAAACAATATCACACTGTACACATACAAAATTAAGTCACAAACCTAAAGACAAAAATACTGGAAGACAGTGATACTATCTCTAGCACTATACCAATCGGGAGAGATCTCTTTCTGTATTCCAGACCTGATAAACTCTCTTTGTTTAAGTGGCATCAACCATGACAATGTCACAAACAAAATTGAACGAAGTCGGAGGGGATACAGTAACGCTGCTGCCAGGGGCGTAAATCCCGGGGATGGGGGAGGGGGGGGGGACTGCATCCCCCCTGGCTTGAAGTAGGGGGGTGGCCTGTACAAACACCCCTCCTGATATTACACCAAACAAAAAAAGAGAAAAAAAAAAGGAAGAAGAAGAAGAAGAAAAAATGGGATTGTTTAAAAAAACTTAAGGGACGAGGGGATGATATTTAAGGGCAGCAATGCATGTGATGTTTGTGTAGGTCTATGAATGAATTCATTTGCTGTTTAGATTGAATTAATTGAATTAAATTCGGATAAATAGGGCTTAATAAGAGTCGAAAACGGTGCAACGAATCGTCTACTTTCTATAATAATTAAATCAAACGTCTAGGCTTTTCGCGCTTCGCGCGGGAAGCGGGAAACTGAATTCAGACAAGGATTAAGAGACGGGAACAGTACACCCAATCGTCTGCTTCCTCTAATAATTTAAGGAAACGTCAAGGCTTCCGCGCTTCGCGCGAGAGGGGGAAACTGAATTCAGATAAATAGCGCTTATTAAGAGACGAAAACGGTGCATCGAATCGTCTGCTTTCTCTATTAATTTAAGAAAACGTCAAAGCTTCCGCGCTTCGCGCGAGAGGGGGAAACTGAATTCAGATAAATAGGGCTTACTAAGAGTTGAAAACAGTGCAACGAATCGTCTTCTTTCTATAATAATTAAATCAAACGTCTAAGCTTTTCGGGCTTCGCGCGAGAGGGGGAAACTGAATTCAAATAAATAGGGCTTATTAAGAGTCGAAAACGGTGCAACGAATCATCTACTTTCTATAATAATTAAATCAAACGTCTAAGCTTTACGCGCGGGAAGGGGAAACTGAATTCAGACGAGAATTAAGAGTCGAGAACAGTACACCCAATCGTTTGCTTTCTCTAATAATTTAAGGAAACGTCAAGGCTTCCGCGCTTCGCGCGAAAGGGGGAAACTGAATTCAGGTAAATAGCGCTTATTAAGAGTCGAAAACGGTACAACGAATCGTCTGCTGTCTCTAATAATTTAATGAAACGTCAAAACTTCCGCGCTCTGCGCGGGAGGGGTAAACCGAATTCAGACAAAGATTAAGAGTCGAGCACGGTTTAACAAATCGTCTAATTTCTCTAATAAATTAATGAAATGTCAAAGCTAAAGAGGAAGAAACTGAATTCATACAAGGATTTAGAGTCGAGCACGGTTCAACGAATTGTCTACTTTCTCTAATAATTTAATAAAATGCCAAAACTTCCGCGCGGGAGGGGGGGGGGGGGGCCGGGGGCCGGGGGAACTGAATTCAGACATGGATTAACAGTCGAGAACGGTAAAGTAAATCGTCTTCTTTTCCTAATAATTTAATGAAACGCCAAAGCTTTCGCGCTTTGCGCGGGAGGGGGTGGGGGAATTCATTCAAACAAGGGTTAACAGTCGAGAGCGGTACAATAAATCGTCTTCTTTTCCTAATAATTTAAGGAAACGTCTAAGCTTCCGCGCCTCGCGCGGTAGCCCTTTCACCTTTGCCTATCACCCACACCCCCTAATGAGCGCGCGTCGCGCGCTCTTTGAGTGATTCGCCTGCTCACTATACCGCCTCTCCCTAAAATGAGATCCTAGCTCCGCGCCTGCATTAAAATATATAGCTATGATGCTGACTAAGTACAAAATTATTCGTATATTTATGTCGTCGAGGAAAATGACCATTTGCGCATACGCAAGTACTATAGATAGTCCGTAGGAAAAACAATTTAGCCTTCGGCCCCGGGTATTTAGGGTTAAATTTGTAAATATTGGGACATTTAATTTTGTCGGTAATCGTTGGCCTCTACACCCCCCCCCCCCCCCCCACACTCAAAAAAATCTAGCGACGCCCCTGACCATTATACATCATTTTTTAAGTGATGGGACTCAAAATAAAGAGTTCGCATCTTCCTGACGAAATACTCAATCTTTATGTTACTACTTGAAAGTGTGTCGTCTTTTTTCGGAGTTCATTATTATAAAACACTACAGTTTAATTTGCAGCTGTCAGTATTTCGAAATATGTCCAATTCTTTTACTTTATGGTTGTCAAATTTGGCATGTTCGTGCATGCATGTATGCATGTATAAATTTATGTACATGTGTTTGTTGTTTGTTCGTTTGTGTGTTTGTGCGTGCGTGCGCGATCGCGCGCGCTTGCGTAAATTAGTGTGGGCGTGTGCTCGTGCTAGTATGCGATGGCTATCGCCGATCACCCCCACTCCTCGGTACGGATTTACGCCCCTGGCTGCCGCTCATCCCTCCACCCTTCCGTCTGTAACAAATCTGGTTTCCGTTCGATAGTTTGGCAATATGTTCGGTTGGTAGAAGCTTAGAAACTAAATGTTAACTTTAATAACGTTTGACGGATTGTAAAGGCATCGTTAACAATGTTTCCAGGTTTACAAATCTGTTATCAGTGTCTGTGATATGGTGTAATATTGAAGCCCAACAAAAATCATGAATTGCTTTAAAAGGGGAAAAATCTTTAAGTTACCAGTTTTACCATACTCCTTTTCCCTGATTGACTGTAGTGTTATAAAAAAACTGTTCAAAACCGTTTGGCAAAGTGTTTTTGACATTTCTAATTCCAATCATAAATATCTTGATAATCAGACAGGCGATCGGCTTGTAAAAGTCACAGAATTCCTGACCTAAAGGATTATAATTATGATTGCAGCATGAGCTAAATTCAATCCAGGTTTTGTTTAGAATCTCAGGCAAAGTTACCCTATCCCTTTAATGAAATTTGATATGAAGGTACATGGTATCAACACATAGCCCAAGTTCAATTTCGGAGTACTAGTATATTGGTCAAAGGTCCAAGGTCATAGCTCATTAAATATGCGAAAAAAGCTAATCATTCGAAAAAAAATTGTTTTCGTTCGATAACTTTAGTAGGCCTCATGTTTGACGGATTTTATTGAAATTTAATATGAAGGTACATGGTATCAACATATAGCCCAAGTTCGATTTCGGAGTACTAGTATATTGGTCAAAGGTCCAAGGTTATAGCTCATTAAATATGCGGAAAAAAGCTAGTCATTCGAAAAAAAAATTGTTTTCGTTCGATAACTTTAGTAGGCATCATGTTTGACGGATTTTATTGAAATTTGATATGACTGTACATGGTATCAAAATACAGCCTAAGTTCGATTTCGGAGTATGTAGTTCAAATTTCAAAGGTCATAGTTCATTGAATATGCAAACATATATAATTATGTATCCGAAAACGTAGTTTCGATTTTGGAGTATGTAGGTCAAAGTTTAAAGGTCATAGCTCATTAAATATGCGAAAATACCTATTAATATGTGCGAAAATGAGGTTTTTGCTCAATTACTTAAGTAATGTTGTTGAGTATGTACATCAAAGTTCAACACAGCTCATTGAAAATGCAAAAATTGCTGAATATAGGCCATTTGGCGAGGGGATGTTAATATGCTCTGCGTTGAATTGTTAATAATGGTCATTGTCATGAATCGGACTTCACTACTTGTGCCCTCTATATAGCCAACAATGCCTAAGCGGTACCGTTTGGTCCCCCATGGTCCTCTTTTTCTTATGTTAATTGAGAGCTAATTTGATGAGATAACCACCTGCCAGTGACCAAGCAGGGAGGTATTGTCCCTCATGGCCAAACTTGTGCAGATAGGCTTTAATTGCTGGCTTGGATTTCCGAGAGATAGGAACACCAACGAGTAACATTTTTTTCATTCTTTTCCATCCCAGGGATGATGGCAGAGTTGCATCTGCAGCTGTACCTGTTTATAGACAAAGCCAGAGATCAGAACCCAGAATCAGGCAGGTTGTTTCTTTCTTCTATCACCTTCTCTTATTTTATTCTTTGTTTTTATCATTCTATCAATTTCTTTTTCTGTCTTTCCTGTTGTTATTCTTTGTTTCTTTCTTCTATCACATGATCTCTTTTCTCTTTCTTTGTTTTTACCATTCTTCTTTGTTTCTTCTTTCTATCACCTTTTCTTATGTTATTCTTTGTTTTTATCATTCTATCAATTTCTTTTTCTGTCTTTCCTGTTGTTATTCTTTGTTTCTTTCTTCTATCACATGATCTCTTTTCTCTTTCTTTGTTTTTACCATTCTTCTTTGTTTCTTCTTTCTATCACCTTCTCTTATGATATTCTTTGTTTTTATCATTCTATCAATTTCTTTTTCTGTCTTTCCTGTTGTTATTCTTTGTTTCTTTCTTCTATCACATGATCTCTTTTCTCATTCTTTGTTTTTACCATTCTTTTTTCTTTCTTCTTTCTATCACCTTCCTTATGATATTCTTTCGTTTTAACATTCTATTATTCTTTGTTTTCATCATTCTTCTTTGTTTCGTTCTTCTATCACCTTCTCTTATGTTATTCTTTGTTTTCATCATTTTTCTTTTGTTTCGTTCTTCTATCACCTTCTCCAATGATATTCTTTGTTTTTACCATTCTTCTTTGTTTCTTCCTTCTATCACCTTCTCTTATGATATTCTTTGTTTTTATTATTCTTCTTTGTTTCTTCGTTCTATCACCTTCTCCAATGATTTTCTTTGTTTTTATCATTCTTCTTTGTTTCTTCTTCTATCACCTTCTCTTACGTTATTCTATGCTTTTATCATTCTTCATTTCATTAAATATGCGAAAAATATCATTATGTATCAGAAAATGTGGTTTCCGTTCGATAACTTTAGAAATATGTTTGACAGATTGTCATGAAATTTGAAATTAAATAAAGGTACATGGTATTAAAATACAGCATAAGTTTGATTTTGGATTATGATAGGCAAAGGTCATAGCTCATTAGATATGCGAAAATACCTAATTATATGTGCAAAACGGTGTTTTTTGTTCAATAAAGTTCAACACAGCCCATTTAAAATGAAAAAAAATTGCTACATATAGGCCATTTGTACCCGGCGAGGGGATGTTACGTTTTGCGTTGAATGGTTCATAATGGTCATTGTCTTAAGCGGGACTGCACTTCTTGTAGCTACTTGCGCCCTCTATTAGCCAACAATGTCTAAGCGGTACCCGTTGGTCCCCCATTGTTCTCCTTTTGTTATGTTAATTGAGAGCTGATTTGATGAGATAACCACCTGCCAGTGACCAAGCAGAGAGGTCTAGTCCCTCATGGCCAAACCAGTGCAGATATAGCTTCAATAAATGTATTAATTGCTGGCTTGGATTTCCGAGAGATAGGAACACCAACGAGTAACATTTTTTTCATTCTTTTCCATCCCAGGGATGATGGCAGAGTTGCATCTGCAGCTGTACCTGTTTATAGACAAAGCCAGAGATCAGAATCCAGAATCAGGCAGGTTGTTTCTTTCTTCTATCACCTTCTCTTATGTTATTCTTTGTTTTTATCATTCTATCAATTTCTTTTTCTGTCTTTCCTGTTGTTATTCTTTGTTTCTTTCTTCTATCACATGATCTCTTTTCTCTTTCTTTGTTTTTACCATTCTTCTTTGTTTCTTTCTTCTATCACCTTCTCTTATGTTATTCTTTGTTTTTATCATTCTATCAATATCTTTTTCTGTCTTTCCTGTTGTTATTCTTTGTTTCTTTCTTCTATCACATGATCTCTTTTCTCTTTCTTTGTTTTTACCATTCTTCTTTGTTTCTTCTTTCTATCACCTTCTCTTATGATATTCTTTGCTTTTATCATTCTTCTTTGTTTCTTCTTCTATCAATTTCTCTTATGATATTCTTTGCTTTTATCATTCTTCTGTGTTTCTTCCTTCTATCACCTTCTCTTATGATATTCTTTGTTTTTATCATTCTTCTGTGTTTCTTCTTCTATCACCTTCTCGTATGTTATTCTTTGTTTTTATCATTCTTCTGTGTTTCTTCCTTCTATCACCTTCTCGTATGTTATTCTTTGTTTTTATCATTCTTCTGTGTTTCTTCTTTCTATCACCTTCTCTTATGTTATTCTTTGTTTCTTTTTCTATCACCTTCTCTTATGATATTCTTTGTTTTTATCATTTTTCTTTGTTTCTTCCTTCTATCACCTTCTCCAATGATATTCTTTGTTTTTATCATTTTTCTTTGTTTCTTCCTTCTATCACCTTCTCCAATGATATTCTTTGTTTTTATCATTCTTCTGTGTTTCTTCCTTCTATCACCTTCTCGTATGTTATTCTTTGTTTTTATTATTCTTCTTTGTATCTTCCTTCTATCACCTTCTCCAATGATATTCTTTGTTTTTATCATTTTTCTTTGTTTCTTCCTTCTATCACCTTCTCCAATGATATTCTTTGTTTTTATCATTCTTCTGTGTTTCTTCCTTCTATCACCTTCTCCAATGATATTCTTTGTTTTTATCATTTTTCTTTGTTTCTTCCTTCTATCACCTTCTCCAATGATATTCTTTGTTTCTTTTTCTATCACCTTCTCCAATGATATTCTTTGTTTTTATCATTTTTCTTTGTTTCTTCCTTCTATCACCTTCTCCAATGATATTCTTTGTTTTTATTATTCTTCTTTGTATCTTCCTTCTATCACCTTCTCTTATGATATTCTTTGTTTTTATCATTCTTCTTTGTTTCTTCCTTCTATCACCTTCTCCAATGATATTCTTTGTTTTTATCATTTTTCTTTGTTTCTTCCTTCTATCACCTTCTCCAATGATATTCTTTGTTTTTATCATTTTTCTTTGTTTCTTCCTTCTATCACCTTCTCCAATGATATTCTTTGTTTTTATCATTTTTCTTCGTTTCTTCCTTCTATCACCTTCTCCAATGATATTCTTTGTTTTTATTATTCTTCTTTGTTTCTTCCTTCTATCACCTTTTCTAATGATATTCTTTGTTTTTATCATTCTTCTTCGTTTCTTCCTTCTATCACCTTCTCCAATGATATTCTTTGCTTTCATCATTCTTCTTTGTTTCTTCTTTCTATCACCTTCTCCAATGATATTCTTTGCTTTCATCATTCTTCTTTGTTTCTTCTTTCTATCACCTTCTCTTATGATATTATTTGTTTTTATCATTCTTCTTTGTTTCTTCCTTCTATCACCTTCTCCAATGATATTCTTTGTTTTTATCATTCTTCTTTGTTTCTTCCTTCTATCACCTTCTCCCATGATATTCTTTGTTTTTATCATTTTTCTTTGTTTCTTCTTTTTATCACCTTCTCTAATGATATTCTTTGTTTTTATCATTCTTCTTTGTTTCTTCCTTCTATCACCTTCTCCAATGATATTCTTTGTTTTTATTATTCTTCTTTGTTTCTTCTTTCTATCACCTTCTCCAATGATATTCTTTGTTTTTATTATTCTTCTTTGTTTCTTCCTTCTTTCACCTTCTCCAATGATATTCTTTGTTTTTATTATTCTTCTTTGTTTCTTCCTTCTATCACCTTCTCCAATGATATTCTTTGTTTTTATTATTCTTCTTTGTTTCTTCCTTCTTTCACCTTTTCTAATGATATTCTTTGTTTTTATCATTCTTCTTTGTTTCTTCCTTCTATCACCTTCTCTTATGATATTCTTTGTTTTTATTCTTCTTCTTTGTATCTTCCTTCTATCACCTTCTCTTATGTTATTCTTTGCTTTTATCATTCTTCTTTGTTTCTTCTTCTATCAATTTCTCTTATGATATTCTTTGCTTTTATCATTCTTCTTTGTTTCTTTATCTATCAATTTCTTTTATGATATTCTTTGCTTTCATCATTCTTCTTTGTTTCGTTCTTCTATCACCTTCTCCAATGATATTCTTTGTTTTTATCATTCTTCTGTGTTTCTTCTTTCTATCACCTTCTCTTATGTTATTCTTTGTTTCTTTTTCTATCACCTTCTCCAATGATATTCTTTGTTTTTATCATTCTTCTGTGTTTCTTCTTTCTATCACCTTTTCCAATGATATTCTTTGTTTTTACCATTCTTCTTTGTTTCTTCTTCTATCAATTTCTCTTATGATATTCTTTGCTTTTATCATTCTTCTTTGTTTCTTCTTCTATCACCTTCTCGTATGATATTCTTTGCTTTCATCATTCTTCTTTGTTTCTTCTTTCTATCACCTTCTCTTATGATATTCTTTGCTTTCATCATTCTTCTTTGTTTCTTCCTTCTATCACCTTCTCGTATGATATTCTTTGTTTTTATCATTCTTTGTTTCTTCTTCTATCAATTTCTCTTATGATATTCTTTGCTTTCATCATTCTTCTTTGTTTCTTTTTCTATCACCTTCTCCAATGATATTCTTGGTTTTTATCATTCTTCTTTGTTCCTTTCTTCTATCACCTTCTCTTGAGTATGTCATTGTACATTTGCTACTTTGTATTATCTATCTGTGTATATCATTCTCTATTGTATATCGTTCATGTGCGTTATGTAATGCCAACAACTGAATTTCCAAATGGACCAATACAATTTATCTGAATTTGAATCTGAATTATGATATTCTTTTATTTTATCATTCTATCACTTTCTTTTTCCACAGTATATTGTTTATGTGCTTTATGTAATGCCAACAACTGAATTTCCAAATGGACCAAAATCTGAATCTGAATCTAAATTATGATATTCTTTGTTTTAATCATTCTACCACTTTCTCTTTCCACAGAGGTGGAAGAGGTGCTAGAAATAGCCGTACACCCAGTCAGAGGACTCCGAATTGGTGGGTATGAGATATCTGAGGATGAACCTTTTAGATGAGGTACTTTGAATTCAAATTAATATAAATGTAAATTAAACCCTACGACTATAAATGTTGTAGAATCCGAATTGCCCATTACATAAACACATAGTACATCGTTTCCACGTAATAGACTGTAATTGTGTAAATAAGTTTGTCAGTCAATAGCCACAAACGTTTTTTTTTAAGTACTCCTAGGTAATATCTCACCAAAAAAGCAAAATCTATAGCTATAAAAAAATTAGTACGCATTAGTATTTCTTTCTAGTGGCCCAACAAATACTTGAATACATGTGTTGATATTTTCGATGGCCAGTAAAAAACTAGAGAAAATAATATAAAGGATTTTGTTTTGCAGGCAAAATAGCAAATAAAGTGTAAGAAATCGATTGCACTAGGTTTCTACCAGATACTGAGTGTGTTGCATATGTTAGCAATATTCTAGGATTCAAACAACCTATACAATTACATTTGAACAATTCAATGCAAAGTATATGTTTACAAATTGCAAATGCACGTACAAAATTTGGTGGCGCCATTAACATCTATCTTTCAAACATTTTCGGTGGCCTAGACTTTAAAGCATATGTACATCTTGCATACGTTTATTTATCTAAAAATGAAGGTAACATGGTTAGTTTTGTAACTTGTACCTTGTTATAAACATGAATATAAAGTCTATTGTAAGGTAAATTGTGACAAAAATTGTATTTCTAGTGTACACCCTGTTTGCTTTGACAGATAACAAAATAATCACTGCATTATGCAAAATAGTAAATACACTTTTATTTGGCTATGCTCTATAGGATGCCCTTCCCTACCCTAACAAATGTTATTAATGTTGTTTTTTTCTCTCTCTCTCTTTCTCATCTCATCTCTATTACGCAGGTATCCATACCTTATCTTTCTCATGAAGCCATTTCCATATTCAGAAGATCGACCACAGATGCACTTTAACACTTCCCAACAAAAAAGGGAGATGTGCGATTGAGGGCACATTTATTAAATGCAAGAGGATGCTCCATGCTTATATAAATAATAAAACAGCTCAAAAGTACATTATGTGTGAAAATCTGAGATATCCTTACAGTTTAAAGATAATATGTCCCTTTTGAAACCAACATTTAATTCTGTAGAACTTTGCAGGAATTATGAATATGTCGGTATGTCCTATCTGTGACATTCAAACATTAGCAGTGTCCTAGTATTCAATGAGAACTGATATAGATTTATATAAGTAATATCTTATATCTGAGAAATGATAAGACATTTGAGTGCTCTCTTAAAGGAGTTTGGAGGTTTTATATTTCAGATATTGTAAGGTAGAGAATTCCATACATCTGGACCCCTGTGTCTGATTGATTTCTAGGCTAATGTAGTACGAGGTTTGACGACATGTAAATTCGATAACTGCCTTGTTGAATATGAGTGAACCATGTTAGGTTAGAACATCGAAGATAATGAAGTAGATAACAATTTGATATTGAAACGGAACATTAATATGGCAATTTGGTGGAGGAAGTTAATATCATTAACCTTGAAGCATTTCAGTTTAACAAATAGTAGGGCAGCATGGTAGCATGTCGGAAATCTTCTTTTTTTTAATAAGTTTTTTCGCCCTCTTTGGGCTGATATTTCTCAGTTTTGAATGCTTTAATGTTTTTTTCTCTCTAAAAAACGGTTTTATTTGTTTATATTTTTGTTAAAACCGACCATATTTTTTGGGGCCAAAATCAAACGGCGCACTACGTTTCGGGCAAACGGGGCTGCCGTGGCCGCCGGGAACGTAGCATAAGCAGCTCTATATACCACCGCCTCACAAAAAAACAAAAACAAAAAAAATGTAGGAATTACATGCCCTCTAACCTAAAAGCATTTAAACACTTCACACACCTATCAAACATAAGACAAGGGTACGTTCACATCAATTAGTCAAGGTCAGGCGCGTACGCAGGGGGGGGGGGGGGGTTAACCCCCCCTTTGGTAAATTTATGTATGTAAACCCCCCTAAAAAAACCTAAACCCCCCCCCCTTTTGACCGACCTAAAAAAATTGACCTTACCACCCCCCTCCCCCAACTGAGCAAAATGTCAAATTTCCAAATTTCGAAACCCCCCCCAAAAAAGTGTCCTCTTACCCCCCCCCCCCCCCCCGCTTATTCAGCGGCTGGCTGAGTCGTTGCGAAATTTTCGAACCGATTTATAAATGTTAACCCCCCCCCCCCCCTTGAAAAAATCCTGCGTACGCGCCTGGTCAAGGTTGTATACAATATGATTTGTAATGAGAAGGTTTTTATACTGAGGAAATATGCACGATAGCATAACTATTATCCAGAGAATTAGATTTTGTTTATTTATAGTAATAGAGAAAAAACATACTTAAATGAAAACCTTTTCTTAAAAAATACTTACAGGTTGTATCATATAATAGATGGAAAAGGATCATTAAAGTCCAACACTTATTTCAGATGTATCGGAATAAGAGGAAGAGGAAAATATCAATTCTTGAAGAAATCTACGCTAATATATACCTGTAGAATGGAAAATCGATTTAACGAAGAGGCAAATTTCATTTGATAGTCAAAAAATAGAATTTATGTTTACAAAGAAAACTATGCAATTTGAATCGGTCTGTTCAAAGAATTTGTAAAGGGCCTGCATACTAAACTGCCTGACTTCCCCGTCAGTTTTCATAATTTACAATCATCATATAATCTGTCGATTAAAGAAATTGAAATGGTTTTTGTCCGTCCGAGAATCAGCACATTAGATGATAAACTAAGACAATTTTAGTTCAAACTGCTTCATACAATTATTTATGTTAATCGAAATGTTTATGTTAATCCTTTGGCAAGATATTAACCTGCACTTGCTACACTCCACCCAGGTCTTAAATGGGTACCCGGTAGGATGCGACCGTCATTGTTGGTCAAACAGCTTGTGAGCGTCAAGTAACGCCCGGCTGGAATGCTCCCCAGGGAGTGGAGATTGTGCACACAGTGTGTGCGGGCAAGCACTGGATCCAATGACCGGGGTAATAGTATATTTGTAAAGCGCTTAGAGACATTTGTATTAAGCACTATATAAAAATTAAATATTATTATTATTATTAATCGCTGTTTACGGTTTAAATTCATTTCAAGTGATAAAATAATGCTCATTCTGTGATGAGATGAGGATGAGGAAACATATATGCACATATTTGTTTAATGCTTGTAGTGAGATGATTATATGGGAACAACGTAGTGATATCCTGGATCCTCCTATTCTTAACGAAATGAGCTGGAAGGAAGTTCAAATTGGATTGGATGAAGTAAATAAAGATAGGCAAATATTTAATCACGTTGTGTTATTAATCAGATATATGATATTTGTAAGTAGGGAGGAAGAAAAAAAAGCCTCCAAGCATCGAGGAAATAAAGGGAAAATTATTTAAAAGCGAACAATAAGATAGAAAGACTTCTACTGAACGAAAAATATTGACACTCCATTATAAACGGTGATAATAAACAAGAACATTGAATGGATGCGGACCGGAAGTGATAACTTCCTATTTAAGTAAATGTGTAGAAAGATCATAGCTGGGGGATTTCTTGACCGTTTTTGCCAGCCATAGTCTACCCAATAAACCGGGATCCGCTCAGTTCGCATTTGTGTGATTTACCGCTATCGACTGCCATGGACTGCTCACATTTTTTTTTTTTTTTTTGTTTTTTTTTGGGGGGGGGGGGGGGGGGTGTGGGCTTTTTAATTTTTTTAATATATATTTGTTTTGGGTAAGATTCGTCATTGTTTTGCGTTTTAATTTGGGAAAGGGGGTTATCATGAAAATATTTTTTTCATTCAAAATAATTGAGTTGTGTATATTTGTTATTGTAATGTAATTTGAAATAATTTGTATTTGTATGATATACATGTACATGTATTGCATGAAGTGAATAAAAAATTACCCCCAAAACAACAACACAGAGCTCCCTCTCTCTCTCTCTCTTCCTTTTCTATCTTTTCAAGATAAATACATGTACTACAAAATAACATTGAAAGCTACACAGAGAGACAGAGTGAGAGAGAGAGAGACAGAGAGAGAAAGAAAGAAAGAGAGAAAGAGAGAGAGAGAGACCTTAAAAACAAAGATAAAAGACAGATTGCAGATTGATAGTAAGAAATGTAGAGTCAGAGATATTTGGTACTTGGCTGGGACCCCTCCCCCTCCCTCCCCACCCCCTCCAAAAAAATGCATTTAGACTGCAGGTGGTGTATCATGAGAAGCCACTAACAGAAAGAGAGATCAATTGATGAATGGACAAACCGATATATTTACATATAGACAGACATAAATACAGATACACAGACAGCTAAATAGATTGCTGGATAGACAGATAACAAGATGAAGTTCACTTTGTTAAAAAAATGTCTTCAAATGCTCCTTCACATTTCATGTTTATTATCATCTCAACTCTAAGAAAAAAATATGTCAGACAGTGTAACTTGAGCACCTTGCATGGTGGATATGTGCGCTATATAAATATCCGATCTTATTATTATTATTATTATTCCAAGTCTGATGTCTACACATTTCCTTAGAATATTTTAAATGGGTCATACATGTATGTGTTGCAATGTAACCACATAATACACTGTAATAAGGAAAAGAAAATGTGTTTTTGAGTGTCAAAATTAGTGTCAAAAGGACTGAAGTGTGTTCCTAAATGAGTTACCAGACCAGTCCGAAACTCCAAATCCCTGAAAAGAACTTACAAAGTAAGCAAAACCAAACTTGACTTTTTTTTCTTGTCAGTTACAGCATTTTTCTTGTCAGTTACAGCATATATATATATATATATATATATATTATATATATTGCATTACTCATAAATTTACTGACAGCAGATATGACAATGTACAATCAAACTTCAGCAGGGTACTTTCTTTTTCAAAACTCAGTGTTAAACTGTGCAGTCCTGAATTGATTAAAAATAAGACAATAACAAAAACCGATACTTTTACACTAAGGAAACTGAAACAACTATCTAAAATTCTTTGTTTTAATTTCATACTTTATTTTTCAACCTGGCAAATGAAATAAGCATACAATAAAGATGTAGCCAATGGGTTATGATAACAAAATATACATTAAGAAATTGTTGAAAACTTATGGAAAAAACTGATTGTGGGAAGTACCAGTAATATACAAATAATACACAAGCGTGAGTGCGTTATGGCAATGCGGCACATTAGGTGATTCACACTGGTGCAATAAAATGCATAAGGCGCAGCCAAGTGCATTTTGAGCCATTGTGAATAGCACCGCATATTCGCCATAACGTCACGAACAAAAACCTGGGTATTATCTGTTTTATAAAATGGGTCTACTATCAAATCTTAACAGGGCGATAACACTTTAACCCTGCAACCTTCATAACAAATAACATATGCACACGGAAGCAGTGGCCTTGTAACTGACTGTGCAGTGCATGGTGCGACTTCTCGTAAACATGAATTGAATTATATGTTGGTGTGCATTTCGACATTTTGGTGCACTTTTTTTGCACATTTGTTTTCACTTAAATGCACTCCTGTGCATATGGTCAAACTGAATGCATGGACACATGATCCATTTTGACGCTTCTCACTGGCTACATTCTTGAACCCATTTTATAATTGCTTTTATTACTTATCTAAGTGATTGTATAAACAGTGACTGCAGTGTTTTACAACATGCTAATACACCAGTCATTGTATTCAACAATTCTGCACTTACAAGGCACTTTTTCCACTCCCTGGGGAACATTTTACTTGGTTATCGATAGAAATGGTCTATGACCAATGATGACAAGGACTATAGTGATCATAAACTATTACTATCAATCATTCCCAAATTGCTCTCTGGAAGGTAATGTAAAAAAAGGTATTGGTTCCCATTTCACTGATGCTATCCATATACCCCTTCACCACAATTTTTTTCCTGATCAGTAGCATATCTGATACCTTTCACACATAAACTTCAAAAGATCAATTTACAGTATTATTTATTGTTACGAGTCAAAAATGGGACCAGCCCTTTGAAGCATTTTTTCTTGATCATTTTCCATCTTACTGATACATGTAGTTCAACAGGTCCATAGGGTACATTTAAAAAGAAAACCAGGCTTTCCTGTACAGTGTATATAATGAAAGATGCTTCATGGTTACAGTTTTTTCATTATAAGTATGTGTACATGAGTAAAAATGACTCTACGATTGCCCAATTATATCCTTCATGTTTTAACTCCAGGTCCACTTTAGACTAACACTACAGAAACATTATGGAGACTTGCATCTCAATACACTTGGCATCATATAAAACATGAAGAAAACTCAGGTTCACTATGTTATAATGATTATTTCTCTTCCTTTGTGTTAGCCGAATATAGAGACAATGTGTAGGCCTAAGGACAATAACATAGAAATTTTGTTTGAAAACAGACATATATGTACATGTACTGTCAAGGCTATTAAGAATATTTCTATGCAAATCATTTCAAAAACCATTTGGAAGTTGAAATAGGATTCAAAAGTTATTACAAAGTTCAGAAGCACCTTTAGTTACACATGTTAGAGGTATAGACCAGTTCTGGTCATACGATTGCATTGTGAAAGAAACATTGTTGCATCGATCAGAAAAGGTTGATCATCTAGCGTATAAGTATTGGTGTGTACTGCAACGTTGTGGAATCATCAAAATGATAAGAAATTTGCCCCAGTCTTGGTAAAGTTACAAGCACTGTACACAGAAAGATGTACCGTATATGGGACTACGTGATATCTACCCAGTCCGGATAGATATAATTTACCACATATATCAATTAGAAGGCGGTTTCCCGGCAAAATTTGTATTATCACATTTTAGTCAAAACATATTCTTTCACATGGTTGGTAATAAGAGATTCCATTTCATTTTTTGAGAGGGGGGCGTTTTCCAAAATGGTCTAGACCTTTACTACGAACATGCCTATTTCTTAAATGATGGATCAGCTCAGCAGTGTCTCTTCACTGCAGGTTAGACGATGTTCGTTTGTTTAACTGGTCCAGCATGACAGTGTTACAAAAGTGATACACTCTCTCAAAGAGTGACATCTCAATATACATGCACAGCATGTATGGGCGAGAATATATAGTTTTCCTTTCGACCCAACATTGGTCATTCTCCGTCTGCTGGTCCATTTTCATATTAAAAGATAAAATGCTCTTGCCTTTGTTCATATACTGTAGAAGATAGATACTTAAAAAACCCACACAGACGTCAGAAAAAATCTGTAGCTTTTTGTCTATCAGGAGCAGTCCTTTTTGGTAAGTTGAGCAAATTGTCCGTCAAACTGGGTGGTTCTGAGTGACTTCTTGAGGATGCTGGACTTGCGTTGACCGACTGACCGCGCCTTGAGGCCGGTGACTTCCCGGGGGTCGAGCCCGGCGTCCTGTTGGGGGTCCCCCCAAGAGAGGGTGTCCTACTACCGACCGAGCGTTGGGGAGATGGTGTGTAGCTTGCCCTGAGTGCCTTGTCCGCAGGACCGACGCTTTTTTGGACGAGCTTCTGCGCCGCCGATGACAGCGATCGTATCCGTTCCATTGGGCTCGCTGAACCGAAACGACTGGGTGACGGGCTGCACAGGGCAAAGAGAGTAAAGATTTAGTCATCTTATCATTGTGGTATAATACTGCTCTGATGCACAAAATAGGAAATACAGTGCAATTGTAGAACAACATTCTGATTTCATGAGACTGTTGTGCCCAGGAAAGAAAAAGGAATTACATGTATATCTGAAGCTCGGACGGTGAGAAGTTCTGCCTCTGCTAGAGTAGATTACTATACACTCCTCATTTTCCTGTCTTTTAGTTTTAAAGGCATCGTTTAACAATGTTAAATCTGAGATGCACGGCCCTACGTGTTATCAGTGGCTGTGACATGGTGTCATATTGAAGCCCTAAAAAAATTGCGCTTCAAAATGATCAAGAAGTGCCTCAAAAAAGTAAAAATCTTTGAGTGACCGGTTTTACCATACTTGTTTTCCCCAATAGACTGTAGTGTTATGAAAACCCTTAGGAAAACGAAAAATGAATTTCGATTTCCAATCATAAATATCTTGGTAATCAGACAGGCGATCAGCTAGTAAAAGTCATGGGGTTCCTGACTGACCTATAGGTTTATAATAATCATTGCAGCATGAGCTAAATCCAAGATTTTGTTTCTGATTCTGAGACAAAATACCGGATCCCTGTAACTAACATAACATATATTCATCTACATCTTCATTGCATTGGTCATCTAGACCTTTTCCTTTCTTTCGCTTATCCCTCTCTCTCTCTCTCTCTCTCCCTCCCGCTCTCTCCCTCTCTCTCCATCTCTCTGTCTGTCTGTCACGCTCTCTCTCTTTCTCATATACTTAGGTGAAGAACATACATACAATAAATCTGATCATGTAGCATACTTTTCCTTTCTTTACTTATCTCTCTCTTTCTCTCCCCTCTCTCCTTCTTTCTCTTTCCCTCTCTCTTCCCCTCTCTCTCCCTCTCTCTCTCTCTGTCTCTCTATGTGTCTGTCTTTCTTTCTCATATACTTCAGGTGAAGAACATACATACATACATGAAATCTGATCATGTCGCATACCTGACAATGTTCTTGGTGACTCTCTTCAAGGCTTCTTCCTTCTTGGCTCGATTCTTCTTGGTGACCTTATCGACCAGTGATAGACCAAGTTTCTCCTTTCTCGGAACACCAGGCATCTACACACATCAAAATAGAGAAATATCATTCACAGGAAGTGTCACAGTAACTGAATGACACAAAAATACTGTGGGTGGTATTCTCGAAAGCGGACTAACTTTAGTCCAATAAATATGGAATGCCAAGTGTCCATATGAATATATTTTTGAATATTTTGATATGTTCCTAAATTACCATGATAACATAATTATTTCATAGTTTTATTGTTGTTTATTAATTATGTTATTACATTTCATTTTAATTTAGTGACGGATTAAATTATTCAAAATCATATTCATATGGACACTTGGCATTCTATACTTAGTCGGAGGATTAAACCATGGACTAAAGTTAGTCCGCTTTCGAGAATACTACCCTTCGTTTCAACATGTCAATTTTCTTTTTGTTGGTACATCACTTTACTGATACTTCAGTAATAAAGGAACAGAGACATTATGACAAAGGCATATATAGAGAAAAGGAGAACCGATAAATGGACCATGCTGGGCAGGCAACGTAAAAATATACAAACATAAGATTACTAATGCAAAAAGACTTTATGGTTAAATAGCCAGTAGCTGAATAAGTGTCCACAAAGCTGCCAAATTATATAAGTCAGATGATAAGTACCTGCAGTAATTCAATGATGTTTTCACCGTATTTCCTTATGACAGATAATCATTGTCATATTCGAGTGATACAGAAATCAATTTACACTGGCGCTGCCCCGATTATTATATTGCTTCCATTAAGCTATTATTACCCGTATCAGACATCTGAGCAGGGGTTTTACAAAATCATATTACACTCATTTGTAATCCTAAAAGGGCTAATCGGGGAATATGAGACCATATTTACCTTTCATGAAAAAGCCCATGGCCTTTACGTGTTAAAAAAGCATGAAAGATAAAACCATATTCACCGCGCCGTATTTTGTCATTTTCATTGCGCATCTATTGTGGGTACGAGAACCTGCGAACTATGCGCGCATTCTATTGTGACGTAATAATCACACCAAATTGGGTACACTGTTTGCAGTGTATTAAAAATTTTGTCAAGCAGCTGGCCGGATGGCACAGTACTGGTTTGACAAAGTTTGTTCAGTTCTATGAGATTGTCATGTATGTATTTGCTCTAGATGTCTGATTTAGATGATAATAACAATATTGACTGGCTTAACTTTCGAGAGATACCACATATATTTCCCTCACAAGACCCATATTGCCCTCGTCTTTGACTCAGGGCAATATGAGTCTAGTTTAGGAAATATATGTGATATCTCCCTCAAGGCCAGTCCATATTACATAATTATTATCTGGTTGAATTGCTCTTATAATGTTTATCCATGTATTCATTCTTCTGATACAATGTACGTTAATGTATTATTGATTAGGCGAGGCGTCAAAAATATCGATACCAGCAGGCTGCCGCCTCACGTATTGGCGCATCGAGGCTGCAATTACGGCCGAAGCCTGGCTGGGGCAATTATTTTTCACTTATTAGCCCAGCCGGCTTGCGCCAGGCTGGGATCTGAGGCTCGGTTTCCATTCGAAAGGCGGCAGCCGGCGCATGCTTTTGTTCGGAGACCATTATGATGACATCATGAGTTAATTGAGGGTCCTACCGCCAGCGGTAGCCGGCTGAGCTAATTTAAAAAATGCAGCCAGGACGCACAAGTGCAGTTAGCTGCCGCTGGCTGGTATATTTATTTTTGACGCCTCGCCTTACTGATTAGCAACAAAAGTTAGAACGCATAGGGAATTTTACAAGTTATTATGTGCATATGAGCACTTTCCATTATTTTTATCATCATTATTATGATGGTTAACATATTAGAAGTATTAAATAATAAAAAATCTGAGGAGAAAATTGAAATATATCTCAAGGATATACAAACCTTGAACTGTGGCCCTCTGACTATCTGTACGGGTGTGTCTCCTCCGTCCAATCTGAAAGGCGATCCTTCTATCTCACCCCAGGTCATCATTGGAGATTCGTTCACACCTGGTATAACGAGAACAAACAATAGTTAGGTGAAAAGTGGGCAAACTTCACAGACAATGCATTTCAGGGGGGGGGGGGGTGTTTCACAAAGACCCTAAGTTGAGGTTATCTCTAAGTTTGACTTACCAATTATGGAAAGCCGTTAGCATCATTGAAAATATTTTGTAAAAGTTATCTTAAAAGGCATAAAGTGTTGATAATCAAATTATTCATATTTTCTATTATGAAGGAGATTTCATGTTCTTGATGTGGAATTTATAAAAAGTCTAAAATACTTTAATTTTTGCTTTTTAATATATTTCATTTTAAGGCTACGAATGGCTCCCCATAATTTTTTTAAAGTTCAACTTAGAGTTAAGTTTGACTTTAGAATCTTTGTGAAACACCACCCAGAAGAGATTTCTATGACACATCCATATTTAATTATTTGTGTGGGAGTTTCGGTGTCTGAGTCCGGATGTCTTCTTTAGACGTGTACTGACAGACTGAAGCTAGCTGCCAATTTTCCAATCGCAGGATGTCAGACAACTGGCATATATGCCACAAATGAAAAAGTGGGGGAAAAAGGGAAGGTTCCAGACCTCTCACAACTCACCAGGCGCCGGCGATGGAGTAGCAACGAAGCCGTACCCGTTGACCTTAGGACCATCCGCAGGGGTCAGCTCTTTGCCGTCCGATCCGACCCTGCCATTGTGTCTGCTTGGTCCTGCTAGACCAGACAGGCTCTCGGGTTTCGTGAAGGGGTCAGAGGTCAATCGAGTGTTGGTGTGGGCGATCTCTGTCTCGGGTTTCTGCAGGATCTTCTCGGCGAGGCTTGCTTCAACACCTGGGGGGCGTTTCACAAAACTTGTCATCAGTGACAAATTACAGTTTTTGTTATAAGCTACTGGAATCCTTGCTTCTGATTGGGAATCAACAGATTTGTCACTGATTTTTGTCATTTGTCATTAAAAAAAGGCTTTGTGAAACAGGTCCCAGGAACATGAAAGGGATCACAGGTTCAGCTTTTGTGCAATTTTGTGGAAGTACTATGATATATATATGCAAATGTACAATTTTTTTTCAATTTTCAAATTTGTAAACATAGTGTTCTAAAGGAGGAAAATTAATGAAGCCGCTTGGAGGGCTATTCTTTTTCTTAGTACATCTAATGCCAACAGTTATCAGCTCTAGTGTGTTCAGGCTTTACTGGAGCCTCTTGCATATGAATGGGAAAGTCAACCTTGACAGTTGGTTTCAATAAAAGCACAAAAACAATAATTTTAAGTCAAAATTGTTAAACCCCTGAAGGTTCATTTATGACTTATAAACTAGCCACATACTGTAAGAGCCGGGGTATCAGAATCCACTTATAATTTGTTGTTTATGTTGTGAGCCTTGTCTTACGAATGTTTGACACCAACTACATAAAATTTCAACCTAGGAGTATCAGGTGACTGACAAAAACCTTGAGGAACCAGTTACGACCATTGAAAAACATGCAGAAAACTGCCAAAAGCCTTTCTACATGGAGCTCTACGAGCATTGTCAGTCGAGCGGTTGTTGCCACTCTAGTGTCACTTAGGCTTTAGATGAGCTTGCACTCTTGATTCGTGTACATACCTTCAGGCACATACATGAGTGCATTCTTGGCCTCATACTTCCACCCAATCACATTGTTGCTCCTGGAATCTATGGTGAGCTGCTCGGCGCTCTTCAGTTTCAGCATGTCCTCATTCTGTGCTGCATGGTTGAGCTCTGCTTCGTACAGCCAGGCATGCTTGTGTCGATGCTTGTCCTCTGCCTTGGCCATAATGTCCCGGAACGATGCGTTGTCTTCGCTCGTGTACTTGGTGAGGTACTTGTCCAGGGTTACCGATGTATCGCTCTCAGCTAGATATTAACATAAGATGATAGAAAGTAATCAATTCAAATTCATAACTTAATCATACTGTTTGAATTATAATTTGATCTGGGCAGTGTTTCACGAAACCATCATGAGCACAAGTTCGCTGACAACCCATTGAAACCTGTGCAGCTAGATATTAACACAAGATGATAGAAAGTATTCAATTCAAATGCATGACTTAATCATACTGTTTGAATTATAATTTGATCTGGGCAGTGTTTCACAAAACCATCATGAGCACAAGTTTGCTGAAAGCCCACTGAAACCTGTGCACTAAATTTAACACAAGTTTCAATGGCATGTTGGTGAACTTGTACTTATTCATTTGTTTATTTGTTTGGTAAAGAACCTACTGAGTAGGGGTCTATTTTGTCCTCTTGTTTTTTTAATCAACTACTGCTATGCTCATTTCCTGTAAGGGTAAATGGAGGCATGTCCTTCCTCACAATTTTGCTGCTTCTGTACTTTTTACCATCCTGTACTGAATCAGGGGGAAAATATACACAGGGGCTCAGGGTGAATTACCCCCTGAAATGAAGAAAAAAAGAGCCCCAAAATATTTGCATAGAGTTCAATGCAAAACAAATTAAAGAGTGTTATTTTCATGCAAGCAAGCTTGAAAAGTAGCCCCCAAAATGTTTTAATTCTTTTTTTTCCCTGTACTGAATGTATGAGTGACTATTTCTGGTACTTATTCCACGGTCTATGAAACCCTTCAGAGACTTACGTTTCTCCAATTTGGTCAAATCCGTGTCTCTTGGGGGCATATCCTCGTTCTTGTATTCATCTGCTGTAGTCCTCGGAGTGTCCTGTGTGTTGAACTGTCCCATTACGGGGGTTTCAAACGTTGTTGGGGTTTGTTCTCCCTCTGTTGGTGAAAAAAAAAACATCATCAAAGAATGAAGCTAAAATGTATTGATCACATTACAAATTTCAATTAGGAATACTGTCTTTCCTTTATTTTGATGGTATTTACCTGATTCTATTAATAGAACATATGTCACTTAACAATCAAACTCCACTAATTAAGTCTTTACTCAGAGCCACAAATATGTGTGGGTTCCTTACATGTATGTAAGTGGGTCACCAAGAATGTCACAAATTGGGTCACTAATTTATGGAATTACCCATAATCTAAAAATACATTTTACATTGTACAATCAAATAAATATCATACAGAACTAATAAAAAAATTATATTTTCTATTAAGAACACAAATTGACTTGTTGTTTTCAATTCAAACTAAACTAGAGTTTGTTAAAACAAACAATGTACATGTTCATGTACACATATTTATTATTATTACTGGTAACATTTATTTCCTCCTCAACGGTACAATATGAAACACAATGTATATATAAATTGTAACAATGATTTCATCATAGAGTATACAGTAAATAATTCAGATAACAGAAGGAGGTGAAAACCCGAAAAGCATAGCTTGAGTTGGGAACGCCTATAATAAGTTAACACAGTTGCTGAGAGAGCATTATAGATATTATTATGAAAATGACATTATTGTATAACAGAATGCTGATGGGAAAGAAAAAATAGTAAATGGAAGAAAAACTGAACACATACATGTAGTACATTTAATGACATCAGGGAGGATTATCATACCTTGCATGGGAGTGAGAGAAGATGTTCCCGGTCTGGATGTCCGGCAGGTGGACGCATACTTGATGGCCAGCTCTCGCATCTTGACCAGATCGTTCCGCTCCATCGCTTCCATGTATTCATGCTGAGCCTTCAACTTCTTAAGGTCCGGGAAGAAGTCGCGCTGGATGATATTTTCCAAGTCCTTCAAAGTGATTGATAACGATATGAACTTGCCATTAAAACTAAGCACAAATTTATCACAAAATATGTATATTTTGGGGAAAGAAAGAGACAATGTTTGTTAACGAAATAAAAAATTGGTGGAATAATTATGTATCTCATTTCCCTGCTGAGCCTTCAACTTCATAAGGTCTGGGAAGGAGTTGTGCGGTATGACCTTCTTCAATCCTTCAAAGTGGCTTTTTAAATAAAGAACTATTAATGACTTGCACTGATAACCATTTCTTAGATATTTTTTTGAGAAGGTGCAGATATTAATTCTTTTAAAGAGAAAGAATTTTGATGGAGGTACAAGTATTCTAAGGCAATGTATACAAAGAAGATCTTTCAGCATGAAGATACAGTAGAGAGTTTGTAAGAGTTGGTGGGTCAAAAATTTACTTTATCTTATTATTTACATGAACATACATGTAGAAGACACTTAAAACAGGAAATGTCATTCTTGAACACCTCCAATTTAGAAAAATCACAAGTTGAGTGTTAATTCTTCTTGTGATGTATTCCTCAGTTGCTTATATCAATTACATTTTAGCTTGTTCCTAATCATACTATTTACAGATTTAAAACATATCCTGGACTTTAACAAAAATTCCTGTTGGAATGGTGAGTGAATGAGATTAGATTCCAGAACAGAAAATCCTTCCAGCAAATGCAGTGCACACTGGCAGTCCAGAGAACTTCCAGACTCCGGGTACTACTCCTGAGAGATCTAATACCCTTATCCCATTAAACCTCACTTTTCTTCCTTACAATGCTAGATATCTTTAGATCATCTTTGTGATAGGATGCATAGCCCTTTCAAGATTACTAGAAGGAGAAGAAATGACTGGAATACTTACACTAACAAACACCTCTTCATCCAGAACTTTTCTTTTATCTGGTTTCCTCTGCTTCTCCCATGCTGCTTTAGGTGGCACAACAACCAGGGATTTGTCATCTGCTTTTACAAGAGCCATCTCAATGGCGTCACTGAACAACTGCCCAGGAAGTTAACCTCAGTTCCTAACTTCCTATACCTTCAAATATGGTATTTGTCAATCTGGAACAAAAGACAACATCTCTGAATTGTCTCTTCATTTTTAATATTGGCTCAACGATTTACAACAGAGGGGGAGGGGGAGGGGGAGGGGGAGGGGAGGGGAGGGTAGGGGGGGGAGGGGGAGGGGGAGGGGGGAAGGGGAAGGAGAAGGAGAAGGAGGAGGAGGAGGAGAAGGAGGAGAAGGAGGAGAAGGAGAAGGAGAAGGAGAAGGAGAATAAGAAGGAGAAGGAGAAGGAGAAGAAGAAGAAGAAGAAGAAGAAGAAGAAGAAGAAGAAGAACCGGAGACTGGAAGAATAAGAAGAAGAAGAAGAAGAAGAAGAAGAAGAAGAAGGAGAAGAAGAAGAGGAAGAAGAAGAAGAAAAGGAACTGGAGACTGGAAGAAGAAGAAGAGAAGAACGTCATGTTTCAAGAGCAAGTTGTTGAAGAAGAAGAACATTGAAGAAGAAAAGGGAAACAAGAAGGAAAAGCATTGGGCGCCTTTTTCAACCTGATCCATGAAACCCATAATAGCAGTGCAGAACTCACTAGATTTTGGGTGATTTGACACGAATATGAAGCCATGTATGACTGAGAATATAGAGTCTAGTATTTCAGTAGTAAGAGCGAGCTTCATCTACAATGGTAGACCGAAAGCTTCAGTCTCTATAATCGTCGGTTGTTCCACTGAGACTACGTCTGGCTCCACTAGACCTCCGGTTATAGAGACTGAATGACCGCCTATGCCATCGTATGTTGAAGATATCACGGCTAGATTTTAGTCGTTAGGCCCCTCCCACAAACATGACAAACTTGCCACGGCCGTATTGTTATGCCCCCAAAATCCCCCAAAATGTCATTTTACCTCGTGCATATCCAATTTTAAATTAGGCCTAGGTCTAGGCTATAATACATCGGTTCCACTTACTAACTTGATTGAAATAATCCGTTTAATGGTCCCTTTTAAGGAAATTATGGGTCAAAATCGACATCCATGTTGAAAATCTTGCAAGCCGTGTTAAACTCTCGCTGCCGTCAATCTCATCCCTTCTAGTCTACGCCGAAGGCAAAATGATTATGAAGGGATGAGATTGACGGCAGCGAGAGTTTAACACGGCTTGCAAGATTTTCAACATGGATGTCGATTTTGACCCATAATTTCCTTAAAAGGGACCATTAAATGGATTATTTCAATCAAGTTAGTAAGTGGAACCAATGTATTATAGCCTAGGCCTAATTTAAAATTGGATATGCACGAGGTAAAATGACATTTTGGGGGATTTGGGGGGCATAACAATACGGCCGTGGCAAGTTTGTCATGTTTGTGGGAGGGGCCTAACGGCTAAAATCTAGCCGTGATATCTTCAACATACGATTGCATAGGCGGTCATTCAGTCTCTATAACCGGAGGTCTAGTAGAGCCAGACGTAGTCTCAGTGGAACAACCGACGATTATAGAGACTGAAGCTTTCGGTCTACTACAATGGTAGCCTACACCGATTCGAACTAATGGGACTGAGTAAAGCAAAATAACATCACAGTCCCAAGTTCTGATCGGCATTACGAAAATTGTCAACACGTTAAAATCATGAAGTTCATGTAAATCAATTCTTCCCATTCATTCAAGAACCTAGGTACAACACAGATATTAAAAACGTGAATTAATAACTTACTAAAATACGGATTTTCCTCAGAATAATTATGACGTTACGTTGCGTTGTCCGAACGATCAACAATGGCGTGGTACGAATATAAAAATACCAGTCATGCCCTCTGTGTGTTCTGTATTAGTGCGAACATTACAAGAACGAGTTGTACAAGTTTCAAAAACTCTAGCACGTTTATTACTCCAATCAAGCTACCTCGGCCTAAATTTCATCGCATACAAAGAAGGGGAATTGTCAATAGTTCGGCCAAATTTCTGTTGGTTGAACATATGGATCTATATGAACCAAAATTATTAGTGATAATAATAAAATATTGATAATAATGATAATGATAATAATGATAATGGGATTATTAATAATAAAGATCAAAATTTCACTAATAATAATTGTCGCATATATAGTGCAATGACAAAAATAGATGCACGAACCCCTTAAAAGCCCCCAATTATAAACCCCTCCAAAATTATTAAAATATATAAATTATTTGCCTTTAACAAAAAAAAACACAAACAAATTGTAGAAACAGAGAAGATGTCAGGATACATTTCGATCAGCAAATTACTTCCAAACACTTCAGAGAAAACACGCATGTTTAATTATTACATGGTTTCAATCGACGTACCTTATCCTTTTTTAGCGTTCAGTCGAACACGGCCCACCTCCTTTCTGAAGCATTTTAGTTTGAATTTAGCCGTAGTAGTATACTAGATGACAAACACAAAAATAGTAATTCGTCTCTCAATGTTTTCATTTCTCAAAAATTATTGTGTGGCGTACGCAGGGTGGGGGCCATATTAAGCCTATAGTGATGTTGAAGAAAACGATGATATGATGGTGATCAGGTGATGATGATGATGGATATGAAAATGATGATAAGAATAATAGTACATCATAATTTGTATTTATATACATAACAAGTCGCGAATGACATGCAAAAGGATTTTTATTCAATTTAGAAGCGAGCAAATAAACATCCAAGACTTGTGTTACAAAATAATGTTGACAAATTAGAGCACATTTTTGGGGGGCAAATTATGCCGACCGATACTATACAGCAACTATCAAGTTAAATAAGTTGCTCCGGAATATATCCCTTTTTTACTCTCCAAAGGTCATAGTACAGTGTTAACTTGATGGTTGCAGTCAGTAGCGTACGCAGGATTTTTTTTTCGAGGGTGGGGGGGGGGGGGGGGTGTTAAAATATGAAAATCGCGCCGAAAATTCTTCAACGACTCGACTCAGCCAGCCGCTGAATAAGCGGGGGGGGGGGGGGGGGGAAGGAGGTTAAGAGCACTTTTTTTTTCTTTTTTTTTGTCCCGGAATTTGGCAAATTATGTAGCCTCTTGTCGATGCCTTCCCGCTGTTGGAGTCTCTAAATTCTGACGAGCGAAGCGAGTCAGAGAAACCGAGACAAATCAGAAGAACCGAGGCGAGTCAGAGAAACCGAGGCGAATCAGAAGAACCGAGGCGAGTCAGAGAAACCGAGGCGCTTGCGCAAGCGCCTCTCTTTCTCTAACTCGCTTCGCTCGCCAGAATATAGAGACTCCAACAGCGCGAGTGCATCGACAAGAGGCTACAAATTATGTCGACCGATACTTCGTTCAGTAGGAGGGGGGGGGGGGGTGGTAAGGTCACTTTTTTGTCACCCCCTTTTTTATTTTATTAAAGGGGGGGTCCTCCAAAACACACACACATAATAAAAAAAATTGAGGGGGGAGCTTACACCCCAAAACCATCCCCCTGCGTACGCGCCTGGTTGCAATTGTTGTTTATATTTATATTTAGGGTGAGGGTATAGAAACCTTACGGTGCGAAAGTTGAGGGTTGACCTTGGAGTCATTGTCGCCAACAACTCGATAAACAATCATTGACAAATTATTGTAATTTAATTTGATTTGATTCGATTTATTCATTTCAATATGAACATAATTCATGTACAAAGTACATATAAATTTAATATTGACATAAAACAATACAGGTATAAACTGACAAAATAGAAATATTGAAGAACTAAAAATGATAACGAAACAGTGTTGACCTAAATGTTAACTACGAAAATTGGGCGGGGGGGGGGGCGCTTGCTAACAAAAAAGGAATGCTTTTACTAGGCGCTAACCCCTAAAACTTACATCATAATAGAGAGTTTGGGTAACAAAAAAGTGAAAGTTACTAACAGATTCATGGTATGCCTATGATACGATAATTATGTATTATTATACAACACCTACATGGGTCCTTGTCATTTGATTGGAGGATTGTTGGTGACTTGATATTCAATAGATGTTCTATTGCACGGGCGTGCATTTTTGGTTATATTCGCCGTGTATTTTTGGTTATAAAAATTATGCAGACTGCATACTAGTACCTCTCTGCCGTGCGCGTATCCCTGCGTGAATCTAACGCGAAGGCAATCTGAATGTATCGAGGAGGCTTGACTCCAACTTTAATTTATCTTTGATATAAGGAGTAAAACATAGTTTTTTGTTGATTAACGTTCTATTAGATCTTTTTCGATGTTGTATAAAACTAATAATGAATGTTTTCATTCGTTCAATAGTGCGAATATTTTCATTCGTTGAAAGATTAACGTAAATTATATTCAACGAGGCTGACGCCTCGTTGAATAGAATGTTAATATTTAAACTCATGAAAATATTTCAAATGTACCCCCTCCTCTCTCTCTCTCTCTCTCTCTCTCTCTCTCTCTCTCTCTCTCTCTATCTCTCTCTCTCTCTCTCTCTCTCTCTCTCTCAATGGTGTTCCTTGCTACCCCCTCCGCCTCTCAGTTCCCATCCCCCCTCAATATCCGAATGCCCCCTCCACCCTCCTCTCTCGCTTTCATACATCCGCACAAACCCACACACACACGCTTTCCCTAAAACCGATATTTTTCGTGTCATTCCAAAACAGATGTTTCATTTCGATGTGTATCTTACTTGAGCCATGCTTTCATTTTTTAATTTGCACTACCACACTTACCATTTCAATTCGTAATAACCCATTTAAATGATCTTAAATTACAAAAACATTGTCACACAGCTTTTATAGATGCAAGGATATATTTTATTCCAATTTATAAAATGCAATGATTATACTCACACAATTTTATTTAGTAAAAGAGATTCAAGTATACAAAAATATAATAGCAATATTAAAGCAGGCGCGGGGGGGGGGGGGGGGGGGGTAGTGAGCACATTTTTTTTTTTGATCCTCAAAATTTTTTCAATTTGCACCCCCCCCCCCCTTGAGCGCCAGGGGGGGGGGGGGCCCAAAAAAGTTAAAATCACGTGATTTTAAATGATTTTTTTTCTCAAGGGGGGGGGGGGGCGGGCCCCCCGCCCCCCCCCCCCCCTGGATCCGCCAATGTATTAAAGTAAAGCGAGATAAATGCAAGCTAAATGCGGGTAAATATCTAGCCAAAGGACGTATTAGTGCCCAGCTAATGCGCAACTAAGGACATAAGTACAAGCCTTTGTTTTGGGGGGTAGAATCCGATACACAATACTCTCGCAGAAAACTGTTTTTTAAATAATTTTTATGCATATATACTAGATTTAAAGGCAAGTAAGTGAACAATGGAGAAAAGGTGAAGAGTTAGATGGTTACCCGAGGCATGAGTGCCTCCCCGCCAGAGCCCTTGTCGGCTTGGTTAAAAAGAATCGAAATTTCTCCTCAGCTCGCCTTTCAAACTCTAAAAATATCATTTGGCCGCCACACCCGGCGGAACGTTAGCTTAAAATACATGTAAGTATATGTAAAAGAGACACTGTAACTATGGCAAGATAAGAGCCCGTCACGAAGAAATCACCCTAAACAACAAGCATAAAAGACTTAATTGCTACCTCGTAAGCCTTGTTCATATATTACACATTATTGTAATGCGGCAATTAAACCGCCATAATAGGAACAAAGAAATCTAAGGCAACTATACAAATCATGGTCGCAAAACTTTCGAAAACAACTTGGAGCAAGCATGCTTATTAAAGTATTTTATTTTAAGCATGTATTTCGCCCGAGCATTTGGATACCAACTATTTGACTTATATAATTTGCAAAATGACATTTCTATGGATGAAATTTACTTTGCATACATGATTTATGTAGGGTATAAAATAGAGTACTGAAATTACCCTCGGGATGATCTCTCGAAAGCCTTTACGATTGTGTCAAGTTTACATATGAATAAATAATAATGACAAGCAGGAAAAGTGAATGTAGTAGCAACAAGTGCCTAATATTTCCGCAGATCCCCAGAACAACTTTACAATATAAAATTAGTGACACCGGCAAATTCAGGCCACAAACGTCTCCCTATTTAAATGTTAAGTACTGTTCATAACACATGCATACATGTTTCAAGTTCCTGAATATATTTTTCACCACACCGTCAACATTGAGTACTGATCATAGCATGCTAAATAATGATAGTGCGTCTGGATTCCTAATTTAACCAGTGTGTCAATCATCATGGCAGTCTGTTCTAGGCGGATGACGAGTTCTTGTCCGAAACGACTTGACTGTCAAATTCTCTCTCCACTCCCCTGTCCAGCTTATTGTAGTCGTCGACCTCCCTGAGACTGTCATAATCGTCGGCTTCATCGTGGACGCTAGTTGTGCCATTCCCTACTTTCACCTTCAGATAACCGTCACTCGACGTCGGATCCGAGTTGTTTGACTGGACGGCCAACCGCGGTAAAAGTTTGTTGTATTCGTTCGCATTGATGTCTTCCGAGTTCGGCGTTGGGATGGCCGATCGATCGAGTTTGTCGTAGCTGGCGCTTTCATCGACAGAACCCTTCGGTTTCGTGGGAAAATCGGGTTTAGCAGCGAGTGCTGGCCTCCGGTTTGCCTCGTCGCCTTTCTCTGAAGGAAGACCCTTACCATGAGGCTGCTTAGCATCACGGAAGGATACTGGAGCGGTATGGAAGCTTCCTCCTTTAGATCCCCCCACCTTAAAATAATACGGGTTATCGTCATCACCTTCGCCCGTGTCTTTGCGGTTAGTCACGTCATCTTCATTTTGATTTTGGTTTGCATTGTTTCCCGTCGTGTTCATGATTTGGACCAGATCATACGCATCTTCGGGATCCGTCGACGTCGGGTCAACCCTTGGTCGAACCCCTGACTGAACTCCGGTTCGAAGTCCGGTATTGTTCAATGACCCTGGTTCGAGCTTGAAATAGTAGTCGCTGTTGGTTTTTTCCGTCGACACCATGAGTAGATCGTAGTCCGAGTCGTCTGGGAGTGGGGACTTCTGACCCAGCCCTTGGTAGTGGTGGGGTAAGGACTGTCCCGCGAGCGTTACGTAGGGGTCGCTACTTTGAGCATCACCCGGATTTGAGGATTTAGGGTCAGCTTTAAGGTTCGGAGGCGAGGATGGGAACTCATAGTGATGATCACTTTTATCTGCAAACCAAAACACAAATAACGAAATGGCATAACGATTTGACAACATGATCTTAAAGACTATCCAGTAATCCATTACAAAACTGTATTGTCCTTCTTATAGAAAATCATATTCGCATTTTCATTCTCGCACATTTCAACGAGGCCGAGGGTTGATTCGTAAAAATCTTTGCGAACATTTCAAAGGTAAGTAAACAAAGAAAGTAAATAAACAGGGTGAAAGTTTTTATAATGTATGAAAGAATGTAATTTTATGAGGGAATAAACTGAGACTGAAATTAAATCGAACCAACCAACCAGTGGCATAGCTATAGGGGGCAAGGGGAGACAGAGAAACGTGCCCCCCCCAATGGCAAATAAAAAGAAAGGGAACAGAGAGGGAGGAAGAGAGAGAGAGAGAGAGAGAGAGAGAGAGATGAGAGAGAAGGGAACGTGACAAAAAATGAAAGGACCCTTCCCGCACCCTTCTCTTCAGTGTCATTGTTATTTGCATTTTTCCCAACGCGTAGGACAGGCGCCGCTACCCCCTTCCCTGCCAATGTGCCCTAAATGCCTATATAGACCCATACTTCGCCACTGGAAACTATAACAGTAAACCGCACTGCGATCATGCGCTAACCGCAGTCAGACCGCAGTAAGGCAAATTACATGAAACGCTGTTTCTCTTCAAAATTGCCGGTGTTTTTTGGTTTGGTTCGAATATTTCGATTCTATCATCATACAAATAGAAGGCCATGTATACAGTACTGTAATAATGGCAAAAGTCGAGATAACAAGGAAATAATTGTGTACGTAGGGATGTGACAATTTAAAAAAAATGTTGCATATTGGAAAACTCTTTCTAGAAAGGAGAAACATGAGTTACAAAGATATAGAGTAATAAAGATTTCCCTTGTTCCAATTCTTTGCAGTCATGATAGACCAAAAATGAGAGAAATCTGACGAATATTTTGGGGTCTTACCAAATTATTCATCGGTTTTCAAAATTGATCCTATTTAATCAGATACACTACATGACTAGTTTCCTGTGCATTTTTTAAAACATACATATATCAGAGGAAGTTTAAGTGTAATTTTCTTCATATCGGTTCCGGAAAGGCAATGCCAAAGCAGGAAGTGCATTAAAAAAAAAATGCTCTTCATTTTTCAGAATTATGGAAAGGTACATAGATATCAAGACTGTAGGGCTACTTGATATATACTACATCCTGTACTCCAACTCTTAAAAGTTTAATACTAACATCAATAAAATCCTGCTTCTACTACTGTTCTACTGCTGCTGCTGCTGCTACAACTACTACTACTACAACTACTACAAGTACTGATCGTACCTTTTAAACAAATTCAAATCAATTAACTTGTGTATACCTGATCGCATTGTACTAGATCCATGGCCACTTTTAGGTCGTCCTCCTTCAGCCCTGTAAATATTAAACCAAATATTACCAATGGATTACGAGACATTTTGATTCTGCACTTATGAATACAAAATCTTTGCTGGTTCTTCAAACTTTTAAAAGGTTTTAATATGTTGATTGCACTGTTTCGAGACCTTTTTACAAACAAAAAATTATTGTCGGGTGTAAAGCCTATGAAAAGGACCTACATGTCATTGCATGCCTGTATAATAATAGTTACCCTACGAATGAAATGGGTTTTTATTCGGCAATGTATTATTTCCATCATATTTGTCTTTCTTCACCAATCGATTGTTAGAAATTTCCGTGTTCATTGTTTCAAGGTCCCTCTGAAATATAGTTGTGTTTGTAATATATTGTGTTATTGTTTACACGTTCATAAGCTAATATTAGTGTAAGGTAAACAAAAAATGCTATTGTGTGATTCTATTTCAAGGTCCATTGATTTGATTGTGAGGTTGTGAGGTTGTTTTATATGATCTGTAGCTCTTTTAACTTATTATTCAAAGCATTCTGATTTTAAGTTGATTTCTGCCACGGAATTGCCAACAAAACACTCCTTCTTTTCACATTGCCACTGTATCCCCTCCCCCTCTCTCTCTCTCTCTCTCTCTCTCCCTTCCCCTCTCTTTCCCACATATTTCTCTTCCCCTCTCTCCTCCCCTCTCTCTCTTTCTCTCCCCCTCTCTCTCTCTCTCTCTCTCTCTCGCTCACTCCCCATCCGCCCCTCTCTCCCCTTCCTCGTATCTCTATACCCCCCCTCTCTCTCTCTCTCTATTCCCTTTTATTTTTGCTACTTGATGGGGGAGGGGTCAGGTACCCGACCCCCCCCCCCCCCGTATTTCACCACTTATCATTCCAATTCTAGCTGTCCACTTACTTTTTCTGGTTACTGGCCTGTTTTCTTCTCCGATACAAGCAGAATAGCAGGATTGTGATACCCACAGCTACCAGGATCAAGCATACCACTGTAACGCTGGCAGTTACTGCTGTGTTGTCCATACTTGGGATGGGTGTGGTGCTATCAAGGGGTCCTGAAGAATGACAAAATAATGATGTATTAGTGATGACTACTTAACTCGATCGCAAAGGCTTTCGAGAAATCGACTCAAGGGTCATTTCAATACCCTTGGCCTGTTGCAAATCATACATTACTCATCACCGGATTACGTAATACCGGCACTTTGATGTAAATGTTTCAAAGGCAAAGGCTATTGGAGTTGCCTGAGGTAATTTTTTTTTTATGAAGTCTTTGTTTTCACACAATAATTACTAGGAGTGAGCACGTATATCCACGTATTCATGAGCACGTATCCCTTATTTTGTATCCGTGTATTTCAACAATTTTGTTCTGCAATGACCTTTGTCTGCTCATGCTCAGACTGCAACCGTGAACTGGCTTATACTTTAATACTTTCTTGGACCTTCTTCTTGAAGTTGAAGTCCTATCTGTGAAAATTGGAAAAATAGGATTTATGCTGTAAGCATCAAGATACACTATAGCGCATCACTGGGTCATGAACCAAGGACCTAGCGGTTTAGAGTTCACTGCTCTACCACTGAACCATCGCGTAAACTACAGAACAGCAGACAATTTCTCAGACACTTAATACGATATCATTACCCAACCATATTGCTCGTTTTGCTTCAAAATCTCCACTTTTTTCTTTTTCATATTATACATGCACATGTATGAAATTCACGATTTACAGACACAGTTCTACCACATTAAATATTCGTTTTGAAAACATTCTTGGAAAATGTTCATCACTAATGTAGATTTTTGAAGGGTATCTAAGAAATTGTGGCAATGCATTTATACAAACCTACCTTCTGACTTTGAAGATGAAGACGCACTTGTTACCTCACCCAACACGTTCTCACTGTCCATTGATATACATGTAGAAAGAGGGCGTCCAACACAAAATCATTGCTTTCAGACTTCTGTCAATCTGCGCCTGTCAATCAACAAATATTATGAAGTACGTTTAGAAGATGCTTTTAGAAAATGACCATTCTGCATAAACCACCAAAGAAATGGAACACTTTCGGAATGTCCTTTCAAATGATGATACCTGCCAATCCGCGTAAATCAACAAAGAGACAAAACATTTTAGAATTTGCCGGTGGAAGATAATTATATCTATCAATCTGCCTAAATGAACAAAGAGATGACAAATAGATTATCACTCCTCATGCACCCAACATTCTATGAATAGACCTGTTCACCAGATATCTATTCCCAATTTTTGTCGCTCGTACACCGCAACAGCTTTGCATCCAATTAATTCACTCACCTGATTTCAAAAGTCATGATTCATTGTGTTGCAATGTTGGACAACTCCAGCCAGCCAGATTTGAAATTGATCAAAAATTAATCCAAACGTAACGTGAGTTTGATATCAATTGCAACTCCGTACATTGATCGGAGGACGTGCAATCAAATTGGATCAATCTTAATTTTTTCAAAGACATGATCTTGCTGTGGTATTTACACAACGATACCTACATGTAAATTTTCTCCTATATAGATGATTAATTTCATAATTCGTACTTTCTATTTGTGGGTTATTCACCTTCTTCTCTTGTCGATTTGTATATTCATCGTTTCTTATGCTACGGTCACAAAGGTTCGTACGAGCGATAATTTCGTACGAATCTCCCTGTTTTTCCATTGTCTTCCCGAATTTCCATTTTCTGAAAATAGTTCGTATGGCGTTCGTAGCAGTTCGTAACGGCATTTGTGACCGAGGCTTAAATTAGGCTAGTATGTTCTTCTTGTTTATAAAAGCCAGCGAACAGCCGAGAAACCTGCATTTGTGTTGAAAATGAAATTTATAAAAGAATATAATAGTTCAGAAAGCTTATAGTAGTGTTAAAACTTTTTATTTTGTATGATTCTGATCTAAGATAATGACACTGATGGATATAAAATAACTTATTTTCAGAATTTTTCCGAAAGTCAGCCACCTCCGGCACGATGACGTCACACTTAGTTCCCGATGTCTGGTTGCTTACTAACACAAGCATTTATGCTTTCCTATAGCAGTCAGGTAAAATAACCACCACCACCACATATCATTGTATTGTGGTTATTCGTATGGCTTGTGAGCGCACAATGTTGTACAATTTAGTTTGCAGGAAATCCAGTTTATCCCTTTAATTCGCCACAAATCGCAGTATACATAGGTGTAATATTATGGTATGAAAAGGGAAGTTTTTGGTAGGGCCTAATCGAAGTCGTCTGGTTGTTGGGTTATTGCCAAGTGTGAACTCAATGGTTAGTCCGAAATGTGTGGATAGAATACATCGAAATACGTATTCAATTTGAGAAGCATTACGTACACGTACATAATGTGTCGGAAGTCAATTATCTATTAACCAACATTTCAACTACCCGAAACCTGTCCTTGAATATTAAAATAGTTCAAGTATTAACCATAGCGACATTCACGCGTTATTAGATTGTAAATTATATTAATTAAGTGAAGTGAAATTAGCTTCTTGAAATGGATTTACAAGATTCATTTACGATACAGTGTAATTCACTTTCTATTGGAAGAAATACACTAGTACTCTGAATTCGGAGTAGTCGTGTGGGGCTAGTTGTCCGAGGTTTATTGCCATAAATGTTTTTTGTCCGAGGGTCGTTGTTGTTAGGCGTAATGGTCCAGGTTTATTTTCACAGGGGAAATTGTCTGAAGGTTTATTGTCATAATTATGGGTTGGTTGTCCGAGTATCACTGCCATGGATGGTAATTGTCCTGATTTGTGGATATTATTATAAAGGGGTACTTGTCCGAAAGTTGTGGTCATATGGATTGATCGTTCGATAATTATTGTCATGGTTGTAATTAATTGTCCAATGGTTACTATCATAAAGCGTCCTGGAGATATTAGTATAAGAGTTAATAATGTACTGGGTTGTTGACATATGTCGTCATTTCAAGGGGAAATTGTAATCCGGGAAGTGATACCTCACAACATTCCGTCTTTTGAATAAAAGAAAATGAGAATGAAGCAGGAAGAATAGCATATCACGGGTATTGTGAGTAAGAAAAGTGGGTCGTCTATTGTGACTAAGAAACCGATATTTTGTGTAAAGTTTACACTCTAAAAATAGAAATGTTCAATCACTATTTAAAAGGGCTGAGGAGTGAACCCTTTTTCAAAATGGTAGATTAACACTTTGAACATGCTGGATCCAACATTATAAAGGTTTAATCTAGCAGGTAAAAAGTATCAATATGACATATTGAAAGAGTGGTCACTCCTCAGCCCTTTTAAATGGTGATTTAACATTTCAGTTTTAGAGTACCAACATCTCATGAAAACGCGTGTAAATGACCTTGTACGCGCTTCAAAGGGAAATCAATGACCTTGTACTTTAAAGCGGTTTCGTGAAACACTGCTCTGGACTTTAAAGGGGAAGTCCACCCTGAAATTAAGTTAGTTTTAATAGGAGTAGCAAAATGAGAGAAACAAGTCAGTGAAAGTTTGAGCAAATTCCGATTAAAAATAAGGAAGTTAGGATTTTTGAAGTTGTGATCAATCAAACACAAATTGGCAACTCTATGACGTATCATGCGAGCTCAACTTCCATTTGCTCAGTACTAAAAAAATCTAAAATTTTCATTTTCCCTCAAGAAAAATTTCAACCATACATGCACCCTAAATATAATAATTGCAAATATGTTTCTATACTCCCCCTGCAAGGAACAAATATATATTCCGTCATCAATAACGAAGAAAACATGATTTTATGGAATATTATGCACAAAGCAAATGAAGGAGAGCTCGTATAATAAGTCACAGAGTTGCCAATTTGTATTTGATTGATCACAACTTCAATAATTCATAACTTTCTTGTTTTCATTCAGAATTTGCTCATACTTTCACTCACCTGATTTTCTTATTATTCTGCCTCTATCGAAACAAACTTATTTTGGGGGTGGACTTTCCCTTTAAAAAAAACACCCATTGATGCAAATGTGTACTTTGCCCTCGTCGCATGTATGTACACATCGTATCAGTTAAAAAAAACAAAAAAAAAACAAATGTTTTGTTCCCCTTTGGTCTGCGTGAGTCACTCCGTTCAGAACAGCGCTTTTTGTTGATATATTCCAATGCTGAATATGGGAGTTTAGTGCTATTGTTCGGTTTTGTAAATGGCATATCAATTTTACATCATGCGAATTAAACTCATGGAAGACCACCATTTTGGTGATAATGAGTCACCCTGTCTAAATATCAGAAATACATAAATAAATAAATAAACTAAGTTCTTATATGCTCAAATGATATGCATGAATACTGATTAGTGTATAATGAAATTAGCGTCATTGTTCTTTTTTTATTGGCATGCTAATGGTGTTTCATATAAATTGACGCTTTTTTCTTCATTCCAATGCTAAATGATTGTGCATGAATGATTTTACCAGGCAAGAAGTGATCGTGCGTGTCTTTAATGACGGTAATGATAATAAGTGGTAGTTTAAATATTGGTTTCACAATGACGTAGTTAAAAGGTTCGTGAGGCACCTGCCCCCTTTATGAATAAGCAAGAAGAAAAAGTAAAAAGAAAAAGAAAGGAAACACGGATAGGGAGAAACCTGGGATACAAAGTGATTATCCTATTTACGCAGTTTCATACTAATGAGTTTATAAATATACGATGTATAATACACATATATCTAACTTATAGTCATGATTTGTACTGCTCTAGTTTTCATGAATCACTATATTCAGAAGAATGCTTTATAGCGAGGTAATATATTCTTATAATGTTTATAGATTGAAGAATTACCAGAAAGGGTATTTATTCAATGATATAAATTTCGAGTATAAAATAGAAATTATGAATGGGGAAAACGCATTGAGTTGAGTTTTCTTCTCCGTCAAAGTCATGTATAAGAGTCTGAAACTAATTCATTCTGAAAGAATTTGAAAATGATGGTCTAATTGACAAGGTATTAAATCGAAATACCAGGTCTGTTTTTCAGGCAATATATCAAATTATCAAGGACTCGTAAGGTATTAAAAACTTTTATGATAATATTTATGCTGGCCTAATGCTTATACGTCAGCCATACTGCTAAGCCGACTCCAACCCGACCGACTTGTCTATACCGACAATGTTTGTCCTTGCATATAGTCGGTCTTTGTCACCTTCGTTGGTGTGGCTGTAATATCACAGCGTTAGAATTGTGCTATGTCACACACAAACAAAACAAGAATTCTCATGGCAATTCTCCTCATCCCCCTTTTAAAAGTAATAACCTTGAATAGTCCGAATACCTCAGTTACACCACCAAACCGACTTCGAACCAATCGATTCTTGGCCATTCGAAAAAAAAAAATGAAAAATTATTGTTATTGTTATTATTATTGTTATTGTTGTTCATCTCAATCCTCCTTATAAGTTGTCCCTAGGACGCGCAGTTCCTGGGAGGATAGAGCATTTTCTCATTCTGGTCCATCCCTTTGGAATAAGCTGCCACTTAGTATTCGTAATTTAACTGCCCTTCATGACTTCAAAATTGCTCAAAAACCCCCATTTCTTCCTAAACAGTGCTATTTAATCATGTCAATGTAGCGTAATAATTTGTGTTGTTTTAGTTTACTTTATTTTAGTTAAGAAAAATACATTTTTGTGCAAGTAATATGTACAGCGCCATGAGCGTCAGAGTCTGGCGGATACCGGCGCTATATAAATATCCATATTATTATTATAAAGAAAAGAAATAATTGGAAATTTATATGCAAGCTAATCGAGGAAATTAAAACACTTTATGTGCGATTTGTTTAAAATGTGTAACTGTAATTTTGTTTATGTAAATATTTTTCTTCTGTCAATGTGTAACTTCAATTGCAAAAATATATTTTATTTTGGAATTTATTTGTAACCTTGTATGGAAATGTTAGAGTTAACTTTAGTTATTTAGGCCTATGCGAAGATTATTTGTATTATTGTATAAAATGTTATAAATTATGTAACATTTTCTTTTATGAGAGAAGAGAATAAAAACCTATGAGAACAAACAAAATTGAGATAATGTAATTTGTGTACGGTGTGTTATCAACCTGATATGGATCCTCATTGGTTTGACTGGGTTGTAAGAAATGCTTTGAATTGATTGTAGAGGTGTTATATATTGTAGAGTTCTGTACTTTTCTCCGCAACCGTGAGTAAAATAAAACTGAAACAAATGCGATTGTTATTGAAATACAATCGTGAAGTATTTTGAAACTCTATCATAGTTACATTTGACAGAGTTCGTGCCTACCTGTCTCAAAACAAGAGTTTCAATTTCAGTTCTAAGCGACATTTCTTTTAATATCATTTTAAACTTCCTCTTTCATTTTCTATGATTTTTCCTATATTATTGATACTTCTTGTTCTTTGATATTCATAACACTGGTGATCATTTACAGATAACACGAGAATTTCGCGAGTGTCTTCCATAATTTTCATAGGCTAAAATGCCTTCGCATATTAAAATACTCCGGTACGCAGAGGACTGAAACCACTCCTTTACGAGTAACTATAGGGATCACTTTTTAGGAGTTGAATACACTAAAATTTTAGACTTTGTTAAAATTAATGCACTCAAAAGTAGTGGTTGCTAGAATTTTCAGGGGATTTTAATTGTTTTTGAAGGTGGATTTACACTATACAAAACGAAACAAAACGAAGTGAAGTGACTCCCTAAGTGTGGAAATCCAATCCTGTACATCCTGAGAGAGGGAGAGAGAGAGAAAAAAGAGAGAGCAAAAAAAAAAAAAAAAAAAAAGAGAGAGAGAGAGAGAGAGAGAAGGCTCTCTAAGTGTATCGATGCAAGGTTGCAATGCATGGGTTTGTAGAAACTAGACCAGTTTACTAATGTATTCAAATTTATGTTTTATTCTTTGGGACCTAGTGACGAGGTATTCAATTGACCTGTTACTAAGAAATAAAGTACACGGAATTCAGTCTGCATCCATTAATTGTTGCTAAGTCGGACAAGCCTCGGGCAAAATTTCGGGTCGTCAATAACAACTTTTATTTAAACAGTACGCGTCAAATTTGAATGTTAGTAAACCGGTCCATGTGAAGCGCTTCTTATCTCCAAGGAAAATGCGATATAACGAATACTCTTCAGATCTTCTTTGATATATATTTTATTAACAAAATTAAAGAAAAGTTTGAACATATTAAAACTGCATTGTTATGATCTATGAGACTATAAAAGAACGAGAGCATGGAAACGATACATTTATATAAAAAAAAAAAAAAAAAAGCTCTTGTCGATTGAAAGCGAGAATACATACCTTTATTACTGCTTAAAGTCGCATGTAATTGTGATCTATTTTTTATTTAAAGTTCTATCCATTGCAAGATTTGAAAGTTGTAATCAATGATAGTTATATTAGCATTACTCACGAACATATAGGCCTAATCAATATGCAATTGGAATTTAACAAATTCTATAGCTTATTGGCATATTTTATTAATACAATTCATTCGTATCACACTGAACTCAATCAGCATGACTTAGTGTAATTTTCCGGTTGTCTCGAAGCAGTCCAGTGCGTAGTGACTGAAATATTTGTACGTATTAACTATCATTAGGCATTAGCCCAAGGTAAGTAGGATTAAGAATCCGACATCATCATCCTGGCAACAGTACTCACCTGTATCACGAAAAAACTCCAGTGGCCCGTGTGCAATACCGGTGTCTTGCAGTTCCGAGGCACTCTTGTCCCTTGTACAATCGGTTTTTGGCGGTACTAATTAGAGACACATACTTGGTCTAAATCTACGAAGATCCGCTCATCATTATCTTGAACATATTTACTCCAACGAGAATGTTGAGTCGTACAGAATCATATTCACACAATGTTGTTGTCGACTGGATTGACAGACACAGTACTGACTGTTATGAATCTACCTGCGTGCAGAAACCACAAAGTTTATCTTCTCCACCGACAGCATGCATGGTAGAAATCTGCATTGTGCGTGTCTCGCTCCGGTAACTCCATTTTACGATCTTTTTTTATGCTCACTGTTTGCAGACCATTATTCATCAGCAGTCTCCATTGATCGCGATCGACGGTTTGACGTTTTTAAAGTATTACTTCTCTGCACACTTCAGGCAACTATGGTTTCGCTTTATATGAATTTCCCATTAAAAATGCTTAGGTGAGAAAAGAGGTAAATACTGGAAACACAGTTGCATTGATCTCAAGTGTTAGTATCAATAATACTTGGATATATACGAGGAAACGTGAATGGTGTCAATATTGTGGAAATATCCGTTTTCTACTCATCTGAAGTAATATTTTTTGTGACCAGTTAGTCGGAAAAAGCAATTTGCGTGTGTGCGTATGTGTGTTCATGTGTGTTTTTTCGTTGTTCTTTCAATTTTGTTTCATGGTTAATATAGAGAGTAGTGTATTTGCTGCATGAAACTGAAGTTGCATTGATCTAAAGTGTGAGTATCAATAATACCGGATAGGAGGAAATGCGAATGGTGTCAATATTGTGAAAATATCCTGCTTTCTACTCGTCTGACGTAATATATTTCGTGGCCAGTTAGTCGGAATAAAAACAATTTGCGTGTGTGCGTATGTGTGTTTGTGTGTGATTTTTCTTTGTTCTTTCAATTTTGTTTCATGGTTGATATAGAGAGTAGTGTATTTACTGCATGAAACTATAGTTGCATTGATCTCAAGTGTTGTATAAATAATACCGACTAGGAGGAAACCTAAATGGTGTCAATATTGTGAAAATATCCTGTTTTCTACTCGTCTGAAGTACTTATTTTTTAATTGTGGCCAGTGCAAAAAAAAAACATTTTGCGTGTGTGCGTATGTGTGTTTATGTGTGGTTTTTCGTTATTCTTTCAATTTCGTTTCACGGTTAATATAGAGAGTAGTGTATTTACTGCATGAAACTGTAGTTGCATTGATCTCGAGTGTTATCAATAATACCGGATTGGAGGAAACCTAAATGGTGTCAATTTTGTGGAAATATCCGTTTTCTACTCATCTGAAGTAATATTTTTGTGACCAGTTAGTCGGAAAAAGCAATTTGCGTGTGTGCGTATGTGCGTTTATGTGTGGTTTTTGTTGTTCTTTCAATTTTGTTTCATGGTTAATATAGAGAGTAGTGTATTTACTGCATGAAACTATAGTTGCATTGATCTAAAGTGTTATTTCCAATAATACCGGATTGGAGGAAACGTGAATGGTGTCAATATTGTGAAATCATCCCGTTTCCCCCTCGTCTTATAGTTATATATGTTGTGGCCAGTTAGTCGGAAAAAAACATTTTGCTTGTGTGCGTATGTGCGTTTATGTGTGGTTTTTGTTTGTTCTTTCAATTTCGTTTCATGGTTAGTGTATATACTGAATGAAACTATAAATGGAGGACATACTTAGACATGACATTGTTTCCATACAAATAACAAATAAACATTCCCTCCGTGAATATTCAATTAAATATTTTATTCAGATTATATATTAGAGGCAGGAATATATATATAGTTGAATTGGGTACTTGCAACATATTTATCAACTTTTGAAAATGGATAATAATTATAACAATAAGACAAAAGTGACTGCGTCTCCTATATGCCTCCGCCCCAAATTCAATATAGGAAATGGATGGAGTTATTCGTGACATATCATGATGAAACTAAAAGCCTTGACATTTGATCTAGTTACAAGTTACAAAATGTAATCAGATTTTCTTTCTATGGTGATATTTAATTACTATCATTACGGTTCTTGAGATATCGCGATAACGAGAACGCGAGACGAGGACGGACTCCCCGTTAACATAATTCCTCCGGCCCCACCTTCGGTCGGCGGAGGATCAATAAAACAGTCCAAATGATTACGTGATTCACGATTTTAATTGGTATAGTGACGAGCTTTGGAAATTTTTGTGTAACATTATTCCTATGATTTATTACACACTTGCAATACCGGTTCTAAAGGGGCTTGGGGTTGATCCCCACCACCCCCCCCCCCCACTGGCAGGGCTCCCAAGAAATGTTCTTTACTAATCGTATATGTGCACTTCACTGTATAACTGCACTGCACTACATACATTTGTACAAAAGAACTATTTATCATTTACGAACCTCTGATATGGCAAAACAGTGATTTTACACGAATTTGAGTTCCCTTTGGAAAGGTACACAAGAATTCATCACACTATGAATATGACAGACAAAGAAAGCGGACAAAATATACAGTTCCTCAGGTAGACAAAGGGACATCCCTTCACTGCTATTATGTAAAAAGGTGAATATGCATGTGACACCTGTTCTACACATTTTTACATAATAGCAGTGAAGGGATGTTCCTTTGTCTACCTTAGGAACTGTATATTTTGTCCGCTTTCTTTGTCAGTCATGTTCATAGTGTCAGATCTTATGGACGGAACATCCAAATATATGTATCTGAACACGCCATGCATTTTTCTAACATCGGAAAACTTCCTAAACATATTTGTATAAAACATTCGCAAATTGCATATTCTCGAAACACACACACACAACTATGTACAGTGTTGATAAGCTGTCTTGATATACTGTACAAGGCAAAATAGATCCTCAACTTCATTACAAAATCATCTTGTTTTCCACCAATTTAGCAACCATATACCACAGTTATTAAGTGTCTTGACGCCCTTCTCTGCCGCGTAAAACTGGAGCGCAAAGGATCCAGGATGTGGAAGCTTGACACAGCATTGCACCATGTTTCTGCCGTTGTTGGCGCTCTTTACTGTCACATGTTCCTTGGGCAGTCTGTTTGCTTTGTTATCTTCAAAGAGATGAAAGTTGGCGCGAAAGTTGATAGATCCGGAGATATCGAGTTGGCACTCTCCTGCTGAATCAGTATGGACCGTTGAGGTCTCGATGTTCTCAATGGCCATTCCCATCTTCAAGAAGTGTTCCGAAGGCCCCCACATCCCGGAGTGTGCAGGGAACAAAGGTTGATTTGTTGGCTCTTGGCATTCTATCAACCAGTTACCGGCAAGGGCGTTTGATTGCTTAGAGCCATCAAAGACCAATAGCGCATACATACCGGGTTGGTCAAACAGAAAGTGAAGGGTAGTCAGGATCTCGGAACCATTCTGGGACCAACAAGTCTCGGCGTTGATAAGGCGGGTGGCGTCGTACTTGGTATTGTTCTTGTCCAACCGGTAGGACAACTTCTTCGCAGACCTCTGGCTGCTGTGCTTGATGCAGAGAAGTCCTTCACCTTTTGGAAGTCGGATGTGACTTGTTTCCAAATCTACAAGGGTCATTCCTGCATTGTGGAATACTTGATTAGGGCCCCAAAGACCACTGCGAGGAGGGTACGGCTCCTTTGTTGATACCTCATGACAATCGATGAGCCACATTCCTACGTAGGTAGCCTTGTCCTGTTTAGGAGTCTTCTTCACAAAGAGACGGAACGCGTAGAGACCTGTCTCGTGGAGTCTGAATTTCAACGTGGCGACCGTCTTTCCATCACGTTTAATTATCTCCCCAAACATCTTTCCCTGATGACTATCCTTTTCCGAATCTCCGCTCTTCAACGAAAATGTTAGGAAAACCTCCTCTGTTAATGTTACCTCAATCTCGCATTCCCCTTCATTGGTTTCCAGCAAAGCCTCCTCGTCTGATTCAAGACCGTGTTTGTTAAACTCTTCTGTTGGACCGCACTTTACAGCCCCTTTCGGGAAGAGTGATTTATAACAGGGCCTTTCGCATACAACCAACCAAGAACCGACATAGGACGTGTCAGTTCCTGGATGTAATTTTGCAAATAGTTTTAGCTCGTACATGCCTGCTTCAGAAAGACGCAGACTGATGGAAGCAGTTGTCGTGGACTTTCCCTTGGCACTCTGAACAAACGCGTGACCATTTCTAAGCTCATTGTCTGAACCCCCAGCCTTGAGTGTCAAGTTCATCTCCATATCTCTTGATTTATCGCACCGAACAACAAAATAACACTCGCCTTCTTTCGCGGAAATTGTGGATGAATCTGGTCCCCTTACGGTCAAACCCATGTTGAAGAACTCGTCGTTCGGTCCCCATATTCCATTGTGTCCTCTTGGAAACGTAATGGGGGCGTCGTCACCGCCCTTGAATTCCCTGGTTGATGTTATCATGTAGGAGGCGGCATGGTGAAACTTTGCATCAGAGTACTTTAGCTTCAGGATAAGCGTATACTTTCCAGGTCGAGGACACGCAATATGACAAACATACCTTTGCCCAACTGTCTCTATGTAGATGTGATCTTCCAGATTTTCTTCCGGGTTGTCGAGATGACAGAGATGGTACACCACTGGCACGAGATCTCCGATCTGCTTGAAGCTTATCGTTGCGCGCCCATCGATGGCATCTACGAACGGTTCCAGATGGGATATTGCTGAGAAACCTTTCTGCAGACATCGAGGATCAACACCCCAGACCTCACCGCTCTCAATCGGTACAGTTGGACTTGTGCTTTTTCCTTCCGCTATTATGGTGAATGACATCAATCGAGTTCCATAGAACTCTGCAACTTTGCTGGAGAAGGTGTCATCACCGATGATGTATTCGTTTTGAGGCAAAGTGCCGTATGCTGTGAAGACATACTTCCCAGGCTCTTGGACCTCGATGCGACATGTGAGGACACCGTCTTCCCACCAGTGGATAATGCTGTTTGCAATCTCTTCACCGGCGTGATCCTCTCGAGTCAACCTGCAGAAAGCATTGAGGGGATACTCGCTCTTGATCTTGATCAGAACATTGTTGTCTGTGATGTTAATGACACCCTTGTCATGTGAAAGACACTCGAGTTTAAACTGATATGCGGCACGACCGATCTGGATGCTGTTGCTCCAAGGCTCCAGGTCGGGATGAGATTCGTTTTCGACGGGGAGGTGCGTGGCGGAAAATTGATCAGGGTATGCGAGGAAGAAGCCCTCGCCCCATCGACGCTCAAAGGTATATGCTCCATCTGCACCTCGATCTGTAAAAGGGATGGAAAATAGTTGAAGAATATTGAGAGTTGGTGAACTTAAAATTTATCAGTGATATTTACGATGGCTGAAAAAGTTTATTGGCAAAATAACCCGTTAATATCAATCTACGCATAAATGACACAGTGTTTGCAAAAGGGTTCGTTCCATTAAAGATGTTACTGACGCAATATGTTATGAAAATGTCCATGATATTTAAATAACAAAGGTTTAACTAGAACTTAAAATGTATTAAATTAATTACAAGTATTATGATGATATCGTCAAACAGGAACATATTTACGGCATTTCGACGGCTGGTCCGATAATGTATAAATGCAGGGTAATTCCTTTTTAGTCCTACGTCTCACGCTTCAGCGAAAAGTGCTCCGTAGTCAATATCCTATAATTAAAAAACTCTCAACTTCTATCTTATACCTAACACAACTCCTTACGCTAACTCTAACCATTTTAACTTAAAAAATCAGTAGCGCCTAACTCTTAAAACTGACCAAATTAAGCCGGTGCATTCGTAGCCGGACCAAATGTGGGATTATAATTATCCTTACTTGATACGCCAGCAGCCCAAGCCGCGTCACAGAAGAACCACTGGTCTTTTATCATTACTCTGTTCCATGAGTGTCTTCCTTGTTCCAGTAGGTAGTCTGTCGCTCCAGGATAGAACCCGATCGATTTAGAAACCCCGATAATGGATTCGCATTTAATCCCCGCTAACCTGCACATCATAATAATAAGAGTAAAACAGTCATCATCGTTTTACGACATTATGTCACCAGTCGTAAATTATTCTAAGGAGATAAGATATTTTACCCAGGCATGTGGAACTCTCCTGCTCGTCCATTGTATCATGCATAATTCATTTGATCGCTGAATTTCTCATAGTTCTCTAGATCTTGATCCTGATAATTAGGTCTCGGAATCAATATCGCCAATATAGTTAGCCTTGTCAATGTGTCGTCACTATAACTTCAACGGTCAGAGTATAATGCGGACTCGGTTAATTCTGATGGTGGATTATGTTTAACAGAAGAAACGAAGAACTTCGAATTTGGTCCAACTCCTTTTAATGAACTCTACATCATACTAGGATTAAACTCACAAAACCTCACGTCGAGTAAAAAAAATGGCCCAATGTGTCAAGAAGCTAATTAAAATCCATTTCTAGAAAGCGCAATTTCGATATACTATTTCGTTTCCTTACTTTGACATTTCGGAGAGCAGCTCTGTAAATCCTTCACATACGGCTACACCGGTTTGTAAGACAGTAGCTGGAGACTGATCGGCTCTTGTCCCGGTGTTCAGGAACACACTGTCGTAAGCTACGTTGTGTGAGATCCAGCGAAAAATGATTCTGAACTTCTCAAGTTCTCCTGTAGCCGTATCGGTTAGCTTGTTAACAAGTGATTGCATATCGGTCTGTGGTATCTTTGGACCCTATAAATATATAAAAGGTAAAAGAATAGTGACAAACATGAATGTCTGAAATATCACACAAACTGAAACTCATCTGTGAAATACGCGGGTGTAAATAGACGTCTTCATAGTTAGAATATGGATGTTTCGTAGTCTATGGCGGAAACTGCACTTGTACGACACACTTGTCCAACTGCTCCGTGGCCAATTTTTAACACATGTACTAACCGAATTCCTAATTTTCATTGCCCACGGACCAAAACACTATACGTAACTCTAAACCAGAACCTAACCTACGACCTAATCACAACCATGATCCGAATATTATACACTGGGCGCTGATATAAAGCTCGGAGAATGTGTCGAATCACCGACTGCATTTCTTATCAGTGTTTTCTTCTTCTCATGCTGCCCGATCATCCGTTATACACTTAAGGATACAAATTTTGAAAAAAAATGAAAAGTAAACTCCTCAAAGATTTAAAAAAAAAAAAGGGGGGGGGGAAGGGTACCTAGGTCTATTAAAAATATCATCTTACATTTATCACAATCTGATCAAGTCTTTCCATGACGTCATAGTCAGGAATCAATGCCCTCTTGCCATCCCAGAAAGTATCCTCGATGTTACGTAATCCTGGTCTGATGACGCTATTCGTCATCTTATCATCATCAGAACTAATATCTTCAAACTTGATCCTGTTATCGAAGAGTGATGAGTTGATATCCCTCCACTGAACGACCGAAATACGACGTCGATTTGATACAGGTGGGACTACAAGGCCATAGTCGTCCGAAAGTAGCTTGGGTACGATCGCAAAGGACTGCTGGGTAACGGTAGTTTCTTCGATCTCGATTATAGATTGTCTACGTTTTACGTCTCCAGTCGAAATGATGTTATCCGAAATTATCTTAACTGTAGTCAATGATGTCCTGGTCCGTTCTCTCATCGATGTCGGCATGGTGACATCGTCGTCATCGCCGTCGAAAGTGATGCTTGGTAGGCAAGGAGGGGAGACAACGGGTGAATCGTCATCATCGTCGGGAAGGTTGATGATGGGGATGGAAGCCATGGTGACGAGGACTTATTTATCTGAAAAACAAAAGATAAAAGTATATACATGATTAATTAAAGATACTATGTCCCTTTTGCAGCACACATTAAATTCTGTAGAACTTTGCAGGAATTATGAATTTGTCATGTATGTCCTATCTGTGAAATTAAATATCAGCAGTGTCCTCGTATTCAAATTTTGCAAGGAAACCCATTTACCTTCTAAACTGACTGTCAGACAATAGGGACTTTTAGATTTGCGTGGACTGATACGTGTGACGTCCATTCAAGGCAGTGCATTAAAAGGACGTCGATCATAGCAATCCCAATTGTCTTCGTGCGAATCTAAAAGTCCCTAATATTAAGTGACTGACTAACATTTTTATTCTTTGGTAATAACATACATAACATGAGCTGGAAAGGGTACACGAGCATTTGTCTACATCAATAACCCACTACTTGTAATTGTCAAAGTTAAAGTGATTGAATCGTTGTGCACAAAACGTACGACTATTCGGTAAAAGGGTCCGAAAATCAGACTATTACTTAGGTGATTGCAATTCCTTAAGTCGATTCGACAACTTACTAATGGTCATTATTTTGCCACTAAAAGCCATTTTAATGTAGTTTTTAGGGAAGTTCTAAATTAATAGTGTCTTTCGAATGCCATTGGAATTTAACCTTTTCATTTTTCGGTCTGCAAATGGGACTTAAGACAAGAGCCTCATTGTTTTAAATGTCAGTATACCAACTTAAAACAACCGAATCGGTTATTGTAGAGGATCGTTTAGTTAAAATTATTGATCTGCTTGAAATCCGCTAACAATTAAAGCTGTGCGGTCATCAACCCTCTATATTCAGATAAGTTTGGCCTAATCCATTTACCAACATTACGAAATTATGAACATAACATTCGGTCTAGCCTCTAACGCATGGAATTTCAAGCGTGGTTCATACATGACATCGGGAATGTCGAGTGGAATCTTGGTGAACACTGGTATTACTGGGGTAATGGATTTCGCATCGGTAGCTACAGACTTTGCGTAAACTCGTTCATCATTTAAAGGTAAGGTAGACATACAATCTTGTGACAATAGTATAGGAGCGACAAGACAGTTAAAATTGACGAGGAGGGGTACATGAGGAAAACAATTTAATTGCCGTTAGGTTTGTTGAATAAAAGGATAGGTTTGTTCATGATTATAAAATAGAGTCCCTTTAATTTCAAATAGTCGTTAAACCATGTATGACATCTGATTATTATCATTTTCATAAGACAAGTTGATTTTACTGTAACTCATTTACAGTGGGATTTTGGTTTCTTTTCAATATCGCAAGACAAAAGTGTTAACAGAAGCTGATGAAAACACATCCACAATGATCGACTTGCAAAGAATCAAATTACGGGTAATATCAAGACCGTACTGTACCGCCTACAGAAACCATGTTCAGATTACATATCGTGGCATTGTCAAATTTCAAAAGATAACGCCCAAGGCTATTTACAGATTAAATGCCTTCTGTTGAATTTTCGAAAGTATTGACAATCACGTCAGGCCAAGGCATGCAGCTGAAGTAGAATCGTTAGAAGCGACCACAGAACTGCGCGCTTAAAAAAAACGTGAATGCAGATCAAGCCAGGAAGCAGCCACACTCGGCCATGTTTTGCTTGGTTTTTGTTTATATCTGTCAATTTTAAATATCGGCACAAAATATTTTCCAGATTCAGATTCAGATTAATTTTATTGGTCCATTTGGAAATTCAGTTGTTGGCTTTACATAAGCACATGAACACACACACACACACACACACACACACACACATATATATATATATTTATATATATATATATATATATATATATATATATATATAAGCACATTAACAATATACAATATTGTTGATACAAATATTCATGATTCGTCCCCTTTAACCCCTTTCAAAGTAAGGGTATGCCTTCACCAATTGAGCGTTGACGCCTACGCAGAAGAGATGGAATTCTGATGATGATAACTCCACCTCCAATTGAAAATCTCCTAAAGAACGAGTTCAAGCTGAAGGGTCAAATAAATGACTATTGACATAATTGAAAGATATGTATGGCTTTGGAAAAGGATTTATTGTGATATACTGGTGTTGACACGGTGGCCTTTTGCCGTTGATTTGAGATCATTAAAGCAAATTCTTGCCCTATCACGACGTCATCTTTGGGAGGAGGTTGAGGTTTGAAAAGGGACAGGGGCCATTATTTGATAACTGTCTCCGTAAGAAGGAAGACTTACCCACAGGCCATAACTTAATGGGTAGATTAGATGTGATTGTCGCCTCGAGCAGTACTTCTCTTGTGGAATTACTGATTCATAGGTTAAGGGCAGTAAATGTTCTTATTATTTGTCATATGGAACAGAATCTCTCCAGGTTCGAACAACAAATAAAACAAAACAAAACAAACAAAAACAAACGGACATACTCAACATTCACATCATCTTTAGATAACGATTCTAAGTATCAGTTCATTATTTCGCAGAACTACTTCATAGACGTACGGACACGATCTTTGCAGAGGGCTGACCCCGGGGGCTGACCTCTCCTGCCAGAATATCAGCTTTCCTCTTTCTAATTCTCTGTTGATTTGTTATCATGATCACGCATATCATTAAAATCGACAAAAATACACAGACCATTTCGACGCCAAAATTGCGTGACAGTTGCAATATTGGAATTTTCAAATTTATCGGGCGACTGCCCTCCGCCCCCTCTTTCGTTTATGAGACTACCAATGTTCTGTTCTCGCCTGAACTCATGATCCTATCCCCAATGACGTTAACAGAGATGTATCTGTTTTACAGATCAGGTTAGTTTCATTGGTGGAAATTGATGGTGGGTGAAGTTTTATTATGTAAGAAATAAATACCATTAACATGATTTAAATTTAAAAAAAGTTTAAGCATTCAAACGCATTCCTTCCTTTATTTTGACTTGAGTTCTGGTAAATATAGAAAATAAATTCTTACGGAATCCAACGAAACTGACGCCGGATGTTCAAGATTACAAATAATTGACATGCGCCAAACGATAGTGGTAGAAAATGTGTAGTGGCTGAGTAATGAGCAAAGAAGATGATGTCCAGTAAGTTTTTGTTTTTAAAAACAAACGCAAAAAACTACTATGTGCTCTCTAAATATGATTCCCATACCAGAGCTCAAGATTAGCTTTAACAACATTCAAGGATAAAAGTAATAGCCTCGTTATAATAAATGTCCTTGTCAACATGTTTTCTATTCGAGCTAAACGTCAAATTTTATTACAGTGATCTCGTTGGACTTTCTCTCTCTCCATAGCGTTCTGTCGACATTCCTGTTTTCCCCTCTCATTTCTTTTCCTGCTTTTCTCTCTCTCACTCTCACTCTCTCTCTCTCTCTCCGTTTCAATCTCTCTCCCTCCTTCTCCCTCTCTCTCTCTCTATCCCCTCTCTATCTCTCTTTCTCTCTTCGCTTTTCTATCTCTCTCTCTCTCTCTCGACATCACTCTCGCCATCACTCTCCTCTACCCTTGCCTCCTCTATCTTTCCTTTTCTCTCTCTTTCTCTCTCTCTCTCTCTCTCTCTCTCCCTCTCTCTTACACTTCTCTCTCGTTACCTTCTATCCCATCACCCTCATCAAATCCCTGAACTACTGACATCATTTAGGACAATGGGTACCTACATCTCAAGGATCAGACTATACCAATCGACTCGCGTTAATCATGTTCATATCTTTCTCTTACATTGCCTATAACTTAGGACCTCGTATATAACGTGTCCGTGCAGCTGCTTGTACAAGGTCATGCTCTCTCACTAGCTCTCTCACATTCAAGGGTAAAGCTAATGTTCCCAGTAGACTTGATGGATTATGCACCCCTATATACTAAAGGTCTATCAAGTTCACGAAGGTGAGCGCATTTTATTTCTTAGTTCATTCCACTTTTTTCTGTTTAATTGTTCCGATAAGATTTAAATCTATTATCAATTGTTAGTCATCAATAATGAAAACTAAGATAAACTGTATACATTATTTATTAAACGGTTATAAATACTTTCTGTTTACACTTGAAAGGTTTGTCAGAAAAGTATGAAGTACTTCAAGATACCACCAAGAAGTAATTAAGTAATATTTAGTTGACAAACCTTTGCACTCTTTATATAACAACATTAAATGTACATTTGCTATCGAACAGTGAACTGTATGTAAATATATCAACACATTTACCTACAGTTTAAAATGGATTATTTCATTTATTTTCCATTCATAAACATGTAACTTTGAACGGCAGTTGATTCTTTGATATCCCTTGATGACTACCTATATTCTTTAAGTTAACACATACAAAGGCCCAGCTTCTGGAAATCACAGTTAATTGCATCTTGAAGATAAAAGGAACTCCATCCCGCAGTACCATTAACATATAAACTTAAAGATAGCATCCCGGAGTCCAGTTTATACATATAACCTTAAAGAAGGTGTACCATTCTGTAAGAATTACCATGAAGAAAGCATCCCGTATTCCCGTTCACATATAACCTTAGAATACATCCCTTAGTTCCGTTCACACATAATCTCGAAGATATCATCCGGTAGTCCCTTTCACATATAAGAAAGCACCCCCGCGCTTTCCACATACATGTAGAACCTTGAAGAGAGCATGCTTCACAGTGAGAGGTCAAGAGAAGATACGTGTAATGAGGTCAAACTTAATGTCACCAATCCTCTGCACTCCGACGACAGGAGCTTAAAGACGTGACAGGATGCGCATTCCTCGTATTAAAGGGGTATGTAGTCGGAATTTCTGCGCAACACATATTCTGGTAGCACTTTTGCATACAACATTGATGTACGTTTAATGCTTTGTTTTACTAACTTCTAAGGAACTAGGGAAGCATGTGTAAAATGCTTGTAAGTAAGCAATCAGGGGAACGACAGCTTTAAACCCTTTCCGAGGAATGAGGATTCATGCCTTACCAAAGGGCACTATATAGCGCATCGACTTGCATGGCTTTGAACCGGGATACTAGTACGAGACCACTGCTCTACCACTGAGCCATCCCACCTCCACAAAGTTATGTTTACCATGATGATGATAATGATAATTATGGAAATGATGTTGATGACGATGACGACAACTCTGATGATGGTGTTGATGAAGGCGACGATGATGAAGCGGATGATTCACAGCATTATTTCAGTATGGTATGAAAGTCCTGGATCTAGCTCGTCCTACTATGATAATTGTAAACCTTTAGGTGAGTCAGGATCGACCCCCATGACTTTTACAAGCCGATCTCCTGTCTGATTATCAAGATATTTATGATTGGAAATTGAAATCAGATTTTGCCTTTTCATAACGGTTTTTATAACACTACAGTCTATTGGAGAAAAATGGTCACTCAAAGATTGTTTTACTTTTTTGAGTCACTTCATGATCATTTTGAAGCGCAATTTCTTTAGGGCTCAAGTTCAATATTACATCATATCAGAGACACTGATAACAGGTACGGTACGGCCATGCATCTCAGATTTAACAATGCTAAACGATGCCTTTAACACGTACATGTTAGACTGGTAGCTCCTTTGTATGCAACTTAAATGTATATGAGTGCTATAATGATAATGACGGTGGAGGTGATGGTGGCGGTGATAACAGTGGTGGTGATTATCATAATGATGATGAAGATGATTCACAGTTTAATCTGCAGGCGCCATACTTATGTGCATTCGTCGTATTAAAAGAATGTGTCGTCGGATATGAAGCACCTACACAATTAAACTGGTAGCTCGATTCCTTCCTTCTTAATCACGTTAATCTTAAAGGTACCATAGGTCTACAACTCCATATTTAGAATAGTTCAAGTGATGTGAGCGCAAATGGATAGGAATATGAGAAAGGAAACAAAGAACGATAAACCTCCCGTTGACAAAATTCACTTAATTTTGTCAACTAAACACTTAAACACACACGTTTGCCAATTGAAAGCGGATGTAAAACAAACAACGCCTTACGAAAGGACACCAATTCCGTCCGTCATGACCATTCTTCCATCCATTCTTATAGCTTTATGGAAACTCAAGCAGTATTAATAAAACTACGTTTTTTAAACTTCAAAAGATTTATTCTTCAGCATCTTATCACTAATTTCCTGTATTTCTATTGCATCGTGCATCTTTGTTCTTTTTCCATCGATAAACATAAGTAAAATAATGTTTTATTCCATACAATCATTCCTTTTTGTATCCATAAACTCTCTTTCATTCCGCTATCTATCATGACACACGTGATGCTTTCCGTATGCTTCATGTTTGGAATATCATAGAAGCCTTTCTTAATTTGTTTACATAACTCGAACTCGAATGAACCCCTGCCCCGGAATGTCAATATTTGCCCCACATGATTTACGATCAAATCGTTCCTTGGTGAAAAGGTCAAGGCATTTGTTGAATCAGCTTCACATTGTATCCCTGTTGCACATAGATGAAGTTCATGGTTCCCCTGATATCTAGGCACGTGGGCATTAGTTTGCCTGGAAGGAGTGAGGGGGGGGGGGGGTCTGCTGTCCGTCAGACCGAGTATCAAATTTCTCCGTCATACATATTGCGAGCGAGCGAAGCAGACGATTCATTACAGTAGATAGCATTAACGGTGAGTGTGTTATCTTTTCCACCTATGCCCCTTGTAAATCAATGAATATCAATTAATTAAGTTATCCAATACAAATATTCTGGGGCTGCGGCCCCCAGCCCCTTCGCCTCGTATGAAAATGTCTGCGTCATACTTCCGTACTTGTCGATACGACTCCTTATATATTGAGGAAAGGTCACAATGTCTTCGATCTGTGAAGACCAAATTGTTTCATATCTAATAAAGATAAAGGATAAGAGGTTTGCGGGTTTCCTCTAGAGACGTCCACGTTCAGGGTCTATATTGCGACACGGTAATAATGGATTATAGAAGGGGGTTCCTCTGAGCAGGCGCGGATCCAGGATTTCTTAGGGGGGGGGGCCCAAATTTGAAATTATGCGAGCCAAATATTGGTACGTTATGGTGACCAACAGTGACGTAATGCCGGGGGGGGGGGCGAGTTTCCCCCTCCCAGGCTTTGACGTTTCATTATATTATTAGAGAAAGAAGACGATTCGTTGTACCGTTCTCGAAAATAATTCTCGTCTAAATTTAGTTTTTCTCCTCCCGCGCGAAGCGCGGAAAATTTTACGATTTATTAAATTATTAGAGAAAGAAGACGATTCGTTGTACAGTTCTCGACTCTTAATCCTTGTCTAAATTCAGCCCCCCTCCCCCTCCTGCGCGAAGCGCGGAAGCTTTGACGTGTTATTAAACTATTAAAGAAAGAAGACGATTCGTTGTACCGTTGTCGAAAATAATTCTCGTCTGAATTCAGTCTTTCCCCTCCCGCGCGAAGCGCGGAAAATTTTACGATTTATTAAATTATTAGAGAAAGAAGACGATTCGTTGTACAGTTCTCGACTCTTAATCCTTGTCTAAATTCATTCTCCCCTCCCCCTCCTGCGCGTAGCGCGGAAGCTTTGACGTTTTATTAAATTATTAAAGAAAGAAGACGATTCGTTGTACCGTTCTCGACCCTTTATCCTCGTCTGAATTCAGTCCCCCCCCCCCTCCCGTGTGAAGCGCGAAAGCTTTTACGTTTCATTAAATCATTAGAGAAAGAAAACGATTCGTTGTACAGTTCTCGACTCTTAATCCTTGTCTCAATTCAGTTCCTCCCCTCCCCCTCCTGCGCGAAGCGCGGAAGCTTTGACGTTTTATTAAACTATTAAAGAAAGAAGACGATTCGTTGTACCGTTCTCGACTCTTAATCCTCGTCTGAATTATGCCCCCCCCCTCCCGCGCGAAGCGCGGAAGCTTTTACATTTCATTAAATTATTAGAGGAAGAAAATGATTCGTTGTACAGTTCTCGACTCTTAATCCTTGTCTAAATTCATTCCCCCCTCCCCCTCCTGCGCGTAGCGCGGAAGCTTTGACGTTTTATTAAATTATTAAAGAAAGAAGACGATTCGTTGTACCGTTCTCGACCCTTTATCCTCGTCTGAATTCAGTCCCCCCCCCCCTCCCGTGTGAAGCGCGAAAGCTTTTACGTTTCATTAAATCATTAGAGAAAGAAAACGATTCGTTGTACAGTTCTCGACTCTTAATCCTTGTCTCAATTCAGTTCCTCCCCTCCCCCTCCTGCGCGAAGCGCGGAAGCTTTGACGTTTTATTAAACTATTAAAGAAAGAAGACGATTCGTTGTACCGTTCTCGACTCTTAATCCTCGTCTGAATTATGCCCCCCCCCCCCTCCCGCGCGAAGCGCGGAAGCTTTTACATTTCATTAAATTATTAGAGGAAGAAAATGATTCGTTGTACAGTTCTCGACTCTTAATCCTTGTCTAAAATCAGTCCCCCCCCCCTCCCCCTCCTGCGCGAAGCGCGGAAGCTTCTACGTTTCATTAAATCATTAGAGAAAGAAGACGATTCGTTTTACAGTTCTCGACTCTTAATCCTCGTCTGAATTCAGGTTCCCCCCTCCCGCGCGAGGCGCGGAAGCTTTTAATCTTCATTTAATCATTAGAGAAGAAGACGATTTGTTGTACAGTTCTCGACTCTTAATCCTCGTCTGAATTCAGGTTCCCCCCTCCCGCGCAAAGCGCGGAAGCTTTTAATCTTCATTTAATCATTAGAGAAGAAGACGATTCATTGTACCTTTCTTGAAAATAATCCTCATCAGAATGTAGTTCCCCCTCCATCCCGCGCGAAGCGCATAAGCTTTTACGTTTCATTAAATAATTAAAGATTCGTATTACCGTTCTCGCCTCTGAATCCTCGTCTCAATTCAGTCCCCCCCCCCCTCTTCCCCTCCTGCGCGAGGCTTTGACGTTTTATTATTAGAGAAAGAAAACGATGCGTTGTACCGTTCTCTAAACTCTTAATCCTTGTCTGAATTTCAAAGAGGTGGGGTCGAGGCGGCGGAGCCGGCCCCGGAAGCTCAGGGGTTTTAGGCGTTTAATTAAGGTCAGATGAGCATATTTTTGTGTATACCTTATTATTTTGTGACACTGGCAAGTCACTATTTGGCGTGGGGTCCAGGGGGCGGAGCCCCAAAAAATCAGGGGTTTTAGGCATTAAATTACCGTCAGATGATCATCTAAGGGCCCGCCGTAGGGCCCTAGATGGAATCCAGGGGGCAAAGCCCCCGGAAGCTTAGGGGTTTTAGGCATTTAATCACGGTCAGATGAGCATATTTTGATGCCTCGAGGCTCTCGATCCCCGCCGTACCTCGGGCCCTGACATGTAGGAATCTCAAGAATCACATTTTTTGCCTGGTTGTAAATTTAGGATTTTTTTTATTTTCCAACAAACACATACAAACGTATAATTTACTAAAAAGTGAGGAAAAATTTCGGAAATTATGTCATTTCAGCATTATTTGTAATACACCGTTGTGGAATCAGAAATAAACCACGTTTGAATTTGATTTCCCCCAAGCCCCCCCCCCCCCCTCCCTCTATCAGTACGCCAGTATCTCCTCTTTTCCTTTTTTTTCTTTCCCTTTCCTTCCTTCTCTCTTATTTTTTTTTTATTGGGGGGGGGGGGGGGGTTAACAGCCTGGGAGGCAAGGCCCTTTCTGCCCTCCCTTCTCCTTCTTCCCCCTTTACTTTTCTTCTTCCTCTTCTTTCTTTCCCTTTTTCTCCTTTTTCCCTTTCTCCCTTCTTTTCCTTCTTCTCTCTTTTTTTTTTTTTTTTTTTTTTTTGCGGGGGGGGGGGGGCCAAGGCCCGCTCGGCCCCCCCCCTGGATCCGCGCCTGCCTCTGAGGCTAGACCATCTTCCAGCAATACAAGATCTGTTTTCAGTGAAACTACATTTTATTGAATGGTCAGGCATGTCTAGATTAACGGCAACCCCGGGGAGAAAGCTTGACATCTTGGGCAACACATGAACGAACACACAACAAACACCCGCTGTGATACCCAACATGGTATATTGATTTAAGAAATGAACTATAAATTGGAATCGATATGCGATGGGATCTGCCATTTACTATCATAATTCGAACGAGAAAATGGTATAAAGTTTCATGACAGATGACAGAGGAATCAATGGATCATGTTAATTTATCCCAGGAGACAACGTCGTATTCAAAACTTTCGTTATCAGTTAAATGAAATTATAAGAAACATTTGCAGGAATAGATCAAACAAATTTAGTCGTTAAAAACCTGTAAATGCTGTATCTGGCTCGGGTATACTACAAAAGTAATGACTTATACGAAAGAATAAGAAACACTATCACAGTAACATTAATATATGCCACGATGATGTGCAACATTAATCTTTACCGCGCCCACAAATTGATACGAAAATTCATTAGGCAAAACATTTAGCGTTGAATCTTATCGACATGATCAAAGACGTTTTAATTCTAGTGTTTAGAGAGATTATTTACTCCAGTGATTTATCAGGTACACGAAAAGTCATGATTGGTAAATCTTGACGTTAATTCTTAGTCTCACTAACGACACTATATATACGGGTGTTTGTAAAGTGAGAAAGAAAAAAAAACGTTCTTTTATATATATATATAGGATATTACACTTCGAAGTTACTCGAAATTTGATTTACGGAAACAAATGCTTTCCATCACTGTCATACGGCAAATATTAAAAAGGATTAATGTCTTCCGTTCGACACTATCCACACAAACTTGATTTTAGTTTCTTCGGGTAGAATTCATCTTCGGCAGAAAGATGAAAGCAAAAAGTTTGCACCTGAATAAATATGCTCACTGCTGGGAGCTCTTTTATATGGCACCAGGTGCAAAGGTTTTATTTTTGTATTTTCGTGTGCGCAGTTTCAGATGATATGTTAAAAAGTATCAAGTGGGCCTATAAATTTGAAAAGCAGTCCTACTGAGAAAAAAAGAGCAGGCGCGGTCTTTGAAGAATAATTTAGGATGGGGATTGAGACTTGGGGCTTGGGGTTCATGCTCCTATTTTCTACACGCCCCTCGCTTTAAATGCACACTTGATCAATAATTTGGGCAGGGCTTGAAGTTTATATATACATATTTTTCTGTTGGGGGGGGGGGGGAATCAAGTCCCCTCTGAAACCTTTACTGACTCCGAACACACCAAAGCCGACATGAGGTTTTTTTGGAAGAATCCCTGATCCCCAGATAGTCTTTTTCTTTTTCTTTGTTTATTGTTCCTCTTTTAATATCTACCATAGATATGAATTCCATGGAGAATACAAAGGTTGAGAAAAGAAGAGCTATAAATACGTACGAAAAAATAATTATCATTCTCCCAAATTGTTTCTATCGCTGGAGATCCTAAATATCCAACATACAGTTTAGCTAATACAGTATTTTTCCTATTCTAAATGTTAGGGGCTCTCTCATTTTGATAACTATAATGTAGACCTATATCAGAACAAACCTGAAAACGCACATTTTACAGGTTTCATGAACGTCGTGACTCAAGATTATATCTAAAATACCAAAACATAGGTATATTTCTTCCAAACTAGCAATTCATGACAGCGTGATTTTTAATTTATTTAAATGATTGCTTGCTTTTTAATATTATGGAAATGTTAAATAACCCTACATGTATTTATATCAACCGTTTCAATGGAACGTAACTTTATTCAATGAACATGAAAAAAAAAAATCGTGGACATTAAAATGTTGTACGTCTGTCAGAATCGTCAGACCTTTAATAAAGTGACAATTTCATGGTACAGGCCTACTAACATACACATGGACAAAATATAATGAAGTCTGTATTGCCTGTCATATGCACAGGAATGAAAAGACGCAACACCATATAGCTTGAAGACAGGTTTCAAAGGGCTTCAACGACAGAGCTATAGCATGTCGGTAATAATCATATCATATATCTAAAACAGATGAGTCCGGTGATGCCCATCATCAGCCAATGTATACAAACTACACACATTGAATAAATATATATGTAGCTTGACCGACAAGCTTCAATGGGCTTTACCGATAGAGCTATATAGCACGTCAGTATAATCAGAGGCGTATCCAGGCTTTTGCCACAGGAGGGGCAAAACATCTGAGCCCATGGGGACCTATACAGTTCAGTAAGGAAACATCTTCTCAAGGGCCTTGGTTTGTGTTACAGAGAGGGAGGAAATTATATCCCCCCCACCCCCCCCCCCCCCCAAAAAAAAAAGAAAAAAAAAAGAAAAGGATTTGGGTAAGTAAATTTGAAATCGAATCTAAAGGTAATAGATTGAAATATTCAAATCCTAACACAGAAGATCAATTAAAAATGCAGCTTTTTTCACAGTTTGAATTCTGTCAGGAGGGGCAAATTGCCCCCTTCCCCCTCCTTCAAATACGGATGTGTCAATAATAATCATATCACATGTCTAAAAGAGATAAACCCTGGGATGAACATGGTCGTCTGTCATGATCTATACGAGGCCGAGGTCGTCTCGAGACGTGACTTTTCAGATTACTAAAGTATGCAACAATTATCAGGACAATTAACCAGATTTATTGGAGGTGATGTGGCTCCAAAAAATGTTATAATTACCCCAGGTTCATGCCAGTCCCCCCTAACTATAGGCATTGTACCTGAGCAAAGAGAAGGCGTTAACGAGGCAAAATGCATCTGTAAGTGACTCGTCAGATAACATTAACACAAGTATCAAATAATAATTATCAAGACACTTAACTCGTGGAACTCGCCTGCATTATTATTATTTCTAATGCAAGCTTGCAATTCCTCAGTTATTTAGCTTTGTATGAGTACTAATGTCTTTCTCTGTCTCCATCTCTCTTTCTCTCTCTCTGTCTCACTCGCTCTCTCTCTCTCTCTCTGCCGAGCACAAAAAGTAAAAACAGCTGTAGCAAGTCATCTCGCTTTAACTTGAGAGAGTGCTGCTATAATGATATACTTGATTTGCAATCTGACAATTGGAAACAGTTTGTTCGATGTACGAACTTCAGAGGCAGACGGCAACAAAGGCGGGCAGACAGGCAGAGAGAGAGAGAGAGAGAGAGATGGGGATGATCATAATAAACATGGCAGATGAGAGTATGATGCTATTCCCAATTGTTAGTGATTATGCGACTAGGATGGAGGCGGATGACAAAAAGAAATAGGAAAGGTTATACTCACGGATACATACACCTATACAGCAAATATCGAACGAAGAGAATAGACAATGACCAAGTTTGTTAACGCTTACAGTTTACGTTAACATGGACGCTGGTAAAATCACTATCAATCTTAAACTTCTAAAAAAAACAAAGTTTCGCATTGAGGAGAGAGTGATGAATTTAAACACCTCACCCTCTTGCACATTAATTCCACGGCGTCTAGTAGCTGACATGCAATTCATACTCACGTTATCGGGTGGCCCAGTGCCTGGATGGATGGATGCCTTCAATAAAGATGCTGTTTCAGTTCTGGTATAAAGTGACAGACAGTGAGATGCTTTCCGCAACATCCATCTCGCATCACCGTCACCCAGAGCTATGTACCTTCCAGCGGTACCCCCGTACGCCTCTGTCTCGCTAGGCACAATAAACAGCACGAGGCTTTACATGCCTAGTCTGCAGACGCAAACCCTTGTCATTATTGACGTGTGAATGATGCCCTCTGCGCACGAGGCGTTATTGCGATTGCGTCACTACCTGCGATTATCAAGCCTGTGAAAGCATATAGTGCATACGCTAATAATTCAAGATAATGTTTGCTCAGTTCATTTGTAATTCAATTTATGTACAATGTTACTCTCATTTGATGCGTAAAAGAATGTGTCAGTCATTGACGCAACCCTGCGTCAAGCAAATGAAACCTCGTGAGCAATAGGCATAACAGAGAGTCTGAAATGTGAGACTACATAAACTGCTGTCCATTGACTCCATGTAAAGAAGCTGTTCCTAATACAGCCAGTCACTGACAAGTTAGCCTAAACATTGCATTGTATAGACGCAAGGGTACATGGAATTGTGTCCAAGCGCCGCAATAACACGATCGCAGAGACTTTCAAAAAAATCAGTTCTAGGAAAGTCTCATCACTCTCTTACAACCCCAATAGAAATCAAGTTCGAATTAAAGATAAAGGTGAGTTCTGGTATTGCGATTGCATTGTGAAAGAAAAGGAGTGGAATGGATCAGAAACAGTTGATCATGTAGCATGTACGTATTGGTGTGCACTGCAAGGTTTTGGAGTCATCAAAATCATAATAAATTTGGCCGAGTCTTGGTAAAGTAACAAGCACTGTACACAGAAAACTATATATGGGACAACACACATGGTGTCGGGGCTAGTACTACCTTGATTTCCTTGTCTTTCTATGCTCATTACTCAGCCAGTATACATTTTCTTCAAAAATTGTTTGGCACATGTCATTTATGTGTAATCTTGAACATTCAGTGTAAGTTTCGTTTGATTCTGTGAGAATTATTATTTTTTTTTTTTTTACAAGAACTTGAGTTTATCTTTAAGTAATTCGTTTTCGTTTTCATTTGTAAAGGTCATGGCCAAAGCTATCTAAATTGCCTTTAAGATTGATATTTCGAAAATGTTTGCTATCGTGTTAGTGAGGTCTGTGTTTGCAGACTATGGCATTTTGAAGATGCCTCTGTCTGTCTCGCTGATATAATAGACAAGATATTAAAACTCAATCCATCGCCATCCATCAGAGGGTGTGCCTGGTAAAAAAGTAGGAGGAGCCTGGAGCGCGGTGCCGGGTGATGGTTAGTCTTTAATCGCAAACTCTACATTGACCTTAATCTATGTCCGTTGAACATGAGGTGTCATTAATTTCGATTGTGTCATTTTCTTCTAAAGCCAATTGCACACTACATGATCATCCTTTGATCTTATTTTAGAAAAAATGACATGAATCGTCATTGGATTGGAAATATATCTAATGTCATATCTTTCTCTGTCATCAAGATTTTACAGGTTTGAATGTTCCTATTAAATGCTGTTGCAAATTCTTTGAAAATCAGATCGTAGTCGGATCGTAAAGTTTGTGGTGGAATTAAGGCAATCAGCGAATGCACCAGTAATTCAACTTCTTGCATTTTTCAATTTGCGCTCACTTATTGTACGCGGACGTTCTCACTTGATGCGCTAAAACCAAAGTCCTACGTCAGCAAGTGACGCATCGTGTTTAACTGGCAACGGACGCTGTTTTTAGTTAAGCCCAACGAGACTACAACCGATGTGTTAAAATTTGATCAGCTTGTGCGAGGGCCGATATGAACGGTGTCAGACATCCAGGGTATCACAAATATGATGGGTTTATGCGGAGGAGACAGACATACATGTATGGTATAGGCTATGACATCCTAATGGGGGTATTTAACGTTACTTTTTAAACTTTTTTTTTTTTTTTTTTATCCCAGAGAACTTTTAGGGTCATCAGTTCTGGCATGAGCTAATTCGGCATACTTTTTCAACTAAAATGAAACCTATCATGATTAGACTTAAACATCTTAAGCTGCACCAGAAAAAAAATGAAAGATTGAGTCTGCATCCCTACTGTAGCGCCAAGAAGGGGGGGGGGGTACCCCTCAAAAAAGAGAGAAAGAGGGAGAGGGGGAGTGAACGTGAGAGAGAAAACAAAGAGAGAGAGAGAAGAAGATGGATCGACACAATCATCCATCGCATTTTGTCCACCCCCCCCTCCCCTCCCCCGCCGAATGGACACACGATATATATATATATATATATATATATATATACGCAACTGTTTGACTTAGTCCAAGTTCATGGATTGTTCAGATGAAAGCGTGAACGTTTTACAATACTCTGTGATTGTATTATATTAAAGCTAGCATCTAAAATAACCGAACCTTAATTAATGCGACATTATTTGGCTCCCTATATTTACTTCCAAGTGCTGACAGACGACCGTCGATACACTTTACAGCTGATGTACACCGGATGTCCAGTGATGGTGACAGTTATGTTATGGGATTAGCGTACTTCAGAGTTGTCGTGTCTGTCAGTTTGGGTAATTATGGGCATAAGCGTATACTGCCATAACGACACACAGTGGACTCGGTGATTCCTTACAGTTTTAACTTGCATCATCCACTGTCCCTGTCCAATCATGTAGTAGGTCCATGGACCAATCCTACGGCATCGTTATTGGAATAACTATAAGAAATCCAATCAATAATGTGAAAGTTAAGAGTGACGGTGATACGGAAAGGTTAAAAAAACATTAAGAGGAAATGATAGAAGGCGAAACAAAGAAAGAAATGAGGAAGATTTAACAAAAACGAAAGAATAATAAAACAAAGAATAACATAGGAAATGAAAGGAGAAAACACAAAGACTAACATAAAGGAGAGACAAAAAGAAAAAAACGATAACGAATAGATAAAGGAAACATAGAAGAGAAGATGACAGAATGAAAACAAATAATAACATAAGGAAAACATTAAGAAAAAATGATAGAAGGAAAAAACAAAGAAAAACATGAGAAAGATAGAAAGAAAAAATGATAGAGTGATAAGCAATAACGAATATCATAAGATATGAAATGAGGAAAAACAAAGAATAACATTAGGAAAGATAGAAAGATAAGGTGATAGAATGGAAAGGAAGGGAACGATAATGATAAAAAATGAAGTGTGCTATCATTATCAACAGGAACCGTTCCTGTTTATATGGAATAATGTGTCTCGATCATCAGGGTAAACATTACGATGAGTGTGAAGCTGCTGAAACTCAAACGAACCGTACCTCTGGAGAGGTCCAGTGGATCGTTTTAGCTTAAATTGGTCCAGCAAAGTGAGTGAGAATGGGGTCTAAGTTTATACCGGTAACGTTTGCGTATCACCATGCCTAAGAAGGTCAACAATTCCAACTTTTGATAGAGAAAATGCTCTTTGAATGTATTTACTCAAAACGGTGGAGGAAAAAAATCTACGAATTGTGTCATTTGCTATTAATTGACATTATTTAATCACTGACTTCACACTAGACTGATCGGATCGGGACAATGATTGTAATAGGCCTGTTGAAATCATTTAAACCGTGTTCAAATGTCTAGGCAAAGATGTTGGACTTTCAGGGGGTGTGATAAAAAAAATTACCCATAACGTCAAGAGCACCTATTGATTATACAATACAATACAATACAATGAACATTTAGGGCGCCATTCCCATAAGGCTCAGAGCGCTAACATCAAATAATATTATTGGTCTTTACTACATGTAGTAATTAAAGGCTACAATTAGATATTCCATATAAAATATTAAATTCAATTGATTAAATTAAATAATTAAACATAGAGGAGAATTCATGTAAAGAGATGAGTTTTCAGAGCCTTCTTAAAAATATCGATAGAGGCAGATTGTCTGATGGACATGGGGAGATTATTCCACCCTTTGGATGCTGCTACCGTGAAAGTCCTATCCCCGGCTTGGACACGTGTAATTGGATAATTGTAATTGGATTATGTTAGAATCTATTTATATATAAATATATGTTTACAGAAAGTGTATTCATAAATGTAACGCCCTTATCAGGGAGCCAGAATAATAAAATGAAGAGAATAAAACAGTTGCTTTTGGTGAAATTGGTGTCAGCATGTAGAATGACTTTTATTACTTTTAATTTCATCGCAATAATTACAAGTAATCAATACACACATGACGATGGTTAACACATTTTCATGCTTCAGTTTTATAAGCGATGAAGCTAGATCCTATCTATCTGCATGAGCTAGATCTTATCTAATATAAAAGCCTAATCTAATCTCTAAGTTGATAAACAGCTCAAACTAATGTTCATATAATACGATGAAATACAATTTTAGTTAATTCCAACTAACGATTCCTGGCTTCAACAATAACACGTAACTCAAATAATCACTAAGTGTATCACAGGTAATATATTGTTTAATTGCAGTTCCAACAAATTCAATTAGTAGTTAAGTATCACATCTCTGAAAATATGCGTTGCAATTTATGTCAATATATGATGCACTTAATTATCTTTCCATGTAAGGGTTTATCATGGAATATATCCTGCTATGTATACTCTTTACGTTCAATAACCAAGCAATTCCAAATTACTTGTGCATCCGCAAAACATAATAAGTTAAGATAAAACTACATGTATATTGTACTATAACAGTTTCATGTTCTCTAAGCAAAACCAAGAGACAATTAGATACATGTAATGGTTTTATGAATCATCTGAAAATAGACTTAACATTTATAAAAAAAACAAATATGAGTATAAATGTCCACTAAAATGACAGTAAGAAGTTAGTGAAAGCAATAATCCCTTGCTCTAGGTTCCCTTTAAACTCCAAAATAAACTCTATAGCTGGAGTAAAACCCGAACAAAATTATTTCCTTGATGCAAGAAAGTGCTCTCTGTGCTCTTGTTTCACTGCGTTAGCTAAAAAGCAACGTCTCTCCATGAACTAGTAAGTCCATGGTCTCTATACCAATTATTTGAATAAAAACATCTTGCTGAAACTAAACCTCAATTGTGCTACAAATCAGACCACTCAAGTCGCTTTCTCCAAAATGACTAATATTACTAAGCCAGTTGCTCTAGTGTAGCATGACGGTTACAAAATACAATATAATACAATGTAATCAAAATCATTAAATGTGTGTCGCAATCGTTAATTTTCAGATTAGAATTCACTTTAAACTTCACTATTCTATGACATAGCAAAATACATCTTCTGAATGGGTCTGCGCCTAACAAGACTACTATCACTGGCGATGGAGAGAGACTACTTGCTAGACTACGAGACTATTAATTTGTAGGTTATCAGTCAGAGGCGTCACACTCTCTTAGAACAAAGGTCCTGTTCACATTTATATACAAATTGGGTGCCGTGTTTAAACTTCGCTTCAGTAAGTCTTTGCAACTGGCTACAGGCTTGTTCTCACTCTAGTTGTAAGATGGGTATCCACTTCACACTACTATTTCACGAGGTGTTCATTCATAACATAAACATAATTATATTGTTCTACCTATTCTATACCTTCTGAAGTGTAAAAGTAAAATATTGAAATGGTACACACTTATGTATAAAACCCATCAATTCATTATTATGTTTAACAACAATATACCGGCGATATATGTGTATGAACACTAAAGTTAATCGGCATTAACACACTACTCAAATTCTTTGGATGCTCATTCACATCCAAAACCTATGTACAAGCTAATTAGGAGACTTACTACACTTCGCGGCCAATCATCTAATAAAACAGAGTCAATGAGAATATGGGACTTACAAGAAAATAAACCCCACCGTCCATTCATATAACACGTACAAGTAGAAACCATAATGGCAGATAGACTTAGCAGTCTTCACCATCGGAATTATGACCATGATCCTCTCTTCTGATCAAAAATGGAATCATAGTACAATAATATCAGTGTAGAGTAAAGTCTCAGCTACAACATAATAACATTTGGGAGACTTCATCAGAGCTGGGGTAAAACTGTGAATCGCAACTTTTTTTTTCTTCGTAAAGGCGTCATTATTATAGGGCGCCCACAGTTGCTCTTATGTTTTCTGTATATCTGAAGAATGGCATATTTAGACCTTTTCAACGTCATGTAGTTGATTCAATTATATTTGTATTGATGGCAGTGAACTTGGCGATTTTATAACATGTTTGTCTTCGAGTAATATCTTTATTAAAAGAAGTCAAGGCCTACTGTTGATTACTTTGAGAAACCAACACATTTCTTCTGTGCTTTGAGTTATTTAGTTTATGAGGTTAATAAACCAATCACGTGATGTCTTCTTCGAGTATATGCAGGTAAGATGTTGTACTGACAAATGTATAAAGTGAAAATGAGAGCATGATAACCATCTAAACACGTATCTAGAGATTTGCCCCCTCTTAAAAGCAAAATTGCAAGTAAACACACAACAACAACAACAACAACAATAAAGACAAAATCAATGTTTACCAGCAAGGGTTTGAGATGCGACTGGATCCGAGTGTACGTGTATCGCTGTTGTGGGTACGCTCATAGTAGTTGGAATCGGAGTTCCTTCTGTTGAAAACAATGATAACAAAGGGGATATAAAATTGAACAGTGTAATGTACGTTTAAATGAATAGTCATGATAGACAACCAATACATATGAATAGACAGAAGGAGCGAAACTTAACATCGCCTCCCAACTTTGTTCTCGAAAGCCCATTCCCGGGATAAGGTTACCTCACAAAATAGTCCAAATCGTTACATATTTTAAACAGTAGGATTGTCGCTCACGGAAAAATAGAATGAAATAATTAGCTAGATGAAACGTGAACGAAATGGTACCCTAACATTAAAACTGGCACGGTCAATGTAACCAGAGCTGACAGGTTATTCTATCAAAGCAAAGAACTAAATATATTATTGGTTAAGAGTGAAGGAGTAGAAGCATCCGAACAAAGCGAATTACATACCAATAGGTGCGTGAACCCCTTCAGGAAACAGTTTAAGTGCAGTGGGACTTTCGCTCTTTAGGTTTGAATTAATGCTTTACAATAACCACAACAGCATAATTCGTTTAATTTCTCCTGCCAATGTAAAATAATTTGATATGAATGCATATACAATAACCACAACAGCATAATTCGTTTAATTTCTCCTGCCAATGTAAAATAATTTGATATGAATGCATATATCTTTATATTAATTAATTTTGAACAGCTCTTTGCTCACATTTTAAACACTTCTACCTTACCTTGGCATCTGGGGTCAAGGGAACCTACAGCACAATACCCCCATCTTATCCCAGGATTGGTGGTGTAACACCAAGCAGTGTCAGCTCCATTGGGGTTTCTGCAATAGTTTTCGTCTAGACCCGCATTAGGAAAATCAGCTGGAGTCTCAGCGTGTTCATGGGGATCCTGCGAGGTCCACGCTTGACAAGTACGACCGTCGATTGTCTGAGATAAGTTTCCTCTGTAGTTCACTCCACTGGGATCTTCCGGGCATACAGGTGTGACTAGAGAAATACACAGAGTAATATTTCAAAAAAGTTTGCTAAGGTAATTATGTTTGATTCTGAATAATATTTTGCTCCACCTTTTCCCCCGAAAAACCCATTATCTACTCTTATGCAACAATTGTGTCACAGACCAAATTATAATTTCTTGTGTCACTCACTAACAAATATCACGACACTTGAAGTGTAGGCCATATTTGACTTAATTATATTTGCGTGTCAGAATCACTGCCCATGCAGTGCCCACTTGGAAAAAAACTTTCAACAAAGATGACTGCTCTCTAGAGTCTTGACAAACACCTAAGATGACTACCCGCTGGACAAATACCTACGATGACTACCCGCTAGACAAACACCTAAGATGACTACCCGCTGGACAAATACCCAATATGATTACCTTCTGGACAACACCCCAGAAATTGCTGACAACAACATGGAACTTAAATATTGATAAATAAGGGTAGATAAAATAGAATAGTGAATTGTACAATCGTATGATATATTGATGAACGATAACACCTATAATGCATATGATGTTATATACGCACATCCGCCTACGTACACACAAATGTGATTCACACATTTAGTGAAATTCTAATCTTTAGGTTCAATTGCTCTCCAAGAATCCCAACAAGCAGCTTTCGTTTCTTTTCTCCTGTCAATGCAAAATCATGTGATATGAATGCATGTATCTTGATATTAATTAATTTTGAGCAGCGCTAATTTGCTCATAATATAAATACTACAACGCTACCTTGGCATATCGGGTCAAGGGAACCTACAGCACAATACTCCCATTCTTTCCCAGGATTGGTGGTGAAACACCAAGCAGTGAATCCCATATCGGGGTTTCTGCAATAGTTTTCATCTAGTCCCGCGTTAGGATACTTAGCTGGAGTCCAATCGTGTTGATGGGGATCCTGCGAGGTCCATGCTTGGCAAGTTAGATTGGTGATTGTCTGAGATAAGTTTCCTCTGTAGTTCACTCCTTTAGGATCTTCCTGGCATGCAGGTGTGGCTAAAGAAAGGCACAGAATAATATTTCAAAAAAAAAAACTTGCTAAAGTAATATATGTTTAATTGTGATAAATATTATCTACTCCTATGTAACGATTGGTGCACATACCAAATTATAATTTCTTGTGTCAGTCACTTGCAAATATGACGATGCTTGAAGTGTAGGCCGTTTGACTTAAATATACTAACATTTCAGACTCACTGCCCAGTGCCCACTTAAAAAAACAAAATCAATACTCAAGACAAACACCCAAGATGACTACCCTCTATAGACAGACCCCCAAGATGACTACCCGCTAGACAAACACCTAAGATGACTAACCGCTGGACAAACACCCAAGATGACTACCCTCTGGACATACACCCAAGATAACCACCCTCTGGACAAAACCCCATCAATTGCTGAGAACAATATGGAACTTAAATTTTAATTAATAGGGTGAAATAAAATCGAAAGGTGTATATTTCTATGGAATATTGATAAAACAATAAGTTACAAGCATAATATGCATACGAATTCGTTACGTAGATCCGCCTACAATCCAAATCCAACGGCTGCTTGAATGGCGATAATTGCTCTGGGCCTCATGACTTCAAAAGTATCGATTTAGGGATAGGTTTAGATTTGGCTTTAGCTTGAAAACACAATATTTGATAGTTATTTTCTTTTATAAGGTATAAAAAGCATGTCATCATATGTGTAGATTTGGTGGTGTTTTGTCAAAGCCGAAAGGACTTTGTTGTCAAATAATATATCTAAATTCGTTCCTGTGGCGTGTTTGTTGTCATTAAACTCATGTGCAAAAGAAATGAATGAGTAGTTCCCCCTTTAAAAAAGGGTTTTATGAAATAGCAAACCCCTGTTAAAGGAAAGGACAAAGAAAAAAAAGAGTCAAATAAGGACTGAGAGAGAAAGAGAGAGAGAGAGAGAGATTAGAGAGGGGCCCGGGGTTTAAGGAAAAGAGGGAGATAGAGAGGGGGAAAAAAGAGGGGGAAAGGGGAAGTAGCTAGACACATTGTGATAATGATCAAATGTATGACGTCGTTTCATTGTTTATCTTACTTACTCGAGGTGGGGGTTTCTTCATATGTCGTTGTGTCGAATATCGTGGTTGTTGGGCTCGTAGTGGGCTTGGTTGTTGCGTCCGTAGTCGATAATTCTCTTGACTCTATTGTCCAACAAATGCCAAAAAAAATACAATTTACAAAAAAGTGAGGAAAAGGCACGGAAAATCATGCCATTTCAGCAACATTTGTAAAACACTGGTATCCAATGACCACGTTTGAATTGTATGGGGGACTGCCCCCCCCCCCCATCAGTACGCCAGTGGGTATCACGGTGATACCAAACGAATACATATTTTCTACAAAATGAACTTGTAAATTTTGAAAGGTTCTTCACATAATATTTCAAACAATTGATTCAAGCCGCCAATATTCATACACCTGTATAATACTCTCCCAATCCCAGCCTAAGTTTTTCACCGGGCGTCCTAATTAATTTAATAATAATAATAATAATAATAATACATATGATTTATAAGGCGCCAAATTCACTTGACAGTCAAATGCTCAAGGCGCATATTGCGGTGGTGTGGTGGGGATCAAAATTAAAAAGGACAGATTCCGGACTAGTGAATTCGCTACATAAGCACCTAAAAGAGTGCTATAGCCCTCTAAGTGATAAAAATAGGACTTACGGTTTTTAGAGTATAGTATGATTATTATTAGTAGTATAGTAGTAAAAGTAGTTGTAGTAGTAGAACCTTTAGACCTCCAGTCTGAGTAGTAGTAGAACTTGTAGACCTCCAGTCTTTAGTAGTAGTAGTAGTGGTTGTTATAATAGTATGTTAAGCAGTATAATAATTAGTAACATTGTATTTGGTAAACTGAGTAGTAAACCTCTAGTAGTAGTAGTAGTTGTTGTTGTTGTTGTTGTAGTATATTTAGTTGTAGTAGTATAGTAGTAGTAGTAGTGGTGGTAATAGTAGTAGTAGTAGTAGTAGTAGTATTAATAGTAGTATTCGTTGTTATTATTGTTGTTATTGTTGTAGTACGTGTAGTTATTGACTAGTGTAGTCGTACAAGTAGTAGTATTAGAAGAAGTAGTAATAGTACTAGTACTAGTATCATTAGATGTAGAAGTAGTAGTGAGACTTCTAGCAGTAATATCAGTAGTAGTAGTAGTAGTAGTAGTAGTAGTTGTTGTTGTTTTTGTTTTAGTTGTGTAACTTTTAGTAGTAACATTAGTAGTAGTATTTGCTAAAGTTGTTGAATTAGTAGTATAGTAATAACAGTAAAAGTAGTACACCTATATCAGTAGTAGTTGTAGAAGATGTAGTAGCACTACTAGCAGTATTAGTAGTTGAATTAGTAGTAGTATTAGTGATAGTAGAAGTAACAGTATTAGTATTATTATTAGTATTTAGAAGTAGTAGTAGTAGTTGTATTTGTAGTAGAAGTAGTAGTACGAGACCTCTAGTAGTAGTTGAAGTAGTAATAGTAGTTATAATGATAGTGAGAGTGGATATTTATAATATCATTTCAAAATGTATGATCTGTAGTTTTATTGATTGATAAGTGTAGGAAAAAAATGAATTTGAGATTTGAGAACAAAAAAAAATATCAAGAAAGCATGATACTTACCCGGGATTCTGCATATTATATGTTGGCCAGGTATTTTTCCAGCGATGACAGCAGGGGGAGAGAAGAGTTTGGGGACAGTCTGCAACATGGTGCCATTGGGTAGTCGCACCATGTCACACTTATAGGACCTCGGCGAGGTGCTTTGCAGGCTGAACTCGCCTGGACAAGATGTTTTCGTCAGCTTGGACGAATCCGACAAAACAGGCAAGGCTGTGTGGAATAGTACAAAAAGAAAATCAATAGTGAACTCTTCCTCCTACTGCTCTCCCTCCTCTCTCTGCTCCCCTCCCCTAATTCCCAATCCTCAACTTCCTCCCTCGTCTCGCCTCCTCCTCCCGCTGTTCCTCCTCTTCTACCTCCCCCTCCCTCTTCCTCATCCTCCCCTTCCTTTGACCGCCTCCCCTCCTCCACCCTATCTTCTTCCCCTTCTACCTCCCCCTCCCTCTTCCTCATCCTCCCCTTTCTTTGACCGCCTCCCCTCCTCCACCCTATCTTCTTTCCCTTCTACCTTCTCCCCTCCCCTTTATCATCATTCCCTTTCTCTCCTATTCCTCCTCCTCATCACCCTCCTCCTCTATTTCCTCTCCCTCCTCCTTCTTCTTCTTCTCCTTCCCCTCATTCCCCTCCTCCTCATTCTCCTCCTCCTTCTCAACTTCCTTCCCCCTCTTCCTCCTACCCTTCCTCCTCCCCCTCCCCTTCCTCATCCTTCACCCCTTTTCCATTCCATTTCTCCCGTTCCTCCTCTTCTTTGTACTCCTCATCCCCTCCTCCCCGTCCACATACTCCTCTTAAACGTCCCCTCTCTTCTTCTTTGTTCTTTTCCTCCTCGCTTCATTCCCTCCTTCCTTCCCTTAGGAAATGAAATTTTCCCTTAAAATAGTTTGGAACATTTATTAGGGAGAACTTTCCAAACTGTGGCCTATTTATTTGAGATTCCACGTACGTTTTACACCTCGCTCCTATTTTGTTTCAGTATGGTTATTTTGAAAGCCAACTTTTTGTCAGTAGCGTTCGTTATATCATGAAAATATGACGCATATATGAAGTCAAAATCATTCTTACCCAAGGACAAACAGGTTGCGGTACCAAACAGCAACTTCCACAATACACCGATCTGTTGGTCTTTAGCCTGTATTTAGAAAAAAAATATTAAGATTGCAGAAACAAATAGGACAAGAACAAGAGTTAGACCAAGAACAACATGGTAACAAGAGAGAAACTCAGAAGTGCCATGTTCCCACTATCACGATTGGCGCCACGATTGAAATCGTGGTCTTAATCGTAGAGTAATCGTGGTGATACTATCAGATATTATCAGATCTTGAGGTTAGTCGTGGCAATCGTTTTGATCGTACGAAAGTTTTGGATGGTAAAAAAAATCTCCACGATCAACACGATTAACTGTCAATCGTGGTCATCGCATCACATCGTATTAGATCTTAACAAAGCGCAACACGAGGCATCAAATCGTGCTCTCTAATCGTGGTGATCGGGATCAACCATGAACCACGCTCTGATGAAATGTGTTGCAATCTGCCACGATCTGTAACGCTCTGTCAGGTACAAATGCTCACGACCTGAAACGAATGACTCACAAGCAGATAAAGGTTGATACGAGAAGATGCAAGTAAATGCGACTAGATACGAGAAGTCACGCTTTTTCAAGCACGTTCACGATCTGTTACGAGTTCTCGCGCCCATATTATACACTTTCTCTCCTTCACTCTTTCTTTTTAATCTCTCTCTCTCTCTCCTCTTTCTCTCTCAACCATTTAATTTGTTTCTCATTCACTTTCATTCTTTGTATAGTCCTTAATCATAATAACTCCTTTTCCTTCACTCTATCAGCTTCTTCAATCCACACTCTCTTCTTCTTCTTCAATTGCCCTGACCCCGAACATAAAAAAGATCCTCTATGTGGGTATGCCTTGAAGCGTATAGTGCATGGCCCTACATAGGATTGTTGCTGTTGGGGACCGGAGGAAAATGCAATGAATTATTGATAATTTATTGCATTTTCTTTGTTTTTTGTATTTGAGGGGCGGCGACGTACCCTAGCCCCCGCTGAGTACAGTCATCTATGATTCAGTGGCTGAGCGATTGCCTCGTTACTGTGAGGCCCCAGAATAGAAACCGTGTCGATCAGCTATATTAGTGCCCTTTTGTGAGGCATTATTCCTCAATGAATTTATATCAATGAATTATTGATAATTTATTGCATTTTCTTTGTTTTTTGTATTTGTGGGGCGGCGACGTACACTAGCCCCCGCTGAGTACAGTCATCTATGATTCAGTGGCTGAGCGATTGCCTCGTTACTGTGAGGTCCCAGAATAGAAACCGTGTCGATCAGCTATATTAGTGCACTTTTGTGAGGCATTATTCCTCATTACTATCTGTTATGACTTAAAGGTAATATGTCCCATTTGCAGGCAAAAAAATGAAAAAGTTAAATTCCAACGGCATTTGAAAGATAATACTAATTTAAAACTCCCCTATAAAAGGGGGCTTGAAAATGTCTTTAAGTGGGAAAATAACGACTATTAGTTGTCGAATCGACTTAAGAGCTATATAGCCAGTAAGTAATAGTCTGATTTCCAGATCATTGTACCAAATGGTCGTACGTTTTATGCCTTCAGTTTAATTTTGGCCATTACAAGAAGTGGGTTATAGATGTACACAAGTGCTTATGTACCCTTTACAGCTCAGTTTATGTATGTTATTACCAAAGAAAAAAAAAATCCAGTCAGTCACTCAACAGTGTCTGACAGTGAAGTCTAGCAAGTTAATGAGTTTCCTTGCATACGTTGAAATTTCACAGATAGGACACACATGACATATTCATAATCCCTGCAAAGTTCTACAGAATTTGAAGTTGGCTGCAAAAGGGACATAGTATCTTTAAGGACGTAGGTCCCCTAGTTGATTAGAACCGTAGCACCACATGCTCTAGCAGTCACACAAAACAAACACTTGCAAATGATTATTCAATACAATCTGAGAATGTATACTATTATTTAGATCTATTAGGAATAAATCATTGTCAAAATCATTCCATAAATTTGGGTAAAAATAATTATTCCACCTTTGTGACGAACAGTGTACAGTTATATTTCTTTTAAATTGAACCACACAGATATTATTCGTTAAGTCCCCATCACACCAACTAGATCTCACTACGTGCTGGAACCGTCCTAGAAAATCTTAAAAACAGGTTATGGTCGGGGTAGAACGTGTAAATAATGTCTATAATACGATCCTAGTTCGTTTACAAAAAGTCCTCAAAACGTCCATTTCGTCTGTGCCCCGCCCACAGTCAGTTCATATCAAGTTCAGATTAGGTAAATTTGCCATTTCCAGGCAGTCCAAGCCAGTCCGTGTTCAGTTTAAACCCGTTATTAACTAGTTCTACCACGTTCCCAATACAACCGAATCAATTCTAACTAGTTCGGAGACAGATCAGCTCGTCCTCATCTCGATTTAGTGCGTTCGAACGTAGCCAGAGTTCGATGTTTGGGGGGGGGGGGGGGGCACCTACATGTAATCGATCGAGGTAAAAAAAAATGGGTCTAAAAAGTTCAACCGATCTTAGAAATTCCCCCCCCCCCCTTGGCTACGTGCCTGCGTCCTGGCTCAAGGGTTATAAAGCCCCGGCTCGTTCTTACCATTCCTTATTCCCGTTCAACTTCAATGCTTCAAGCTCTGCAGATCGAGACATTCAAGTGAAGCCCCCCATTACACCAAAATAGTTCTCACTACGTTTTGTAAAATGTTGCCAAATGGGCTCAAACTGTGTGCGAACGAAGTTGAATGTAGTACCAACTGTTTTCGATCTGTTTAAGAACTGGCTGGCTTGGATGGGAAAGTTGCTCCAGAACTTTGCGCCTGGATGGGAAAGTTGCTCCAGAACTTTGCGCCTGTTCAAAATTATCCCCGTACTGCGATTAGATGGAGTAACAACGTACTTGAAACGAAATGGACGTACTACGAACGAAATTGCGAACGGAACATGATCAGTTTTGGTCCTTGGACCTTTGAATCATTTATATTTATATGTCTTTTTGAACCAAAATAAACAACAAATAAATAAATAAATAAATAATACCATGTTTATATCTTTATGACTACTAATAACGGACTGAGCTTCCGTTTCAGATAAATGTCCGTGCGCGTGAGTTCATGTAATAATAGCATATATTGGCAAAAAACATGCTTGTACGAAATCCATTATAGCTCTTTGGGATGCAACTGGACCCCAATTTTGTTTTCCTATTTGGATAGAGTATGATCCTGAGATATGATTTCATGTCATATTTGGCCATTACAAATATTTCGACGTCACCATACTGGCCTTCGAGCTCAAAATTTGAATTTGCATATTACGACATCGATGGAAAATTGATTGTATCTCTGTAAATATTGATGAATTCTCTTTCAAATTTCGATATGTTTTAGCTGAGACAGTTCCCTACAAGCTCAATCATTACTATTTTTCATTTTGATGACGTCATCTTAGTGAACATTTCGATTCAAGGCCACATATCAGAAATTTCTTAATTAGCGTGTTATGCCTATGGAAGGGGAATTTCGTTCACATCATGAATCTACATAAAAAATTGTTGTTTTTGGCAGTATCTCGTTTTTTGTTGTTCTTTTTTCACTCACATTTTAGTTGAAACAGCCCACCTATACTTGTTCCAAACAAATATTAAATGTCTAGTTCTATTCTCTTGTTCTTGTTTTTTGTACACATTTATTACAGTGTACATGCTTATGTTGAAATAGACGACAGGTGAAATGGCAATTAAATCAAATCAGACTCATGGTGGCCATTACACTATGATTAAAAAACTTAAGACACTCACCATTTTACACATCAATCTTCAAGGGCTTTCAAACATTTAAAAAAGAGCACGATGATCACCTGACGTCTTTCTCGAAAAAAAAGAACAAATTTGGCACCGAAGAATACAGTTGCTTGAATGCAGAAGGCGGAAAAGATGAAGAGTAAGATCCAAACTGTAGGCTAAAACGATCGATCAAAAGAGATCAATTGAAATCGCAGGAGACATATGACTTGATATCTATCTTCGACCAATTGTAAATGGTAAATGGTACGTTTGCCTTATCTGCAGGCGCTAAACTCGTATGAGAATGGGATCGATATGAACAGATAGATTATAAAGGAAATGCTGACGACTGATGATGATTGGTGGATTGCAATTATGGGATAGCTCTGCAAGGGTTGCACATGTAGCTAATTATGATGATTTGTTTTTGTTTTTGTTTAAAAGGCACTCGTTACCTTAGCAACATGTTGTGCAGTGAAAAAAAATTGTGGGGTAGCTATTGGCGCAGATGATTGTTGTTTCTTGTTTGAGTACTATGCTATTGCTTGAGAAAACGAACGCTATCTCAGAAATATTATACCTTTGGATCGAAATAGGGGATAGCTCCTTAAAGGGAAAGTCCACCCTGAAATTAAGTTAGTTTTAATAGGAGTAGAAAAATGAGAGAAACAAGTCAGTGAAAGTTTGAGCAAATTCCGATTAAAAATAAGGAAGTTAGGATTTTTGAAGTTGTGATCAATCAAACACAAATTGGCAACTCTATGACGTATCATGCGAGCTCAACTTCCATTTGCTCAGTACTAAAAAAATCTGAAATTTTCATTTTCCCTCAAGAAAAATTTCAACCATACATGCACCCTAAATATAATAATTGCAAATATGTTTCTATACTCCCCCTGCAAGGAACAAATATATTTTCCGTCATCAATAACGAAGAAAACATGATTTTATGGAATATTATGCACAAAGCAAATGAAGGAGAGCTCGTATAATAAGTCACAGAGTTGCCAATTTGTATTTGATTGATCACAACTTCAATAATTCATAACTTTCTTATTTTCATTCAGAATTTGCTCAAACTTTCACTCACCTAATTTTCTTATTATTCTGCCTCTATCGAAACAAACTTATTTTGGGGGTGGACTTTCCCTTTAAGATAGCTAATAGCCCAAATCATATACGTTGTTAATTTGCTTTTGCTTTTATTTGAGAAAGCGCATGTTATCTCCTCAAAATTTGGATTTAAATTAAAGGATAGCTCTGTTAGATAGATATTCACGTCGATGAACTTGTTTTGAGGATTGGAACGTACATAACTTTCTTTGTGAAATACATGTTACGCTATAAAAACGGCTTGCTACGAACACTCACATATCACGTTCACGTTCATGTCTTGCGCCCTTTCGTGAAACAGGTCACCCAAATCTACGAAGTGTTGGGTTTCGTGACCCAACAATTTGTTAATTTGCTATATGCAATCTACGAAAGCTCACGTAAATTGACGCTGGCGTTTAACAAAAATAATGCAAATTGTCATTGAGAAGAGACTAATGGCAAAAAAAAGCTGCTTCAGACCAGAATCTGTTGTGTAACTCTGTAGTTTACACTGCGTATATGTATGCTCGACTAATTCAGTAAATGGATGAAACAAATACTACTACCATTACTTCTTGTACTAAAATAACATGTAAACAAATATATAATGTACAATAAATTGTAAAAAATATAAAAATTAACTATCTTGTACGGTGCAATGATCGAAAATGGTTGAAAAGAAGGGGGAACAGTTGCGATTAATCCCGCCAACAACGTGTGGATCGGGGGCCGAAAGGGGAAGAAAAGAAGAGAAAGAAGAAAGATAGAGAAGATCAGTTACGATTTTCCCGCCAACAAGGTGTAGATCGGGGGGGGGGGCCACTGGAGTACTGATGGGGGGGGGGAGGGGGCTTGGGAGGGGGAGGGGTGACAGAACCCCCCCCCCTCCCCCAATTTAATTCAAACGTGGCTTATTTCTAATTCGATACCGGTGATTTACAAATGTTGCTGAAATGACATAATTTTCCGAGATTTTCCTCAATGCTTAGTAAATTATACTTATAATCATCCCAAAGTAAACTTACATTCTCACTTTGTATCATCGATAATCTGCGGCTCGCTGAGCGCTGGCTAGCCTCGATCGCCACGTCGTCGAACTGTGCCGGCCTCGTCCTCGATGATATCGTCGCGACGCGTCAGCTAGTTAGGCGCAAGCGAAACGTACGTATGTACATACAAATCATACATGACACGGTGACCTCATGACTTGTCTAAGTAACAAGCGCTTGCAATTTTGAAATTTCGCAAAACGTGAACGTGACACGTGATACGTGAGTGTTCGTTGCAAGCCCTATAAAACATGCTAAAAGTGAATAGCACATTATGAGTCAGCTTCATTGGAAAACCTTTCAGCGCCAATGTTAGTCTGAGGGATGGAGTTGTATTTTGTTTGTTTGGGGAAAACACACGTTACCTTAGAAACATGACCGAAAATCTGGGAATAGCATTAAGAGATAGATATTTATAGCATCGACCATTTGTTGTTGTTAAAGTTGTCATGGAAACAATCAGACAAATTGATATCGAGCCTCATCACAATACTCGTCCTGGTTAATAACATACCAATAACGCGTCACACTTGAATGCTCTCGCTTTGGTAGAATGATTGACTGCATCGTTTTCTCCCGCAGGTTGGTACTTTCAAAGGTTCGTTCATTCGTACTATCAGAATGAAATAGGGTTCATTATACTTTGAACCAGTTTTGCAATCGTGAAAATTAAAATTCTCTCTTCTTTTCGGAAGTAAGAAACCTATTTCATCTTCAAAATTATCAATATGAACCTAGGAATTGACGGAAATTCGGAATATTAAACTATCGGAATTATGAACTGTTGGAATTAAGAATCTTTCTGGTTAAACAACCTTCGGATTCGAAAACCTTTGAAATTACTTATCTTCGAAATTATTTACCTTCGAAAAATAGAAATAAACTCGTTTTAGTAGGTGAATTGTCCCACAAGGTTACATTCAGCCTTACCAAATTAATGAGTAACTTTTAACATCATTAAGTTGTTCATCGTATTGTCCTGACAGAAATTGTCTCCAGAGTAAACAAACAAATATTATAATGCTCACAAGGAATATAATTATAATGGAAATACACTTTTGGTAATAATGGTGGAATAATTTTTTTGACCCCAATTTATGGAATGATTTTGACAATGATTTATTCCTAATAGATCTAGCTAATAGTATACATTCTCAGATTTTATTGAATAATAATTTGTGAGTGTTTGATTTGCGTGATTGCAAAAGCATACAATTGGGGGACCTACGTCCTTAAGCCATAACTGACAGTAATGAGGATTGATGCCTCATAAAAGGGCACTAATATAGCACATCGACACGGCTCAGGGGTTTTAACATTAAATCACGGCCATATGAGCATCCACGGGCCGCCTTTGGGCCCCTAGTGGGGACCATGGGAGGAACCCTTGCATGCTCAGGGGTTAGGCCTATAGGCATTTAACAACTGTCAGATGAGCAACTGTCAGATGAGCGTATTTGTGACACTAGGTCACTAATTGGCTTGGGATCCAGCGGGCCGAGTCCCTAGAAATTTAAGGGTTTTAGTCCAGTAGACGATACCATATACCATGTAATGACCTGGAAAAGTACAAGGTTGTTTAGTTGATTATTTTGTGTTCTAGATGGATATTGAAGTAAGTTCAGCATGGTTGCCAGCTTTGCAACCTTGGAAAACTTTTTTAATAATCATATTAGCATAATCATCTAACTAGCATATGTGAAATATGTAATAATGTTACTTATCTCAATCTAGGAAGCCCCAAAACATGGATAATACGACTTTCCAAGGGTTTTCTATGACGAGGAATTCATTTATGACACCGGTTTTTCATTCCAAGTAATGCAATTTTCTTAACTCTTATCATGCCACAGGGCTTATCCCCATTGTGTCAAGCCCCAAATCCCTCAGTGCCAAGTTTATATTGAGATAATCTGATTAACGCGATGGTTCTATGAATAGCGCGTGCAAAACACACAGCACACTACCAAAAGTGTGCACTCACGCTCATGGCACCATTGCAGTGGTTTGCTCGCAACTTCATTTGTCATTGTTTATCTATAGGGCCTACAATGCAACAAGGTAAATCACTAACACAGAAAGACTAATCATTAATTCATAAGAAGATATTTCATGTATATGTAGTATAATTAGCCTAATTAGCATATAATCATCTAATTAGCATTACGTGCAATATTTACCAATGTTGCTAATCTTAGTCCAGGAAGCCTGAAACGTAGATACTGTGACATTTCAAGGATTTTCCATGACAAGGAATTCATTTATGACACCAGTATTTATTTTAAATTAATGCAATTGTCTTAAATAGCATAATGAGCTAATTAGCATATGTACGATATATGGACTTCATTTTTAGTGTAAACGCGCCTAACGACAAATGACTCACAATAGGTCAGTTTCTTTTCTTCGGATCTTTATTCAATGATCAATCCAACTTGTGTCATTACAAATGACAACTTTGGATCTGTAGCGTAGTCTTGTAGCGGTTCACTAAAAGAAAAGATAACAAATCTTCGTCATAAATAACATGCTCTAATTAGAACAAAGACTTTTTGTATGTTCAAAGCAATGAACAACAATATATGTTATCTATTGTATTCTGCTTGGAGCATGTCTGTAATAAACTCAAATGGATGCATTAACCTGTTTATATCAGAGTAATTTTTTCTTCTACTAGCATAACTTGAATCATGTATACTATTCCGAACATGAACCTTATCTATTCTTTAAGGCTATTACATCCTAGTTGCTTATTAATGAATTCTTTCCACAAATAACATCATAAACGCTCTTAAATGATAACTTTTAAATTACATAAAGACCTGGACCCCCTTTCCAGCACTACAATATTATGTAGTATACAAATTAAGCTAATCCATACTATATACCCATACAGGTACATGCAAAACGTATCACAGCTTAGCACTTATACTGTAACCCCAATGGTAAATATGAATTAAACTAAATGATTACCCATCTGTGCATCTTGCACTTTCTCCAATGAAACATAAATAATTTAACACAACAATACGGTCCCTTATCCGACCTAATTTATATGAATTAACATATTGACTGCGATGATATACCCTTGACATTCTATCTTATCAATCGTACTATGTATATATTATAAATATAAACCATATAAATGCTTCTGGAAGCATACTGAATAATTAACCATAAATGTCTGATCATTTGCACTCTGTTCACTCCTTGGTCCAACCCCCTTTGCTTAATAATAGTTTACACATTGTAATGTAACCCTACTAATGCAATGCGTTTCAAACACATGGCCTTCTGTACATAGCGTTGCATTAATCATCCAAATCAGCTCACTGTTTGCACATAATTCACAGGAAATAACAATCGCATGAAACAACTAGTTTTCTATATTTGACAGTAAATCAGTTATCTACAGGAATCATGTATCAAATACCAACTATTTGTTCATCCGGAGCAAAATCAAGAATTCTGTGGTAACAAACGTCAAGTCTGGTGCCTTTGACTAGGCTTTTTGTTGCACAAATTTTCTTAAAGGGATCGTTTAACAATGTCAAATCTGAGATACACGTCCCTACGTGTTATCAGTGTCTGTGATATGGTGTAATATTGAAGCCGTAAAAATTGCGCTTCAAAATGATCAAGAAGTGCCTCAAAAAAGTAAAAATCTTTGAGTGACCGGTTTTACCATACTCGTTTTCCCCCAATAGACTGTAGTGTTATGAAAACCGTCAGGCGAACGGTTCTCAAAATTTGTAATTCCAATCATAAATATCTTGATAATCAGACAGGCAATCGGCTTGTAAAAGTCATGGGGTTCCTGACTGACCTAAAGGTTTATAATTATCATTGCATCATTAGCTATAAAATCTAGAATTTTGTTTCAGAATCTGAGACAAAGTTACCGGATCCCTTTTAAGGTATTACAAAGTTTTGGGAAATTATGAAAATTGGCTGGATAGTGATTCTTTACAATTTCGATATATTTTGATGCCCCTGTAAATGTATTTTAAATACTAGAAAATTTAGCCCCTTAAACAATTCTGCTTTCGAGTGAAGTTGAATATCAAAATTTACCGGTGCTTCCGGTAAATGTTAATAAATTTCAAATAGCACTTACGGCCATACATTATTGTAGCTGCGACCATGAAAATCACGGAATATGTAGTTGTGATATACAGGGTGTATCATAATAAAGGATATTGAAGTTTAATGACGATTTATATGAAAACTACTGATTTCATAATCAAGCACTTATGTCTGTTGTAAAGGACAGAATGTCCTCTTTTTAATGACACCCCAATCATACTTCTACTGTCACAGTTGACTGAATAACAAAGCATTGCTGTCCACCATGTGAAAGGTGCACTGTGCCAAGTTTGATAACATTTCCTTCTTAGACACATAATCCACTCATTGTTCAGCATTTCAATATGTCTGGGCTGACACAAGCACTAATCTTTGAATGCTAACTTGTCACAGTGCACCTTTCACATGGTGGACAGCAATGCTTTGTTATTCAGTCAACTGTGACAGTAGAAGTATGATTGGGGTGTCATTAAAAAGAGGACATTCTGTCCTTTACAACAGACATAAGTGCTTGATTATGAAATCAGTAGTTTCCATATAAATCGTCATTAAACTTCAATATCCTTTATTATGATACACCCTGTATAGTTTCTAAACTAAAATAGCCAATCGGTCGAATTAATTATCGGCTTAATTAATATATTGACCTTGAGAGGGAGCTAAATCTACAACATAAAGAGTGTATAATTTAGAATTTCATAACTTTAAACTCAATTTCAACCGCGACAACGATTACTGAATATTGTAGGATCGCATATGCTTCCAATATGTTGAACCAAATTCATGACCCCATACCAAAACTTTGTATTACCTTTAACGCCACAGATGGCACTATACAAGTTTCGCGCCGCCACAGATGGCGCTACACATGTTTCGCGCCGCTACAGGCATTGTTTATCTAAAGCCTAAAAATGGTGCAATGCAACATTGTAAATCACCTTTTAAAGACTACACATTTATTCATGAGAAGATATTCCATTTAGTTGTAGTATAAATAGCCTAATTAGCATATACACTGTGTGTACAATATGTAATAATGTTGCTAATCTTAATCCAGGAAGACTGAAAACATGGATAATATGACTATTCCAGGGTTTTCCACAACGAGGGATTTTGTGACACAAGTTTTTATGTTTAAGTAATGCAATTGGCTTAATATGTAATTATTGTACTAAGAAGCCTAATAAGCATATTCGTAGAATATCAATTATTTGGGACTCTAGCTTCACAAATTGTATGCCCAATGTACAGTGGGGGGTTTCTTGGTGGCAAGGTAATGTTGTCGAACCTCATGAAATGTCTAGCAGCCTTTTCACACACAGCTAAACTTCTATAAACATGACTAGTATAAACGTGTTTCGAACGTGTTTAAACTAATCACGAGCCTTTCACACACAGAAATTTCGGTGCGATCGTTAATTGTTTCGTGATTAACTACTGCTCGTAAAATGCGCAGTAGTGCCATTGCGCATTGAAGGTCATGTCATGTCAATCAAAGCGCACGCTCCATCCAGTTTAAACACGTTTAAACAAGAATTTCCTTTCACACACAAAATGTCAAGCTCTCTAGATACGAACTTCGTATCTGCAGCCTGCTTTTAGGGGCGTATGGATCGCGACTTCGTATCTATCCCAACATCGTATAAACGATGTTGACACTGGGAAATTTTGTCTATAAACATGTTTAAAATTTTACGATGATTCTAATCATCACTAGATACGATGAATTTTAGCTGTGTGTGAAAAGGCTGTAGGAAATGACGGGGTCATCATACGCATTGATGTTTGGGCTTGAGTCATTGGATTTAGAGAGACTGTTGGAAACACACTGAAGATGTTTAAAGTAGATGATAATGATGGAATTGATGATGTGAGACAGGTACGTACATAGGCTAGAGATGTTGAATACAACAATGCAAACTATGATCTGTCTGTTTACCAAAGCCATGAGAGTACATTAAAGGTACTATGTCCCATTTTCAGGCCAAAAAATGAAAAAGTTAAATTCCAACAGCATTTGAAAGATAATACTAATTTAGAACTTCCCTAAAAAAAGGTGGGGCTTGAAAATGTCTTCAGGTGGGAAAATAACGACTACTAGCTGTCAAATCGACTTAAGGGCTATAGAGCTCAAAAGTAATAGTCTTGATTTCAGACAACTGTATGAAGGGGTGACCAAAGTTCGCGGACATTTTAGAACACATTACAAAATGTGATATTCGATCTATGATTTCTCATATTCTACACAAATTTATTTATTTCAGTTATTACCAAATAGACGGCAAAGTTTTTTGCTACAGATTGCTTCAACTAAAACAAATTATCGTGGAAGGATTTCGGAGATATCGCGATCTAAAAATTCGATGTCCGATCGTGCGTGCGCGCTGAATCTAAAAAAGTCATAAAAACAACGAGACCTAACTTCACGCACGGGGGTTTACAGTTGATTTTTCAAAAAATGTGATGCATCAAAAATAAGGTAATATCATAATTTGCAAGGCAAGACATCATACAATCAGTTGGTACCACTTTTTACTAACAATTTTGAGGAAATCTGCTCTCAAATTAAAGATTTTCAGAACCTTATAGGTAAATTGATAATTTCTCGGAACGGACGCAAAAGGTTGCAAAATTTGCCGATGTTTTGTCAATATTTTCACAATTTCGTACACAATTCCAAAGAGAATTTCATATCTGGGTAATTTTATGTTCCTCTTTTCATTGGTAATATCAGATTTTCAAAATCTTACTGATTTTTTGAGATAGCGAACTTTGGTCACACCACCATACCGAATGGTCATACGTTTTTATGCTGCGCAAAGATTCAATCAGTTTAATCTTGGCTATTACAAGAAGGGGATCATTGATGTAGACAAAATGCTCATGTACCCTTTACAACTCTTTTCATGTATGTTATTACCAAAGAAGAAAAAAGCCAGTCAGTCACTCAATAGTGTCTGACAGTGAAGTCTAGCAAGTAAACGGGTTTCCTTGCATAATTTGAATATGAGGACACTGCTAACGTTTAAATTTCACAAATAGGACATATATGACATATTTATAATTCCTGCAAAGTTCTACAGAATTTGAGGTTGGCTGCAAAAGGGACATAGTACCTTTGAGCCCGACGTTACTCAAGCTTGTGGCAGAATTCCTGAAAAAGTCATATTATCCATGTTTTCAGGCTTCCTGGATTAAGATTAACAACATTATTATATATTGTACATATAATGCTAATTACATTATTATGCTAATTAGGCTCATTATACTACATATACATGGAATATTTTCTCATGTATTAATGATTAGTCTTTCAAAAATGTGTGTTGCATTGCACTATTTTTAGGTTTTATATCGATAAACATTGACAATGTATTGTACATATTATGCTAATTGTGTTTTTTAAGACAATTGCATTACTTGGAATCAAAAACTGGTGTCATAAATGTATTCCTCGTCATAGAAAACCCTTGAAAAGTTGTACAATCCATGTTTTCAGGCTTCCTGGATTGTAATTATTACATATTATTACATATTGCACATTATGCTAAATATATGCTTATGCTAATGTGGCTATTAAAACAGTTGCTCAAGGTTGTCAAGCTGGCAACCAAGCTGAATTTACTTCAATACCCATCTACAACACAATTTAAAAAAAAAAACCTTGTACTTACCAACTTTTCCAGGTCTGAAAAACTTATACAGGACTATTTTAAAACCCATATGTACTAGTTTTGCGAGGACGGATTAGACCACCCAGGAACGTCACTGGAAGGAGGCTATTTCATCAACTCAGCTCTTAATTTACATAAGAAAAAAGAGGATCATGGGGGCCAATGGTCACCGTTTAGTCATTGTTTTCTATAAGTAGCTACAAGTAGTACAGTTGGCCTCAAAACATTAAATTACGATCAGATAAGCATCCATGCAGGGGCCAGCCTTAGCGCCTTTAACGGGGTCCAGGGAAGAGCCTCCGGAGGCTCAGGGGGTTTATTCAAATAATCACGGTCAGATGAGCATCCTGGGGCGGAGCCCCCGCAAGCCCCGTTTTTTTACATAATAACAGTCAGATTTGTGTCACTGGCAGGTCAGTAATTGGCTTGGGGTCAAGGGGCGGAACCCCTGAAGCTCAGCGGTTTTAAGCATTAAATTACGGTCAGATGAAAATCAAAGGGCCCGCCTTAGGGCCCTTGGTGGGGTCCAGGGGGCGAAACCTCCGGAAGCTCAAGGGTGTTAAGCTTTGAATCATGGTCAGATGAGCATCCAAGGGGCCCGCCTTTGGCCCCCGGTTGGGTCCAGGGGTTGAGTCCCCGAAAGGTTAGATGAGCAGATGAGGTTCTAGCCCCCGAAAGCACCGCCGTTCCGCGGGCCCTGACATGTAGGCATTTAGTAACGGTCAGATGTTCATAATTTGATACCTTATTTGTGACACTAGCAGGTCTCTAATTGGCTTGAGATCCAGGGGCGGAGCCCTCAGAAGCTCAGGGGTTTTAAGTATCAAATTACGGTTAGATGAGCATCCAGAGCCCCGTCTTAGGGCCCTTGGTTGGGTCAAGGGGGCAGAATCCCCGGAAGATCAGGGGTTTTAAGCACCACATTACGGTCAGATCAGCATCCAGTGGCCCGTCTTTCGCCCGCCTTTGGCCCCCGGTGGGGTCACAGAAAGGTTAGATGAGCATATTTTTATAGCTCATTTGTGAAACTGGTAGGTCTCATGCTTTTTCTTTAAGATACTTTTTTCAAAAAGTGAGGGGGGGGGGGTCTATTCCCCCGGGCCCCGGGCACCGCCGTTCGGCGTTTCCTGCGTAGGCTTTTAAATAAGCATATTGTTTGCCTGACTGTAAATTTGGGAATTTGTCATTTTTCAACAAACGCATACTTTACAAAAGTGAATGGCCATGAGTGCAATGGTACAAGATTTTGCACGAGGTGAAAGATAAGAGATGCTCTATTCAACGAGGCACAGCCGAGTTGAACGGAGCGTCTCATCTTTCACCGAAAGACCATTCACTATTTGTTTTATACAACACCTCGGACGTTAACGAGATTAAGACAATTTGTTTTTAAAGAACAGTTTTCCTAAGCCTAAATTTCTGCGATTTTGTTTGTTTTTGTCATCATGAAATTGCCAAAAAAGTGAGCGCGCACTATTATTAAGCAGGCAGCAAACCACGCGCGCACCATGCGCGTACCCAGGGGCGTCGCCAAAGGGGGGTGTGGGGGTGCGACACCCCCCCCCCCCACCTGTCAGGATATTGTCGGTAAAATTGCGTTGCCGTCGGGAAAAAGAGAAAAGGGGGAGGAGAAAAAAAGAGAGGGAAATGGAAAGAAAAGAAAAAAGAAAAGGAAAAGAAAAGAAAGAAAGGAAAAGAAAGGAAAAGAAAGAAAAGAAAGAAAAGGAAAAAAAGAAGAGAGAAATATGAAAGGGAAACAAAAGAAACGGGGGATGAAAGAGAGGAGAGAGAGGGGAGGTAAGAGTCTGAGAGAGGAGGAGTGGGAGTAAAAGAGAGAAGGGGGTTGTTGGGTGGAGTCGTCTCGTCGAGGGAGCAAGAAAGACACGGCTAAATATGTTGCTGTGTCGGGTCAGCTGTGTCGGTGTTCTTGCTCGATCCTCGTGTACTATATCAATGCAGAAATTTGAAGTCGGTGAGATGTATATTGTCGGTCGGCCGACAAGTTTTTTTTCCCTACAAACTGTGACTTCTTATCCGCTGTGACGACTTCGAGTGTGACTTCAACTACAATACTTGTATTTTCTCGAAGTTTCACTTTCCTATAATATCAGCTAAAGAAATCAGAGGTTTAAAATTTTCGGGGAAACTAAATTCAAACAAGGTTTAAAGGTAAAGACCAGTATTGGAAACGCCCCAATTTCAAAAAATGAAATGGAAGCTCTCATTACCAATCATGTGAAAGAATATGTTTTGACTAATACATGATGATAAAAAATTTGCCGGGAAACCGCCTACTAATTCATATATTTGGTAAATTTGTTTCTCTCATGGTCTGTGAGAGATATAGGGTAGTCCCATATGCATCTTGCTGTGTATAGTGCTTGTAACTTTACGAAGAATGGGCCAAATTTCTTATCATTTTGATGATTCCAGAACCTTGCAGATGCTAGATGCTAGATGATCAACCTTTTCTGATCGATTCCACAACGTTTCTTTCGCAATGCAATCGCATGACCATAACTGGTCTTTACCTTTAAGAGTCAACAACGGTACGACGAATCGTTTTCCTTTCTTTATATTGTGATGAAACTTCGTTAAGACGAGTCGAGAACGGTACAACAAATCGTCTTCTTTCTCTAATAATTTAAGGAAAAGTCAAAGCTTCCGCGCTTCGCGCGAGAGTGGGAAACTGAATTCAGACAAATAGGGCTTATTAAAAGTCGAAAACGGTACAACGAATCGTGTTCTTTCTCTAGTAATTTAGTGCGGTATGGTATGTAATCCCGTAGGATTTTTTTGCCAAAATTGATTTTTTTTGTGTGGCTTTTTTGGCTTCAAAAGGGTCCCAATTGGCCAAAAATGATGGGGTTCAAATTTTGAGACCCCTCCTTCACTTCCTGGGGGGGGGGGGTCCATTTTGGGCGCCAAAATTGCATATATAAAGCGCAATAGGGAAATTTGGTGTCTTCCACCCTAATTCATATATTTTTTCGCCAATTTCACTGTGAAGTTGTCTGAGGTATATACGGATTCATTTTTAATGATATTGCGTCATAAAACTTTTTCACTTTGACCTTATGGGGGCGCAATTTGCGAAAAATTGTGAAAAAATGGGAAATATTTCCTAAAAAATGTGCCCTTCTTCTTTCTTTTGGTCTAGAATTTTGAAATAATAAGTGGAGATGGCATTATTGTGTGTTGTGTGTTATTATACAGTGGAATAATTGTGAAACCTATCTATCACATGTCATTAACACTGTTATTTTAGGCTGTGAATATAAAAATCAACCCTATTTTAGTACTCTATCAAATGAATAACTTACTTAAACACCAGATGGTGCCAAACACCTTCAGATGATAATATAACAAAATTCTCAAATATCAACTTCTAGGCACTGTAATTGCATCAGTCAATCAGAAAGTTGACAAATTATATATGTAATATTGTTTTCAAATGCAAAATAATACGAAAATGTGCATTTTGTTTTGTTGATATGGTCCCCCCCCCCCCCCCCCCCCCCCCCCCCCCCCCCCGCCCGGAGGAAAAAAAAAACAGAAACAAGTTGAGCTATTTTGTTCCGAAATACTTGTACATATGGCACAATCTTGATCTAAATCAAAGAATTATTTGGAAACATTTTCCAGTTATAAACAAAACATAAAATAAAATCGGGAAAGGGGTAACCACCTACTTCGTGGTTACCATGACAACAGGAAAGTTCATCAGACTTCCAGTAAAAGTCAATCGCTGTCACTATCTGGAGCATCCTCCCTTGTCCGGTTTTCACAGTCTCCACTATAGCATTTACAGAGAGGAGTGCAGGGCAAATCGTTGTTGGAGCAGCTACACCGACCCTTGCATCCTGATTTGCAGCCACATTTGATGAGTTCAAGTACTGCCCGTGGTGCAGGGAGCGCAATACACTTGACTGGAAGACATCCTCGATTTTCTGAATACCATCCATTCTCTTCGATAGGAGGAAGCACTGGGTAGTTAGTCTTGTATGATTTATCTCTCATCGTGATGTAATTGGCACGGAGGATGTGAGGTAGTAATGCGGCACGAGTTGGAGGTAACATCTCACCTTCTAGGTTCTTTGATCGGAACAGTTCCCATCTGAGCGATGGTAGGGTTGTTGGACCTGATGAACAGTAAACACGACATATGAAATGCTCTAGTGCCTTCACCTGTGTTGGAAGCTCTCCATTGCTAAGCTCAGTTGGAATGGAACCCTCACCTAGTTCTTTGAAGCAGATAATGACAGGATCATCATCATCAAGCTTTAAGTAGGAATTGATCCATGTCTTCTTGGATATCCCAACAAACTTTCCTCCCCAGTCAGCACCAGAAAAATTATGAAGTCCAAGGAGGCCTTGACATTTTTGATGTCCAATGACTTGAACCCGCTCCAGCACATCTATTTCTCGTTTCTTTGTACCCTTGCCTGTAGAAAATTGTAAAGAAGTGGGCACTGCATTGTTTCCACAAGATGCTAGATGAATTAAGAGAAGGAGGACATCAGTGCCAGGGGACCAGACAGTAATTTCTTGCAAGGCACCACTAGCAGTAGAGGCAAGGACTTGATTAGGAATCAGGGTATCAGCCTCTTCATGTGTGTGCGCCTCCTCAAAATCATGTCCCTTGATGAAGGTATCATACACAACCACTAGCTTGAAAGGGCTGTCCGTGTTCTGTGAAAAGTTATCAAGCAGCCCCTGACCTAACAGGCACGTCAGCTTTTTCTTGGTTGACGATGAAGATAGAAGCTCCTTGATGGACATTGTGAGCTTCATTTCTGGGTGTATCTCGTATTCTACTGATGTAGTTGCTCTCTTTTGTCGAGTCTTGTTCTTTAATGACTCTTCCTTATATCGATCAAACACAACTCGACCTTCATCATAGCTAGCCATCATCCCTTCGATGCGCCTGTTGAACGCAGTCTGCAGGTCTGACATCTTTTGCATGGCAGGTGTCTTTTTCATGCCTTGAAGTACACCCATGACGTCAATTATCAGCACCTTGACAGGAAGATCATGCAAGAGGTTAGGTTGTTGGGCCGCTCCAGAAGGAACCTGCGTTATCTCATGTTCTACGGTAACCGGAATCTCTTCCTGCATCATTTCAACCTGTGGGGAAGTTGAATGATTATCCTCCACGACGTCAGGCTGTTTTACAGCATCGGGAGGTTCTGCCTTTGCATCTTCAACTGCATGCATCAGACTTGCTTTGTCTGTTGGGATGTACAAAGAACCATCGACAGCACATAGTGAACGGGGAACCACTGACATTTCATATTCACCTATTGTTTCCGCAAGTTTAGGAACTAAGCTTGGGCGGCTGCCTTGGATGATAAGGAATCTTCCCAGCAATTCACGTTCCTCCCGCAACTTGATGACCTTGTCTCCAACACGCACTTTCCTTTTCTCCATCCAGTTCGAAAATGATTTCAGCTTCAGTTTCTTCATTTTGTCCCACACCGAGAGGGTTGATGATGAAAGCAAACGATCAGATACAAACTCCTCAAAGCGCTTCTGGCCCTTTTCTGCAAAGTGGAGAATGTCACTTTTCGCCTCATTTGACACAAGTGCCGATGAAACCAGACTCTTCAATTGTGTCTTCTCCTTGAAAGGATTGACTCCGCAGTGCAGCTCGATTAGGTGGCGTAGTTTCAGAGCATTCTTCTTTGACCTCACTGCAATGTCTCCTGAGAGCTGATGATGCTCCTTCCTCGCCGAAGCTCCAGTAGCTTTTGGGAAGTCATTGAGGTAAAGATTTACCAGAGCAGCAAGGTGAGGTGTGGTAGTGACTAGTCGGTCTAGAGCGGCTTCATTTCTTGTGAGTCCAACCATCCCACCATTCCCCTTTAGTTTCTTGATTTCTTGCTCTAGAGCCTGATCAGTGAATAGAAGAGAAAAGGGTATCTCTGACTTTGCCACCACAAAGTCTCCTGACTTGAGGGCATTCCATGTTTCTGGATCATCCTCTTCTAGGGCATTCATTTGAGCGAGATGGACTGGCATCAGGCGAGCATAGTTCAGGAGATCACGAGCAAAGAAGTACTTGGTGAGGTCTTCTAGTGATGACAAGTAGCCCTCCCAGTCCCCTGATCGACATGAACTAATGAGATGTAGAAGACTCTCCACCTGGTTAAGATACTGAGTCAAGAACTGGGCAAACTCGCCAAGGTCTTCAGCTTCTTCAAGCGGTTTGACATTGCTTGAGTACCAGGATTGGATTTCTTCATAGATCTCCACCATCTCTGGGTCACGTCCATGAAGTTTTTCTTTGAGAGAATTGCACTGGATGCGAATTGGACCCTTGGGAAGATCCGATAGTATGGCATCAAAACGCAACATCATGATTGCAAGGCTTGCAGTAATGTGGAATTCAAGGCCACGCTTATAAGCTTTACCACCAAAGATCCTGCGAAGAGATGCTGAGGTGTACGCACCACATTCGATAGCACACGTGTCAAGACCGCTACCATCGATGGTTTTGCCAAGAGCATGTAAGGCAGCGAAAGCAATGTGGAGAACTCCAGCTCTTAAGATCCAGGTGGCGTTTCCCACCGACTGCTGAATCTTCAACGCTCGGGAGTAAAGATCGAGATCTAGCGTTATCAATGTCTTTCTGTGAGGGCCAACAACAGTCGCAGATATTCCCTGGGATAACCGAAGAACAGTATAAAGGGTCCCATAATCAGTTGGCGATGTCTTGAATAAGGGGGCAACCACCGCTGTGTTTGTAGGCGTGCTAGCGGGAGAGGATTGAGACAACAATAAGGACCTAGTTGCAGCCCATGTTGGAAGAACATCATTCTTTGCAAGTTTATCTGATTTCTTCACCTGCTTTTTGATGATCACGACAGAGTCTGTTTCCTCTGTGTCCTTTGAAGACCCAGCTTCCCCCTTGTTGCTAGAAGGCTCAGGTTCCTCATCATTTGTAGACTCTGCATCACTTGGCATCTCTTCACTGCGCTGGGCTTCTTCATCGTGCAGCTGAGGTTCAGTTTGGATCATTTCTCCGTTGTCATCTGTTGTAAGGTAGTTCACAAGAGCCCAGGTATGAGTGAATTCTTGAGAAATGAGATTTTGTTTCCTCTTCTTGTAGGCCTGAAATCTCAGTGGGCTGGTTCTGATGACTGGCTCTGGAAGCACATTCATCTCAAATGCTAGAAGGTCTTGCGAAGAAAGTTTCTCGGGTATGACAAGTGGTTGATTCACTGGCTCTCCATCTACAGCCTGTTGGTTGATTACAACCACTGTCCCGTGAAAGGTTCCTTGCCCTGTGGGTGTGTCTTCCAAGAGATCAATGTTTTCAATGGCAAACCAGATGTTCACACCCTTCTTGACAAAATCAGGAAGACAAAACCCCCCAGCATCCTTCATTCGTTGAAGAACTGACTGCTCAACTCTCTTTTCTAGATCAAGTATCTTGTGATAGTCACTTCCAATGTAGACTTCTGAAAGGTTTTGAACAAGGTTCTTGTCACGAACTCGAGAGTGGATAGCAAGAGGCAGTCCAATTGACAAGGGTGATAGGATGTTTTGACGAAAACTGTGATCTCTCTTTGGTTGATATTTTACTTGACGATCAGTATGAGTGTTTTGGACGAGAAATTGACAAGCTACATCGACAGTTTTGTCTACTTCTTGGTCCCGCATTCCAGACACTTTAACAACATGACTACCAAAGAGGAGGTGGCTTAGGAAGAATTGGAGTAATGATGGATTCTTGAAGTCATCAAAGGTACCTGTAAATGACCAGCCGTGCATTTGCATAATTTGGTGTCGGAGAAGGCCAGCCACTTTCCTCAAGGTACCAATTATCTCACCATCATCCATCAATGAAAGACTGAGATCAATAGCTTTGCTGACTGTATTCGATTTGACAAGCTTTTCTGGTTCGTTGCGTCGCAATGAGCTGACAAACTGGACTTCTGGAAGACGTTCACCGATAAGCTTTTTCAAATATTTGCGATAGTTTTTAGTCTCATCAATTTCTGTGTGATATCTTTTCAGGATTGACAAGTAAGCATCATTAACCTGAGCCATGTTTAGTGTAACATCATCAGTGAGGGTGTTTTCAATGGCGAGGATGAGTTGCTCGTCACATAATGTGCGAGTAAGTGACGCCTTTTCATGGTCTACGTTTGATGTCAATGTACGTTTTGCAGCACGAAGACAGTTCCTGTGATAATACTTTTCAAAAGCTGAAGCATCACCAACGTCTTCTAGGTCTGCTACGCAAATTCTTACTTGGTCATCATGGGTCTCCTGCTTTATCTCAAGAAGTTTTTGTCCCATTGCATCAGAACAAACACGATGAAGAGGTTCTGAACCAGCCTTTGAGCAGAAGTCGCATTGTGAGAATAAACACACCTTTTCCTTTGGAACAGTCTTTGATCGTTTGGGTCTGGCAGGTCCTGTTGTACTGGGAGGTCACCCGGGTCCTCCTCTTGAACAGCCAGGAGAATCAGGCAGGGATCTCTTTCCCTTGAGACGCTCGATCATAGACTTGTTCACAATAGGCTTCCGACACTCACTATGATAATGAACCAATTTTAGTTCCAGATCACTTAGGCCAGACAGGTGGTCTATAAGCGGCTGCAGATTACTTTCTCCTAAAGACACTCTCTCCCTGCACGACCGTAAAAGTTCATCAATCATGGCTGGATTGTTTACCAGTCGCTTACCTGGGATGGAAGCCCCTTTACAGATCACACATACCTTGTTTTCCCCTGACATGGTTGCTAGAACTGTTCATCTCATCCTAAAAACACAAAGATACAAAAGAGACTCCGCCGAACCAGTTTTGATTTATTTCCACCTAAATCAACCATGAATTTCTCTAAAATTCTGTCATTTTCTTTTCTCCAAGTTTGTCAAAGTTTCTCAAAGTTTCTCAAACGGGGGAAACAAATGTGTACTCTGATATGTTAATCTTATCATGGACCTATTCCGAATGGACATTCGTCGTTTTGTTAACAAATTCATTGTGATTGTCTCCGTCAATGTCGTCTCAATAACATTCCCTACATGTTTCTTCACTTTGATCTCATGAAGTCCACCGCCAATAAGCCGGGACAGAATCAAGATAGTGATATTAAACGTGTTAATAAGCACAGAAGATAATAAATCGCTTAAATCATGAGAAATCGATGTGCAGTTGTCATTAATAATCGGAAATTGTTGTTCCGTGTAACTGTGTTTTATTTTTGAATAACATGTTGATATTACCAGATGGGTTATATTTGGATCGTTTTTTATTTAAAATTACGTTTTCCCCAATTTCCTCATAATATTGCAGAATTACAACGCACATGGCTTATAAAGATCATAGCCTTCTAATTGTTTTATATTAGGTCATTGGTGCGTGCGAAATGTACGAATCAGTTATAATAAATTTTATATCACCAAAATCGTCTGCTTTTCAACTTTGCTGCTCCCCATTGGTAATTCTTTTTATTTAATACACACTCTTACAGAGCACACCATCCACACAAAACCCAAGAGAGGGATACTGCTCCTTTGTTAATGACCGAAAATGCTTAAACAGTCGTATTGTTAAAACAGCTGAATGTTCTCATTAAGATGCACAATCAGAAGGCGGTGGATCTCATTGGATCAAAGACAGAATAACGTTGAATGTCCTTCCGTAATAGGTCCATGATCTTATATATATATATATATATATATATATATATATATATCAATGCATACAATGTTTACCAATTTGTCAATTTAACCATCTAAATTGATTGATTGATCAAGAGTAATAAAGATCTTCATTCAGATAAGGATTAAGAGTCGAGAACAGTACACCGAAACGTCTGCTTTTTCTCATAATTTAATGAAACGTCAATGCTACCGCGCTTCGCGCGGGAGGGGGAGAAACTGAATTCAGACAAGAATTAAGAGTTGAGAACAGTACACCGAATCGTCTGCTTTTTCTCATAATTTAATGAAACGTCAAAGCTTCCGCGCTTTGCGCGGGAGGGGGGGGGGGAACTGAATTCAGAAAAGGATAAACAGTCGAGAACGGTACAGCAAATCGTCTTCTTTTTTATAATAATTTAATAAAACGTCAAAGCTTTCGCGCTTCACGCGGGAGGGGGGGGGGGGACTTCATTCAGCCAAGGATTACCATTCGAAAACGGTACAATTAATCGTCTTCTTTTCCTAATAATTTAAGGAAACGTCTAAGCTTCTAGGCAGGCCCATCACCCAAACCCCCCTAATGAGCGCGCTTTTAAGTCATTCTCTTGCTCACTATACCGCCCCTCCCAAAATAAGATCCTAGCTCCGCGCCTCCATTTAAATATATAGCTATGATGCTGACAAAATTGAAGAAATAATTCGTTTATTTACGTCGTCGAGGAAAATATACATTTTGCGCATATGCAAGTACCATAGATAGTCCATAGGAAAAACAATTTAGCCTTCGGCCCCAGATTTATAGGGTTGAATTTGTAGATATTGGACATTTAATTTTGTCGGTATTTGGTGGCTAGTTTTGTCGGTAATCGTTGGCCTCTACACCCCCCCCCCCCCCCCCCCACTGAAAAAGGTCTAGCGACGCCCCTGCGCGTACCATGCTTTGTGTTTATTGTTACGCGGAGTGCAATTTCTGTTGATCCTTGGCCTTAGCTTTCGCACCATTGCACGGTACGGTACGTGACCTCACTTTACCTTACTTTGTACATCGTTAGTGGCGTCAGCGTGCAATGGTGCGAAAGAATGAACTGGAATTGCACGGCTGGATAATGATGCCGTTCAACAGTACTTTCATGTGATCAAGAATTGACCAATGAGGTTGCAAGAATCTTAGTAGGCGTTGTATAAACAGTATAATTTGCAAAAAAGTTAGAAAAAGTCATTTCAGCAACATTTGAAAATCATTGGTATCAAATTAAAAATTAGTTTCCACCCCCCCCCCATCAGTACGCCAGTGAGTGGACTAATGCTTTTAATAATTCCTGAGCGTTGCTTGTGTACCAGTGCACATTCGTACAATTAAATTGAACAATTATAATAATTAATTTTTCTCCGTCACCATTGTACCTGTCCAGTGAAATTACTTTAAATCAAATATCTTCACACATTCTCTCACTCTTTATCTGTTCCTTTCGAAATCTCTCACTTAATTATGAATCTTTTTCATTAAAACTTCTCTCAATATCTCTTCTCGACACGTTTATATGCGCTATGTATCTCTCTTCTTGTTACAGAGACACAATTGACGATAAAGTCATTGAATTAATTATTACACGTCAAACAAACATTTAATCACTAAATCTACTTTTTCTACTAGGTTATACCAAAAAAAAAGACGCAACCGGTATGACCATGACCAAAAGTGTATTCATGACGTCAAGAGCACCTATTGATTTCGTTAAAATTTATTTTCCCCTTTTTTTCTGGCAGGGCAGGGCCTTTAGAGATGCAACGCCCCTACCAGGTTACAGGGGAGCTAAAATAATAAAATGAAGAGAAGAAAACAGTTGCTTGTGGTGAAATTGGTGTCAGCATATAGAATGATTTTTATTACTAGAATAATCATAATCAAAAGTAATCAATATAATACATAATAATAATACATTATATTTATAATGCGCTTAAAACAATGTTTCTAAGCGCAAGAGAAAGAAGAACGGATAAGGAAGGAAAGTGAGAAATACTCAAGGAACATGTTAAAAACATTGAATTACAAGTAAACGACAAAGAAGATTACGACATTACACAAAATAAGGACGGCATCGAAACTGATTGAAATATATATTAATAAACCAGATATGGATTCAGAATTATAATTAACCATTTGATATATTAAAATACAACTTAAATGCAAACTATTATATACATTCAATATAAGAATTTTGCATCGTAAAATACTTATCATACAACATTATGCAATAGAAATTACAATAACGATCATGAACACATGTTCATGCTTCAGTTTTATATAACAGTAAAGTTATTTTATGTCAATCTGCATGAGCTAGATCTTCTCTAATAAAAAGAAATTGAATCTAATCTCTAATTATATATTAAACAGCTTTAAAACATGTCTATTATACAACGAAATAAATTTTTAGTTAATTCCACTTAACATTTCCTGGCTTCACCAATAACACGTAACTCACATAATAACTAAGTATATCACAGGTAAAATAAATAGTTTAATTGCAGATACAACATTTTCAATTAATAGTTAATAATATATCCTGCTCTGAATATAACCCTTACGCGTTCAATAACCAAGCAGTTTAAAATTACCCGTGTATCCACAAAACATAATAAATCAAGATAAAAGAACATGTTTTCTCAAAAATCCACATGGATAATTTAATACATGATTGTTTGAATCATCTGAAAAAAAAGACTGAAGATTTAATGAGCAAATATGTGCAATAAATGTGCAATGTAATGACAGGAAGCATAGTGAAAGCAATAATCCCTTGCTCTAGGTTCCCTTTAAACTTCAAAAGGAACTCCCTAGCTGGAGTAAAATCCGCTAAAGAAAAATGTGATTTCCTCGATGTAAGAAAGTGCTCTCTGGGTTCCTGTTTCACTGCATAAGCTAATTAAAACAGAAACTTCTTTCTACTAATTTTTGGAATAAAAACATCTTGCTGAAACTTCGCAAACCGGCTCGCAAACCGCTGGGTTGGCTAGTACTAAGCTAGTTGCTCTATAGTGAAGCATCGCGAATACAAAATGCAATATAATAAAATGTAATCAAGCTCATGAAAGGTGTGTTGCAATCATTAATTATGCCGATTAGAATTCACTAACTGCACTATTCTATAACGTAGCAAAATAAATCTTCTCAATGGGTCCAAAAGAGACCACTTACTTGACTACACGACTGTTTATTTGTAGGTTATCAGTCAGGGGCCACCCAGTTCTTCTAGAACAAAGGTCCTGTTCACATTTATAAACAATTCTATACCTTCTAAATTTTAATAGTAAAACATTAAAAATAGTAAACTCTTATGTACTTGTAAAACCCATCAATTCATTATACTATTTAATAACAATTTACCGGCGATATATGTATATTAACACTAAAGTAAATCAGTATAAACATACTCATCCAGCTCTTTTGATGCACAGTCACATACAACGCTTAAGTATATATTCTCATTGGGAGATTTGCTACACTGCACGATCGATCATCTAACAACACAGAGTCAATGAGAATTCGGTACTTTGAGATAAAAAAATCCCACTCTCCATTCATATAACACGTACAAGTAGAAACCATAATGGCAGATTTTGCAGTCTTCACCTTAAATCGGAATTATGACCACGATTTTGTAATTTGATCAAAAATTGAATCATAATAAAATTGTAGAGTAAAGTCTCAGCCGGGGTAAAACTTCTAATTGAAACTTTTTCCTTCTAAAAAGCGTCATTAGGGCGCCAACGGTTGCTCCTATGTTTGACCTATTTGACGTCATTTAGTTGATTCAATTATATATTTGTAGGCAAATGTTCGTCTTCGAATGTTTTCTAATATCATAACAAACTCTAGGTCTACTGTTGATCACCTTGGTATTAGCCAGCACGTTTTCTTACGTGCTTTTATTTATCTAGTTTTTGAGGTTAATAAACAATTGACGTGATGTCACCTTTGAGTTTAAGCAGGCATGATGTTGTAACCGACAAACGATTAAAGGTGAAAATGAGACCATGATAACCATATTATCATGTATCTAGAGTATTTGCCCCCCTCTAAAACACAAAAATGAAAGTGAACACACAGCAACAACCAAAACCACAACAACAACAAAGACAATATCGATGTTTACCAGCAAGGGTTTGAGACTGGATCCGATTGTTCGGGTATCGCTGTTGTGGGTACGCTCATAGTAGTTGGAATCGGAGTTTATTCTGTTGAAAACAATGATTACAAGAAGTAACTATCAACAACAATTAAGGAACAGAAACATGATTAACGAAGGGGATATAAAATGGAACAGTGTAATGTTCGTTTGAATGAAATACTCATGATGGACAACCACTAAACTATAATAGACAGAAGGAGCAAAACCTAACATCGGCTCCCAACATTGTTCTCGAAAGCCCATTCACGAGATAAGGTTACCGAACAAAATGGTCCAAATTGTTACATATTTTAAACATTAGGATTGCCGCTCACGGAAAAAAAAAAAAAAATTAGCTAGATGACACGTATACGATACGGTACCCTATAAACATTAAAACTGGCATGGTCAATGTAACCAGAGCTGACAGGTTATTCTATCAAAGCAAAGAGCTAAATATTATTGGTTAAAAATGAAGGAGTAGAAGCATCCGATCAAAGCGAATTACATACCAATAGGTTCGTGAACCCCTTCAGGAAGCAGTTTTAGTGCAGTGGGATTTTCGCTCTTAGGTTTGAATGCTTTACAAGAACCACAACATAGAATCTTTCGTTTCTTGTCTCCTGTCACTGTAAAGTCCTCTGATATAAATGCATGTATCTTGATATTAATTAATTTTGAGCAGCGATTTGCTCACATTCTAAACACTACAACGCTACCTTGGCATCTGGGGTCAAGGGAACCTACAGCACAATACTGCCATCTTATCCCAGGATTGGTGGTGTAACACCAAGCAGTGACACCTCCATCGGGGTTTCTGCAATAGTTTTCGTCTAGTCCCGCATTTGGATAGAGAGCTGGAGTCCTATTGGGTCGATGAGGATACTGTGAGGTCCACGCTTGACAAGTATGACCTTCGATTGTCTGAGATAAGTTTCCTCTGTAGTTCACTCCTGTAGGATCTTCCAGGCATGCAGGTGTGGCTAGAGAAAAACACAGAGTAATATTTGAAAAGAGCTTGCTAAAATAATATATGTTTGATTCTGAATAATGTTTTCCACCTTTCCTCCCAAAATATCAATTATTTACTCTTATGCAACGGTTGATTCACACCCAGACCAAATTAGGATTTTCTTGTGTCAGTAATTCACAAATATGACGACGCTTGCAGTGTAGGCCATTTGATTTAATTATACTTGTCACAATCACTGCCAAGTGCCCACTTGAAAAACATTCAATATTCTAGACAAACTCCAAAGATGACTACCCTCTAGACAGATCCCCAAGATGACTACCCGCTGGACAAACACCTAAGACGACTACCCTCTAGACAAACACCCAAGATGACTACTCTCTAGACATACACCCAAGACTACAACCCTCTGGACAGCACCCCATAACTTGCTGATAACAATATGGAGCTTAAATAGTATACAAATGATGCATGCGCATGAGTTCATTATACGATCTATCCGCACTCGAGTTGAGGCTGTGTGTATCTATCGCACGAAGCCGTTAGGCTGAGTGCGATAGATACACACAGCATCAACGAGGGCGGATAGATCGTATAATAAACGAATGAAAACATGCATCATTTGTTTAATACAACGAAACTCCTAGATCCTTGTTATTTGATGTAAAAAGAATTCATTCAAGATTGTTTCGTGACAGTATGGCCGACAAATAAATCTCAAGTGTAATAAGGCTTAATTTAGTGCGCACACATAGCTATAGATTTAGCAAGCGCACTTATCACCTCTATACCCATTAACGCATAGTGCTGCGCAAGAATAGGCTCATGCTCACGCAGTATTAAGCGCTCTTACCCCTACGCGCACTAAGCGCTCTTACCTCTACGCACTACTGCGCTCTGAAAACGAGTTCAATAGTACTGGAAAATATTGCACTCCTTTTCATTAAAACGAGTGCAATAGGCTCAGTAAATGAATCACACGTGACCGCGCATGACCAATCATTAGAATCTGGGAGTGAGTTGTATAATAATAAATAAGTGGAGATAATATACAAATAGTAAATGGTCATGAGTGCAATGGTACAATATTTTGCACGAGGTGAAAAATAAGAGACGCTATCTTTCACCGACTGCAAAATATTGTTCCATTGCCAATAAAGACCATTCACTATTTGTTTTATACAACACCTCGGCAATAACGGGCTTAAAACAGTTTTCCTAGGCCTAAATCTCAGCGATTTTTTGTTTGTTTTCAATTGATGAATTGCTGATAGTGAGCGCGCACTATTTAGCAGACAGCAAACCACGCGCGTACCAACCTTTATGTTTAATGTGACGCGGAGTGCAATTTCGTTTGATCCTTTCTCACTATTGCACTCTGACGTCACTTAGCTCATCATATTAAGGATATATTGACTGCTTTGAGAGGCATAGTGGTTTCTATAGGGTCAAGGGAAACTCACAACCTGCTATGACCCCAAGGCGCTTGCGCCGCGGGGTCATAGCAGGTTGTGAGTTTCCCGAGACCCTATAGAAACAACTATGCCTCGAATATTAAAAGCAGTCAATATATATTTTATATACCGAAAAAAAGGAAAATGTTGACTCACCCAAATCTTGGCATAGCTGTGTCCTCCATTTTGCCTCTTTATTGACAAAAAATTGGAAACAAAAAACCCCAGTATTTTGCGATCGAGACTAGTACACAAAATGGCGATCGGTCGTCTGCGCTGCGTGGATTGGTAGATTCGTCGCCTGAATGCAGCGACCAAAATCGAATTGCACTCAAACACCGTTAACGGTATTGCGCATCGGTCATCGCACAAAAGAAACTTATACGGTAACACGTAAACCAAAATGGGGATCGCAGCAAAATGACGTCACGTTTCACAGCCATGGAAAAAGTGCTATGAAAAATGGATATAAACCGGTAGAGCCGGGAAAAATGACTATGAATTTCAATTAGCGGGCATGGTTAAGAACATGACTGCATTTTCAACCAATCAGAAGACAGGATTAGTAAAGAATCTTAAAATGAGGTATATAAACTCTGTTAGTGACTTCAGAGTGCAATGGTGCGAAAGGATCAAACGGAATTGCACGGCTGGAGAATAATGCCGTTCAATGGTACTGTAAGCACATGTCATGTGATCAAGAATAGACCAATGATGTTGCAAGAATCTTAGTAGGCGTCGTATAAAATCAAATAGTGAATTGTAGATTTGAAGGATATATTGATGAACAATAACACCCATATGCATATGATTTTAGCCTTGAAAATAAAATTATAATAGTTAATTCATTTTATAAGGTATAAACAGCACGCAGCATATTTGTAGATTTAGTGGTGCTTTGTCAAAGCCGAAAAGACTTTTTTGTCAAATAATATATGAATGCGGTACTGTGGCGTGTTTTTTGTGCAAAACATGCAAGACATGGGCAAAACAATTGGATGAGTACCTCCCCCCCCCCCCCCTTTAAAAAAGGGTTTGAGCAAATTGCAACACCCTGTAAAAGGGAAGGACAAAGAAAAAGAGAGTCAGATATGGATTAAGAGAGAAAGGGAGAGGGAGATTTGAGGGGGCCCGGGGTTAGAGAGAAAGAGAGAGAGAGAGAGAGAGAGAGAGGGGGAGGGAGAGAAAGAGAGAGGGAAAGGGAAATGGCTAGACACACTATGATATTGGTCAAATGTATGACATCATTTCACTGTTTCTCTTTTTTACTGGAGGTGGTGGTTTCTTGCGGTATCGTTGTGTCTAACATCGTGGTCTTAAAACTCGTCGTGGGCTCTTGACTCTGAAACGTTTTTAACAACCATAATAACTGCCTTAAATGATCATGATATAGTTGATGGTTCAGGGGTAAAACAAATGAAACCACACATACTAACCTATGAGATTAGGTATGACACCTGAACAGGATTAGAAGGCCAAAACGAAGAAAATTTAGCTCCATGAAAACATATAAAATTTAGTTCATTTCTTTTAAAAGGTATAATCCTTGTCGGCAAATTTGTAGATTTAGGTGTGTTTTGTCAAAGTCGAAGGAACCTTTTAGCCCAAAAATATATATAGGACTAAGTGAATTGCTGTGGCGTGTTTGCTGTCGTAGACAAAAAAAAAACAAGACGGGCACTTCCCCCTTTAACAAAAGTTTTTGCGACGCCTGTAATATGAAAGGGAAACAAAAGTCATATAAAGACTGAGACAGAGAGAGAGAGAGAGATAGGGATAGTGGCTAGACACAGTTTTGTGATATAGATTATGATAATGATCAAGTGCATATTTTAGTGGTATTATGTCAAAGATTTTTAATTAAACAAATACTTCATGTAACTCGTTTGTTGTCGTAAAACTTGTAGGCAAAAACTAATAAAGAATATTAGACGGGCACTGCCCCCTTATAAAGTGTTTTAGCGATGACCATGAAAGACAAAGAAAAGAAGAGTCAGATATAGACTGAGAGAGAGAGAGAGAGAGAGATATCCAAGGGGGGGGGGGGGCTTTAATGGCAAGACCCATTATGTAATGCATGACGTAATTGCCATGTTTATATGGCTTAGACATACTAGAGGTAGTGGTGTTTTGAGTAGTCGTTGCGTCTGAGCGTTCCGACATCGTGGTCGTATTGCTCGTCGTGGGCTTGGTCGTCGCTTCCGTCGTTGACACTGTGACCTCTGGCAAAAAAAACATAACTGAGGTAAATGACGATGCAGAACATTATTTATTCTGAAATGTTTTCTTCCACCGGCTGTTTCCAGCGTACGGGGATAGTAAATAATAAAATAGTATTCGGGAAATACTTTTCCTGTGGGAATCCTACTTCCATCACAAAGTTGCGAAAGAGGATCGCGAGGCATTTTCTTCTTAATCATAATCTTCTTCTTCTTCTATTCATGCTTTTTGTTCATTAATTGACAACCCCCTCCGCCCCGATATGATATTTCACCTACGTTCATCGCACTGTCTCCCTTGAAACCCACTTGAGCAGTGACAGTTGTAGCCTACCATTGTCTCCTCACACCAGCCGTTATTACAGAGATTGTTGCGACAATCTGCGAAATAAGTAAAGATGGGATAAAAATGATACTGATAAACAAATTGTCATTACATTTTTCTGATTGGGTGAAAAGGGTATAACAAATTAATATATACAGGATAAGCAAGACTAATGCTAATGTATTTCCATTTTGTTATTGCCCGTACCCCTTCTAAAGTATAATGTTTTGCCTTTAATGATTTTCAGTGCCCTTGGTTTATTTTTTCCATAGGTGTATGGTTTGGGTTAGAGTTGCAATCGGTTTTTAGGTTAGGGTTAGAGTAAGGGTGGGGATTAGGGTTAGGGTTAGGTATATTATGATTTATAATTACATGATAATCCAACGTAGAAGTAATCAGTGGTTGTACAAGTAGTCGTCGTCGCACTTGTAATAGAAATAGTAGCAGTAGTAGTAGTAGTAGGTGTTGTAGTCGTAGTAGTAGTAGTAGTAGTAGTAGTAGTAGTAGTAGAATAGTAGTAGTAATAGTAGTAGTAGTAGTAGTAGTAGTAGTAATAGTAGTAGTAGTAGTAGTAGTAGTAGTAGTGGTGGTAGTAGTAGAAGTAGTAGAATTAATCAGTAGTTGTAGAAGTAGTAGAAGTAATCAGTGGTTGTAGAAGTAGTCGTCGTCGCATTTGTAATAGAAATAGTAGCAGTAGTAGTAGTAGTAGTAGGTGTTGTAGTCGTAGTAGTAGTAGTAGAAGAATAGTAGTAGTAATAGTAGTAGTAGTAATAGTAGTAGTAGTAGTAGTAGTAGTAGTAGTATCAACAGTAGTAGTAGTTGAAGTAAGGAGTAGATACCAAACTATTATTGAAGAACGTGTTATCTGCAATCCGATTTATTGTTTAAACTAAGAAATACATTTGACATTTGAGAACAACAAAAAATGAATACGGAATGAAACCTACCTGGGATTTTGCATATTCTATGCCCACCCATGATCCCTTCTCTACTCTTCCTTCGGTGGCACCCGCCGATGACAGAAGGGAAAGGAATAAGTTTGGGGATGCTCTGCACCATGCCGCCACTGTGGAGCCGCTTCATCTCACACTTGTAGAGCATGGGCAAAGTGTAATTTAGGCCGAACCCGTCTGGACATGTTGTCTTCGCCATCTTGGACCGATCCGATAACACAGGCAAGGCTGTAAAAAATATCAATAAAATATTAATTGCTAGTTGTTCCCTTCCTCCTCCTCCTCTTGCTCCTCCTTCTCCTACCGGCCCTGCTACTTCTCTCTCACCCTCCTCCTACTCCTTTTCCTCCTTGTCCTCTTCTGCTCCTTCGCTCCTTCCTCTCCTCCCCATTCTTTATCTTTTACTCATCTTTACATTACCCTCCTCGAGCTTCACCCTCCTCCTTTTCTTCATTCTCTTCCTCCCTCTCCTCCATCTCGGGATGCAGTTTTCTTAAAATATTTTGGAAAAAATGATTAGGGAGACTTTTTCATAATGTGATTTTTTTGGTTGAGATGCCACGTAGATCTAGTTTGAGGGCACGAATCCTTGTCATTAGTTGTGTAATATGTCCACACACAAAACAATTTATCCCGAAACTCTATAACGAAACATCGTATAAATTCCAGGGTGTCCACACGGGAAAAAATGTAATCCCGAAACTACAGCGAAACGTCGTATAGGTGCGCAGTTTGCTACTGCGGTCATGAAATGGAAGCGGAAATGAGAGGTCAGGTATCCTTGCGCGTGAGATCACGTGAAAGCCCCGCCCAGTTATACCGTTCTAGTTCGACTATTTATACTAGTTACGTCCACACACAACACATTCCGTGATTAGGCGTGATTAGGCGTGATTCTTTATTGAGTTTTAGTTCGAAACGATGCCCAGACCCGCGTTTCGTTATACGTCGTTTCGTTTAATGTACGACGTATCGTTAGTAAGCGTCCACACACACAATTTCATCGTATTACTATACCGAAACGTTATAATCACGGAAAGTGTTGTGTGTGGACACGGGGATAGTGTCTGCACAATGTGACTACAATTGGCTCTGTACTTAAGCTGCTTGTTCGACACAGCAAGAAACAGGTAGATTAAGGCTCTGCCCAAGGCTTCAGGAATTGTGATAAAGTGTCAAATTACAGTCTGTGCTTGCAGAATAATAATAATAATATTATGACAAAATATGATAATATGCAAAAACAAAGTAGGTTTTACACTTAGCTCCTTACAGCGTGTCCACACACAAAATAATTTATCCCGAAACTCTATAACGAAACGTCGCATAAAGAATCATTGTATGAATTCCAGGGTGTCCACACACAAGAAACGTTGTATAAAGAATCATCGTATAAATTCCAGGGTGTCCACACACACAAGAAAGTAATCACGAAACTATACAGCGAAAGTCGTATAGGTGCGCAGTTTGCTACTGCGGTCATGGAATGGAAGCGAAAATGAGAGGTCAGGACTCCTTTCGCACGAGGTCACGTTAATTAAGCCCCGCCTAGTTACACCGCTCTAGATCGACTAGTTAAACTAGTTACGTCCACACACAACACATTCCGTGATTAGGCGTGATTAGGCGTGATCGTATAACGAAACGCAGGTTTTTGCATCGTTTCGTTATACGACATATAGTTAGTAAGCGTCCACACACACAATTTCATCGTATAACTATCGCGAAACAGTATAACTATCCCGAAACGATATAAGTAATCACGGCTAATCACGGAAAATGTTGTGTGTGGACACGGGGTATTTCGCTTCATTGTGGTGATTTTGAAATCCCACTATTTTCCCGCAACATTCGTGAAATCATAAAAATGATGACGGATATTTTAAGTCAAAATAATACTCACCTAAGGACAAACAGGTTACGGTACCAAACAGCAACTTCCAAAATACACCCATCTTTGGGTCTTTAGCCTGTGTTTAGAAAGACATATTAATTGTTTAAATCCATAAGAACAACAACAACAACTAGAACAGGAACAACAATAACAACAACTGGAAAATATTGATAATGGTAATACTGATAATGGTAATACCGATAATGGTAATACTGATAATGGTAATACTAATAATGGTAATAATGATAATGATGATGGCCATGACGATTATCGTAAATGTATGTATTTTTCAGTTCAGTTCAGTTTGTTTTATTATCATATCGCAGCCTCAGCTGAATTACATAACAAATTACAATCAAATTTAAAATCACATTTCATTTCTAAACATATTTCATAATACAATGTATTCATATTTATTTTAAAAAGGTTATATACAAAATAGATACTCTACATGTAATATAATTAATATTATTTAATCAGAGAAACATAAATACTAACAGTTTTCTTAACCTATTTCCTGAAAAATCTCTTATGATAGCTCGTCTGTAGTTGAAGGAGTATTTGTGTATGTTTTGAACAGTAAGAACAAATATAATTCATGAATTTCATTAAAAGAAGGAAAAGAAATGTGGATGGAATACTTGAAAATTTTATCAAGAGCCACTTATTTTTTAAATTATTTACATAATTATCTTTGCATATTTCATATCATAATTTTAGGCTGCATATATTAACCTTGTTATATTTTAAATTGGTCATAAGAACACAAAAAAGGGAGCGAAATATTGAAAAATACAAAAAATGTACAAATATAGCCTCAGGCGTTTTTCATAATCATTATTGTTCATTATTATTCATTATTATTAATTTATTATTCACCCCTTTCACTCAACCAACTGAATTCATTCATTAACCCTATTTCAACCGGGCTATTTCAGACCAGGGTTTTACCGGGAGGGGGGGGGGGTCAATTCGACAACCCCCCCCCCCCCTCCCCCTAAGATCTAGGCCGTTTCACAGCCGATCGCTGCGAAAGTTTGCATGCATGTAAAATGAAGTGTATATAATACTATGGTAATTTCAATTTTTTGAAAAAGTCACTCATTTGCATATTATTATGTTATGCAAATAAGGTCATAAAATTAACATTTTTACCCATAAATCACATATTATTCATATTAAAGCGTTCTTTTACACTATATGTATTCGTTAGACCATTTGGAATAATAATGATAATCCCTGCACAATTTCGAAGTGGACTTAGCTTTAAAATATGCTGCTGGAAAAAATGGCGGCAATTTTCTAAAATTACTTTTAAACTATTTTGGAGATTACTTTCTAGCAGAACCTCATTTTACCATGTGTCAGCTGTCATATGAAAAAGAATTTAATTTCATACAAGATGGCAACACATATAATAGGTTTATTGTTTGTTGTTTTTGTATTCATTTTTTCTTCTTCTTTAAATAATTTTTTCGAAACATATGAATTGCCCCCAAACATTTATAAGTCCATATTTATACAATTGTGACGACTCCTTACTTGGAAATATCTGAAAAAATGTCCATTAATATTTTAAATATTATATTTACATGTCAAGTTCATCCCTTATGCATCAAAACAGTTACAGTGCTTGAAAGTTGACATTTTGATATGAGCTAAAATTGCAATTTTTGTTAATATGGACTGTCTACTCCTCAGCAACGGTAACATAATCAGATGAAAAACAGAATATATTGTGAACAGATGCTACATCTCGCTTCAAATTTTCTCATGAATATCCCTTGTCTACTTTTCACAGCAAAACTTTTCTTTAACTCACACGGTAGTTCTTGGTGTGGGTCACAAGTTTCATATATGTATTATAGCGTCCATAGTATTCAATTAGACTGCGATACCTCCCTCCCCCTCCCCCTCTCTCTCTCTCTCTCTGCCCAAATTTATCTACATAACTGAGCAAGCAAGTGAGCTAGGCGACCGACTTTGGATACTCGCAAGCTAGCGCCGCGATCGAGTAGTAGTAGTAGAGTTTCGCATTTTGAACATTGTTAGGTGTGTTTTGTTTTATTCATTCCTCGTTAAGTGGTAAAGAAAATTAATGAAAACTGTGGAGACATTCAGTCGAGTAATTTAGCAAGGTAACCCAAATATAAGATTTTAGAAATTCAATTATTTTGATTTCAAATTTGGAACCATTTGAACACGCTATTCCCCACCCCTTCCCCCTCAATAAACTATATATATATATATATATATTGGGGCATAAAATTAAGACATCCTGTGCATATAATTATGCTAGTCGCGACCGGGCTTTAGAAAATGATCTATTTCTAATGCATTTTATCTTGCGTATTGGGGCGAATGTATTCATCAATAGTTTTCTTAATTGTCTCTATTTTAATCCAGGTCTTTTATTATCTAACATCTTACACATGGCTGGTTCAATAATGCATTATACAAAACAAAATTAGAAAAGAAAGATATAAAAGCAGAAGAAAGGTGGAAAAGAGAACTATTTACTAAATCATGGATACATTCTCTGAAACATACCTTTTTTTGAACATTGCTTTAAATTTGTTAATTGTAGAACTGGATGGTAGGTCATGATTTATATCAAAGTATATAACTTCTTTTACAAAAGCAATGAACTTGAATATGATGTACATGTTTTCCAGATAGTTCTAAGTAAGTAGTCACAATCATTATTTCAATGTTGACAAATAAGTTATTTGGGGCAATCCATATTTCTGGTAAATTTGTAAAACTTAACATTTTTGGCTCAAAAATATTCTGCAAGTCCTAACCTAATTAATGTTATATTATCTTGTATGAAAATTAATTTCATGAATCATGTTCCGTAAAAAAGCAGTTTTTAAAAAAATCCCATGTACAAAAAGCGTACATGACCCATGAATTTGAATGAGAAACATATTATTCCGATTGAATCAAACGCGAATTAGAATACACAGATCACGAATTTGAACGTTCTAATAGCAATGCTGGGACAAATTCAATTTCGATAGAATGGATTTGAAAAGTTGCGAGATTGGCCGGAAAAACTATCTTCTCTTTTCTTCTGTTCTTCTAAATATTCTTCATTCCTCCTGCTTTTATTCCTCTTCTCTCCCTTGCTTTTCATTTTCTATTTCTTCATCCTTATTCTTCTTTCTTCGAAGCCTGCTGTAAATGAAATACGGACGTTCAACTGTGGAGCATAGATATTTTTTCCAATATACCAGTTCAGTGGCGGATCCAGGGGGTGGGGGGGGGGGGTATGCAATTTTTCAATTGTTCGAGGGCCCCCCCCCCTCCCCCTCCCCCCCCCCCAAAAAAAAAGGAAAAAAAGTGCTCACTACCCCCATCGGGCCCCCAGCGTCCCTATTTCATCACACAAACATTGCTTTCTATAGCAGGCCCTTCTATTTAAGTCATTTGTGATATGATTAATTTCATTTTTGTTCTATTCTCTTTTTCTTGATTTTTGTACATAGTTGTTTCTATTATATCATTTAGAAATGTATTACAAGTACATACTTATATTGAAACGAACAACAATTAACATGGCAATAAAAACAAATCAGACTCATGGTGGTTGTATCCCTTTGATTAAAACAAAAACATGAAGTACTTACCATTTTACTGATCAATCTTCAAAGGCTCCCAAAGATAATTAAAAAACACGATGATAATCTGACGCTTTTCTCGGATAAAAATAGAACACATTTGGAAACGAAGAATACAGTTGCTTGAATACATAAGATTTAAACTGTAGGCTATAGCTATCGATCAACGGAGATCAATTGAAATCGCAGGAGACATATGTCTTGATACCTACCTTCGACCAAGTGTAAATGGTAAATGGTACGATTTTCCTTCTCTGCCGGTTTTCGTATGAGAACGGGATTGATATGACCCGATAGATTAAAAAAAAGGAAATACTGCAAACTGGTAGATCAAAATTATGATGACGATTGGTGGATCGAAATTATGAAATGGATTATTGAATAGCTCTGCAAGGGATGTAGCTAATTATGATGATTGTTTGATTTCAGTTTTTGTTTGAAGAGGTTCCTGTTACCTTAGCAACATGTTGTGTAGTGAACAGAAATTATGGGATAGATATTAACGTCGATGATTGTTGTTTCTTTGATCGTTTGTATTTACTCTTGTTTGAGAAAACGCACGTTATCTCAGAAACATCACATTTTGGATTGAATTTACGGGATAGCTCTGTATTTGCGCCGATGAACTTGTTTCGAGGATTGGAACGAACATAATTTTGTGTGTGAAAATACACGTTACGCTAATAACATGCTAAAAGTGGATAGAAAATGATGAGTCACCTTTATTGGATAACCCATTGGATAGCCAACAAAGTGTAATAAGGGGGGGGGGGGGCAACTGGTGTACTGATAGGGGGGGGGCTTGGGGGAAATACAATTCAAACGTGGTTTATTTCAAATTCCATAACGATCGTTTACAAATAATTCTAAAATTACATATTTTTCGAGAATTTTCCTCAATATTTAGTAAATTATACTTTTCGAAGCGTCTGTTGGAAAATGACAAAATCCTAAATTCACAGCCAGGCAAGAAATGTGCTTCATGAGATTCCTACATGTCAGGGCCCGCGGAACGGCGGGGATCGGGAGCCTCGAGCTCACTCCTTACCCCCCCCCCCCCCCCCAAAAAAAAAAAAAAAAAAAAAAACATTTTCTTTGAAAAAGTATATTAAAGAGAAACAGAAAGAAAGAGAGCTAGAAAGCAGGAATAGTTAACTGCCAGTGTCACAAAATAATGAGGTATCAAAATATGCTCATCTGACCGTGATAACATGCCTAAAACCTATCAGCTTTTGTAGGCTCTGCCCCCTGGATTGGATTGGATTTGGATTGGATTGGTTTGGTTTATTGACAAATCACATCAAACAAGCAGCTCGCAGGCTGAAAATGTTCAATTTACAAACAAGTTAAAAATATAAAGATATATAAACATATACAACACTAAAATACATATTGTAAGTCATTGTAAGATGAAATCGAAATTGCAAAACAAAGTTATACAGTAATGTAATAATATACTTTCATGTTGAAAAACCAAGACGGTGGGAAGGAGAGAATGGAGAAGAAAAAAGGAAGTTGTTCGAGCGAAAGAGTTTAGAAAGTATTTAACAATTGCTAAACAAACACTTCTATTACAAAACATGAAATTAAGCATTAAAAGAAACCTATTGGATGGGATGAAATTAAACCGTAAAAGTCAAAATGACAGTCTCTATTCCGTTTTCCCCTTTAATATAAATGTAATGACAGCATTCATCTAGATCGAGAAAGTTGTTCAAATAAAATTAAAATGAGTATTTAAATAACAATATAGTGTAATTTCGAATTAGATATTGCACATTACATTGGAAAAAAAGACCCAAGTCAAATAATTGGCAAGGGCATAAATTTGTATTTAAAAAAGTATATATTAAAGAGGGGAACACTAATGACCTAATGAAACAACGGATTAAAATATGCTTTCGTTTTAGGCAGTCTGAGAGTAAATTGGATAAAAGTGTATATTGCAAACGAATTATTATACCGGTTTGTTTAAAACCAAATATCTATTAATATGCATGAGAATAAGAAAGTTATTTGTCTAAAAAAAATATAGTACAGAGTGTATTTAACAATTGCTATTGTTAATTGTAATGACATCATTCATCTGAAACAAGAAAAAATTGATATTTGAATAACGATATTACATAATTTCGTATAAGATATTGCACATTATATAAGAAATAAAAAGCACAACATTAATATTTAGCAAGGGCATACAATTGAAGTTTTAAAGAAAAAGAAACACTAATCAATTAATAAAATAATGAAACGATTTATAGATTCGCGTTAAGCAGTCTTATTGCAGAAGGCATTGTTGACGAGCGGTACCGAGCAGTCCTACACATGAGGGTATCCAAGTGGTGGAAGTAACGTAGACGCCGGGAGGATATTTCGCTGCGTAGGGGCGGATTCCACCTAGGGCCCTAAGGCGGGCCCTTAGGTGCTCATCTGACGGTAATTTATTGCCTAAACCTCTGAGCTTCCGGGGGCGGACAAGGTATCAAAATATGTTCATCTGACCGCAGACGTGTAGCCAGGTGGGCGGTGGGGGCGGTCCCCCAAAACACCGGCCCTAAAAACAACATAACAAGAAAGGGAGGAGAGAAAAGGAAGAGCACGTAGAGAGAAGAAGGAGCAGACAAAGAATATTTTTGATATTTAGACAAGGATTAAGAGTCGAGAACGGTACAACGAATCGTCTTCTTTCTCTAATAATTCAAAAAACGTCAAAGCTTCTGCGCTACGCTAGAAAGGGGAGGGGATGAACTGAATTCAGAAAAGGACTAAGAGTCGAGAATGGTACAACGAATCGTCTACTTTATCTAATAATTTAATGAAAGTCAAAGCTTCCGCGCATCGCGCAGGAGGGGAGAGGGAAACTGAATACAGACAAGGATTAAGAGTCGAGAACGGTACAGCGAATCGTTTTCTTTCTCTAATGATTTAATGAAAGGTAAAAACTTCCGCGCTTCGCATGGAGGGGGAAGGAACTGAATTCAGACGAAGATTAGAGTCGAGAACGGTACATCGAATCGTCTTCTTTATCTATTTTAATGAAAGTCAAAGTTTCCGCGCATCGCGCAGGAGGGGAGAGGGGGGTACTGAATACAGACAAGGATTAAGAGTCGAGAACGGTACAGCGAATCGTTTTCTTTCTCTAATGATTTAATGAAACGTCAAAGCTACCTCGCTTCGCGCAAGAGGGGGGGGGGGACCGAATTGAGACGAGGATTAAGAGACAAGATCGGTACAGCGAACCGTCTTCTTCCACTAATAATTTAATGAAACGTCGAAGCTTTCGCGCTTTGCACGGGAGGGGGAAACTGAATTCAGACTAGGATTAAGGGTCGAGAACGGTACAGCGAATCGTTTTCTTTCTCTAATGATTTAATGAAACGTAAAAGCTTCCGCGCTTCGCACGGGAGGGGGGAGGGAACTGAATTCAGATGAGGATTAAAGTCGAGAACGGTACAGCGAATCGTTTTCTTTCTCTAATAATTAAATTAAACGTCAAAGCTTCCGCGCTTCGGGCAGGAGGGGGGGGGGATGAATTCAGACAAGGATTAAGTGTCGAGAATTGTTAAACGAATCATAGCTTCCGCGCATCGCGCGGGAAGGGGAAACTGAATTCAGACGAGGATTAAGAGTCGAGAACAGTACAGCTTGTTCTTGTTGTTTAAGTTGCCATAGAAACAAACAAGCTAGTTAAATTGAGAGAAAAACAATATTGTTGAAAGGCACGTTACGATAGAAACCTGCTAAATAATTTGGTATGATAGAAGAAAAAAGCCCGTAAAGCACAATCAGACAAATTGATGTCGAGCCTTACCTGCCCTGATTAAAACATACCAATAACACGTACACGCCACACTTTAAAGGCATCGTTTAACAATGTTAAATCTGAGATGCAGGCCCCTATGTGTTATCAGTGAACGGCGGGGATCGGGAGGCTCGAGTTCCCTCCCTACTCTCCCCCTACATTTTCTTTAAAAAAAGTATATTATAGAGAAAAGGAAAGAAAGAGAGCAAGAAAGAAAGAATAGTTAACTGCCAGTGTCACAAAATAATGAGTTATCAAAAATGCTCATCTGACCGTGATTACATGCCTAAAACCTCTAAACTTCCGTGGGCTTTGCCCACTGGATTCCACCTAGGGCTCTAAGGCGGGCCCTTAGATGCTCATCTGACGGTAATTTATTGCCTAAAACCTCTGAGCTTCCGGGGGCGGACAAGGTATCAAAATATGTTCATCTGACCGCAGACGCGTAGCAAGGGGGCGGTGGGGGCGGTCCCTCAAAACTTCGGCCCGAAAAACAACATAAAAAGAAAGAGAGGAGAGAAAAGGAAGAGGACGTAGAGAGAAGAAGGAGCAGACAAAGAAGATTTTTGAAATTCAGACAAGGATTAAGAGTCGAGAACGGTACAACGAATCGTCTTCTTTCTCTAATAATTTAATGAAACGTCATAGCTTCCACGCATCGCGTGGGAAGGGGAAACTGAATTCAGACGAGGATTAAGAGTCGAGAACAGTACAGCTTGTTCTTGTTGTTTAAGTTGCCATAGAAACAAACAAGCTAGTTAAATTGAGAGAAAAACAATATTGTTGAAAGGCACGTTACGATAGAAACCTGCTGAATAATTTGGTATGATAGAAGAAAAAAAGCCCGTAAAGCACAATCAGACAAATCGATGTCGAGCCTTACCTGCCCTGATTAAAACATACCAATAACACGTACACGTCACACTTTAAAGGCATGTTAAATATGAGATGCATGCCTCTACGTGTTATCATTGACTGTGTTATGGTGTAATATTGAAGCCCTTAAAAAAGCGCTTCAAAATGTTCATGAAGTGCCTCAAAAAACTAAAAATATTTGAGTGACCGGTTTTTTTTACCATACTCGTTAGGAAAACGAAAAATGAAATTTCGATTTCCAATCATAAATATCTTGATAATCAGACGCGCGATCGGCTTGTAAAAGTCATATGTTTCCTGACTGACCTAAATGTTTATAATTATGATTGCAGCATGAGCTAAATCCAGGATTTTGTTTCAAAATCTGAGGCAATGTTACCGAGTCACTTTAATGCACTCGCTTTGGTGAAATAATGGATGGCATCGTTTTCTCCCGAAGGCTGGTACTTTCAAAAGTTCGTTTATTCGAATTATGAGAATAAAATAGGGTTAATCACTAATCTGAACCAGGTTTGCAATCGTGAAAATGAGAATTCTCTCTTCTCTTCGGAAGTAAGAACCCTAATCCATCTTCAGAATTATCATTATGAACCTCGGAAATGACGGACATTCGGAGAGACGAACTTTCGGAACTATGAACTGTCGGAACTAAGTAATCTTTCTGTTTAAAGAACCTTCGTATAAAAAAACCTTCGACATTACGAATCTTCGAAATGTTGAACCTTCATAATTATAAAACCTTTAAGAAAAAATAACCGTTATGAAACGACAAGGTTGCATTCAGCATACCCAAATTAATGAATAATTTTTAATATAATTTGGGTCCCCGTATTGTCCCGACCGAAATTGTCTCCAAAGTAAACAAACTAATGATTATAAGGAGACTTTAATGGAAATACAATATCTCCGTCTACACCTCACCGATTTTGTTTGTTTTTTTGTTAGCCATTTAAAGAGCCATGAGCCTTGTGCAGATTCGGATACTTCTTTACATGAGGCCATGATTATTATCATCATTGTCATTATCCTCATCATCATCCTCCTCCTCCACCTCCACCTCCTCCTCCTCCTCATTATCACCACCATCATAATCATTATCATCACCGTCATTATCATCTTCATCTCTGCGTTTGTCGCACAGCTTTAGTATGTCATCTGCGACCCAGTGCTTCTTTGTTGGTCGGTGTTTGCCAAGGATGTCGTTGGCTGTTTCTGTCACGGTAGTGTTACATCTGTTGATCAGAGTGTCTATTCCGGTGTCCTGATTACCAAGGACGAGGAGTGGAGCAAACTTTCCTCCTATCATTGATTTTGTTGCCCTGACTTTTCATCCTTTGGAGGCGTAGTCTGAAGGTCATCATCACAAGATCATGGTCACTTCCGACGTCGCCTCCCGAGAAGCTCCTGTTCTTTACGATGTTCGCACTTGACTGGGAGCGTCCTTTACCATGATGTCGTCGATCCGATTGTGGTATTGTCCTCCTGGGCTGTGCCATATCCAGCGTGTAGATGGTTTGTGTGGGCCAAATGCGTTCACCACCTTCAGGTAATTATACTTGGCGAATTCTAAGAGCCTCAAGCCTCTTGTGTTGGTTTCAGGGTTGCAATATTGGCCACATGTCCCCTTCCAGTTCTTGCTTGCATCGTCTCCTATCTCTGCATTCTAGGGCTGTAAAAAGGTGATGCCTTCTGACGAACGGTAATGAGTCGGCTAGAGACTAGTCGGCATCCCATAATGGCATTCACAGTGTCTTTGTTAATGGGGAATCTAACTCTGTGCTCATGTCTGACTTCACTGTCACTGAAGTAGAGTCTGTGCCCTTCTGGAGTAGACGTTTCTCCGAAGTTTTTCCAACGTACTTCACAGAGTCCAAGGATATTCCATCGGTGTCTCTTCATTTCGTGCGTTAGTTCTTCAACTTGTCCTGCTGCTCTCAGTGACCTCACATTCCAGGTGCCAATGGTGATATATTTTTTCTGGCACGTAATGATCTTGGCCCATCAGTAACATATTTTCGCCTCCGTCCTGATGGCCAGCAACGGAAGGTGCGGTCCTTGGTCCGGGCAACGACCGAGCCGGTATGGATTGAGTTGTGGTTTTTAATTATTATTATATTCGTTTATTTATTCATAATAACCAAAGGGTTGGATTGATAATGATTGTCATCTTCATGTAGTGTGTCTTGGGCAGTGTCGCATGGCGGAGCCGATCCCTCTCCATGCCCGACCACAGTCGATGTCCTCCACTTAGTTGGTTCTTGATCTTGAACACGTAGCCGTTGACTTCATCCGCCTTGGCCGGTAACCTGTTTCGTGAAGGTCATTCGCCCAGTGATGCCGTGTTAACATCACTCCCTCACGTGGTTTAGCACACCTGCGAAGGCGAGGTCCCGGGGTGTGGCGCTTGGAGCCAGCACGTGAGAGATTTAGGAGATGGATGAGGACCAGTGATACCTGTCCACCCTACCAGGTAGAGTGCAGCAGCCAGACATTAACGGTGTAACCCCGATCTAGAGCCTCAATACACCCCAGAGCCCCATTACACGCTTGCCTAAAGGATCGTTCGGGAGTACCAATTATATCCCCAAAACAAAGATTCCAACCATACAATAGTGTCCAATCCATTCGTGGAAAGAAAACCTTAAAAGAAGACTGCAAAGCTGCGTTAACCAGCACTTCATTTAAAGAGGTTGGTGGACATATCTTTCAAAGTGGCATACTTCCCTTGAAGAGACTGCAAATTCGTTTGTTCTTGGAATAGACTCTGCCTATGTACTTACTCCTGCATACAGTTTGAGTCCAAAAAAAGTTTACATCTAGAAAATTGTTATTAATTTATTCTAACAAATGTTTTAACAGGAGTAAATTATATATTTGCCAAAGAGCGTACGAATACCAAAGGTAAATATACTTGTTTACAGAAGTTTGGGTGCCACACAATGTTCCATATTGTAATTTTTGTTTTTGATATCAAGATGAGACTATATACGGTATCGGCAAAGACAGCCGAATTTGAGTAGATCAAGCGTTTTACATGTGTCGTTGTAACGTGGACTTTAAGGCTAGCCTCAAAGTCAGAGGCCGCCCGCGGGAGGGGGGGGGGGACAGTTCCCCTCACTTGTTAAAGTACCCCCAAAGCGTCTTTTTACAGAGAAAAAAGTGCCCAGTTTACTTTGATAAGTGCCCCTTTTTATTTTGACACGTTCCCCCTTTCCTTCGACAAGTTCCCATCTCCCTTTGCAATAAGTGTCCATTTTACATTCTCATAAGTGCCCTTTTTAATCTCTAGTAAGTGCTTCTTTTCAGGTACGAGAAGTGCCCCTTTTCATTTTTACAAAGTGCCCCCTACACCTCTGATAAATGCCCTATTCATATCTGAGATGTGCCCCTTTTACCTTGACAAGTGCCCCTTTCCCTTTGCAAGAAGTGCCCCTCTCCCTTTTAATAATACCCCCGTTTTTGATAATTGGTCTTTTCATCTCTGAATGATGAGTGTCTCTTTTCAACTGTAATAACTGTCCATTTTATTTTGACACGTACCCTTTTTCCATTCTAATAAATGCTCTTTTAAACCTAATTATAAGTGCCCCTTATCTTATCTGGTCAGTGCCCCCTTTTAGGCGGTATAAATGTCCCTTTTCACCTCTAATAATTCAATTTTAACAACGATACGTGCCCCTTTTCTTTTCTAATAATAAGGGACCTATCCCTTTTCATAAATACCCCTGTTCACCTTTCATAAATGCCCCTATCAAAATATGATTGGTGCTCCTTTTCCCACTTCCTAATCTCATGAGCGCCCTTTTTTTATCAATGGTGAGTGCCTCTTTTTGTAGGTGTAAGAAGTGCCCCATTTTCACCTCTGATAAATACCCTTTGTACTTTGGCAAGTTCTCCTTTTCTTTTCTAATAAGAGTCTTATCCCTTGTAATAAGTGTCCCCCTTTCCTCCCATCATGGAATGTTGACACCTTTTCTCAATGCTGGGTTGTATATGACGCGAGGAAGTTCTTTAATTTCAATTATATATCCTCACATGCTCTCGATCTACATGTATATATATCTTCCTTTTTAAAATCCTATGACTCTATCATATTTTTCTTTCACGACAAATTTCTATTACTTTAAATTCAATATATTTTTTCATTCTCACACTCTTTATCTCCTCCTTTTGAAATCTCTCACTGAATAATACATCTCTTTCATTAAAACTTCTCTCAATATGTCTTCTCGACACGTTCTTATACGCTTTGTATCTCTCTTCTTCTTACACAAACACAATTGACAGTAAAGTCATTGAAATTTAATTATTACACATGGCCTTCGGAAATGTAACGCCCCTACCAGGTTACAGGGGAGCTTAACATGATAAAATGAAGAGAAGAAAACAGTTGCTTGTGGTGAAATTGCTGTCAGCATGAAGAATGACTTTTATTACTAGAATAATCATACTCAAAAGTAATCAATATACAAATAACGATCATGAACACATGTTAATGCTTTAGTTTTATATAATGGTAAAGCTATTTCATATCAATCTGCATGAGCTAGATCAAAAGAAATCTATTAAGCTAATCTCTAAGTATATATTTAACAGCTTTTTAAAAATGTGTATAATACAATGAAATAAATGTTAAGTTAATTCAAACTAACATTTCCTGGCTTCAACAATAACACATAACTCACTCACAGGTAATATAAATAGTTTAATTGCAGATACAACATTTTCAATTAATAGTATACAAATATACAATGACACTCGATGATCTAGCTGAAACTATTCGCATCGAAGGAACATCAACTAGTACTATTCTCCCGAGGGACATCGGCCCGAGGGAGAAAAGTACTAAAGATGTTCCTGAGTGCGAATAGTTTTAGCTTGTTCCGAGAATGAGTCATTTTATATTTGTTTTATATCCCTTCCATCTGTATTATTCCTACACTTCTGTAATAACATGAACCTTATACTCACATTCACATCTTACATTCAGATCTAAAAGAAATCAAAGAAAATTGCACGGCTCAAAAACAGGATTTAGCTGGCGCTGCGTATAGTGTAGTGCAACTATCGCGCGCACAGCACAAATTGCATGTGCGCATGCTTTGTGCGCGGAGGCATTGAGGCATTTTTTGTATGGATTAACATTAATTGTATTTGTATTGTATATTTCACAGTGTTAAATTGACAAATTCAAATTGTTTGTAAACTTCTCCAATACCCCAATGTGGGTGACATGAGAATAAATTGTCATTGTCATTGTCATTGTCATTGAAATCCTATACGCTCGCTGACGTCACGCATAGTCCCTTTTTTTTCCCAAGGGAAAAAAGGTACTATGCGTGACGTCAGCAATAAAAAATGTACTATTCCGATGTGGGCGGCAGGAAACGTATTTTATACTAAAACTATTCATTTTCTTGTTGTGTACACTCCTAATGCAACAATCTTACGATAAGGGATATAATTAAAAATATATCCTGCAATAAATATAATCCTTACGTTCAATAACCAAGCAGTTCCAAATTGCTCGTGCAATATGAAACAACATGCTATAACAGATTTATGTTCTCTCAAAAATCCACATGGACAATTAAATACATTTAATGATTGTTTGAATCATCTGAAAATATACTTAAGATTTAAAGAGCGAAAATATATCACTGTGCAATGAAATGACAGGAAGCATAATATTGAAAGCAATAATTCCTTGCTTTAGGTTCCCTTTAAACTCTCAAACGAACTCCCTAGCTGGAGTAAAATCCGCTAAAGAAAAATATGATTTCCTCAATGTAAGAAAGTGCTCTATGTGCTCCTGTTTCACTGCATCAGCTAATTAAAAGAGAAACTTCTTTCTACCAATTTTTTGAGTTAAAACATATTCCTGAAACTTCGCATACCGCTGGGTTGGCTGTTTTACTAATCAAATCACTCAAGTCCCTATCTCCAAATAACTGATATTACTTAGCCATTTGCTCTAGCGTAGCATCACGGATACAAAATACAATATAATAATATGTAATCAAGCTCATGAAATGTGTGTCGCAATCATTAATTATGCCGATTAGAATTCACTAGCTGCACTATTCTAAAACGTAGCAAAATACATCTTCTAAATGGGTCCAAAAGAGACCACTTACTTGACTACAAGACTGTTTATTAGTAGGTTATAATTAAGAGGCGCCACACAGTCCCTCTCTTAGAACAAAGGTCCTGTTCACATTTATAAACAACTTGGGTGCTGTGTTTCCACTTCGTTACAGTAAGTCTATATCACTGGTTACAGGTTTGTTCATATTCTAGTTGTGAAATGGGTATCCACACACTCACACTACTATTTCAATTGGCGTTCATTCATAGCATCAAAAATTATCCTATCCTTCTACCGATTCTATACCTTCTAAAGCGTAATAGAAAAACTTTAAAAATAGTAAACAGTTATGTACTTGCAAAACTCATCAATTCATTATACTGTTTAATATCAATATACCGGCGATATAACTCTAAAGTATTAGTATAAACATACTCATCCAGCTCTTTTGATGCACAATCACATCACGCTTAAGTATATAATCTCATTAGGAGATTTGCTACACTTCACGGGCGATCATCTAACAACATAGAGTCAATGAGAATTAGGTACTTTGAGAAAAAATCCCACTCCCATTCATATAACACGTACAAGTAGGAACCATAATGACAGATTTTGCAGTCTTCACCTTAAATCGGAATTATGACCACGATCCTGTCTTCTGATCAAAAATTGAATCATAATAAAATTGTAGAGTAAAGTCTCAGCTGGGGTAAAATTTTAAATTGAAACTTTTTCCTTCCAAAAAAGCGTCATTAGGGCGCCAACAGTTGCTCCTATGTTTTCTATATATCTGAAGAATGACCTAATCAGAACTATTCAACGCCATGTAGTTGATTCAATTATATTTGTAAGGGGGGCAGTTAACTTGGCAATTGTATACAAATGTTTGTCTTTGAATGCTTTTCTAATTATCATAAACACTCTAGGTCTACTGTTCACCTTGGTATTAGCCAGCACGTTTTCTTATGAGCTTTGAGTTATTTAGTTTTTGAGGTTAATAAACCATTTACGCGATGTCACCTTCGAGTTTATGCAGGCAAGATGATGTAACTGCCAAATGAATATACGTGACAATGAGAGCATGATAACCATCTAAACACGTATCTTGAGATTTGCCCCCTCTAAAAAACAAAATTGCAACACAGCAACAACCACCACCACAACAACAACAACAACAAAGACAAAATCAATGTTTACCAGCAAGGGTTAGAGATACGACTGGATCCAGGTATACAGGTATCGCTGTTGTGGGTACGCTCATAGTAGTTGGAATCGGAGTTTATTCTGTTGAAAACAATGATAACAAGAAGTTACTATCAACAACAAGGAATATAAATATGAATAACAAAGGGGGTATAAAATTAAACAGTATAATGTTCGTTTAAATGAATTAGTCATGATTGAAAACCAATAAAGTCTAATAGACAGAGAAGGCAAAACTTAACTCCGGCTCTCAACATTGTTCTCGAAAGCCCATTCACGGGATAAGGTTACCGAACAAAAGAGTCCAAATTGTTACATATTTGAAACATTAGGATGGCCGCTCACGGAAAAAATAAAATGAAATAATTAGCTAGATGATACGTATACGATGCGGTACCCTAACATTAAAACTGGCACGGTCAATGTTACCAAAGCTGACAGGTAATTCCATCAAAACAAAGAACTAAATATTATTAGTTAAAAATGAAGGAGTAGAAGCATCCGATCAAAGCAAATGACATACGAGTGGGCGCATGAACCCCTTCAGGAAACAGTTTAAGTGCAGTGGGATTTTACTCTTTAGGTTTGAATGCTTTGCAAGAACCTCAACATAGCATAATTTGTTTCTTTTCTCCTGCCAATGTAATATAATTTGATATGAATGCATACATCTTTATATTAATTAATTTTGAGCAGCGCTTTGCTCACATTTTAAATACTTCTACCCTACCTTGGCATCTCGGGTCAAGGTAACCTACAGCACAATACTCCCGTCTTATCCCAGGATTGGTGGTGTAACACCAAGCAGTGACACCTCCATCGGGGTTTCTGCAATAGCTTCCGTCTAGTCCCGCGTTAGGATAGTTAGCTGGAGTGATAGTGTGTTCATGGGGATCTTGAGAGGTCCACGCTTGACAAGTACGACCGTTGATGGTCTGAGATAAGTTTCCTCTGTAGTTCACTCCTCTAGGATCATCCAGGCATGTATTTGTGGCTGGAGAAAAGACAGAAAGTAACATTTTAAAAGAGCTTGCTAAAGTAATTTTGGTTCAGACCATGGGCGTAGATCTGTAATTGATACCTATTGTTCAGGGGGGATGATCTATTCATTCATCCCCCCTGAACAATAGGTATTTCGTAAGGATTGACGCCCATGGTTCAGACTAATAATTTGCTACATCTTTCCACTCAAAAAAGCAATTATCTACTGTTATGCAACGATTGATGCACAGACCAAATTAGAATTTTTGGTGTCAGTCACTTACAAATATGACGACGCCTGATGTGTAGGCCATATTTAACATAATCATGATTACGTGTCAAGATCACTGCCCATGAAGTGCCAACTTGGAAAACATTCAATATAACTACCCTCTAATAGACCTAAAACCCCGTCTTAACCGGAAAACATAGTCGCGGTGTATTCGAATGACGTTCTACCCCGTTCCAGTTTAAGAGAAGGTTGAGTTCTGGGAAGAGGTGAAAATAATTTGTGAGCATTACTCATTCTTATTATGCAAGTGTGGAAGAACATCAGATTAGACATGTTCCCTGAAAAGCATGGCTCTTCTAATGCCTTCATATTCTAAATATGCATGTAACATCGTAAAAATCGGGGGGCCGGCTTTTTACGCCACTTGTTCGTGTAGTCCTATATACATCTTTCTGTGTACAGTGTTTGTAACTTTACCAAGACTTGGCCAAATTTCTTATCATTTTGATGATTCCAGAACCTTGCAATACACACAAATTCTTATATGCTATATGATCAACCTTTTCTGGTCGGTTCCACACCGTTTCTTTCACAATGCAATCGCATGACCAGAACTCAACTTCATCTTTAAGACGCGTTAATCGGGGTAACGTCCGAACGTTGTCCGGATGACATCCTGATAAACGGCCTATTAAGACGCGCGTGGAACTTTACCCGGGTAGAATGACGTCAGGGCCGTTAAAAAAATGTATACACATCGCGCGCCAGCTGATCGCGATGAGGGAGGTGCGGTTGTTATGGTAACCTACTCGAGTGAGGTTTTTGCGGATGGCTGGTTAAGACGGTGTCCATGAGCCTGGCAAAAGCTCACCCCGTGTTTTACGGGATAAGAGCACACTTTTTTAATTTTTTTTTTGCTCCCGTAAATTTGAAAATCGCGCCGGCCGCAAATTCGTTCAGTTATTTTTTATTTTTATTTTATTTTTTATTTTTTAGGGGGGGGGGGGGGGTAGTGCACACAATTTTTTTGACCGGGGGGGCATGTGCCCCCTGTGCCCCCCTCCCTCCCCTGGATCCGTGCATGCACCCTCATGGCAGGCTATGAGTTAAGACGGGGCTTAAGACGACTACCCGCTGGACAAACACCCCGGATGACTCCCCTATAGACATACACCCAAGACTACCACCCTCTGGACAACACCCCAGAAATTGCTGATGACAATATGGAACTTAAATATTAATAAATGAGGGTAGATAAATTGTACAATTGTATGAAATATTGATGAACAATAACACCAAAATTCATTTGATTTGAAACACGCACATCCGCCTAAGCAAACTCCAATAAGATTTACACATTTAAGTGAAATTATAATCTTTAGGTTCAATGGCTTTCCAAGAATCCCAACATAGCACATTTTGTTTCTTTTCTCCTGTCAATGCAAAATCATGTGATATAAATGCATGTATCTTGATATTAATTAATTTTGAGCAGCAATTTGCTCACAATATAAACACTACAACGCTACCTTGGCATCTCGGGTCAAGGGAACCTACAGCACAATACTGCCAATTTATCCCAAGATTGGTGGTGAAACACCAAGCAGTGAATCCCATATCGGGGTTTCTGCAATAGTTTTCATCTAGTCCCGTGTTAGGATATTTAGTCATAAAGTATCCATGAGAGGTCCACGCCTGACAATTATCCTCGTTGATTGTGTGAGATAAGTTTCCTCTGTAATTCACTCCTCTAGGATCTAGTAATATTTCAAAAGAGCTTGCTATAAGTACTATTGGTTCAGACTAATAATTTGCTACATCTTTCCACTCGAAAAAAAGCAATTATCTACTGTTATGCAACGATTGATGCACATACCAAATTATAATTTCTTGTGTCAGTCACTTGCGAATATGACGACGCCTGAATTGTAGGCCATATTTAACATAATCATGATTACACCATCATACTTACGTGTCAGGATCACTGCCCATGCAGTGCCCACTTGAAAAATATTCAATATAACTACCCTCTAATAGACAAACAGCCAAGGTGACTACCCTGTAGCAAACACCTAAGATGACTACCCTTTAGCAAACACCTAAAGATGACTACCCTCTGGACTAACACCCAATATGACTACCCTCTAGACAAACACCTATACAGATGACTACCCTCTGGACTAACACCCAATATGACTACCCTCTAGACAAACACCTATAAAGATGACTACCCTCTAGACAAACACCTAAGATGACTTCCCTCTAGACAAACACCCAGGATGACTACCGCTGAACAAACACCCAGGATGACTCCCCTATAGACATGCACCTAAGACTTCTACCCTCTGGGCGCCACACCCCAGAAATTGATGATAATAATATGGAACTTAAATATAAATACAATAGGGGAGATAAAATCGAATAGTGTATTTTACATTTGTATGAAATATTGATGACAAATAACACCCATATGCATATGATTTTCAGCACACGCACATCCGCCTATACGTACACACCAATGTGATTCACACATTCATGTACAATGCAAGATGATGATGTTGATAGTGATTATACAATAATCCAGCAGCTGCCTGATCGGCGATAATATAACAGTTCGTAGTTAGCACATGGTTTAGATGACCGCCAGTATCCACAGATCTTTTGAACATAGATAAATCCCACTTTGTGCTTTTGGAATAATCACAGCTAAAAATTCATTAAAGTAGATATTCATTGATTTTAAATCTAGCTTTATTTTCATTATTGCAAAGTTGAAACTTTGATTCGACAAGGTCATCAAAATTCAATGCTTGGAAACATTCGAAGTAATGATTATTATAAATTACAAAACGCTTAAATACAGCCCCGGCATAGCACCTGAATAGCTCTCCGAACGCTGCTGAGATGTGTGAGATCACAGCAGGGACATGATTTGCACAAGCAGACGATGTACCATGACATCTCACACATTTTCAGTGCCTGTATTTTCATCTTCTCTTGAGTTCTTTCTCTTACTTCACTACCGCCAGGCTAAATGTATAATCTATTGCCTCACTCTTAACCCCGCGCATGGTTTTATTTTGATGACAAATGCAGCGATACAAAAATAAAGGAATCTGTCGCTTGTAAACAAAATAAGACGCCATTGTATATTCAGCTGCAGACACCGCGGTATGTTCGGCGTTTTAAGAGGGAACAAATGCCGTCCTTAATATCAATCCGAGGGCTTTTCAATTTGAAAGGCTGGTTTCTTTGATTGTTAATTAACCCCTATCCTGTGTATTTACAAGCATAAGATTTTAGTTATCAGAATCGGGTCATGTCCCCTTTTGATCGGTTTGACGTGCCAGTACATTTATATACACTAAACTCATTATAATTTGACAAATAATAGCTTTGCAATTATGTTCATTCTTTATGGGATGTCGTCTGCTTGGGCAGTATTGGTCCCTGTTGTGACGTCATTAAAGCATCGTTATTTTTCCGGCGAATCTCTCGTATATCCCAGCTGCTATGGAGGTGGTTGTATTTTTATTTTTATAAATCACCCGATATGTAGCTGACCTCAAACTTGTACGATGGCCATCTGTTAGCTTACCAGTTTCTAGTGATACATTAGTTGACATATTTGTGATTTTCTTTGAATTTCACCTTTAAGAGGTGATTCTTTGTTTGCCCTCTTGAAAGGATTACTTCCACATGTGTTCAATAGAATGTATCATAGGTACATGCATGTATAATATAATATTGAATAACTTTCGTGAGAATGACTGTATCCAGTATTAGTCTAAGTGAATTTACAATTTTGTACGAGTGTCCTTTATCTGCGCATGCGCAGATTGTATCTACGAACTGGGCATTATGTCTTCAAAGGCTTTAGGTTATGCTAAGGTCACATTACCCAAAAGTTGCCTGCTCGGCGGCCGAGCGGCGAGTTTTTAACCAATTCTGCCCGGCGGCTGCTCGGCCACCGAGCGGCGGCCGCCCAGGCATCGCTCGTTTTTAGGGCATCGCTCGGTCGCCGCTGAAGTTTTAGCGCGGAGTTAAAATTTGGGCGGCGCCTGCTCACTTTTCACTCGCCGCCCAAAATACGCTCGGTGCCTGGGCGGTCGCCGGCCGGCACCGACCTAATTGCTGGGCGATGCCTAAATTCCAGCAGCGACCGAGCAGGCTACTGATCGGTCGGTCGCTGCTCAGATTTGTGACCATAGCATTAGGTGTAGGTTTGGGATTAAGGTTAGCTTAAGTGTTTGGTCCAGGGTTAAAGTTTGCGATTTAGTTAGTGTAGGAAATTGAATACGGAGTACTGTCACAGGAGCATTCTGTCACACAACCGATGTAATACAAGACGATCACATATGCTTTCAATGAATCACTACGGGTGATTTCAATACACTATTGTACTGTCACTATATGTTCGCACATTCTAAACGGTGACACTTCAAGGCTACATCGTAGTGTCAGCATAAAGTTCAACTCCTACATAAAACGAAATGAAATAATAAAGAACAGTTGGTGACTCTAAGGAAAAAAGTTCGCCATGGTAGAAGATCTGATATCAGAACAAAACCCAGCAACACTCAACGAAGCAAAATATAAATCTAAAGTCAGAACTGCGTATATAGTCAGAACGGAAGGATAATGATGGCTTTAATTTTCGAGACATAGTTATTTTTATACGCTCTCGGGAAGGTTACAATCGAGCTATTGCCCTCGGCAAGCCTTGGGCAAATTTGTAGATTTAGGTGTGTTTTGTCAAAGTCGAAGGAACTTTCTAGCCAAATAGTTTATTTTATTGTATTGCTGTGGCGTATTTGCTGTCGATGACAAAAGAATAAGATGGGCACTTCCCCTCTTATAAAAAAATGTTTTAGCAACGTCCTTAATAGGAAAGGACACAAAACAGTCAGATAAAGACTAATACAGAGATAAAGAAAGAGACAGGGAGAGAGAGAGGGGGAGGGGGAGGGAGAGAAAGAGAAAGTGATAGAAGGGGAGGGGAAGTGGCTAGACACAACATGATAAGGATTAAATGCATGATGTCATTTTATTGTTACTTTTACTTACTGGAGGTGGTGGTTTCTTGCGATGCCGTTGTGTCTGACATCATTGTCGTAGGGCTCGTCATGGGTTTGGTGGTCGCGTCCGTAGTCAATGATTCACTTGACTCTGAAACGATTTTAACAAACATAACAGAGTTATCAAAATGATCATGATATAGTTGATGGTTCAGGGTTATAAACAATTAAAACATAAATTTTAACAGTTTATTTCTTTTAAAAGGTATAATTTGTGTCAGCATATTTTTGGATTTAGTGGTGTTTTGTCAAAGCCCAAGGGACTTTTTTGTCACATAATGTATCTAACTATGTTCCTGTGGCGTGTTTGTTGTCCCGAAACTCGCGTTCTTAAAATAAAGGCGGATACTCCTCCCTACCTCCTCCCTAAAAAGAAGTTTCATCAATGGCCCTGTAAGCAAAGGGTAAAAAAAGAGAGTCAGGTAGAGACTAATAAAGAGAGGGAGGAAGAAAGGGAGAGAGGGTTGGAGAGGGTTCGGCAGGGGAAATGTGTGAGAGATGGAGGGAGAGATAATGAGAGAGAGAGAGAGAGAGGGAGAGAGAGGGGGAGTGGTAGTTAACGATTATAACGATGATCGAAGGCATGACATAATTTCATTGTTTTTCTTACTTACTGGTGGTGGAGGTTTCTTGAGATGACGTTGTGTATGACATCGTGGTCGTGGGGCCTATCCCGGGCTTGGTAGTCGATTCCGTAGTCAATGCTTCTGTTGACTCTGAAACGTTATAACAAACATAACTGAGCTAAGTGATCATGATAAAGTTAATGGTTCAGGGTTTAATATAACAAATGAACCCACACGTACAAATCAATGTGATTAGGAATGGCACCTAAACAGGATTAGAACGCACAAACGTGGACAATTTAGCTCCAGGAGAATATATAAACTTTGACAGCTCATTTCTGTTGTAAAGTAAACAAAAATAACAAATAAGACGAGCACTTCCCCCCCTTATACAAAACTGTTTTAGCAACGTCCGTAATAGGAAAGGACACAATACAGTAAGATAAAGACTAAGACAGAGATTGAGAAAGAGAGAGGAGGGGAGGGAGATAAAGAGAGAGTGATAGAAGGGGAGGGGAAGTGGCTAGACACGTAATGAAAAGGATTAAATGCAAGAGGTTATTTCATTGTTTATCTTACTTACTGGAGGTGGTGGTTTCTTCATATGCCGTTGTGTCTGAAATCGTTGTCGTAGGGCTCGGTTTGGTGGTCGCGTCCGTAGTTAATGATTCACTTGACTCTGAAATGATTTTAACAAACATGACAGAGTTATCAAATTGAATATGATATAGTAAATGGTTCAGGGTTATAAAAAATGAAAACATAAATTTGAACAGTTTATTTCTTTTATAAGGTATAATTTGTGTCCGCATAATTTTAGATTTAGTGGTGTTTTGTCAAAGCCCAAGGGACTTTTTTTGTCACATAATGTATCTAACTATGTTCCTGTGGCGTGTTTGTTGTCCTTAAACTCGCGTTCTTAAAACAAAAGACATATAATACCCCCACCCCCTCCCTAAAAAGAAGTTTCATCAATGGCCCTGTAAGCAAAGGGTAAAGAAAAAGAGAGTCAGGTAGAGACTAATAGATAGAGGGAGGAAAAAAGGGAGAGAGGGGTGGAGGGGGTTCGGCAGGGGAAATGTGTGAGAGACGGAGGGAGAGACAATGAGAGAGAGAGAGAGAGAGAGAGGGAGAGAGATAGGGTGGGGGGAAGTGGTAGTGGCACATTATAACAAAGATCGAATGCATGACGTCATTTCATTGTTTTTCTTACTTACTGGTGGTGGAGGTTTCTTGCGATGATGTTGTGTCTGACATCGTGGTCGTAGGGCCCATCCCGGGCTTGGTAGTCGATTCCGTAGTCGATGATTCTGTTGACTCTGAAACGTTAAAAACAAACGTAACTGAGCTAAGTGATCATGATATAGTTAATAGTTCAGGGTTTAATATAATGAACCCACACGTACAAATCAATGTGATTAGGAATGGCACCTAAACAGGATTAGAACGCACAAACGTGGACAATTTAGCTCCAGGAAAATAAATAAACTTTGACAGCTCATTTCTGTTGTAAAGTAAACAAAAACAATAATAAGACGAGCACTTTCCCCCTTATACAAAAATGTTTTAGCAACGTCCGTAATAGGAAAGGACACAAAACAGTCAGATAAAGACTAAGACAGATTTTGAGAAAGAGAGAGAGAGGGGGGAGGGAGAGAAATAGAGAGTGATAGAAGGGGGAGGGGAAGTGGCTAGACACGTGATGATAAGGATTAAATGCAAGAGGTTATTTCATTGTTTATCTTACTTACTGGAGGTGGTGGTTTCTTCATATGCCGTTGTGTCTAACATCGTTGTCGTAGGGCTCGTCATGGGCTTGGTGGTCGCGTCCGTAGTCGATGTTTCACTTGACTCTGAAACGATTTTAATAAACATAACTGAGTTAAATGACCATGATATAGTAAATGGTTTAGGGTTATAGAAAATGAAAACATACATGCTAACAGTTTATTTATTTTATAAGGTATAATTTGTGTCAGCAAAGCCCAAGGGACTTTTTGTCACATAATGTATCTAAATATGTTCCTGTGGCGTGTTTGTTGTCATTACACTCATAGGCAAAAGAATTGGATGAGTAATATCCCCCTTTAAAAAAGGGTTTTAGGAAATAGTAAAACCCTGTTAAAGGAAAGGACAAAGAAAAAGAGAGTCAAATAAGGACTGAGAGAGAAAGAAAGAGAGATTAGAGAGGGGCCCGCGGCGGCGTACTTTTCCCCCACCTGAGCTCCGGTCCCGCAGTATGAACTCATTTGTATACAGCCAAACAGAGCTCATCTTGTCAAAAACAAGCTTTTGCCTAGGACGATTTTCCCTACCCGGCGGCTTGCCGTGGATTTAGAGACCGTACGAGAACCTTCCGATTTTCATATCTACGGCGTGTGTGGTCACATATTCGGCGGGGCCCGGGAGGTGCCCGGTGAAAAGTGGTCGAGTGAAATGCAAGGCGCCCGTAAGGATGCCGGCCGGTAAGCTTACGGGCTCCTTCCGATGAGCAGGTGCACCCATGGCTTCCGGAAGGTGCCCTGCCGGGGCCCGGCCGGGTGCCGTGCGGTGCACTGAAATAAGTGTCCTCTGACATCCGCACCTCCTGTATTTAAAGCTACGTTGCATATTTTGATATGCCGCCGTAAGGGGCCCGCACGGGCAATGTTCATTTCAAATGGGCACCGGGCGTCTGCCGTCCGGGGTCCATTTGAAATGAAGCTCTGGGCTTCACAAACTTACACACAGTGCGTTAGCCTATATCAGCATGCATGGTTTGCATACATAGGCATAGGCTTGCAAATGTTTCATTTCTGCTCTAGCATCTCTACCTTTAGCAAATTCATTACAGATCTACAAATATCAGCTTATCAAATCGCTGTGAAAACTGTTACTTAGCACTAAGTTACAATTACTCTAGCAATCAAGGATAGGCCTTTCTCGTCATCGAAGCCACTATATATTAAAGGGACCCATTTCTAAAGATTGTACGGTTGAGAATTTATCATAGATCTATACACCTCTAAAAGGCTCTAATATAATATTAGCTTATGAAATTGCCGTTTAAAGTTATTACTTAGCGCCAGATCTTATGAAATTGCCGTTTAAAGTTATTAATTAGCGCTAGATCTATTACATCAGCCGTAGGAATGACAATCGCTGGAGCTCAGCAATCACTCACTGGACACCATATGAGGGAAGACGAAACAGGGGACGTCAAAGAAAAAGATGGAGAGACGAGTTGCAACAGTTCTGGGGACAGACAAATTTGCACCAACAGGCGCTGAACAGAGGCATTTGGAAACATCATGCTGAGGCCTTCATCCTGCAGTGGATTGACAACGGCTGATAAAGTAAGTAAGTAAAAAAGATCCAAATTTAAAATATTCTAGCAATCAATGATAGGCCTAATCGTCATCGAAGCCATTATATAGGAACTAATTTCTAAAGATTTTATGGCTGAGAAATTTATTATAGATCTACACCTCTAAAGGGCTCTAATAATATCAGCTTAAGAAATTGCTGTGATGTTCTCAGGTAAGAATTCCTGCAATAAAAGAAGTAACAAATAAAGCTGATATTATTAGAGCCTTTTAGAGGAGTATATAGTCTAGAAACTCTAGATCTATAATAAATTCTCAACCGTAAAACCTTTAGAAATGAGTCCTATTAAATATAGTGGCTTCGATGACGAGAAAGGCCTTTCCTTGATTGCTAGATTAATTGTAACTTAGTGCTAAGTAACAGTTTTTCACAGCAATTTCATAAACTGATATTATTAGAGGTGTAGATCTGTAATAAGTTTGCTAAAGGTAGAGATAGTCCAGTAGACGGTACCATATACCTTGTACATGACCTTCCAGGCTTCTTGGATTAAGATTATCAACATTATTACATACTGCACATATATGCTAATTAGATGATTATGCTAATTAGGCTAACTATACTACATCTACATGGAATATCTTCTCATGAAGTAATGATTAGTCTTTCAAAAGTGATTTACAATGTTGCATTGCACCATCTTTAGGCTTTATAGATAAACAATGACAATGATAGTCCAAGTTGTACACAAAGTCATGCTTATTAATATTAGCTCATTATGCTCATTATGCTATTTAAGACAATTGCATTACTTGAAATAAAAAACTTGTGTCATAAATGAATTCCTCGTCATAGAAAACCCTTGAAAAGTCGTATTATCCATGTTTTCAGGCTTTCTGGATTGAGATTAGCAACATTATTACACATGCACATTATGCTAATTAGATGATTATACTATTATGGCTATTAAAACAGTTGCCCAAGGTCGCGAAGCTGGCAACCCAGCTGAATTTACTTCAGTACCCATCTAGAACACAAATCAACAAAAAAAAACTTTGTACTTAACAACTTTTCCAGGTCTGAAAAAAAGATGCTAGAGCAGAAATGGAACATTTGCAAGCCTGTGCCTATACATGCACACCATGCATTCTCATTTATGCAAGACGCTGTGTTTACGTGTGTGAAGCCCAGAGTTTGCACCGTTTCGAGTTTCGCATCTATAGCACGCCTAAAACTTGATGAGCAAGATGAGCTCTGATTGGCTGTATGGAAATGAGTACATACTGGGGTCCGGAGCTCAAGTGGGAAAAAAAATTACGCGGCCCGGTGTTTGAGAGAAAGAGGAAGATATATGGCGTGTTCACACCGCAAGGGGGACCTTGGGCGGACCGTGGATCGCGCTATCGTAGCGCGACCCACTGTCCGCCCATTGGTATTCGCCGGATCCACACCGCATTGAGATAGCGCGGTCTATCGGAGCACCCCCTTTTTGAGAGGTGTTGCAATGACGCGTGACGTCATGAGGTCAGAGCGGTCAAAGAATCCGAGCGCTATTACGAACTAGGAGTTTTTTTTTTTTTAAGGTCAGTTTTTATTCTTTTCTCTCTTGAAACAAATTATAATCATAGTACAAATTACAATCATCATATGTAACTCTCACTGCAAATGTGATGACATTATAAATCAGAAATTTTTGTCTTACAAACGGCTTCAAAAGAAACTTACATAGTTAGTTCCTATACATCATATTTGAAACAAAAATTCATATTTTCAAAGAAAACATATGCAGTTGTATAATCCAAATTTTGTTTTGTTTTAACAATGTAGCAACTTATACTTCTTTTTATACTGTTGTCCTGAGAGAAAAGTTTTCTCTTTTTGTTAACCCTACCCTACCCGACCTTTCCCTTATCCCCATCCCCCCCCCCCCTCTTAACCGGTGGACGACTGGCTCTGGGTTCCAATTGTTTGTCTAATACTCAGGTTTTCCCATTTAGAAAAATGAATAGTGAGAGTTCCCCTCATTGCTGCCAATTTCCTTTCTTCTACTTTATCCCCTATTATACTATTCTTTATTTCATTAAAAGAGGGTGATTTTTTAAGTTCTCTATTTCTATAAATCAGATATTTAACAAGAATTAAAACATGATTCATTAATTGATATTTTCCTTTATTTCTCTCCTCTTTCCCATACAGAATTTCCTCCAAACTACAGTTATGTATTTCAAAGTCTAAAAATCTCGTGCACATTTCCCACACTGATTGTGCAAATTCACAAGTATAGAATAAATGTTTATATGTTTCTTCATCTTTTTCGCAAAATGAGCATAAGTTAGTCGAGACAAGACCAAAACGGAAGAGGTGATGGTTTGTATATAATATATTATGTATAAGTTTGAACTGAAACTCTCTTAATCGACTGTTAAGTGTACACTGTCTTAGTCTTAAAAATATGTTTTCTATTTCCTTACAGGAAAAACCATAGTTCCTTCCAATTGTCTCAAAAAACCAAAGGTTTAAAATCATCTTTCTTTATTAATTGTAAATAAATTTGTTTTGATTTTAAATCAGCTATATTAGTTGTTTTCTTCCCCAAAGTGAAATCAGTTCCAGAATTATTTTTTTCTTCTCCCTTTCTAAAATTATTTTTCCAACAAACTGGTAAACAGGCATAAAAGTGCTTGATCTTTTCAATTTCATTTACTTCAACACCTAAATCGATAAAATGCCTGTCACTTTTTAGTTTACCATCGTTTTCCAGAATATGTTTTAATTTGTAAATTCCTTTGTCATACAACCTCTTATCGTATATACAACTTCCTTTATATCGAATAAGTTTATTATTAAAAATTACCACATCACCAATGTCTATACTCCTTATATGTCTCGTATTCACCCAATCTTCTAATAAATCCATATAAAATTGTGGAGCTGTCACTTTTAATAAACTTGGTATATAGTCACATGAAAATATCAAATCTCCACCCACGTGTTCAGTGACAAAGTTAAAATATTGTTTCCATTTCATGTCTTCATCTTTGTTTAGAAGTTTTTGAATCCACATAATTCGCTGCGATTTAACTTGTGCAGAAAAATTTAACATCTTTAACCCCCCTTGGTTATAGTCTAAGAACATGGTGTTTCTATTGATTTTATCTGTTTTTCCTTTCCATATGAAATCAAAAGTTAATTCATCCAGTGAATCATAAACCCATTTTGGAACAGGAGTAAGTGACGCCCGATAAAGAACTTTAGAATAAATGTGCACTTTCAATAGTTGAATCTTACCCATAAGTGTTAAATCCCTTTGCTTCCAAAAATTTAAAAGTGTTTTTATTTTACTTAAGATTTCTTTATAATTTAGATCTTCTTTCTTGTGTTCATCGAGGGAAAAGAAAATCCCTAAAACCTTAAGAAAGTCAACTATTTCGCCAAAAGCAAAATCACAATCTAAACGTTGACATGAACCTAACCTTAATATTTTAGTCTTGTCGTTGTTTATTTTCAGTCCAGAAATTTTTTCGAAATCTGCAAATAATACTTTTAACCTATTAATTGATTTTTTATTGCGAACAAAAATTGTCATATCATCCGCATAAAGTACTAGTTTAGTTTCCTTATCTCCAAAATCAATTCCGTCCACCAATTTATCTATTCGTAATTTGTGTGCCATTACTTCAATACACAAGATAAAGAGGTACGGAGAAAGAGGGTCTCCCTGTCTTACTCCCCTTTCTACTTTGAAATAACCAGTGGACCCTCCTTCATTTAATACACAACTTAGAGTGTTCATGTATAAAACTTTAACCCACTTTTGAAAAGACGGACCAAAACCAAATGACGACAGAACTTTTTGAAGAAATTGATGTGAAATTGAGTCAAAAGCTTTTTCGAAGTCTACAGCTAACAAAAAACCAGATAAATTGTAACGGGATGTATGAAAAATAATATCATCTATACTGCGAATGGCCTCACCAATATTCCTCCCTTTCATGTAGCCCACCTGATCTCCCATAATGATCTCATTTAATACTTTCTTGATTCGCTTAGCCAAAATTTTTGTTAAGATTTTATAATCGACATTAAGAAGGGAAATGGGTCTATAATTTTTCAGTGAAAAGGGATCTTTCCCATCTTTAGCGATTAACGTAATTACAGCTTGTTTTTGAGACGATGCTAATTCTCCTAATCTATATGCTTCATTCAAGGCATCTTTAACTAAATCTCCAATATTCGGCCAAAAGGTACGATAAAATTCTGAAGAAAAACCGTCATTTCCAGGTGATTTGTTCTGTTTTAATTCTTTTAAGATTTCTAGGCATTCTTTATTACTTATAGATCCTTCACAGTATTCTCGAGATTTTTCAGTCAATTTCGGTAAACCTTGAAAGAAACTATTATAACAATTATCCGAGCACTCGTACTCTACTTTACTGTACAACATGCTGTAAAACTTCCGGATTTCTTCAGTTATCCTTTTTTCATCGCAGCAAATAGCACCATCTGAGGTTTTAATTTTTTTAATAGTACTCTTTCTTTTGTTATTTTGCATTAATTGATTGAAATAACGCGAATCCCTTTCTCCGCTTTCGTACCACGAGGCTCGTGATCGAATCCTAATTCCTTCATTTACATAGCTATAAACTTCCTTTAATTTCTTTTTTGTATTTTCCAATTTTTCTAAAGTATCTGCATTAGTGCTTTCCGTCAATTGTTGTTCTAAACATTGTATTTCTTTTTCTAAATCTGTTCTTATTGTTCTTCTTTGATCAGCCAATTTTTTTGAAATTTTTTGTGTAAAGCTCCGAATTTTCATTTTTAAAAAATCCCATAACAACCTTTTGTCTTTTATTTTAGTTTGCAGTTCGTTTTTTAATTGACAAATTTTCTTTTTTAACTCTCTAACATAATCTTCATTTTCACATAAACTATTATTGAATTTCCAATATGACCCTTTTCTTCCATTCGTTTTATTGACTGTTTTGTCAAATAAACGTAAAAATATTGAATGATGATCAGGGGCAACAGATGGAATTATATCGCACTTCATAACCATTTCCTCTAGACATTCTGATATTATCCAGTAATCTAGTCTACTTTGCATAAAGGGATTGTTTTGCATATAAGTGAATTGCCTTTTTAAAGAATGCCTACATCTCCAAATATCCAAAAGCTGCAAATCTTCCATGAATTTTTCAAATTCTCGATTAAATCTTTTCGAAATCCTGTTTGAAGATTTCCCGTTATAATCAAATTCAATGTCCCTAATCATGTTAAAATCACCACCTATTATAACCGGGTAGTTATCTTTATTTAACTTAGCCAGATTATTACGTAATTTTCGAAGAAATTGCAATTGATCACTCTCAAAATTTCTTGTTGGAAAATACACATTGCCTAAAATCAACCTAACACCTTGAAACTTACAGTCTATAAAAAATATATCTACCCTCACTGTCTTTTAAGACTTGCAATATCTCAATATCTATCCTCGGCGCAATCAAAACGAGAACTCCTTTACTGTGATTAGAACCATGACTAAAATAAGTAGAACCCTCCCACATTGAAGCCCACTTGTCCTCACAATCGCTAGTACTAAATGTTTCTTGTAGGAAAACAATGTCCGCCCCTTTATCTTTACACCAGAAAAATATGCGTTCCCTTTTATCTCTGTCCCTGATCCCTTTCACGTTGAGGGAGAACAATTTACAATTAATCAGAACATCCATAACCTATCACACACAAGAAAATTTAACCCAGTCCCAGAGCCAATCCCCCACCTTAAAGGACCCCACGAAAAGCAAGAACGAAACCCCGTCATCTGGGAAAGAAACTGATACATGTAAGGCATGCAATATTGCAGCTCCCCCGCCCCACCCCTCCCACTCTAAAAAATTCTATTTAAAGGTAACATTCCCGAAAATAAGGCTATAAAGGATTATGTATCCTCTCCACATTGAAGGTGCTATAATAGCCTGACTTACAGAATACACAAAATAAATGCTTCCTTGCAACATTTACATTCCAATGCTCTCCGAAACTACTTCTTTTCTTTTCTTATTAAAGAGTGATACATTTCACCTAACCAACAGTCTCACAATAATAACTACAGACCCTTGGAATTTGCATGCATATAAAAAAGTTTTTTTTTTTAAACAAAAAGATGACATTCTTGAGACGCATGTAGTTCGAAGCTTAAATACTTCTCAAACATAAGGAAATTTGACTTGGCAACAGCCCTGAAAAAAAAAATGAAGCAATTATTTGACTAAGAATAAGAGTTATCCATTTACATTCCAATACTCTCCGAAGCTACATCTTTTCTTCTCTTATTAAGGAGTGATGCATTTCACCAACAGTCTCACAATAATAACTACAGACCTTGGAATTAGCATGCATATAAATAAAAATAAAAAATTTAAACAAAAAGATGACATTCTTGAGACGCATGTAGTTCGAAGCTTAAATACTTCTCAAACATAAGGAAATTTGACTTGGCAACAGCCCTGAAAAAAAAAATGAAGCAATTATTTGACTAAGAATAAGAGTTATCCATTTACATTCCAATACTCTCCGAAGCTACATCTTTTCTTCTCTTATTAAGGAGTGATGCATTTCACCCAATCAACAGTCTCACAATAGAAACTACAGACTCTTGGAATTTGCATGCATATAAAAAAGTTTCTTTTTTTTTCTTTTTTCCCTCTCCTCTAGAACTGTCAAATAGATTTTCCATTGAGAGAACAAAAGCATTTCCAGTATGCTAATAAGTGTATTGCTTCTCGTGACATAATAGATAAGTACACCTGAAAAAAAAAATGAAGCAATTATTTGACTAAGAATAAGAGTTATCCATTTACATTCCAATACTCTCCGAAGCTACATCTTTTCTTCTCTTAAGGAGTGATGCATTTCACCAACAGTCTCACAATAATAACTACAGACCCTTGGAATTTGCATGCATATAAAAAAATAAAAAAAATTTAAACAAAAAGATGACATTCTTGAGACGCATGTAGTTCGAAGCTTAAATACTTCTCAAACATAAGGAAATTTGACTTGGCAACAGCCCTGAAAAAAAAAATGAAGCAATTATTTGACTAAGAATAAGAGTTATCCATTTACATTCCAATACTCTCCGAAGCTACATCTTTTCTTCTCTTATTAAGGAGTGATGCATTTCACCCAATCAACAGTCTCACAATAGAAACTACAGACTCTTGGAATTTGCATGCATATAAAAAAGTTTTTTTTTTTTTTTTTTTTTTTTTTTCCCTCTCCTCTAGAACTGTCAAATAGATTTTCCATTGAGAGAACAAAAGCATTTCCAGTATGCTAATAAGTGTATTGCTTCTCGTGACATAATAGATAAGTACACCTGAAAAAAGATGAAGCAATTATTTGACTAAGAATAAGAGTTATCCATTTACATTCCAATACTCTCCGAAGCTACATCTTTTCTTCTCTTATTAAGGAGTGGTGCATTTCACCAACAGTCTCACAATAATAACTACAGACCCTTGGAATTTGCATGCATATAAAAAAAAAAAAATTTAAACAAAAAGATGACATTCTTGAGACGCATGTAGTTCGAAGCTTAAATACTTCTCAAACATAAGGACATTTGACTTGGCAACAGCCCTGAAAAAAAAAATGAAGCAATTATTTGACTAAGAATAAGAGTTATCCATTTACATTCCAATACTCTCCGAAGCTACATCTTTTCTTCTCTTATTAAGGAGTGATACATTTCACCCAATCAACAGTCTCACAATAGAAACTACAGACTCTTGGAATTTGCATGCATATAAAAAAGTTTTTTTTTTTTTTTTTTTTTCCCTCTCCTCTAGAACTGTCAAATAGATTTTCCATTGAGAGAACAAAAGCATTTCCAGTATGCTAATAAGTGTATTGCTTCTCGTGACATAATAGATAAGTACACCTGAAAAAAAAATGAAGCAATTATTTGACTAAGAATAAGAGTTATCCATTTACATTCCAATACTCTCCGAAGCTACATCTTTTCTTCTCTTAAGGAGTGATGCATTTCACCAACAGTCTCACAATAATAACTACAGACCCTTGGAATTTGCATGCATATAAAAAAAAAAAAAAAAATTTAAACAAAAAGATGACATTCTTGAGACGCATGTAGTTCGAAGCTTAAATACTTCTCAAACATAAGGAAATTTGACTTGGCAACAGCCCTGAAAAAAAATGAAGCAATTATTTGACTAAGAATAAGAGTTATCCAGTATGCTAGTAAGTGTATTGCTTCTCCTAACATAATAGATACAAAATGCTGATCTACTTTTGATCTGCTATAGAAGGCATGATGTACATAAATTACACCAAAACTGTTAAATACTCTCAGTTCTATATATCAATTTTGTTTTCAGACTCTCATCTTTTCTTTATCTTCTTTATCTTCTCCCTCACACTGTTCAGAGACTGCATCCTTTTCCATCATATTCCTTTACTTATAATAATATTACAATGATTACCTATTATTAAAGCTTTGGTTAACATAACATTTCTTCACTTAAGGCAGTCAATCAGACTGCAAGTTATATAAAAGACATATCAATCACAACTTATTATTGAACATGTGCCTGCCTTACATAGCATCAAATGCAGTTAGGGGTTTAAACTAAATACCTCAAAACTGGGCACGCTGTGAGATAAACCTCAATTATCTGTATCACTTTCATAAATAGAGAGTAACTCTATACTGATATGAAACTGGCATGATAAATTTGCCAACATACTCTAGTGAGATACATTTTATGTATATCATTGGTCTTCTTTTCTTTTCAATCTCTTTTGTTTTTATAATTGTACATCTTGCATCTATGTTCCCCAAGGGGCAGACAAGAAGGGAAAAAAAATATGCATTTGGTCTAAAAGCTTGACCTAATATGAACTCACTGATTGATATGAACTCAAATTGATTTTAAAAAAAGAAGAAAAAAAAAGAATTTATATCAATCATTTGTTTTACTCTGTTTTCGTCTGCTACACAGGGACGTGGAATAAAAACCAAAATACCCTTTTCAGTTCTCTTTATAAATTTCTGTTTTTAAGCTTTTGGAATTAAAAAATAAAAAATAAAAAATAAAAAAATAAAAAAATCCTTTTATCTTCAACATTTCTTTACATGGTTCAGGTGCTACCACAGTCATTTTCTTCATAAAGTAATATCGCACTATATAATTCCATTAAACTTTAGTAACATGACCTTACTTCAGTCAGAACAGTCACTCGATTTTGAAAAAAAGAATTACATATTATAATAGCACATCACAACATGATATCAAGCAAGTATCTACCTTATCTGAAAACAAATGCAGTTAGGGTTTCTAACTAAGTGCAACAAAACAGGGAAGTAGTGGAATATACCTCAAATTTTCTAATATCAAATCCTGTTTAAGACTCATTTTTCTTTCTTTCTTTCTTTTAAGCCTAAGTCAACCTGACATTACTCTATTCAGATGCCATTCTTGCCAACTGAAATTCACATTATATAAGACAAGCTTACCATTTTCTAGCAGGTGCCTACCTTAAATATAGCCTCAAATACGATATTGGTTCCTAAATAAATTCAACCAAAACTGTAACACCTATGAAATAGACAAAAGCTGTATATCAAATCCTATTTTCATACTCTTCAAAAGAAAACAAGTTAGCATATAGTAGACAGTTCAAGACAGAACAGTTATATGTAGTTTGCTCCTCTCTTGTCTAGTTACTTCAATGTTATCTTTCCTGTAGTTTTCCTTTTTCTTAATGTAGTCTGCTTCTCTTTTCTATAATTTCTTCATCTGCATCTTTCTTGTAGCTTTTATTTTCTTCTGATAAACATCATTCATCTCTTGCTTGTACGCCTGTGATAATATTTGTTTTCAGCTTTCTTTCATTTCTATCATGTTTTCCTTTTTCAAAGATATTGTTATTGGTTCTATATCTTATTTGATGGCTTCTTACCTAATTTATTACGCAACTGGAAGTAGCTGGATTGGCCTTTCTTGATGCTCTGGCTGAGGTTGCGGCTGCTGGTCACGCTGTCCGGGAATCGGTCGGGAAGTCGGCCTGGGGGTCTGCCCGGGATTTGGTCCTCTGCATTTTTCCAAGAACTCGGCCTGCTTATCAATGGGTAAATAAACCCTATCTACGAAGAGCTTCGAAGGCTCCGTTCTGGAGAAGTAAGCCAGTTTTCCGGCTCCTCTTGCCACTTTCAGAACTTCCATCTGAGCTTTCCTTTTCTGCCTGATTCGGATTGGTAGGTCTTCTGATATATACATCTTTGAGCCTTTTAGATATTTAGCGTTGCTCATTATCAGCTCCCTATCTCCGTAATAAACAAAACGGGCCTTTATTGGCCTCGGCCGCAAAGTCGAGGCCAGTCGATGTACTCTTTGGTATTTCATTTCCTTCACCAACTCCGGGTCCATCTTCAAATGATCCTTATAGAACTTTTGCAAGGTCTTTCTAACATCTTCTCCACCAGGCCCCTCGGCTGACGCCTCTTCATGTATACCAATAAATACCAAGTTCTCTCGGCAATTATACGCGTTCAACCTATCTATTTCCTCCTCCAAAAATTCTTTGTCATCCTTCATTTCCTTCCTTAGCGTCGGAATTGTGTCCTTAATCACTTTCTCTATGTTGTTTGCGTTAAAAGTGACTGAAGCAATGACATCAGATATTTTGGATTCTATTTGTCTCATCTCTGTTGTAATTCTATTCTCCAGTCCACGACACTCTTCATGAATTTTGTCCCACATCTTATTCATATGGATATCCAGTCTCTCGTCAAGAAGCTCTAAATCTAATCCATACCCTTGCTGGTCCTTGGCCTTCGACTGGGCGGGCCCTTCTGGGCTTGAACGCTGGCGTTTTTGTTGTTTATGCGCCATGTGTGCATGCGCACGTAGAATTGGAGAGAGACAACAGTAAGCTTATGGGAGGAGCGGAGCGGATAAAAGGAACGTCTTCACCCGACGACGGTCATGCTTGGAGTGTTGAGTTGTACCGATTCAGATTCAGATGCTATCGTATCGTTCAGATGCTATCGTATCGTTCAGATGCTAGCGTGCTCGGGTTCACACCGGCAGAGATAGCGCGGTCTAGCACGCGCTAGACCACGCTTTCTCTCGTGGACCACCCCCAAGAGGTGCTCCAGTGGCACGTCGTTTTGGCTCACCGTGGCTCGCTGTTGGGCGGATCGAAACGACGTTACCTTCCACACCGCAGAGATAGCGCGGTCTAGCACGCACTAGACCGCGCTATCTCTGCCGGTGTGAACGGCCTCATAGAGAGGGGAAAAAGAGAGGGGGAAGGGGAAGTGGCTAGACACATTGTGATAATGATCAAATGCATGACGTCGTTTCATTGTTTCTCTTACTTACTCGAGGTGGGGGTTTCTTCATATGTCGTTGTGTCGAATGTCGTGGTTGTTGGGCTCGTCGTGTGCTTGGTCCTTGCGTCCGTAGTCGATGATTCTCTTGACTCTGAAACGGTATAACAAACATAAAACTGAATTCCAGACTTCGAAGAGATTCGTAGATGGGGCATATTTTATCAGGTACCTCTTAAGGCGTTCGTACGAACGCCGTCTTTTTTTCTCGTTGTTTTCTCGTTAGAATGACTTGATTTCTTCTTACGTCAGACTTACGGCTAGCTTACGAGTTTCTGTTCTCGCAAGATGGTCGTACGTGTAACTGACGGCATTCTCAAGTCCTTCGTAAGATGATCTTACGATTTTGTTGTATATTTTTCGGGGATGCTAAAAAACCGCTGCAAAAATTGCATAAATTGAGTACGTACACTTTTCGAACGTCTTACGAACGCCAGGAGTCGTTCATACAAAGGCCGTACAAGTCTCCGTTCGTTAGGCGTTCTTACGAACGCCACAAGTGCCCTCTATGAACAACTTAACCCTATCTAGCCCGGGGGGGGGGGTTGTACTGAAATGTTGTGACTCTTTTCTTTCGAGTCTTGCGTATCTTTTGAAAGAAATTTTTCGAAAATCGGACCTACCTTTACAAAGTCACGTGTCCTTTCGTCTTTGCATGTCAGTCCGAAAATCTCTCATTTTTGTGATTTGCGTACAAAACATATGGAAATCTCATTTTTCAAATAAAGAGATAAAACATTAGTTATTTTGTCTTGTTTATAGTTTAGGTGTTTATTTTGGGGTAAAAATAGTTGAATTATATTTGGAAAGGAAATAAAACAACAAAAACAATAAAATACATCAGTTAAAAAAAACAAAGAAATACATAAGAAATTATCAAAACAATAGATAACATAAGGAATAACCCTGGTTTTCAATTTGTTGTGTTGTATTATTATTCCAAATGGTCTAACAAATAAATGTAGTGAGAAAGAATACTTAAATATGAATAATGTCTGATTTATGGGCAAAAATATGAATTTTATGACCTTATTTGCATAAATTACCATAGTATTCTATACACTTCACTTGATATGTATGCAAATTTTCGCAGTGATCAGTCTTTTCACGGCCGAGATCATAGCCCCCCCCCCCCCCCCCCGGGCTATGCAGTTTCAAAATAGCCCGGGCTAAATAGGGTTAAGGCATTCTGACGAACATCGTAAGAATTTGAGGATTCTAGAATTCTCGACCCTACGAAATGTACAAAGATCGTGCGGGGTTCTTACGATGTTATTACGACGTTCGTACGACCGCCTAGTCAAGAGTCGGTGTCGTACGAGGTTTTAAAAATCTTTGACAAGATTATCGACCTGTCTGCGAACTTACGTACGGTCTACTAACGCCTTCTTAAGAAGATCTTACGAAATGGTCTGAAAATCATTCGTACGGTGTTCGTAGCAGTTTTTAATGGTATTTGTGACCGAGGCTTATCAAAGTCGAAGGAACCTATATTTCAGCCAAATAATGTATCTAAATGTATTGCTGTGGCGTATTTGCTGTCGTTGACAGCAAGGTGTTTTCTTCTAAATCATCATCTTCTTCTTCAGTTGCAACTACGGAATTTTAATTTACTCCCTGTAGAAAGTCTCTTCGTCCTTTTTATTTATTTATTGGCCACCCCTCCCCCTGATACGCCTATTATATTACACCTACGTTTATCGCAATGTCTCCCTTGAAACCCACGTGAGCAGTTACAGTTGTAGCCTACCATAGTCTCCTCACACAAGCCGTTTTTACAGAGATTTTTGACACAATCTGCGAAATAAGTAAAAACGGGATAAAACAAAATATCATTACATTCTGCTCTGTTGGGTGTGAAAAGTAGTAGTAATAGTAATTATAATTATAGTGGGAGTGGATATTTATAATATCATTTCAAAATGTATGATCTGTAGTTTTATTGATTGATTAGTGAAGAAAAAAAAAGAATTTGACATTTGAGAACTAAAATGAATATCAAGAAAGCATGATACTAACCCGGGATTCTGCATATTATATGTTGGCCAGGAATTTTTCCAGCGATGACAGCAGGGGGAGAGAAGAGTTTTGGGACAGTCTGCAACATGGTGCCATTGGGTAGTCGCACCATGTCACACTTATAGGACCTCGGCGAGGTGCTTTGCTGGCTGAACTTGCCTGGACAAGATGTTTTCGTCAGCTGGGACGAATCCGACAAAACAGGCAAGACTGTGTGGAATAAAACAAAAAGAAAATCAATAGTGAACTCTTCCTCCTCCTGCCAGGCGCGTACGCAGGATTTTTTCAAGGGGGGGGGGGGGTTAACATTTATAAATCGGGCCGAAAAATTTCGCAGCGACTCGGCCAGCCGCTGAATAAGCAGGAGGGGGGGTAAAAACCGTGTCGATGTGCCATATAAGTGCCCTTTTGTGGGGCATTAATCCTCATTACTGTCATTTATGACTTAAGGGCGTAGGCCCCTAGTTGATATGCATAGAAGCATACACATGCTTTAGCAGTCACGCAAAACAAACACGGGCAAATTATTTCAATAAAATATTACTATTATCTATATCTATTAGGAATAAATCATTGTCAAAATAATTCCATAAATTGGAGTAAAAAAAATATTCTAACTATATGAGCGACAGTGTATGAAGTCTATATCCTTCTTACCCAAGGACAAAAAGGTTGCGGTACCAAACAGGAACTTCCACAATACACCGATCTGTTGGTCTTTAGCCTGTATTTAGAAGGAAAAAATTAGATTATAGAAACAAATAGGACAAGAACAAGAGTTTACAAGAACAAAATGACAACAAGAGAAAAAAACTTAATAGTGAAGTAATCATGGTGACCCTATCAGATATTATCAGATCTTGAGGTTAGTCGTGGCAATCGTGTTGATCAAAGGAAAGTTTTGGATGGTAAAAAATAACACGATCAACCGGATTAACTGTCAATCGTGGTCATCGCATCACATCGTATTGGATCTTAACAAAGTGCAACACAAGGCATCTAATCGTGCTCCCTAATCGTGGTAATCGGGATCAACCATGGACCACGCTCTGATGAAATGTGTTGCAATCTGCCACGATCTGTAACGCTCTGTCAGGTACCATTCTTCTGGTCAAATGAATCATTTTATAGGAGTTGTTATTAGGCCCCCAAATGGTAACTTTAATGATTTTGTAAATGAAATTCAGTCAATTTTAGACAATCCACTTTTAGTTGGAAAGTCACTCGATCTTATGGGAGACTTTAATTTTAATTTATTATCTTGTAATAACGATAATCGAATTGATGTTTTTCTAAAAATGTTAATGTCTTTCTCATTATTGCCCCTAATCACTAAGCCAACAAGAATAACAGAAGTTTCCAGTACTTTAATTGACAATAATTTTTTTTGTAATGTACAACCATATCCACCCTCTGGAATTATAGTATCTGACATGTCTGATCATTTTCCTGTATACTGTATGTTGTCTTTGGTGAAATTGAATTGTGAGCCTAGAGGCCGCACGTCTGTCCGTGAAGGAACTCCTGAAAATATTGCCAAATTGAGAGAGGCATTAATTGCAACTGATTGGAATGATGTTCTTTCAGACCAAAATGTTGAAAATGCTTTTGATAATTTCTTTAATAAATTCATGATGTTGTATGGTGAGAATGTTCCTCTGGTTGAATATAAAAAAGAAGAATTAAAATAAAGTTCCTCGTATGCCATGGATAACTAAATCAATATTAAGGTCAATTACTAAAAAGAAATAAGTTGTATTATCAATATAAAAGGAGAAGCTCTGATTTCTTGAGGAGAAAGTATTCTAATTATAGAAATACTCTTACTTCTGTATTGCGTGATGCTAAAAAACAATATTACTCTGCTCAATTTCAAATGACATTTAATAATATTAGGAATACATGGAAAGTAATTAGAAGTTTTTTTAAACCATCAGTAAAAACTACAAATATCAAATGTATAAATGGGGAATGGTTGTTCCGTAGAAGATAGACAAATTATTGTGGACAATTTTAATGATTATTTTTGTAATGTCGGGCTGAAACTTCAGGACTCTATTCCTAGATTTAAAAAAAGAAAGAAAAGCTTTATTGAGTTTAACCCAATATAGATAGCCTATTTTTAATGCCCACAAATGAAACATAATTGTTTAAACTGGTGAGCTCGCTGAAAAGTTATAAAAGTCCTGGCTTTGATGGCATAAAAAATGAATTAATTAAGGATATTATACATGGAATTGTGATACCACTTGTTCATATCTATAATTTGTCTTTCTTATCTGGTATTGTACCAGGACAAATGAAAATTGTTAAGGTAGTGCCAATATTTAAAAAGGGTGATCCTCAAACATTAAGTAATTATAGACCCATTTCATTATTGACATCCTTTTCAAAGCTTTTAGAAAAGCTTATATAATTATAATAGAACAGTGATGTTTTTAAAAAAAGACAAAAATATTTTCAAAATTCCAGTTTGGCTTTCGTGAAAAGCACACCACTACACATGCAATTTTACACTTTGTTGATAAAATAGCTCAAGCACTAGATGGTCACCTTCTTACAATTGGTTTATTTTTGGATTTCTCTAAGGCGTTTGATACGGTTGATCATGAAATTTTAATAAGTAAATTGTCATATTATGGAGTGAGGGGCATCGTTCTTAGCTGGTTCAGGAGCTATTTAACAGGCAGAAAACAATATGTATCATTAAATGGAACTGACTCAAGTCATCAAACTATATCTTGTGGGGTCCCTCAGGGGTCCCTTCTTGGCCCCCTTCTTTTTTATATTATATATTAATGATTTTTATCTTTCATCTGATGTACTATCTTTCATATTTTTTGCAAATGATTCAAGTGTATTTTTTTCTCATAAAAACCCTGAAGTTTTATTAGATACAGTTAATATTGAATTAAAGAAAGTTATTTTGTGGATTCATGCAAATAAGTTGTCCTTGAATCTTCAAAAGACAAACTATATGTTCTTTAGTAACTCCCTAAAGGATGTACCTGGAAATGTATTTGTTGATGATGTTAATGTTGTGAGAGTAACTTCCACCAAGTTTATTGGGCTACATATTGATGACAAGCTGTCTTGGGCACCTCATTGTACTAATACTTGTAAAGTCGTGTCTAGAAATACTGGTGAAATTTATAAATTAAGTTCTTTTGTCCCACAAGAAATTTTGCTTATGTTGTATTCTACTTTAATTTTGCCTTATCTAAATTATGGAGTGCTGGCATGGGGGAAGTCATTGAAAACACAATTAGATAAGATTTGTGTTGCCCAAAAGAGGGTGGTTAGAGTTGTTTTTAATGCGAGCTATCGTGCTCATACTAATGTTTTGTTCTACAGTAATAAGCTATTGAAGGTTGAAGATATTTACTTTATACAGTTAGGCGCAATTATGTATGGTTTTGAAAATAGTACTCTCCCAAATGCGTTAGTACAAATATTTCGAAAGAACAATCAAATTCATAGCTATACTCTCTAAAAAAAATCGAGTGATCACGGACGTCACTCTTCTGGAGAGTGAAAATGTAGTGAAAATAGAGTGAACATTCACTCTTTTCTTCTTAGAGAGCACTCTAAAATCAATCGATTCACCTAAACAAGTGATCACGAACGTCACTCCCAAGAAATCGAGTGATCACGGACGTCACTCTTCTGGAGAGTGAAAATGTAGTGAAAATAGAGTGAACATTCACTCTTTTCTTCTTAGAGAGCACTCTAAAATCAATCGATTCACCTAAACAAGTGATCACGAACGTCACTCCCAAGAAAGTGAAAATAGAGTGAAAATTCACTCTATTTTTAAGAGAGTAATACAAGGCAGGCAACTGCACTTCATATTCCACGTATAAGGACTGCTTTTGCTCTGAAGACGCTGGCTTGTACTGGTCCCACGTTTTGGAACTCACTTCCTATCAATGTAACTATATCTGTCAGTGGCTTTGTTTTTAAACGCAAATTGAAATTACATTTATTGAGTAACTATGTCGACAATTAACGTAAAAATTATATCACCAGAAATAATATTAGGTAATAATTTATCAATTGTTATTGATAACGTGCATTATCTTTTTGCTTTTTGTTATGTTTGATTATTCAATATAAATGTCAGCATTTCACATTCTCTCCCCCCCCCCCCCTCCTCTCTTCTATTTTCTTTTTCTTTACACCAAATACCATTTTCCCCTATATACATATAACATTCTTCTTTCTCTGTTTTTTTCTCTGTTTTGTTATTTTCTCGTTCCAGTTTGCCTTTTTCCTCTCGATCCCTTTGTATATATTTTCATCCTCTCCTTTTCAAATTTCAAGCTATCCCTTTTGTGAATATTTGCCCCATATTTAATCATGTGTAGTTTTGATAACTTTGAAACATTTTTAAAAGTGAAACATTGATGGATTATGTTATATATGGACCTTGCTCTTACAAGCCCAGCTTTTCTAAGGTCTCCACTTTCTTTCATTTGGATTATATATCGACTTAAAATTGCACTTAAATTGTTTTTTCTTATGCCGTTTTTTGTTCCATTATTATATGTAAAAATGTTGTGAAAGAAAGAAATAAAATGAACCTTGAACCTTGAACCTTGAACCTTGAACCATTGCTTGAACCTTGCTTTTACAAGCCCAGCTTTTCTAAGGTCTCCACTTTCTTTCATTTGGATTATATATCGACTTAAAATTGCACTTAAATTGTTTTTTCTTATGCCGTTTTTTGTTCCATTATTATATGTAAAAATGTTGTGAAAGAAAGAAATAAAATGAACCTTGAACCTTGAACCTTGAACCTTGAACCATTGCTCACGACCTGACACGAATGACTCACAAGCAGATACAAGTTGATACGAGTAGATGCGAGTAAATGCGAGTAGATACGAGAAGTCGCGCTTTTTCAAGCACGTTCACGATCTGTTACGAGTTCTCGCACCCATATTATACACTTTCTCTCCTTCACTCTTTCTTCTTAATCTCTCTCTCTCTCTCTCTCCTCTTTCCCTCTCAACCATCTAATTTGTTTCTCATCCACTTTCATTCTTTTTATAGTCCTTAATCATAACTCCTTTTCCTTCACTCTATCAGCTTCTTCAACCCACACTCTCTTCTTCTTCATGTTAATCTTCCTTCTCTCCCCTCCACCCCCATCTCTCCTTCCTTCTCTATCTCTCTTCGTCTTTCTCTCTCTCTCTCTCTCTCTCTCCTTATCAATCATGGAAATGTTATGTAAACATGCATACCATTAATTTGCGGACTTTAAATAGAAAGTTGTGCCCATACAATCAGAAAATGATAGATATCAACCTGATTTATTTCAATGACATAATAGACAGATATATACATCCAGCTGTTAATTTTGCAGCGTGTAACTTATAATGCCATACTATGAAGTATAAGGTCAAAAAATAGATTTTGTTCAGAAAATTGCTATTTACACAAGTATTATAATGTATTACATTATAGTAAATCTTTTAACATGGAAATTTGTTGTTGTTCTTACACTGAGTATGGACAATGAATGAGTTAAAATTATCTCCCTCTTTTAAGTCCGTAAATGTAAGTCACCTAGATTTAACAAAATTGCTGTAAGGACCCTAAATTGAGTGAGCACTAATTTAATTTGTTTTGGCCCTCGAAACTTTGAAAAATCGCACCCCCCCCCCCCCCACCTTGAGCGCTAGGGGGGATCTCCAAAAAAGGTATGGCCCTACATAGGATTGTTGCTGTTGGGGACCGGGAGAAAATGCAATGAATTATTGATAATTTATTGCATTTTCTTTGTTTTTTTGTATTTGTGGGGGCGGCGACGTACCCTAGCACCCGCTAAGTACAGTCATCTATGATTCAGCGGCTGAGCAATGTCCTCGTTACTGTGAGGCCCCATAATAGAAACCGTGTCGATCAGCTATATTAGTGCCCTTTTGTGAGGCATTTATCCTCATTACTGTCAGGTATGACTTAAAGGTCCCATTTGCAGGCAAAAAAAAAATGAGAAAGTTAAATTCCAACGGTATTTGAAAGATAATACAAATTTAAAACTTCCCTATAATAGGGTGCTTGAAAATGTCTTTAAGTGGGAAAATAACGACTATTAGTTGCGAATCGCTTTAAGAGCTATAGAGCTAGTAAGTAATAGTCTGATTTCCAGACCATTGTACCGAATGGTCGTACGTTTTATGCCTTCAGTTTAATTTTGGCCATTACAAGAAGTGGGTTATTGATGAACAGACAAATACTTATGTACCCTTTACAGCTCATTTTATGTATGTTATTACCAAATAAGACAAAAAAAGCCAATCAGTCACTCAACAGTGTCTGACAGTGAAGTCTAGCAAGTTAATGAGTTTCCTTGCATACGCTGAAATTTCACAGATAGGACACACATGACATATTTATAATCCCTGCAAAGTTAGCAAATTTGAAGTTAGCTGCAAAAGGGACATAGTATCTTGAGGACGTAGGTCCCCTAGTTGATTAGAACCGTAGCACACACATGCTTTAGCAGTCACGCAAAACAAACACTCGCAAATTATTATTCAATAAAATCTGAGAATGTATACTATTATTTAGATCTATTAGGAATAAATCATTGTCAAAATTATTCCATAAATTGGGGTAAAATAATTATTCCACCTTTGTGACCAACAGTGTACAATTATATTTCTTTTAAATTAAACCACACAGATATTATTCGTTAAGTCCCCATCACACCAACTAGATCTCACTACGTGCTGGAACCGGCCGGGGTAGAATGTGTAAATACTGTCTATAATACGATCCTAGTTCGTTCATAAACAGTCCTCAAAACGTCCACCTCGTCTGTGTCCCGCCCACAGTCAGTTCATATCAAGTTCAGATTGGGTAAATTTGCCATTTCCAGGCAGTCCAACCCAGTCCGTATTCAGTTTAAACCCGTCATTAACTAGTTCTACCACGTTCCCAATACAACCAAACCCATTTTAACTAGTTTGGAGACAGTTCAGCTCGTCCTCATGTCGATTTAGTGCGTTCGAACGTGCTCCTAGCACGTGTGCAATCACGTCCTGGCTCAAGGGTTATAAAACCCCGGCTCGCTCTTACCATTCCTTATTCCCGTTCAACTTCGATGTTTCAAACTCTGCAGATCGAGACATTCAAGTGAAGCCCCCATTACACCAAAATAGTTCTCACTACGTTCTGTAAAATGTTGCCAAACGGGCTCAAACTGTGTGCGAACGGAGTTGAATGTAGTACCAACTGTTTTCGATCTGTTTAAGAACTTCATGGACGGGCTCGGACTGGCTTGGATGGGAAAGTTGCTCCAGAACTTTGCGCCTGTTCAAAATTATCCCCGTACTGCGATTAGACGGAGTAACAACGTACTTGAAACGAAATGGACGTACTACGAACGGAATTGCGAACGGAACATGATCAGTTTTGGTCCTTGGACCTTTGAATCATGTATATTTATATGTATTTTTAAACCAAAATAAACAAAAAATAGATAAAACAATTTCCGTTTTCCTATTTGGATAGAGTATGAGCCTGAGATATGATTTCATGTCTCATTTGGCCATTACAAATATTCCGATGTCATCATAATGGCCTTCGAACTCCAAATTCGAATTTGCATACTATCACGTCGATGGAAAATTGATTGTATCTTAAGCAAATATTAATCGACTACGAGGGTAATGGTGGGGGGGGGGCCGAGCGTGCTTTGCCCCCCCCCCCCCCGCAAAAAAAAAAAAAAAAAGGAGAGAGAGAGAGAAGGAAAAGAAGGGAAAGAGGAGAGAAAGGGAAAAAAAGAAGAGGAAGAAGAAAAGAAAAGAGGGAAGAAGGAGATCGGGGGGAGGGGGAAAGGACTTGCCTCCCCCTCCCCCCCCCCCCAATATAAAGAAGGAAGGAAAGGAAAAAAAAAAAGATAAAGAGGAGATAAAGGGAAGGACAAAATAGAAAGAAGAAAAGAAGGGGGATATCAGTTGCAATTTTCCCGCCAACAAGTTGTGGATCGGGGGGGGGGCAAAAGACCCTAGCCTCCCCCCCCCCCCCCCCTCCGTCCTCGCTAAAAAAAGAGAGAAGGAAGGAAAAGGAAAAGAGGAGAGCTAAAAGGGAACAAAAAAGAGGAGGAAAAAAAGAAAAGGGAGAAAAGAAGCGGAGATCAGTTGCGGTTAATCCCGCCAACAATGTGTGGAGCGGGTTGGGGACCAAAATGACCGTGCCCCCCCCCCCCCAGCAAACCTAAAAGAGAGATAAGGAAGGGAAGGGAAAGTGAAAGAGGAGAGAAAGGGAAAGAAAAGGGGGGCCACTGGCGTACTGATAGGGGAGGGGGGGGGCTTTGGAGAAATAGAATTCAAACGTGGTTTATTTATAATTCCATAACGGTGGTTTACAAATAATGCTGAAATTAGATAATTTTCCTCACTTCATGCGTTTGTTGGAAATGACAAATTCCTAAATTTACAGCCAGGTAAGAAAATGCTTCTTGAAATGCCTACATATCAGGGCCCGCGGAACGGCGGGGATCGGGATCCTCGAGCCCCCCCCCCCCCACACACTTTCTTTGAAAAAGTATATTAAAGAGAAATAGAAAGAAAGAGAGCGAGAAAGAAAAAATAGTTAACTGCCAGTGTCACATTATAATTGGGTATCAAAATATGCTCATCTGACCATGATTAAAATTAATGCCTAAAATCCTAAGGGCTCTGCCCCCTGGATTCCACCTAGGGCCATAATGCGGGCCCTTAGATGCTCATATGACGGTCATTTAATGCCTAAAACCCCTGATTTCTGGGGGCTCTGCCCCCTGGACCCCACGCCAAATAGTGTCCTGCTAGTGTCACAAATAATAAGGTATCAAAAATGCTCATCTGACCGTAATTAAACGCCTAAAACCCCTGAGCTTCGGGGGTTCTGCCCCCTGGACCCAACCAAGAGCCCTTAGGCGGGCCCCTCGATACTCATCTGACCGTAATTGAGTGCCTAAAACCCTTGGGATTCCGGGACTCCGTCCCCTAAAACCCTAGCCAATTAGTGACCTGCTATTGTAACAATTAGGTATCAAAATAATGCTCATCTGACCGTAATCAAATGCCTAAAACTCCTGAACTTCCGGGGCTCTGCCCCCTGGACCCCGTCTAGGGCGCTAAGGCGGACCCCTGAATGCTAATCTGACCGTAAATTAAAACCTTAAACCCCTGAGCTTCCGGGGCGGACAAGGTATCAACATTATGTTCATCTGACAGCAGGCGCGTAGCCAGGAGGGCGGTGGGGTGGTCCCCCAATAAACGCCGGCCAAAAAAGAGAGGAGTGTAAAGAAGACGTAGGAAGAAAAGGGAATAGACAAAGAACATATTTGAAATTCAGACAAGGATTAAGAGTCGAGAACGGTACAACGAATCGTCTTCTTTCTCTAATGAATTAATGAAACGTCAAAGCTTCCGCGCTACGCGCGGGGGAGGGCAGGGGGGGGACTTAATTCAGACAAGGATTAAGAGTCGAGAACGGTACAACGAATCGTCTTCTTTCTTTAATGATTTAATGAAACGTAAAAGCTTCCGCGCTTCGCGTGGGAGGGGGGGGGTTGATTTAGACAAGGATTAAGAGTCGAGAACGGTACGACGAATCTTCCTCTTTCTCTAATGATTTAATGAAAAGTAAAATCTTCCGCGCTTCGCGCGGGTGGGGGAAACTTAATTATTTTCGAGAGCGGAACAACGAATCGTCTTCATTCTCTAAAAATTTAATGAAACGTCGAAGCGGGGGAAAACTGAATTTAGAAGAGGATTAAAAGTCATAACGGTACAACGAATCGTCTTATTTCGCTAATAATCTTAATGAAACGTAAAAGCTGTATTCAGACAAGGATTATTTTCGAGAACGGTACAACGAATCGTCTTCTTTCTCTAATGATTTAATGAAACGACAAGCTTCCGCGCTTCGCACGGGAGGGAGGAGGGGAAAACTGAATTCAGATGAGGATTAAGAGTCAAGAACGATACAACGAATCGTCTTCTTTCTCTAATGATTTAATGAAACGTAAAAGCTTCCGAGCTTTGCGCGGGAGAGGGGGATGAATTAAGACGAGGATTAAGAGTAAAAAACTGTACAACGAATCGTCTTCTTTTTTTAATGATTTAATGAAGCGTAAAAGCTTCCGCGCTTCGCGCGGGAGGGGAAAAACTATTTCCTTACGAGTAGGCACGTACGGAAGGCGGGGGGAGGGGTTAGGGGGTTGACCCTCCCCCCTTTGGTTTTATATGTGTGTATTTTTAATTTTAAAAAATAAAAAAATATGCCAATGGCTGACCTAAAAAAGGTGACCTCACCCCCCCCCCCCCACGGAACAAAATGTCAAATTTTCAAATTTCGAGACCCCCCCCCCCCAAAAAAAAAAAAAAGTGTCCTCTTCCTCCCCCCCCCCCCCCTGGCTGAGTCGTTACGATTTCTTTTTGGACAAAACAAAATGGGCCCCCCCCCCTAAGAAATCCTGGATCCGCGCCTGGTGCAAACTATCATCGCCGAGGTGATTTCGGGGCTACTATCTTCCCGAGCCGTAAGGCGAGGGAAGATGGTAGCCCCGAGATCACCGAGGCGATGATAGTTTTGTATCCATTTCCCGAGTAAAGGAGGTTAATATTTGTTTTATATCCCACATCGGCAATAAGGTCTATTTAAAGTGAATTTGACATAATAATAAGAACTGATTCTGCAGACAGTTTAGCTTCAGCTAGATTTTACAAAGCGCAACATACATACATGTAATACAGTCGATGCGCGCTCATTTGACATTGACATTGACTTTGAATCTACATGACATTGTTTTTTGGGCAGTATCTCGCTTTTTTGTTGTTCTATTTTCACTCACATTTTAGTTGCAACAGCCCACCTATACTTGTTCCAAACAAATATTGCATGTCTAGTTCTATTCTCTTGTTCTTGTTTTTGTACACATTTATTACATTGTATCATTTCGAAATGTCTCATGTGCATGCTTATGTTGAAATAGACGACAGGTAAATGGCAATCAAATCAAATCAGACTCATGGTGGCCATTTCGCTATGATTAAACAAACTAAAATACTCACCATTTTATAGATCAATCTTCAAGGGCTTTCTAAAATTAAAAGAGCACGATGATAACCTGACGTCTTTCTCGGATAAAAAAAGAACAAATTTGGCAACGAAGAATACAGTTGATTGAATGCAGAAGGCAGAAAAGATGAAGAGTAAGATCCAAACTGTAGGCTATATAGCGATCGATCAACGGAAATCGATAATATTGAAATCGCAGGAGATATGTGACTTGATATCTACCTTCGACCACTTCCAAATGGTAAATGATACGTTTTTTTTTCTCTGTAGGCGCTAAACTTGTATGAGAACGGGATCGATATGAACAGATAGATTAAAAAGAAAAAATGCCAACTGATGACGATTGGTTGATTAAAATTATGGGATAGCTCTGCAAGGGATGCACATGTAGCTCATTATGATGATTTGTTTTTGTTTTTGTTTGAAAGGCACCCGTTACCTTAGCAACATGTTGTGTAGTGAAAAGAAATAGTGGGGTAGCTATTGACGCAGATGATTGTTGTTTCTGTGTTTAAATTAGCTATTGTTTGAGAAAACTCACATTGTCTCAGAAACATTATACCTTTGGATCGAAATAGGGGATAACACCTTAAGATAGCCAATAGCCCAAATCATATACGTTGTTTATTTGTTTATGATTTTGTTGAGGGAAACGACGGTTATCTCATCAAAATTTGGATCTAATTTATAAAAGGATAGCTCTGTTAGATAGGTATTAACGTCGATGAACTTGTTTTGAGGATTGGGACGTACATAACTTTCTCTGTGAATACACATGTTACACTATAAAACATGCTAAAAGTGAATAGCAAGTTATGAGTCATCTTCATCGAGATACCTTTCAGCGCCAATGTTTTTTGAGGGATGGAGTTGTATTCTGTTTGTTTGGGGAGAACACACGTTACCTTAGAAACATGATCGAAATTCTGGAAAAATAGATATTTATAGCATCGACCATTTTTTTGTTATTAAAGGTGCCACAGAAACAAACGAGGTGGTTAAATTGAGGGAAAAAAATATTGTTGAAATGCCCATTACAATAGAAACAAGCTGATTAATTTTATAGGTATTATAGAAGGAAAAAAAGACCGACCGTTATGCACAATCAGACAAATGATATCGAGCCTCATCACAATTTCCGCCCTGGTTAAAAACATACCAATACCGCGTCACACTTGAATGCTCTCGCTTTGGAAGAATAATGGATGGCATCGTTTTTCTGAAGATACATGATATGCACAATAAGACAATTTGATATCGCGTCTCATCACATTACCTGCCCTAGGTAAACGCAATACCAATATCAAACGCGTCACACTTTAAAGGGATTATGTCCCATTTGCAGGCCAACAAAAATGAAAAGGTTAAAGGTGAAATTCAAAGAAAAACACGATATGTCAACTAATGCATCACTCATATTGCTCCGATTGTCTCATTTTCGCTCGCGTGAACATTGCCAGCACAAACCACTGACCTCTACCTCCTGAACGGATCATCGCCCATTCCCATTCACTATACGTTACGTACTAAAAGGCTGTATTATCTGACCGTTCATGAATATTCATGTTTTTGCTAAACTCGGCAAAATGTTTGTTTTTACTAAATGGAAAAATTACGGTGGGGGTTTGGATGAAATGGACATAATGAAATAGGCAAGAGTGATCTATGATAATTCATGCTTTTTATGTTTCGTGTGCTTGACCTATAATCGTCAAATCGCTTGGTAAACTGAGTCCAAAGTTAGACTTGTTTCACATGTGTATTATAGGCAATGACGAGCTTGCAACCTATTTTGAAAAATTACGGTGGGTGAACTTTCAAAAGTCAATGAGACATGAGGGCTCCAATGAAAGAGCTAGTGATAACGTACGTCGGGGTGGATGTGCTTTTCATTTAAACAAAAAATAAATTGTTAACGATTTTTTTTTTTTAAAACGTCCATAGGCTAACATGTTAGGCTGCTGATTCCGATCATGCTCTGACGATAGGGGGCGTTGTGAAATGAGACTAAACGGAGCCATATGAGAAACTGGTAAGCTAACAGATGGCCATCGTACAAGTTTTAGGTCAACTACATATCGGTTGATTAATACAAATACAAATACAACCACCTCCATAACAGCTGGGATATACGAGAGATTCGCCGGAAAAATAACGATGTTTTAATGACGTCACTATATGGACCAAAACTGCCCAAGCAGACGACATCCCATAAAGAATGAACATAAATGCAAAGCTATTATTTCTCAAATGAGTTTAGTGTATATAAATGTAATGGCATGTCAAACCATTCAAAAGGGGATATGACCCGATTCTGATAACTAAAATCTTTTGCTTGTAAATAACAGGATAGGGTATAAATAACATTCAAAGAAACAAGACTTTCAAATTGAAAAAAAAACCGGAAAAATATTAAGATCGGCATTTGTTCCCTCTTGAAACGCCGAACATACCGCGGTGTGTGTAGCTGAATATACAATGGCGTCTTATTTTGTTTACAAGCGACAGATTCCTTTATTTTTGTATCGCTGCATTTTGTCATCAACGTAAAACCATGTGCGGGGTTTAGAGTGAGGCAATAGATTATACATTTAGCCTGACGGTAGTGAAGTAAGAGAAAGAACTCAAGAGAAGATGAAAACACAGGCACTGAAAATGTGTGAGATGTCATGGGACATCTTCTGCTTGTGCAAATCATGTCCATACTGTGATCTGACACATCTCAGCAGCGTTCGGAGAGCTCTTCAGGTGCTATGCCGGGCCCAGGGGGCGAAATTTTTATTCCCAAACAGGTTTGCAATTTCTTATATTTCCGTTGTTCTAATTGGCTGATATGTTCTACGTCATTAGCAGCTTGGAAAGAGGTCACAAACAATTAGACTTTGATTATTTATTGCTTTGCCTCACTATTTATGAAGGAAAAAAACTGAATAAACTCAAAGTGCTATTAGTAACACGCTGTCCTTACCGATTGAGCCAACGATGGGTTAATGAAAAGTGATTCTGCATGATTTCTACAACCCTATCACTCACCCTGACTCACCCTAACGGTTACGTCATTAGCAATGACGTAACATATCAGCCAATCAGATGACCGGATATATTAGCATTGGCAAACCCGTTTGGGAAGAAAAAAAAATCGCGCCCGGCGGGGTGGGGGGGGGGGGGGTACTCATATTATAGTCGAACGTGGGTGTGCGGCTAAGACCTCCGAACCCCTACCCACATCCAAGGGTCCTTTTGCTGTAAATAGGTACCCATGTCTAAGGATTTTTTTTGGTGAAAAATGGACCCATATCTAAGGATTTCAAACTTTAAATATTACATTTTTTTCACTCCAGCAAAGCATGGAGAGTCAATGCTAATGCGTATTGACCTTTAGCACTGCATATTTGCTGTGAGGCAGGTATTATACACAAATATGCACACCATACAATATTGCATTGAATGCACACAAAAGGACCGATTGGGCTGATCGGCAAGTTTGACACGAGACTTACAATTTGAATTTTACTGCTATTCTTTTTAACATCAGTAAGTTGAAACAAATGTATTTTACTGCTTTTACTGCTATCATCATTGTCACTAAGGTACCGATTTTTAGTGAAATCAGTTGAGTTTTGTACAATGGTGTTTGAAATGTTGAGAATAAAAAAACACAGCATTTACTACACCGCCAGGATAGTAATGCATCTAATTGAAGGACTTTTCCTGTTTTTAATAATTGAAAGATTTTTCAAAATATCCCATTTGAATTTGCGCAGACCGTTTTTTCAGTTCAACATACCAATACTGACAATTCGGCTAGTGAGCGAAGCGAGCGAGCAAAAATTTGAGCATGTATTTTGTGAAAGTGTTATTTATCACCAAAATAAACGAGAAAACATATCAAAAATTTACATTCGGGCAGCTCGCCGTCCCCCCCCCCCCCCCACACGAAGCGCAGAAGCTTTGATGTTTCATGAAATTATTAGAGAAAGAAGAGGATTCGTTGTACCATTCTCGCCTCTTAATCCTTGTCTGAATTTAGTTTCTCCCCCCCCCCCCCCCTCTCCCGCGCAAAGCGCGGAAGCTTTGACCTTTAATGAATTAGTATTAGAGAAAGAGTTCTCGACTCTTAATCCTTCTCTGAATTCAGTTTCCCCCCTCCCATGCAAAGCGCAGAAGCTTAACGTTTCATTATTAGAGAAAGAAGACGACTCGTTGTGGAAGCTTTGACGTTTCATTAAATTATTAGAGAAGAAGACGATTCATTATACCATTCTCGACTCTTAATTCTTGTCTGAATTTAGTTTCTTTCCCCCCCCCCCCTCTCCCGCGCAAAGCGCGGAAGCTTTGACCTTTAATTAATTAGTATTAGAGAAAGAGTTCCCGACTCTTAATCCTTCTCTGAATTCAGTCCCCCCCACCCCCTTCCATGCAAAGCGCAGAAGCTTAACGCTTCATTATTAGAGAAAGAAGACGACTCGTTGTGGAAGCTTTGACGTTTCATTAAATTATTAGAGAAAGAAGACGATTCGTTGTACCGTTCTCGACTTGTCAGAATTTTCAAAAATGTCTCTTTGTCTACTCTTTTTTTCGTCCTATGTCCTCTAACTGCCCCTACCGCCCCTGGCTATGATTGTGATAGCACACAATTAGGTTAGTAGAAATGAAAGGGGAAAAAAGGATTTATTACACCAACCCAGGATAAATCACGGCCGGGAGCGTCATATCATATATAGTGTTTTGTGTTGTCGGGCTTTCATTTAAATATTAGTATAAAATGTACCATATATTTTATATAGCGCTCAATACAAATGTCTCTAAGCGCTTAACAAATATACTATTACCCCGGTCATTGGATTCAGTGCTTGCCCGCACACACTGTGCGCACAATCTCCACTCCCTGTGGAGCATTCTAGCGGGGCGTTACTTGACGCTCACAAGCTGTTTGACCAACAATGACGGCCGCATCCTACCGGGTACCCATTTGACACCATTATCATCATAGCAACGGGTATTAAGAGAGATATATCATTAAATGACATCATACTTCCTCTCAAAATATTAACCTGCTTGATGACAGCATCTACCCGCGATATATTACATTTTGTTTATCTATGGTAACGTTGTTGAGGAGGAGACGGCCCTTAGCAACTAAAATTGTCATTTAACTTCATTCATTTTAATTCTTTCTTCTCAATTCGTTATTCGACCAGCATCAAATAATTTACAATGACAATATACAATATAGTTGTAAGGACACCTTAGAAGCAGAAATCTGCTTGTAATCGGGGGCCTATAACAAACAATAACAAGATAATAAACATAAATTAGCAATAAAAAGTAAAAGACTTGCATAATACAAGTACGCACATACACATCAACACACGCACACACATCCATAAAGAAGGTTACACAAAAAGAAGAGAAAGGAGCGAAAAATAGGAAAGAAAGAGATAAAAATAGAATAAAGGTGGAAAAGAGAAGTAGTACTAAACCATAGCTACCATTCTTTAAAAAAAATACCTTTTTTGGACATTGATTTAAATCTGTTACTTGTAGAACTGGATCTTAGGTCATGATTCATATCAAAGTAAATAACAAATAACACCTCACACATAGTAAAATTATGTTCCGTTAAAAAGCAGTTTCCAAAAAAGTTTAAAATGGAGTCCAAATTGAAAGCAGCATATTTTCAAGGTAGTCCACCTAAAAATTGTACATGAAGGTGCCCTGAACACTTTGACGCCGAACACATTTTAAAAAACATCCCATGTCAATATGTTAATCTGATTGAATCAAACGCGAATTTGAATACACAGATCACGAATTCGAACGTTCTAATAACAATGCTGGGACAACTTCAATTTCGATTGAATGGATTGAAAAAGTTGAGAAATTGGCCAGAAAATACCTTTCTCTTTTTTTCTGATCTTCTTAATATTATTCTTTTCTTCTGTTTTTATTCTTCTTTTCTCAGTTGCTTTTCATTTTCTTCATCCTTATTCTTCTTTTTTCGAGGCCTGCTGTAATGCTGTAGCACATGATATAATATGAACCGAATGTTCACTACCAAGACTCCAGTCTTACTCAAGCTTTTGCTTTCTTTGCATGGGTGTCGATCCCGAGGGGATGGGGGGATATATCCCCCCCCCCCAATATTTCAGGTGGGGGGGGGGGGATGGCCTGTACAATCATCCCACCCCCCCCCCCCCCCAATAATTCACCATCAAAAAAAAATGAAGAGAAAAATTAAGGATGAGAGCCCGATGAGAGTAGTTAATGGTTATTACTCGGAAGATGACCATCAATATACACATTTTGCTATCTCATTTTCATAATACATACATAATACGAAGTAAATAAGACAACCGTTTATGAAACAAGAATAAATTGAATTCTCGCTCATACGGCTTCATCAGGAATTGATGAATTTATTCAATTTGTTCAATCAACAGCATCATAGAAATGCAGTGCGCCAAATGTAAAGACGCAGCGTCAAAAAGCAACGAGCTAAATTTTAAGCGCGAAGCGCAAAAATAGCAATCTGCAATGCACATCAGACAATCCTGGACAGTGTAAACATAGATGAACTCTGTGACTATGTCGTGATGAGATTGGAGACAAGGAGACAGATTTTCGGACATTAGTATAACTTACAAACTAGTTCTCTAGTTGTTATGTTGTTTCCGTTCACCCTTTTTAAAATTCACGTCATTGTATCTTTATTTTTGTTTTTTTCACTCATTTTATTTCCTGATATTTCCTAAAAGATTTTTCATTTTTGGAGAAAGATTATTATGTCACAACTTATTTGTCACACAAATTATTTTCAGTGGGGAAACTGAATTCAGACAAGGATTAATATAGAGAACAGTACAACGAATCGTCTTCTTTCTCTAATATTTCAGTGAAAAGGGCAAAGCTGTTAGGGGGCAACTGAATTCAGACGTGGATTAAGCGTAATAATCAAATGAAACGTCAAAGTACACGATACAACGAAACGTCTTCTTTGACGAATAATTTAATGAAACGTGAAAGCTTCCGCGCTAAGCGCGGAATGGGCGAAAATGAATACAGACAAGGATTAAGAGTAATAATATATTGAAACGTTAAAGCTTCCACGCTTCGCGCGGTAGGGGGGAAACTGAGTTCATGGAGGACACGATACAACAAGTCGTCTTCTTTCACTAATGTGAAAGCTTCCGCGCTTCGCGCAGGAATGGGCGAAAATGAATTCAGACAAGGATTAAGAGTCGAGAATGGTACATAGGATCGTCTTCTTTCTTAAATCATCTAATGAAACATCAGAGCTTCCGTGCTACGCGCGGTGAAGGGGGAATTTGATTCAAACATTAAGGATTAAGAGTCGAGAATGGTAGCCTACATCGAATCGTCTTCTTTTTTTAATAATCTGATGAAACGTCAGAGCTACGCGAGGAGAAAGGGGAACTTGATTCAAACAAGGATTAAGAGTCGAGAACGGTCCAACGAATCGTCTTCTATCTCTTATAATTTAGTGAAACTGAATTCATGAAGGACACGATACAACAAATCGTCTTCTTTCTCTAATGTGAAAGCTTCCGCGCTTCGCGCAGGAATGGGCGAAAATGAATTCAGACAAGGATTAAGAGACGAGAATGGTACATAGGATCGTCTTCTTTCTTTAAAAATCTAATGAAACGTCAGAAGGGGAAGGGGAACTTGATTCAAACATTAAGGATTAAGAGTCGAGAATGGTACGTCGAATCGTCTTCTTTCTTAAATAATCTGATGTAACGTCAGAGCTTCCGCGCTACGCGCGGGGGAAGGGGAACTTGATTCTAACAAGGATTAAGAGTCGAGAACGGTCCACCGAATCGTCTTTTCTCTCTAATAATTTAGCGAAACGTCAAAGCTTCCGCGCTTCCCGGGGGAGGGAACTCCCCCTCCCTGCACGCAACCCCCTAGGGACCGCGCTTCGCGTGCTCACTACCGCCCCCTAAAATGAAATCCTGGCTACGCGCTTGGGAGGGGTGCAACTTGCCACACGCTTCTACCTCTTGATTGCTTTGATCCATTGCCGAAAATATTTTGGCACCTATCATCCCCCCCCCCCCCCCCAACCACGGATACAAATCGACACCCTTGTTTCTTTGGATGAAGTCACATGGACAGTTATATTTCTTTAAACTTGAACCACACAGCTATTATTCGTTGAATCATCATTCATTTCATCATACAAACATTGCTTTCTATAACATGCCCCATATATCTTTTTCTTGTTTGTGTACACATTTATTACATTATATCATTTCGAAATGTATCAAATACATGCTTATACTGAAATGGACCACGAGTAAAATGGCAATCAAAACAAATGCAGACTCATGCATGTAGCCATTTCACTACGATTAAACCTAAACATAAAATACTTACCATTTTACCGATCAATCTTCAAGGGCTTCCAAAAATGATAAAAGAGAACGTTGATAACCTGACGTCTTTCTCCGATAAAAAGGAACAAATTTGGCAACGAAGCATAGACTTGCTTGAATACAGAAGACGGGAACGATGAATCATAAGATCCAAACTGAAGGCTATGGCGATTGATTAATGGAGATCAATTGAAATCACGAGAGGCATCTATCTTCGACCAATTGCAAATGGTAAATGATATGTTTTTCTTCTCTGCAGGCGCTAAACTCGTATGAGAACGGGATTGATATGAACAGATATATTATAAAGGAAATACTGACAACTGATGACGATTGGTTGATTGAAATTATGGGATAGCTCTGCAAGGGATTTAGCTAATGATGATTTTTTTTGTTTAAGTTTTTTTTTTGAAACGGCAACCGTTACCTTAGCAACATGTTGTGTATTAAACAGAAATTGTTGGGTAGCTATTATCGCCGATGATTGTTGTTTCTTTGTTTGATTTTGCTATTTTTTGATAAAACGAACATCATCTCAGAAACATTATACCTTTAGATCGAAAGAGGGGATAGCTCCCAGAGATAATAGCTATTAGACCCAGTAATATTTGTTTGTTTATTTGTTTTTGCTTTTGTTTCAGAAAACGCATGTTATCTGAGAAACATCAATTTTTTGAATAATTTTTAGGAATAACTCTGTTTGCAAGCGCGGATTCAGGATTTCTTAGGGGTGGGGGCCCCAATTTGAAATCAATTTGAAATTTAGTGTGCTGACATTTGAAAATCGTGCAGGCAAAGATTTCGCTCAGTGGGGGGGGGGGGGGGTTTGGGGCAATAAATAACCGTCAGATGAGCATATTTTTATACCTTATTTGTGACCCTGGCAGGACACAAATTGATGTTGGGTCCAGGGGCGGAGCCCCAAGAAGATCAGGGGTTTTATACATTAAATTATCGCCAGATAGGCATATTTTATACCTTATTTGTGACACTGGTAGGTCACGAATTGGCGTGGGGTCCAGGGGGCAGAGCCCCGGAAGCTCAGGGGTTTGGGGGAATAAATAACCGTCAGATGAGCATATTTTTATACCTTATTTGTGACACTGGCAGGAACAAATTGGTGTTGGATCAAGGGGGCGGAGCCCCAAGAAGCTCAGGGGTTTTATACATTAAATTATCGTCAGATGACTATATTTCATACCTTATTTGTGACACTGGCAGTTCACGAATTGGCGTGGGGTCCGGGGGGCGGAGCCCCCTGAAGCGCAGGGGTTTAGGGCAATAAATAACCGTCAGATGAGCATATTTTTATACCTTATTTGTGACCCTGGCAGGACACAAATTGGTGTCGGGTCCAGGGGGCGGCAGGCGCGGATCCAGGATTTCTTAGGGGGGGGGGGGGCCAAATTTGAAATTAAGCGAGCCAAATATTGGTACGTAATGGTGACCAACAGTGACGTAATGCGGGGCGGGGGGGGAGTTTCCCCCTCGCAAGCTTTAACGTTTCATTATATTATTAGAGAAAGAAGATGATTCGTTGTACCGTTCTCGAAAATAATTCTCGTCTGAATTTAGTTTTTCCCCTTCCGCGAGAAGCGCCGAAAATTTTACGATTTATTAAATTATTAGAGAAAGAAGACGATTCGTTGTAGAGTTCTCGACTCTTAATCCTCGTCTGAATTCAGGTTCCTCCCTTCCCCCATCCCCCTCTCCCGCGCGAAGCGCGGAAGCTTTTACGTTTCATTCAATCATTAGAGGAAGAAAACGATTCGTTGTACAGTTCTCGACTCTTAATCCTTGTCTAAAATCAGTCCCCCCCCCTCCCTTCCTGCGCGAAGCGCGGAAGCTTCTACGTTTCATTAAATCATTAGAGAAATAAGACGGTTCGTTGTACAGTTCTCGACTCTTAATCCTCGTCTGAATTCAGGTTCCCCCCCTGCCGTGCGAAGCGCGGAAGCTTTTAATCTTCATTTAATCATTAGAGAAGAAGACGATTCGTTGTACCGTTCTCGAAAATAATCCTCATCGGAATTTAGTTCCCCCTCCATCCCGCACGAAGCGCAGAAGCTTTTACGTTTCATTAGATCATTAAAGATTCGTATTTCCGTTCTCGCCTCTGAATCCTCTTCTGAATTCAGTCCCCCCCCCCTCCCCTCCTGCGCGAGGCTTTGCCTTTTATTATTAGAGAAAGAAAACGATGCGTTGTACCGTTCTCTATATTCTTAATCCTTGTCTGAATTTCAAAGATGTTCTTTGTCTGCTCCTATTTCTTCCTACGTCCTCTTACGATTTGGGGGGGGGCCGCCCCCCCCCCCCTCCCCTGGCTACGCGCCTGCGGTCAGATAAACACATCTTGATACCTTGTCCGACCCTTTAGGCTCAGGGGTTTAAGGCAATAAATTACGGTCAGATAAGCATTCAGGGGCCCGCCTTAGGGCCCCTGGTGGGGTCGAAGCCGGTCCTCAGGCGCTTTAGGCGTTTAATTAAGGTCAGATGAGCATATTTTTTTGTATACCTTATTATTTTGCGACACTGGCAGGTCACTATTTGGCGTGGGGTCCAGGTCCAAAAATCAGGGGTTTTAGGCATTAAATTACCGTCAGATGATCATCTAAGGGCCCGCCGTAGGGCCCTAGATGGAATCCAGGGGGGCAAGGGGGAAGCTTAGGGGTTTTAGGCATTTAATCACGGTCAGATGGGCATATTTTGATGCCTCATTATTTTGTTAACACTGGCAGTTAACTATTCTCACTTTCTTGCTCTCATTTTTTTTTATTTCTCTTTAATATACTTTTTCAAGAAAAGTGGGTGGGGGGGGGGGCTCGAGGCTCTCGATCTCCGCCGTACCTCGGGCCCTGACATGTAGGAATCTCAAAAATCATATTTTTTGCCTGGCTGTAAATTTAGAAATTTGTCATTTTCCAACAAACACATACAAACGTATAATTTACTAAACAGTGAGGAAAAATTTCGGAAATTATGTCATTTCAGCATTATTTGAAATCCACCATTGTGGAATTAGAAATAAACCACGTTTGAATTTGATTTCTCCCAAGCCCCCCCCCCCCCCTCTATCAGTACGCCAGTATCTCCTCTTTTCCTTTTCCTTCCTTCTCTCTTTTTTTTTTTGATTGGGAGGGGGGGGGGGGGGTTAACAACCTGGGAGGCAAGGCCCTTTCGGCCCCCAATCTCCTTCTTCCCCCTATTCTTTTCTTCTTCCTCTTCTCTCTTTCCCCTTTTCTCCTTTTTCCCTTTCCCTTCTTTTCCTTTCTTCTCTTCTTTTTTTCTTTTTTTTTGCGGGGGGGGGGGCCAAGGCCCTCTCGGCCCCCCCCTGGATCCGCGCCTGGTAATGACATCATTCATCTGAAACAAGAAAAAATTGATATTTGAATAACGAAATTACATAATTTCGTATAAGATATTGCACATTATATAAGAACTAAAAAGCACAACATTAATATTTAGCAAGGGCATACAATTGAAGTTTTAAAGAAAAAGAAACACTAATGAATTAATAAAATAATGAAACGATTTATAGATTCGCGTTAAGCAGTCTTATTGCAGAGGGCATTGTTGACGAGCGGTACCGAGCAGTCCTACACATGAGGGTATCCAAGTGGTGCAAGTAACGTAGACGCCGGGAGGATATTTCGCTGCGTAGGGGCGGATTCCACCTAGGGCCCTAAGGCGGGCCCTTAGGTGCTCATCTAACGGTAATTTATTGCCTAAACCTCTGAGCTTCCGGGGGCGGACAAGGTATCAAAATATGTTCATCTGACCGCAGACGTGTAGCCAGGTGGGCGGTGGGGGCGATCCCCCAAAACACCGGCCCTAAAAACAACATAACAAGAAAGGGAGGAGAGAAAAGGAAGAGCACGTAGAGAGAAGAAGGAGCAGACAAAGAATATTTTTGATATTTAGACAAGGATTAAGAGTCGAGAACGGTACAACGAATCGTCTTCTTTCTCTAATAATTCAAAAAACGTCAAAGCTTCTGCGCTACGCTAGAAAGGGGAGGGGATGAGCTGAATTCAGAAAAGGACTAAGAGTCGAGAATGGTACAACGAATCGTCTACTTTATCTAATAATTTAATGAAAGTCAAAGCTTCCGCGCATCGCGCAGGAGGGGGAAGGAACTGAATTCAGACGAAGATTAGAGTCGAGAACGGTACATCGAATCGTCTTCTTTATCTATGTTAATGAAAGTCAAAGTTTCCGCGCATCGCGCAGGAGGGGAGAGGGGGGACTGAATACAGACAAGGATTAAGAGTCGAGAACGGTACAGCGAATCGTTTTCTTTCTCTAATGATTTAATGAAACGTCAAAGCTACCTCGCTTCGCGCAAGAGGGGGGGGGGGACTGAATTGAGACGAGGATTAAGAGACAAGATCGGTACAGCGAACCGTCTTCTTCCACTAATAATTTAATGAAACGTCGAAGCTTTCGCGCTTTGCACGGGAGGGGGAAACTGAATTCAGACTAGGATTAAGGTCGAGAACGGTACAGCGAATCGTTTTCTTTCTCTAATAATTAAATTAAACTTCAAAGCTTCCGCGCTTCGGGCAGGAGGGGGGGGGGGATGAATTCAGACAAGGATTAAGTGTCGAGAATTGTTATACGAATCATAGCTTCCGCGCATCGCGCGGGAAGGGGAAACTGAATTCAGACGAGGATTAAGAGTCGAGAACAGTACAGCTTGTTCTTGTTGTTTAAGTTGCCATAGAAACAAACAAGCTAGTTAAATTGAGAGAAAAACAATATTGTTGAAAGGCACGTTACGATAGAAACCTGCTAAATAATTTGGTATGATAGAAGAAAAAAGCCCGTAAAGCACAATCAGACAAATTGATGTCGAGCCTTACCTGCCCTGATTAAAACATACCAATAACACGTACACGCCACACTTTAAAGGCATCGTTTAACAATGTTAAATCTGAGATGCAGGCCCCTATGTGTTATCAGTGAACAGCGGGGATCGGGAGGCTCGAGTTCCCTCCCTACTCTCCCCCTAGATTTTCTTTAAAAAAGTATATTATAGAGAAAAGGAAAGAAAGAGAGCAAGAAAGAAAGAATAGTTAACTGCCAGTGTCACAAAATAATGAGTTATCAAAAATGCTCATCTGACCGTGATTACATGCCTAAAACCTCTAAACTTCCGTGGGCTTTGCCCACCGGATTCCACCTAGGGCTCTAAGGCGGGCCCTTAGATGCTCATCTGACGGTAATTTATTGCCTAAAACCTCTGAGCTTCCGGGGGCGGACAAGGTATCAAAATATGTTCATCTGACCGCAGACGCGTAGCAAGGGGGCGGTGGGGGCGGTCCCGAAAAACTTCGGCCCGAAAAACAACATAAAAAGAAAGAGAGGAGAGAAAAGGAAGAGCACGTAGAGAGAAGAAGGAGCAGACAAAGAATATTTTTGATATTTAGACAAGGATTAAGAGTCGAGAACGGTACAACGAATCGTCTTCTTTCTCTAATAATTCAAAAAACGTCAAAGCTTCTGCGCTACGCTAGAAAGGGGAGGGGATGAGCTGAATTTAGAAAAGGACTAAGAGTCGAGAATGGTACAACGAATCGTCTACTTTATCTAATAATTTAATGAAAGTCAAAGCTTCCGCGCATCGCGCAGGAGGGGGAAGGAACTGAATTCAGACGAAGATTAGAGTCGAGAACGGTACATCGAATCGTCTTCTTTATCTATGTTAATGAAAGTCAAAGTTTCCGCGCATCGCGCAGGAGGGGAGAGGGGGGACTGAATACAGACAAGGATTAAGAGTCGAGAACGGTACAGCGAATCGTTTTCTTTCTCTAATGATTTAATGAAACGTCAAAGCTACCTCGCTTCGCGCAAGAGGGGGGGGGGGGGGGACTGAATTGAGACGAGGATTAAGAGACAAGATCGGTACAGCGAACCGTCTTCTTCCACTAATAATTTAATGAAACGTCGAAGCTTTCGCGCTTTGCACGGGAGGGGGAAACTGAATTCAGACTAGGATTAAGGGTCGAGAACGGTACAGCGAATCGTTTTCTTTTTCTAATGATTTAATGAAACGTAAAAGCTTCCGCGCTTCGCACGGGAGGGGGGAGGGAACCGAATTCAGATGAGGATTAAAGTCGAGAACGGTACAGCGAATCGTTTTCTTTCTCTAATAATTAAATTAAACGTCAAAGCTTCCGCGCTTCGGGCAGGAGGGGGGGGATGAATTCAGACAAGGATTAAGTGTCGAGAATTGTTATACGAATCATAGCTTCCGCGCATCGCGCGGGAAGGGGAAACTGAATTCAGACGAGGATTAAGAGTCGAGAACAGTACAGCTTGTTCTTGTTGTTTAAGTTGCCATAGAAACAAACAAGCTAGTTAAATTGAGAGAAAAACAATATTGTTGAAAGGCACGTTACGATAGAAACCTGCTAAATAATTTGGTATGATAGAAGAAAAAAGCCCGTAAAGCACAATCAGACAAATTGATGTCGAGCCTTACCTGCCCTGATTAAAACATACCAATAACACGTACACGCCACACTTTTAAGGCATCGTTTACCAATGTTAAATCTGAGATGCAGGCCCCTATTTTTTATCAGTGAACGGCGGGGATCGGGAGGCTCGAGTTCCCTCCCTACTCTCCCCCTAGATTTTCTTTTAAAAAGTATATTATAGAGAAAAGGAAAGAAAGAGAGCAAGAAAGAAAGAATAGTTAACTGCCAGTGTCACAAAATAATGAGTTATCAAAAATGCTCATCTGACCGTGATTACATGCCTAAAACCTCTAAACTTCCGTGGGCTTTGCCCACTGGATTCCACCTAGGGCTCTAAGGCGGGCCCTTAGATGCTCATCTGACGGTAATTTATTGCCTAAAACCTCTGAGCTTCCGGGGGCGGACAAGGTATCAAAATATGTTCATCTGACCGCAGACGCGTAGCAAGGGGGCGGTGGGGGCGGTCCCGAAAAACTTCGGCCCGAAAAACAACATAAAAAGAAAGAGAGGAGAGAAAAGGAAGAGGACGTAGAGAGAAGAAGGAGCAGACAAAGAAGATTTTTGAAATTCAGACAAGGATTAAGAGTCGAGAACGGTACAACGAATCGTCTTCTTTCTCTAATAATTTAATGAAACGTCATAGCTTCCGCGCATCGCGTGGGAAGGGGAAACTGAATTCAGACGAGGATTAAGAGTCGAGAACAGTACAGCTTGTTCTTGTTGTTTAAGTTGCCATAGAAACAAACAAGCTAGTTAAATTGAGAGAAAAACAATATTGTTGAAAGGCACGTTACGATAGAAACCTGCTGAATAATTTGGTATGATAGAAGAAAAAAAGCCCGTAAAGCACAATCAGACAAATCGATGTCGAGCCTTACCTGCCCTGATTAAAACATACCAATAACACCTACACGTCACGCTTTAAAGGCATCGTTTAACAATGTTAAATATGAGATGCATGCCTCTACGTGTTATCATTGACTGTGTTATGGTGTAATATTGAAGCCCTTAAAAAAGCGCTTCAAAATGTTCATGAAGTGCCTCAAAAAACTAAAAATATTTGAGTGACCGTTTTTTTTTACCATACTCGTTAGGAAAACGAAAAATGAAATTTCGATTTCCAATCATAAATATCTTGATAATCAGACGCGCGATCGGCTTGTAAAAGTCATATGTTTCCTGACTGACCTAAATGTTTATAATTATGATTGCAGCATGAGCTAAATCCAGGATTTTGTTTCAAAATCTGAGGCAATGTTACCGAGTCACTTTAATGCACTCGCTTTGGTGAAATAATGGATGGCATCGTTTTCTCCCGAAGGTTGGTACTTTCAAAAGTTCGTTTATTCGAATTATGAGAATAAAATAGGGTTAATCACTAATCTGAACCAGGTTTGCAATCGTGAAAATGAAAATTCTCTCTTCTCTTCGGAAGTAAGAACCCTATTCCATCTTCAGAATTATCATTATGAACCTCGGAAATGACGGACATTCGGAGAGACGAACTTTCGGAACTATGAACTGTCGGAACTAAGTAATCTTTCTGTTTAAAGAACCTTCGTATAAAAAACCTTCGACATTACGAATCTTCGAAATGTTGAACCTTCACAATTATAAAACCTTTAAGAAAAAATAACCGTTATGAAACGACAAGGTTGCATTCAGCATACCCAAATTAATGAATAATTTTTAATATAATTTGGGTCCCCGTATTGTCCCGACCGAAATTGTCTCCAAAGTAAACAAACTAATGATTATAAGGAGACTTTAATGGAAATACAATATCTCCGTCTACACCTCACCGATTTTTTTTGGTTTTTTTGTTAGCCATTTAAAGAGCCATGAGCCTTGTGCAGATTCGGATACTTCTTTACATGAGGCCATGATTATTATCATCATTGTCATTATCCTCATCATCATCCTCCTCCTCCACCTCCACCTCCACCTCCTCCTCCTCATTATCACCACCATCATAATCATTATCATCACCGTCATTATCATCTTCATCTCTGCGTTTGTCGCACAGCTTTAGTATGTCATCTCCGACCCAGTGCTTCTTTGTTGGTCGGTGTTTGCCAAGGATGTCGTTGGCTGTTTCTGTCACGGTAGTGTTACATCTGTTGATCAGAGTGTCTATTCCGGTGTCCTGATTACCAAGGACGAGGGGTGGAGCAAACTTTCCTCCTATCGTTGCTCGAAAAATGTCTGCGATGTTGGGGTCCTTGAGTTTTTCGAAACTAAACCTGATCCTGTTGTTGCCCTGGCTTTTCATCCTTTGGAGGCGTAGTCTGAAGGTCATCATCACGAGCTCATGGTCACTTCCGACGTCGCCTCCCGAGAAGCTCCTGTTCTTTACGATGTTCGCACTTGAATGGGGGCGTCCTTTGACCATGATATCGTCGATCTGATTGTGGTATTCCTGGGCTGTGCCATGTCCAACGTCTACCTCAATACACCCCAGAGCCCCATTACACGCTTGCCTAAAGGATCGTTCGGGAGTACCAATTATATCCCCAAAACAAAGATTCCAACCATACAATAGTGCCCATTCCTTTCGTAGAAAGAAAACCTTAAAAGAAGATTGCAAAGCTGTGTTAAGTTTCCTCACATTTCAAGCTCTCTTGGTCCTCAATCACTTTTCATAATGTTCATACATGATAATTCGCTTTATGTTTAAGGATAACTTTGGCATATCTAATAAGACGTATCTGGCGTATGTTCTGCGAGCAACTTGTCCAGCATATATAAAATCAGAAATGCTAAAGCCCACCTCGACCAATCAAAAACACATACACCAACTCCTTCAGATGCGATTGATTTTCAAAAGGGATTTGTGTAATTATTACGGATTTTAGTTCAGATTTTATATTTCAAACATATCGTACAAAAAAGGAAATGAAATTAGAGTAAAATTGTTTGGGGTAGGTACATGGATCGGTAAAAATATTCAAGGTGTGAACGTTGTATTTTCAATTTTGAATGAGAAAGATGATGTAGCTAGCATAGGTCATTATCTCATTGCCATTTTTGAAGAAAAAGAAAGATATGATGCTCTCAAAGAGCACCACGCTTCACTTATGACAGGGTGTAACCAGCACTTCATTTAAAGAGGTTGGTCGACATTTCTTTCAAAGTGGTATATACTTCCTTGGAGGAGACTACAAATTCGTGTGTTCTTTGAATAGACTCTGCCTATGTACTTACTCCTGCATACAGTTTGAGTCCAAAAAAGTTTTCACCTAGAAAATTGTTATTTATTTTAAAAAAATCTTTTATCAGGAGTATTTATATATATATAATTGCCAAAGAGCGTACGAATACCAAAGGTAAATATATTTGTTTACAGAAGTTTGGGTGCCACACAATGTGCCATATTTGTAATTTTTGTTTTTGATATCAAGATGGGACTATATATGGTATTGGCAAAGACAGCCGAATTTGAGTAGATCAAGCGTTTTCCATGTGTCGTGGTAACGTGGACTTATAAAGGCTAGCCTCAAAGTCAGAGGCGGCCCTCCGGGGGGGGGGGGCACAGTTCCCTCACTTGTTAAAGTACCCACAAAGTGTCTTTTTACAGAGAAAAAAGTGCCCAGTTTACTTTGATTAGTGTCCCTTTTATTTTGACACGTGCCCCCTTTCCTTTGACAAGCTCCCATTTCCCTTTGCAATAAGTGTCTATTTTACATTCTCATAAGTGACCTTTTTAATCTCTAGTAAGTGCTCCTTTTCAGGTAAAAGAAGTGCCCCTTTTCATTTTTACAAAGTGCCCCCTTCACCTCTGATAAATGCCCTATTCAAATCTGAGATGTGCCCCTTTTACCATGACAAGTGCCCCTTTCCCTTTGCAAGAAGTGCCCCTCTCCCTTTTAGTAATACCCCCTTTTTTGATAATTGCTCTTTTCATCTCTGATGAGTGTCTCTTTTCAACCGTAATAACTGTCCATTTTATTTTGACGCGTACCCTTTTTCCATTCTAATAAATGTTCTTTTAAACCTAATTATAAGTGCCCCTTATCTTATCTGGTCAGTGCCCCCTTTTAGGCGGTGTAAATATCCCTTTTCACCTCTAATAATTCAATTTTAACAATGATACGTGACCCTTTTCTTTTCTAATAATAAGGGACCTATCCCTTTTCATAAATGCCCCTATCAAAATCTGATTGGTGCTCCTTTTCCCACTTCCTAATCTCATGAGCGCCCTTTTTTTATCAATGGTGAGTGCCTCTTTTTGTAGGTGTAAGAAGTGCCCCATTTTCACCTCTGATAATTACCCTTTGTACTTTAGCAAGTTCTCCTTTTCTTTTCTAATAAGAGTCTTATCCCTTGTAATAAGTGTCCCCCTTTCCTCCAATCATTGAACACGCCTCTAATTTCAAGCGAATCCGAGGTTTTATAGATGATTTAATTATGTTACTTATTGAAAGTCTTTTCAGTCTTCCGTTATGAGAATGTACTTATGGGTTGGGTTTTTCCTCTTTAATATAAGATGTAACTTTTCGCACTGTGACCCCACAGATCTTAAAATCATTTTTTGTTCAGATGGTCATATCCAACTGCAAAGTACGCCGATTAAGCAATATATTGTAATTAAAGTTGAGAGAAATATTAACAAGCATTAAGAGGACAAAAAGAGACGTTTAGTAGTCCATAGTAAAAAGTGCTAAATGATGTTGACACCTTTTCTCGATGCTGGGTTGTATATGACGCGAAGAAGTTCTTTACTTTCAATTATATATCCTCACATTCTCTCGATATATGTATATATATCTTCCTTTTTAATATTCTATGACTCTATCATATTCTTCTTTCACGACAAATTTCTATTACTTTAAAGCCCCACTGTCCTACGAGTAGCTACTTGCTCCCTCTATATAGAAAACTTCCCCAATCGGTGCCTGTTGGTCCCCCATGATCCTCTTTTTCTTATGTTAGTTGAGAGCTGAGTAAATGAGATAGCCACCTGTCATTGACCTCGCTGTGTGGTCTAATCCCTTCTGGCCCAGTAGTATTGACGGTCTTTAAATTAAATATCTTCTTTCATTTTCACACTCTTTATCTCCTCCTTTCGAAATCTCTCACTGAATTATACATCTCTTTCATTAAAACTTCTCTTAATATCTCTTCTCGATACTTTATTATACGCTTTGTATCTCTCTTCTTCTTACACAAACACAATTGACAGTAAAGTCATTGAAACTTCATTATTACACAGGGCCTTCAGAAATGTAACGCCCCTATTAGGTTACAGGGGAGCTAAATTGATAAAATGAAGAGAACAAACAGTTCCTTGTGGTGAAATTGGTGTCAAAATGTAGAATGACTTTTATTACTAGAATAACCATAATCAAAAGTAATCAATATACAAACAATGATCATGAACACATGTTAATGCTCTAGTTTTATATAACGGTAAAGCTATTTCATATCAATCTGCATGAGCCAGATCTTCACACAAAAAAAAGAAACCTAATCTAATTTCCAATTATATTAAACAGCTTTAAAGAAATGTCTATAAAAAAAAATGAAATAAATGTTTAGTTAATTCCTGGCTTCAATAATAACACGTAACTCAAATGAAAACCAAGTATATCACAGGTTATATAAATAATTTAATTGCTGATAAAACATTTTCAATTAATAGTTAAAAATATATCCTGCAATGAATATATTCCTTACGTTCAATAACCAAGCAGCTCCAAATTACTTGTGCATCCGCAAAACATAATAAGTCAAGATAAAACAACATGATATAACAGTTTTATGTTCTCTCAACAATCCACATGGACAATTAAATACATGTAGTGATTGTTTGAATCATCTGAAAATAGACTTAAGATTTAATGAGCAAATATAAATAACTGTGCAATGACATGACAGGAAGTATATAGTGAAAGCAATAATCCCTTGCTCTAGGTTCCCTTTAAACTCTAAAACAAACTCCCTAGCTGGAGTAAAATCCGCTAAAGAAAAATATGATTTCCTCAATTTTTTGAATTAAAACATCTTGCTGATACTTCGCATACCGCTGGGTTTGTTGTTTTACTGATCAAATCACTAAAGTCCCTTTCTACAAATAACTAATATTACTAAGCCAGTTGCTCTAGCGTAGCATCACGCATACAAAAGACAATATAATAAAATGTAATCAAGCTCATGAAATGTAATCGTTAATTGTGCCGATTAGAATTCACTAACTACACTATTCTATAACGTAGCAAAATACATCTTCTCAATGGGTCCAAAAGAGACCACTTACTTGACTACACGATTGTTTTTTTGTAGGTTATCAGTCAGAGGTGCCACACAGTTCTTCTCTTAGAACAAAGATCCTGTTCACATTTATAAACAATTCTATACCTTCTAAAGTTTAATAGTAAAACATTAAAAATAATAAACACTCATGTACTTGCAAAACTCATCAATTCAGTATACTGTTTAATAACAATATACCGGCGATATATGTATATTAACGCTAAAGTAAATCAGTATTAACATACTTATCCAGCTCTTTTGATGCACAATCACATACAACGCTTAAGTATATAATCTCATTAGGAGATTTGCTACACTTCACGGGCGATCATCTAACAACACAGAGTCAATAAGAATTCGGTACTTTGAGAACAAATCCCACCCTCCATTTATATAACGCGTACAAGTAGAAACCATAATGGCAGATTTCGCAGTCTTAAACCTAAAATCGGAATTATGACCACGATCCTGTCTTCTGATCAAAATTCAATCATAATACAATTGTAGAGTAAAGTCTCAGCCGGGGTAAAACTTTGAATTGAAACTTTTTCCTTCCAAAAAAGCGTCATTAGGGCGCCAACAGTTGCTCCTATGTTTTCTATATATCTGAAGAATGACCTATTCAGACCTATTCAACGTCATGCAGGCAAGATGTTGTAACCGACAAATGAATAAACGTGAAAATGAGAGCATGGTAACCATCTAAACACTTATCTAGAGATTTGCCCCCTCTAAAAAAACAAAATTGCAAGTAAACACACAACAACAACCACAACCACAGCAACAACAAAGACAAGCAAGGGTTTGAGACTGGATCCGATTGTTCAGGTATCGCTGTTGTGGGTACGCTCGTAGTAGTTGGTATCGGAGTTTATTCTGTTGAAAACAATGATTACAAGAAGTTACTATCAACAACAAGGAACACAAATGTGAATTACGAAGGGGATATAAAATTGAACATTGTAATGTTCGTGTGAATGAAATACACATGATGGACAACCAATAAATTCCAATAGACAGAAGGAGCAAAACCTAATATCGGCTCTCAACATTGTTCTCGAAAGCCCATTCACGGGGTAAGGTTACCGAACAAAATGGTACAAATTGTTACATATTTTAAACATTTTTATTGCCGCTCAAAATGAAATAATTAATAAATAATAATAATAATATTTAGTTTTTATATAGCGCTTTAATACAAGTGTCTCTAAGCACTTTACTAGCTAGATGATACGTATATGATACGGTACCCTAACATTAAAACTGGTACGGTAAATGTAACCAGAGCTGACAGGTTATTCCATCAAAGCAAAGAACTAAATATTATTGGTTAAAAATTAAGGGGTAGAAGCATCCGATCAAAGCGAATGACATAACAGTAGGCGCATGAACCCCTTTCGGAAACAGTTTAAGTGCAGTGGGATTTTTACTCTTTAGGTTTGAATGCCTGACAAGAACCTCAACATAGCATAATTCGTTTCTTTTCTCCTGCCAATGTAAAATAATTTTATATGAATGCATACATCTTTACATTAATTAATTTTGAGCAGCGCTTTGCTCACATTTAAAACACTTCTACCCTACCTCGGCATCTCGGGTCAAGGTAACCTACAGCACAATACTCCCATGTTATCTCAGGAATGGTGGTGTAACACCAAGCAGTGTCACCATTATCGGGGTTTCTGCAATAGTTTTCGTCTAGTCCCGCGTTAGGATAATTAGCTGGAGTCTTATCGTGTCGATGGGGATACTTAGAGGTCCACGCTTGACAAGTATGACCGTCGATTGTCTGAGATAAGTTTCCTCTGTAGTTCACTCCTTTAGGATCTTCCAGGCATACAGGTGTGGCTAGAGAAAGACACAGAGTAATATTTTTTTTTTAATTGCTAAAATTATGTTTGATTCTGAATAATAATTTGCTCCACCTTTTCCCCCGAAAAACCAATCATCTACTCTTATGCAACGATTGTGTCACAGACCAGATTATAATATCTTGTGTCAGTCTCTTACACATATGGCGACGCTTGAAGTGTAGGCCGTTTGACTTAATTTGATCATACTTGCGTGTCAGAATCACTGCCCAGTGCCCACTTGAAAAAACTTTCAATAAAGATGACTGCCCTCTAAAGCCCAGACAAACTCCGAAGATGACTACCCGCTGGACAAACACCCAATATGACTATACCCTCTGGACATACAGATACACTCAAGACTACCACCCTCTGGACAACACCCCAGAAATTGCTGATAACAACATGGAACTAAAATATTAAGAAATACGGTTAGATAAAATCGAATAGTGAATTCTACAATTGTATGAAATATTGATGAACAATAACACCTACACTGTCGCTCATATAGTTGGAATATTTTTGTTTTACCCCAATTTATGGAATTATTTTAAAAATAATTTAAAAATAATAGATCTAGATAATATAGGATTTCCAGGCCAAATTCGCGAGTTTATCATTCAAATTAATTTGTCTTGTGTTCAAATTCGACGGTTTTAGTGCAGTCAGGTATATCTCGGGTTTATATTCCCTTTTCTAGTTTTCAAATCTATGGAATTTTCGTTAGAATCTACGTATATTTCATTCAAATTAATGAACAATGTGCTTCTTTCGCTATTTGGTCATTCGATTTGGCGCAACACGATTTTCCTTCAACGCGATGGTGTACTTCTAGCATTCTAAATCATTTGTAGCATTCAAATTAGCACTTTGTGCACTTAAATTGATGGTCGATATACATTTCTCGTTTATAACACACTTTTTATAGCTCATTCTTTTTCTTTCAAGATTGTTTTTTCATGTGTATTTCATCATATTTTATTTTCTTGCATTTATACACTTATACTTATTAGATTTATCTGATATTCATCAGCATTTAAGTTTGATTGTTAAGAAGAAAAAACGACTTGCATCTGCGGAGCTGATGGTCTCAATATATTTGTAATTGTTCATGTAAGGAATTTGTTTGTCTTATGTTTCATCATAAATTTATCATAATTTCATTATGGAAGAAGGGTACAATATTGTGACTGGGGTAGGGACTAGAGTCAACAATTTGAACATGATTCATTATTTAGCCATGTCTTTAGCCATCGATCTGCTGGTGGGCAAGTAAACTATGAAACTCTTTAAGAAAAACAGAGAGGTGTGCTGGGTATAAGAGACGATGTGAATTACTTTTGTAAAATCCTCTGGACGGCCATGCATTATGGCTCAAGGCATAGGCACACAGAGGATTTGTTATGTTAGGAGCCGGGGTAAAATGCAATAAATTATTGAAAATTTATTGCATTTTCTTTTTATTTGTTATTTATGGAAACTGCCCCCTACCCTAGCCCCCGCTGCGTACAGTCATGGTTCAGTGACAAAGCAATGGCCTCGTAACTGTGAGGCCCCAGGATCAAAACCGTGTCGATGTGCTATATTAGTGCCCTTTTGTGGGGCATTAATCCTCATTACTTTCATTTATGACTTAATGGCGTAGGTCCCCTAGTTGATAAGCATAGTAGCATACACATGCTTTAGCAGTCACGCAAAGCACACATTGTCAAATTATTATTCAATAAAATCTGAGAATGTATACTATTATCTAGACCTATTATTTTTAAATTATTTTTAAAATAATTCCATAAATTGGGGTAAAACAAAAATATTCCAACTATATGAGCGACAGTGTATATGAATATGATTGTATTTACAAGCACATCTGCCTAGGCAAACACGAATGTGATTCACACATTTATTGAAATTCTAATCTTTAGGTTCAATTGCTTTCCAAGATTCCCAACATAGCATCTTTCGTTTCTTTTCTCCTGTCAATGCAAAATCATGTGATATGAATGCATGTATCTCGATATTAATTAATGTTGAGCAGCGCTAATTTGCTCACATTCTAAACACTACAACGCTACCTTGGCATCTCGGGTCAAGGGAACCTACAGCGCAATACTCCCATGTTATCTCAGGATTGGTGGTGTAACACCAAGCAGTGTAACTATTATCTGGGTTTCTGCAATAGTTCTCGTCTAGTCCCGCGTTAGGATAGTCAGTCATATAGTATCCATGAGAGGTCCACGCCTGACAAGTATCATCGTTGATTGTCTGAGATAAGTTTCCTCTGTAGTTCACTCCTGTAGGATCTGCCAGGCATGCAGGTGTGGCTGAAGAAAAAACACAGAGTAATTTTTGAAAAGAGCTTGCTAAAGTAATATTGGTTCTGAATAATAATTTGCTCCACCTTTCCCCCTGTTATGCAACGATTGATGGACAGACCAAATTATAATTTCTTGTGTCAGTCACTAACAAATATGACGACGCCTGAAGTGTAGGCCATATTTGACATAATCGTACGTGTCAGGATCACTTCCGATGCAGTGCCCACTTGAAAAAAATCAATATAACTACCCTCTAATAGACAAACAGCCAAGGTGACTACCCTCTAGAGTCTAGACAAACATCTAAGATGACTACAATCTAGACAAACACCTAGCTGCTGGACAAACACCCAGGATGACTCCTTTATAGACATACACCTAAGACTTCTACCCTCTGGACAACACCTCAGAAAGTGATGTTAACAATATGGAACTTAAATATAAATAAATAAGGTGAGATCAAATCGAATAGTGTATTTTACATTTGTATGAAATATTTATGAACAATGACACCCATATGCGTATGAATTTAAAGACACGCACATCCACCTACGTACACACCAATGTGATTCACACATGCATGTACAATGCAAGATGATGATGATGATAGTGATCAGTTATACAATGATCCAGCAGCTGCTTGATCGGCGATAATAGACCAGTTCGTAGTTAGCACATGGTTCAGATGACCCCAAATATCCACAGATCTTTCAAACATAGATAAAACCCACTTTGTGCCTTTGGAATAATCACAGCTAAAGACATGGAGGTGATTCTTTGTTTGCCCTCTTGAAAGGATTACTTCAACCTGTGTTCAATAGAATGTATCATGGGTACATGCATGTATAATATGACATAGCTTTCGTGAGCATGTATCCAGTATTAGTCTAAAAAGTGGATTTTACAATTTTGTACAATTAACCTTTATCTGCGCATGCGCAGATTGTATCTACAAACTGGGCATTATGTCTTCAAAAGTATCGATTTAGGTTTAGGTTTTTTAGGCTTTAGGTTAGGTGTAGATTTGGGATTAAGGTTAGCTTAAGTGTTTGGTCTAGGGTTAAAGTTAGGGATTGGTTAGTGAAGGAAATTGAATACGGAGTACTGTCACATGAGCAGTCTGTCATAGGCCTACAACTGATGTAATACAACACGATCGCATAGGCTTTCAAGAAATAAATACTGGAGATCTCTATACCCTATTGAACTGTCACTTTTATCTTAGCACATTCCAATAGCTGACGCACGATGCCACATTGCGGTGTCAAAATATATAGTTCAAATCCTACATAAAACGAAATTAAATAATAAAGAACAGTTGGTGACTAGAAGGAACAAAGTTCGCCATCGTAGAAGATCTGCAAGACTGAACGGGGCAAGATCTAAATCTAAAGTCAAAACTGTGTAGAGTCAAGACGTAGGGATAAATCGAATTTCTAAAAGAACAAACAGCCAGATGGTAAAAATTTGACCGATTAATATAACAAAATTCATGAATATTTAAATGTTTAAAAAGGTCTGTAACGTGTAGTTAATTGGTCAAATAAGCACTTTGACCAATTTCAAAGGGGAGAGAGATATATAAAAAGAGAAGGGTAGTAGATACACCTATAATAATAGACATCAGATACATGAAGTCATTTCATTGTTTTTCTTACTTACTGGTGGTGGAGGTTGCTTGCGATGGCGTTGTGTCTGACATAGTGGTCGTAGGGCCCATCCCGGGCTTGGTCGTCGCGTCCTTAGTCGATGATTCTGTTGACTCTGAAACGTTATAACAAACATAATTGAGCTAATTGATCTTGATATAGTTGATGGTTCGGTGTTATAACAAATGAAACTACACGTAAAATACAATGTGAATAGGAATGGACCCTGAACAGGATTAGAAGGCACAAACGTGGAAAATTTAGCTCATAAAAATATATAAACTTTCACGGCTCATTTCTGTTGTAAGGTAAAAAATTGAGTCAGCAAATTTGTAGATTTAGGTATGTTTTTATCAAGGTCGAAGGAACTTTCTGGCCAAATAGCTGCGGCATATTTGCTGTCAATGACAAAAGAATGAGACGAGCACTTTCCCTCTGATAAACAAATGTTTTAGCAACGCCCGTAATAGTCAGATAAAGACTGAGACAGAGATAGAGAAAGAGAGAGAGAGAGAGAGAAGGGGGAGGGAGAGAAACAGAGAGTGATAGAAGGGGAAGGGAAGTGGCTAGACACATAATGATAAGCATTAAATGCAAGAGGTCATTTCATTGCTTCTCTTACTTACTGGAGGTGGTGGTTTCTTCATATGCCGTTGTGTCTAACTCGTCACTCGTAGGGCTCGTCGTGGGCTTGGTGGTCGCGTCCGTAGTCGATGATTCACTTGACTCTGAAACGATTTTAACAAACATAACTGAGTCAAATGATCATGGTATAGTTGATGGTTTAGGGTTATAAAAATTGAAAATATACATTTTAACAGTTTATTTCTTTTATAAGGTATAATTTGTGTCAGCATAATTTTGGATTTAGTGGTGTTTGGTCAAAGCCCAAAGTCCTTTTTGTTGTCACTTAATGTATCTAAATGTATTCCTTTGGCGTGTTTGTTGTCCTTAAACTCGTGTTCTTAAAAGAAAAACACGGATACTACCCCCCCCCTCCCTAAAAAGGAGTTTCATCAATGGCCCTTTAAGGAAGGGATAAAGAAAACGAGAGTCAGGTAGAGACTTATAGCGAGAGGGAGGGAGGGAGAAAGGAGAGAGGGGGTGGAGGGGTTTGGCAGGGGAAAGGTGTTCAAGTTCAAGTTCAAGTTCAAGTTTAATTGTCTTCCAGAAAACACATGTGACAAAATATAATAGAGTATAATCATAACAGTACAATAAATTAACAGTACAATGTAGAATAGAGAAAGACGAGGAGACCTTGGTTGAAGCACAGTTTGTTAAGTTAAGGCCCCCTCATATGATGTGACACAGATAATTGATTCATGAATACAACAACAAATATGGAATATATAAAACTATTTACAAAATACTCTCAGAGAACAACTACCCAACGATGCATCGACCACAGCATGGATGACTACAACAAGTATACCTGAAGATGCGCACATCCCCATCACACCGGGTGAGCTAACAAACTCACCGTGTGTGTGAAAAAAAAAAGTATTATATGAGCAAAAATCAACCCACCCATGGGAGGGCGATCTAATATAGACAAACCCAAGCTGACACCAAGTCGAGACATTGATGAGTTATTGCTCTCTGAGTGCAGAGGTCAAGAACGACAAGTAGGAATATATGGTATGTGTACAGGTGAGAAAGAAGAAGAAAAAAAAAGAAAAGGGATAGAAGGGGATTATGTCAAAGTCAAGAAATAACAAAAAATAGATCGAGAGTAGAGTTTAATATGCTACAGTACACGAAAAAAATGAAGCTTGATAACACATTCATGTGTCATCGACATACTTGTGAAGTAAATATGACTTAAGTCTACGTTTAAAAACTGAGATACTTGAAGCATTTGTTATAGTAGTATCAAGTGAATTCCAGAACCTGGGGCCAGTGGACATTAGAGTATTCAGAGTGAATGTTGTCCTTGCATATGGTAAATGGAGAGCAGAAGCCTGTCTAGTATTATAGCTGTGAATTTGGTTATTTCTTCTAAAGATTTGAGCAAGGGCAGGAGGGAGGTCCCCAGAGTGAATGCTAAACATGAGCGTTCCAAGTTGCATTGAATAGAGATCTTCAAGTTTTAGAATACCGTTTTCATAATAAAGTAGATTTGTATGTGCACGATAATTCGCTTTACAAATTATTCTAATAACCCGCTTCTGCACAACAAAGAGCCTGTGGATTTGAGTTTTGAATGATTTGCCCCATGCCAACATACCATAATTAATATATGATAAAATAAGAGTAGAGTACAAAATGAACAATACTTCTTGAGGTATACATGATCTCAACTTATAAATAACACCAGTATTTTTTGACACCACTTTACTTAATTTGTCCACATGAGTTTTCCAATGCAGTTTCTCTTCTATGTATATCCCCAGAAATTTTGTTGAAGTTACTCTCTCAATTGGGTTATTATTAAATGCCACTTCGCCCGGCAAAGTATTAACTGAATTACCGAACAGTATATAATTAGTTTTCTGAAGATTCAAGGATAACTTATTAGCATTAATCCACTTCATTACTTTTCGAAACTCTTCATTAACAGTATTCAACATTATTTGTGGACATTTATGAGAAAAAATACACTTGAGTCATCAGCAAAAAATATGAATGATAATACACTTGATGAGCGTTGAAAATCATTAATATAGAAGATGAATAAAAGTGGTCCCAAAATGGAGCCCTGGGGAACGCCACATGTTACTTGTTGGGGGCAAGAGTCAATTCCATTTAAGGACACATATTGCTTTCTATCAGTAAGATAACTTCTAAACCAATCCAAGGCGACTCCCCTGACACCATAATGACATAATTTACTTAAGAGAATTTCATGGTCTACAGTATCAAAGGCCTTGGAAAAGTCTAAAAATGTACCGATGGTGTGTAAGCGACTATCTAAGGCAGAAGCAAGATTAAGGTGTAAAATTGCATGTGTTGTTGTATGCTTCTCCTGAAAACCAAACTGATAATTACTGAAGACACATGTTTTGTTTAAAAAAGTTCAATAGTTCTTACATAAATAATTTTTCCAAGAATTTTTGAAAAACACGTTAACAAAGAAATCGGACGATAATTTGTCAGTAATTGAGAGTCACCTTTTTTAAAAATTGGTACAACTTTTGCGATCTTCATGTTTATCGGTACAACTCCGCTTGACATAGACAAATTAAAAATATGAACTAGTGGTTGAAGGATACCGACAATAACTTGCTTAATAAGTTCGTTCCCAATATGATCATACCCAGGACTTTTCTTGTTCTTGAGGGCTTTAACAATACCAAGCAATTCTTCGTCATTTGTGGGCACCAGAAATAAACTTTGCATGTTACGTTCTCCTAAGTAATCATGAAAATCAGTTTGACTGTTTGGAATATTTTTTTTCAGATTCGGACCAATATTACAAAAATATTCATTAAACTTTTCCACTATAATATTTTTATCTTCAACCATTTGGTCATCTTTATTCATTTGTATTATACTTGTTACTTTAGATGTTTTTTTAAATACATTTCTTATCACCTTCCACGTGCCCTTGATATTATTGTAAGTTGCTTGAAACTGTGCAAAATAGTATTGTTTTTTGGCTGCACGCAGTTGAGAAGTCAGAGTATTTCTGTAAACGGAATATTCCCTTTTTAGAGCTTCCGTCCCTGCTTTCCTATACTTATAAAACAGCTCATTTTTCTTATTTATTGATTTCAGCATAGCATTGGTGACCCACGGCAAACGTGGGATTTTCCTACGGTTGTTTTTACTCTTTACTACTGGAATATTAGCATCATACAGCGATAAAAACCTATTCATGAAAATATCGAAGGCACTCTCATCACACTGATTCAAAAGAACATCACTCCAGTTTGTCGCCAATAATGCCTCTCTAAACTGATTAATATTTTCTGGGGGTGTTTCTTCTAACATAAATATTCTTTTGGGTGACTACAGGGTTTTTTCCCCAAAGGAATTGTAGTATACACAGGAAAATGGTCAGACAAGTCTGACACTACAATAGTAGATAAAGGAAAAGGTTGCAAGTTACTAAAGATATTGTCAATTAGAGTAGCAGATGATTCAGTTACTCTTGTTGGTTTTGTTATCAAGGGCAACAGAGAAAACGACAACAACAAATTCAGGAAATCATCAACATGAGCATCAACATTATGCTGTAAAAGGTTTATATTAAAATCTCCAACCAAAAATAAGGATTTACCATTAAGTGACTGGTTTTCCAAAGCTCTCTGCATTTCGTCCGAATAAAATGTTCAAAATACCATTGGGAGGTCTGTACACGACTCCAATCACGATATTATTTTTACCAGAAATAAACACTTCAACAAATAAAGCTTCTAGATTTTCAGTCATGACATTAAGTTCGTGAGAGAGGGAGGGAGAGGGAGAGGCAAAGAGATGGAGGGAGAGATAGAGAGAGATAGAGAGAGAGAGAGAGAGAGAGAGAGAGAGGGGGAGGGGGAGTGGTAGTGGCACATTATAATAATGATCGAAGGCTTTTCGTCATTTCATTGTTTTTCTTACTTACTGGTGGTGGAGGTTTCTTGCGATGGCGTTGTGTCTGACATCGTGGTCGTAGGGCCCATCCCGGGCTTGGTCGTCGCGTCCGTAGTCGATGATTCTGTTGACTCTGAAACGTTATAACAAACATAACTGAGCTAATTGATCATGATATAGTTGATGGTTCAGGGTTATAACAAATGAACCCTCACGTACAAAACATTGTGATTAGGAATGGCACCTGAACAGGATTAGAAGGCACAAACGTGGAAAATTTAGCTCTAGGAAAACATATAAACTTTTACAGCTCATTTCTGTTGTAAAGTTAAACAAAAAATGGTGTCACCAAATTAGTAGATTTAGGTGTGTTTTGTCAAAGTCGAAGGAACTTTCTAGCCAAATAGTTTATCTTAATGTATTGCTGTGGTATATTTGCTGTCGATGACAAAAGAATGAGACGAGCACTTTCCCTCTGATAAACAAATGTTTTAGCAACGCCCGTAATAGTCAGATATAGACTGAGACAGAGATAGAGAAAGAGAGAGAGAGAGAGAGAGAGAGAGAAGGGGGAGGGAGAGAAAAAGAGAGTGATAGAAGGGGAAGGGAAGTGGCTAGACAAATAATGATAAGGATTAAATGCAAGAGGTCATTTCATTGTTTCTCTTACTTACTGGAGGTGGTGGTTTCTTCATATGCCGTTGTGTCTAACATCGTTGTCTTAGGGCTCGTCATGGGCTTGGTGGTCGCTTCCGTAGTCGATGATTCACTTGACTCTGAAACGATTTTAACAAACATAACTGAGTTAAATAATCATGATAGTTAATGGTTCAGGGTTATACAAATTGGAAATATACATTTTAACAGTTTATTTCTTTTATAAGGTATAATTTGTGTCAGCATATTTTTGGATTTAGTGGTGTTTTGTCAAAGCCCAAGGGACTTTTTTGTCACAAAATGTATCTAAATGTATTCCTGTGGCGTATTTGTTGTCCTTAAACTCGTGTTCTTAAAAAGAAAAACACGGATACTACCCCCCCCCCCCTCCCCCCTCCCCTAAAAGAAGTTTCATCAATGGCCCTGTAAGGAAAGGATAAAGAAAAAGAGAGTCAGGTACAGACTTATAAAGAGAGGAAGGGGAAAAGGAGAGAGGAGTGGAGGGGTTCGGCAGGGGAAAGGTGTGAGAGAGTGAGGGAGAGACAAAGGGAGAGAGAGAGAGAGAGAGAGAGAGGGGGAGTGGTAGTGGCACATTATAATAATGATCGAAGGCAAGACGTCATTCCATTGTTTTTCTTACTTACTGGTGGTGGAGGTTTCTTGCGATGGCATTGTGTCTGGCATCGTGGTCGTAGGGCCCATCCCGGGCTTGGTCGTCGCGTCCCTAGTCGATGATTCTGTTGACTCTGAAACGTTATAACAAACATATAACTGAGCTAATTGATCACGATATAGTTGATGGTTCGGTGTTATAACAAATGAAACTACACGTAAAAAACAATGTGATTAGGAATGGACCCTGAACACAATTAGAAGGCACAAACGTGGAAAATTTAGCTCCATAAAATATATAAACTTTACAGCTCATTTTCGTTATAAGGTAAAAAATTGAGTCAGATTTTAAAATAAATATATACCTGATGTATTGTCATTTAACTTGTAGGCAAAACAAAAATACGGGCACTGCCCCAATGATAATTGTTTTAGCGACGAAGTAGAGTCAGATAAAGACAAAGAGAGAGAGAGATTTTTTTTAAAGGTAATAATGAAAAAATGCATGACGTAATTTTCATGTTTTGTATTGCTTAGACATACTCGATGTAGTGGTGTTAAGAGAAGTCCTTGCGTCTGAGCGTTCCGACATTGTGGTCGTATGGCTCGTCGTTGGCTTGGTCGTTGCTTCCTTCGTTGACACGGTGACCTCTGGAAAAAAAACATATAATTTAGATAAATGACGATGCATAACATTATTTCCTTTCAAATTATTTTTCCACCGACTGTCTCCAGGCGCCCTTGGTCAGGATACGGGGACAGGATCAACCATCGGGGGGGGGGGGGTAGATATCGGAACATGCTTTTCCTGTGGGAATCCCAATTCTATCAAGAAATTCCGAAAGAGGACCATGAGGTATTTTCTTCGTAGTCATCATCATTTTTTTCTCCTTATTATTATTCTTATTATTCTTCAGTTGCAGTACCAGCCACCGGCATGTATTGTCGTACTGGGGAAGTGCAGTGCAGAATTCATTTACAATGTCTGATAAAAGATACAACAAACTGCGTGTAAGTAACAAAAAAAAAATTTACCCCCTGTAGAAAGTCTCATCGTGCTCTTTGTTCATTAATTAGCCGCCCCTACCCCCCCCCCCATGATACGCCAATGATATTACACCTACGCTCATCGCAGTGTCTCCCTTGAAACCCACTTGAGCAGTGACAGTCGTAGCCTACCATAGTCTCCTCACACCAGCCGTTTTTACAGAGATCTTTGACACAATCTGCGAAAAAAAGTAATGAATGGGATAAAACTCAATACTTGCAAACAAAATCATTTCATTTGTACTGATTGCTGTGAAAAGGGTATATTTTCGGACTTTTGACAAATCAATATGTAAAAGATAAGCAAGACTAATGTTAATGCATTTCCCATGGGTGTCCGCGCCCCTTCTGGACAACTACCCCCTAGGATGGTTGTCCAGGGCGTAGTTGTCCTAGAGGGTGGTTGTCGTAAGGGGTAGTTGACTGGGGGTACTTTTCGGGCTAAGTTGTCCTAAGGGGTAGTTTTCCGGGGGTCATTGTCCGAGGGGTAGTTGTCCTAGGGGGTAGTTGTCCAGGGGTCGTTGTCCGGGGGTAGTCGTCCTAGAGGGTGGTTGCCCTAGGGGTGGATGTCTAGGGGGTAGTTGTCCTAGGGGGTAGTTAACTGGGATGGTTATCCGGGGGAGGATGTCCAGGGGTAGGTGTCCGGATAACCTTTAAAGATGTGTTGGTATTATTTGAAAGATTATGAAGCGGATCCTAATTAAATGATTGGTTGAGAGCGTACACGGTCAATAGTTTTTCTAAAAGATGCCCGCATGCCCGCCTACGTACCGGTCTTTGATTTTGTTAAAGATGCCCATTGCCCCGTGTAACGGGCTGCATTAATACATTTTGCTGAGATCCTCATTGGTTTACGTGCAAACAGTTTCTTTGTGTGAGTGCGGATACAAAATACAGTGCAGTGTGTGTGTGTGCAGTTCTCGAATGATCCTAACATTCAGTCAATTTTCTAGCGAAGATCCACAGATGGTGTCTCAGATTTTATGTGATGAATTCGGTATATAAAATTTGGTATATAAAAGATACATGGACTGCTTTAATATTCGAAGCTTAGCTGTTTCTATAATGACTCTCGGGGACGTTATACACCCTGATATGACCCCTTTGACGCGCCTCGGAGTCATATCAGGATGTATCGTCCCCTTGAGCCTATAGAAACAGCGATGCCTCCCATAGCAGTCAATATATCTATACTAATATCCGGTCATTGGTAAAAATCATCTTGCTATATCGCAGCGTAAATCAGAAAGGAAAGACAGAAAGAGAATGTAACAGAAGGAAGAAACAAAAAAAATAACATGAGGAAAGACAGAAAGAGAAGGTGATAGAATGATAAGAACAAAGATTATCATAAGAGAAGTTGATAATAGGAAGAAACAAAGAATAACATACGGAAAGAAGAACGAGAAGGTGATAGAATGATAAAAACAAAGAATATCATTGGAGCAGGTAATAGAAGGAAGTCACAACTAATAACATAAGAAAATACAGAAAGAGAAAATGATAGATTGATAAAAACAAAGCATTACATACATGTAAGAGAGGGTAATAAAAGGAAGAAATAAAGAATAACATAAGGAAAGACAGAAAGAGAAAGTGGTAGATTGATACAAAAAAAACAAAGCATAACATAAGCGAAGGTGATGGAAGGAAGAAAAAAGCATAGGAAAGACAGAAAGAAAAGGTGATAGAAGGAAAAAAAAGATAATATAAAGAAAGACAAAAAGAGAAAATGATAAAGAGTAGATAATGCAAAGATAGACGAAAAGATGAAAGGTCGGAAAAACAAAGAATAACATAAGAAAAACAGAGAAAGAAAAGGATAGAAGGAAAACAAAGAATAACATGACGAAGGATAGAAACAAATGAAGTGAAAGAAAATAAAATTGAATAAGCGCGGAGGGGGGGGGGCATTAAATCATCGTGTAGAGAACGGGCTTCGATTACATACAAACGAGTTGTAAAGTAATGAACAGGACGGATTGACTGCAGCCAATTCGTATCGTTAGAGGACGGGAACAGCGCCCCCGTCTTCACAAACGAAAGGGCCCTAATGATATAATTGAAGAACGTATTATCTGCACGTAGATTTATTAAATAAACAAAGAAATACATTTGAGATCAAAATTGAATAAGGAATGAAACCTACACGGGATTCTGCATATTCTATGCCCACCCGGGATCCCTTCTTTACTCTTCCTCTGGTGGCACCCGCCGATGACAGAAGGGAAAGGAATGAGCTTGGGGATGCTCTGCACCATGCTGCCATCCTGGAGTCGCTTCATCTCACACTTTTTGAACATGGGCAAAGTGTAATTTAGGCCGTACCAGTCTGGACAAGTTGTCTTCGCCATCTTGGACCTATCCGATAACACAGGCAGGGCTGTGAAGAAGATATTAGACAATTAATTGCTAGTTGTTTGTTCTCTCCCTCCTCCTACGCCTTTTCTCCATCTGTCTCCTACTTCTCCCACCTCTCCTCCTCCTTCATTTATCCTCTACCTCCCCCTCCTCTTCTTCCTCCTACACGCCCTGCTACTTCTCTCCCCTCCTCTTACTCCCTTTCCTCCTTATCCTCCTCTGCCCCTCACCATTCTTCATCTCCAACTCATCCTCATATAATCCTCCTGTAGCCGAATCCTCCTCCTCCTTTTCCTCCTTCCCTTCCTCCCTCTCCTCCATCTTGGGAATGCAGTTTATCTTTAAATATTTTGAAACATTTATTAGGGAGACTTTTTAATAATGTGATTTTTTTTTTGTTTGAGATGCCCCGGATGTCTAGTTTGAGGGCACAAACCCTTTTTAATAGTTGTGTAATAGTATCTGCATAATGTGACTATGCAAATGGTTCTGTATAAATAAAGCTGCTTTTTGACACAGCCAGGACCATGCAGATTTAGGCTCTTCCCAAGGCTTCATGAAAAGTGATAAAGTTTTTACACTTCTTTTTTACACTTCACGGCTATTTTGCTTCATTATGGTCATTTCAAAAGGAACTATTTTTCAGCAACATTCGTGAAATCAAAGAAATATGAAGGATATCAAAGTCAAAATAGTACTTACCGAAGGACAGACAGGTCACGGTACCAAACAGCAACTTCCAAAATACACTTATCTTTGGGCCTTTAGCCTGTATTTAGAAAGACATATAATATTGTTTAAATCAACAATAACAACAACTGAAGAAATTATGATGATATTGATACGGATGAAAATGGTAATACTGATAATGGTGATAACGATAATGATGATGATGATGATTATCATGAAGATATGTATAAGTACAATTACGGTTACTTGTACAGCACATACATGTATCACTAACGTAACATAATTGTTGAGATTGTCACATCAGTCATTAGTATTTTATTAAGGTTTTTTGTTGGCTAATCACGGAGTTTTTTCCAGCAAATCTGGTTAAACTTTAATTCAATTTAGCGAAAACACTATTTTGGGGGGGGGGGGGTGGAGACTGTCATTTAATTTAGGGGATCGGGAAGGGGATTTTAAATATCTAACTAGGGGGCAAAGCAGGTTTTTGATACATGGAATGCTGTAAAAGGTTAGTGAGTATCAACCTGTCTGCACAATTTATAAGTGGACTACCATGAAAACATGCTGATGGAAAAAGAATGGCGGCCATTTTCTAAAATTACTGTTGAACTATATGAAGATTAAATTTTAAAATAGCCTCATTTTATCATGTTTGAGGTGTCATATGAAAACGAGTTTAATTTCATACAAGATGACACAATTTACAGGTGTACGGATGATTTGCATACAAATTTTGAGCAAAAAAATGAATTTTTAACCATTTTTTCAAAAAAATATAAATTGCCCCAAAATATATATTTCTCCTTCTTAATACAAATATGACGACTTCTTACTTGGCACTACTTGCAAAAACTGTCCATAAATATGTTCTAATTTTGTATTTAAATGTCAATTTCATTCTTTTTGCAACAAAAAATTTATAGTGCTCGAAAGATGAAACTTTTATATGAGCTAAAATAGAAATTTTGGTTGATATGGGCTGTCTACTCCTTAGCAACAGTAACATAATTAGATGAAAAATAGAATGTATTGCGAATAGATGCTTTCATTGAGGAGATGAATATTTCGATAGGAAATATGACGTCAGGTGATGCAATTTCATAATATTGTAATGATATGTCTCTCTTAGTTCCGGTTTATATGTTAATTATATGCCTGCCAACCAATATATAATGTGTTCCCACATACCAAATTAGATACAAAATTAGATACTGATACATAACATTAGAACTGATTAATTTCAGTTCATTTCACCTATTTATTTCCACGTCGAGGTAAATATATATATTTTATAATCGTTAAAAACATATATAATGAGATGTCTGTCTCTTTCGTCTGCACTTTATTGTGGTATCTGGTCATTAATAGCTGTAGGCATTTGTGAAGGAAATCTCACTTGAAATTTTCTCATAAATTTCCCTTGTCCACTTTTTACAATTCGTTTGAATAATTTTAGGTGGGAGGATCATCTTTCCAAGTGACAGACATGATTTGCAGTCTGAAACATGTACATAGTTCTTGGTGTGGATCATTATATGGATTATGGCGCCCATAGTATTCAATGAGACTGCGATACCTACCCCCCCCCCCCCCCTGCCCAAATTTATGTACGTAACTGAGCAAGCGAGAGAGCAAGGCGACCGGCTTTGGATACTCGCAAGCTAGCGCAACGATCGAGTAGTAGTAGGGCTTCGCATTTTGAACATTGATAGGTGTTTTTTTATTTATTCATCCCTTATTAAGTAGTAAACAAAGTTAACGAAAACTGTGGAGACATTCAGTCGAATAATTTAGCAATAATATTTTGATGTCAAATTTGGAACCATTTGAAAACGCTATTCCCCACCCCTCCCCCCCCCCCCAAAAAAAAAAAAATATATATATATTGGGGCATAATATTAAGAGATTCTGTGCAATATAATTATGCGAGTCGCGACCGGGCATTTTATCTTGCGTATTAGGGCGAATGTAATCATAAGGATTAATAGTTTTCTTCATGTTGTCTATTTAAATCCGGGTCTTGTATGATCTTACACATGGCTGGTTCAATAATGCATTATACAAAACAATTATTTTATGCCCATTTTTGATTGATTGATTTTATTTCTGCGTTCAAAAATATACAAATTCAAAGTCAGAGTACAAAATTTCGAACAATAACAAATACAATGAATACAATGTTTACAAAAGTAATTAAATGAAAAATCATGTACAATTATATCATTCGATAAACATGTACGAAGCATACAATAACATAAGAAATATGAAATATTTTCAATAAATTAGAGAGGTAATTTGGAACGCAGGAGACCACCATCGTGAGCGGTTAGGCTGGAAATGGATGGCGGCCTCGTAGTAAGGAGAAGAAGGAGAAAAAATGAATGTGCTACATGAATACTGCTTTGCGAAAAATAATTGTTCTAGGAGAGAGAGAGAGTGTGTGTGTGTGTGTGTGTGAGATGGTGGTCATAGAATGGGGATGGGTGCAAATTCCGATCTCCACCAATTATTATCTTCATGATTCAGACTACAGATCATGCAGTGGCGGATCCAGGAATTTCTTACCGGGGGGGGCACAAAATCGCATGGGGTGAAATATATGAAAAACGATGGAGCGAGGCGTCAGCGGCGAGGGAGCGGAGCGACCAAGCGGGGGTGGGTCTGACATGACTACTACCCCTAGATCTTATTTATGTATCACTCAACCGATAGCCTGCATCATATTTTAACACACACCATGCCCTAAACAACATGCCCCCATCAATTCAATTCAATTCAATTCATTTATTTTTCCTCTTTCACTCGTTCATATTTACAATGATGGTACATTTTAACATATTCACATATTTATATACATATAGATCAATTTGCACAATGCAATACATTAACAAAATAAACATGAAATTGAAAGTGAAGGAGGGCCGACTAAAAAGCAGAGCTTGTAGGGTGTAAGCCCCCTGTAAAAGTAATTATTATGAATTATTATTTTATGAGAAGAAACAAAAACACAATAACAATAACTGATTCAGTAATACCAAAAAAAAAATCACTTTTAAACGCAAAACATTGATAAATACATACATGTTTATAAAAAGAAACAATCAAAGTTGCATAAAGTCACACTACGAATAATAATTGATTGGGGAATGCAATAGCCTAGTAACTATTCAGAAGAAAGCTTTTAAGTCTCCTTTTGAAAATTTGTATCGAATTACACTGTATAATATCATTTGAAAGAGAATTCCACAGTTTTGGACCTGTAAAAACAAATGTCTTTTGTGCAAAAGATGTTCTATTTAATGGTAGATGAAAAGAGCTCGCCTGGCGAGTGAGGTAACTATGAATCGAATCATTTCTTACGAACATATCATTAAAAGGCAAAGGTAATTGTTTAGTGTTGAGCTTGTACATACTGTCCAAGCTGAAAAATATACAAGTCTTTAATTTACAAAATGTTATTATTCAGAAAAAGATTATTCGTGTGTGCCCGGAAATCTGCATTATTAATAATACGAATCGCTCTTTTTTGTAATATGAATAGTCTATTAATTTGGGAGGTTGCTGCACTGCCCCAGGCAATAAGTCCGTAATTCAGGTAAGGAAGAATAAGCGTAGAATACAAGGATAACATAATATAATGGGGTAGGAAGCGTCTTAATTTGCTAAGGATACCAGTGTTGCGAGCAATGATTTTGCAGATATTGTCAGTGTGCGCTTTCCAAGATAGTTTTTTATCAATAACTAGCCCCAAAAATTTAGTTGATCGGGCCCTTTGAATGACAGTACCATAAAAAAATTATACAATTAGGCAAAGTTGCAACCTTATTACTAAATAGCATGTAACTAGTTATGTCTAAGTTAAAGTGACAGTTTGTTTGCTTTTATCCAATTTGCCGCACTCGTTATTTAGTATTTGCGTCAATTGCTCTGGATCGCGATGTGACAAACACATATTTGAGTCGTCAGCAAAAAGTATAAATTGAAGCAGACAAGATGACCTCTCAATGTCGTTTATATAAATAATAAACAAAAGTGGACCAAGAATACTTCCTTGCAGAACTCCGCAAAGGACAGGTTTACTTTCAGAGAAATTACCATTCAGCGAATCAAACTGGGAGCGCCCTTTAAGATAATTCTTGAACCACGTCAACGGTTTTCCCCTAATTCCATAGTGAGAACGTTTGTAAATAAGGGCATTATGATCAACAGTATCAAATGCTTTAGAAAAATCTATGAACAAACCATCCGTATTAGAAGACTTATCGATAGCTTTGGCAACTGTTTGAACTAAAGAAAGTATGGCATGGGTAGTGCTACTCTTTTCTCGGAAGCCAAATTGAGTATCAGAGAAGATGTTGTGCTTTTTAAAGAAACTCATGGTCCGTATGTGGACCAACTTTCAAGGATTTTAGACAAGGTTGTAAGCAATGAGATTGGTCTATAATTACTTGTTAATGTACTGTCACCCTTTTTGAAAATTTGGATTATTTTCGAAATTTTCATTGATTCTGGAATATGTCCAGATAATAATGACAACTTAAATATATAAACGAGAGGATCAACAATATAATTCATAGTTTTCTGTAAAATGTTGTTATCAATTTATCAAATACTGCACTCTTGTTTATTTTTAGGCCAGATATAATCTTAATTATCTCTTGTATGTACGTAAGAGAGAAAATATAGAACTTTCATTTCTCTCCCCCAAATAGTGGTGAAATGAACGGTACGTGGAAGGTATGTGCCTAGCAAGATTAAAACCAACTTGAGAAAAATAATTGTTAAAATATCTGCCAACTGAACTTCATCCTCAACTATTGCATCATTTTGTCTAAGCTTAGTAATCTTAGAATGCTTTGATCCATTGTTGATGGTAGAATTGATGATCTTCCATGTTCTTTTAAGATCATTTTTGCAACGACTGAATTGATCATGATAATACTCTTTTTTAGCAGTACATATCACTCCTGTAAGTTTATTCTTATAATTAGTATACTGGATCCGTGTTTGATCAGTTAATTTAGATATATATTTATAGTATAATTGATTTTTTAGATTTATTGAACGTAGAATCGAATTCGTTATCCAAGGTAGTCTGGGTGACTTCTTATAATTTTTAGACTTGGGTTTAGAAAAAGGAATATTTCGATTTACATGAGACATAAAAATTCCAATAAAAATTCCATACGACTGATTAACATCTACTGTATTGAACACGTCATCCGAAGATTCTTCTTCTAGGCTTAATTTCAATCCACATAGGTTTTTGTCATTATATACACGTCTTTTAGGTGCATCACTAGGAGAGTTATTTGCCTGAAATCAATCGGAATAATACATGAAAATCGGGAAATGATCAGAAATATCTGATAGGACTATGCCAGTTTTAATTTCAGAGCGTACATTTGAAGAAAAAAAGTTATCAATAAGAGTTGCCGAAGTATTGGTTATTCTAGTGGGTCTAGAAATAAGTGGCAAGAAAGAGGCAGAGAGGAATGTCTCTAAAACATCATGTGCATGAATATTAGCATCACTCGTTAAGAGATCATAGTCGAAATCTCCCATAATGATACACTTTTTGTTTTGAACGGAGTGATAGTGTAATAAATTATTTAAAGTGTCCAGAAAATCAGCATGATTGCTCTGAGGTGGCTTATAAACAACTCCCAAGATAGTTTTTCTTCTATTGCGATCAGTAATTTCAATAAACAAAGTTTCTGCAATTTCATTCATCACTTTCATGTCTTCGATTACATATTCAAATTGACTTGGCACAAATAATGCAACACCACCACCTATATTGTTTGTACGATTATTTGTAAGTATAGAATATCCAGGGAGAGAAAACAGTGTATTATTTTGGCCTGAAAGCCACGGGGGAGGGAGGGGGTAAGTATGCATTATGCACATGTTTCAGATTTAAAATCATGTCTGTCACTTGGTATCAGGGTATTTTATGTATTATTTGACCGATAGCCTAATTTGATTTCTTAGAAACACATGAATTTATCGGTTGCTATGGATATTATCATCATAGCAACGGGTATTAAGAGAGATATATCATTAAATGACATCATACTTCCTCTCAAAATATTAACCTGCTTGATGACAGCATCTACCCGCGATATATGACATTTTGTTTATCTATGGTACCGTTGTTAAGGAGGAGACGGTCCTTAGCAACCAAAATTGCCATTTTAATACATTCAATTTAATTCTTTCTTTTCAATTCTTTATTCGACCAGCATAAAACAATTTTAAATGCCCTATAACAAACAATAACAAGATAATAAACATAAATTAACAATAACAAATTAAAGACTTGCATGATACAAGTACGCGCACACACACATCAATACACGCACACACATCCATAAAGAAGGTTACATAAAAGAAGAAAAAGGAGCGAAAAATAGGCAAGAAAGAGATACAAGTAAAAGAAAGAAGGAAAAGAGAAGTACTTACTAAACCATAGCTTCCTTTCCTTGAAAAATACCCTTTTTTGTACATTTAAATTTGTTAATTGTAGAACTGAATGTTAGGTCATGATTCATATCAAAGTATATAACTTTTTTTTACAAAAGCAATGAACTTGAATATGATGTACAACGTTTTCCAGAAAGTTCCAAGTCAGAAGTCATAATAATTATTTCAATATGGACAAATAGGTATTTTGGGGCAATCCATATTTGTGGTAAATTTGTGTTTAAAAAAATAAAAATAAATTGGGCTCAAAATTATTCTGTAAGTCCGAACTTTCTTAATGTTATATCATCTCGAATACAATTTTTTTTCTTCATATTACACCTCACACATAATAAAATCATGTTCCGTTAAAAAGCAATTACCAAAATAGTTATACAGTACATGGCGTCCAAATTCAAAGCAGCATATTTTAAAGGTAGTCCACCTAAAAAATGTGCATGAAGGTGCATGTTAATTTTAATCTGATTGAATCAAACGCGAATTAGAATACACAGATCACGAGTTTGAACGTTCTAATAGCAATGCTGGAACAACTTCAATTTCGATTGAATGGATTGAAAAAGTTGAGACATTGCTATTATTCGTTGAGTCATCCTTCATTTCATCACACAAACATTGCTTTCTATAGCATGTCCCATATCTTTTGTTCTTGTTTTTTGTACACATTTGTTACATTGTATCATTTCGAAATGTATCAAATACATGCTTTAATTGAAATGGACAACAAGTAAAATGGCGATCAAATCAAATCAGACTCATGGTAGCCATTTCACTATGATTAAACCAAAACATAAAATACTTACCATTTTACCGATCAAGGGCTCTTCAAGGGCTTCCAAAAATGATAACAGAGAACGATGATAACCTGGCGTCTTTCTCGGATGAAAAGGAACAAATTTGGCAACGAAAAATACACTAGCTTGAATACAGAAGACGAAAAAGATGAACCGTAAGATCCAAACAAAAGGCTATAGCGATCGATCAACGGAGATCAATTGAAATCGCAGGAGATATTATGACTTGATGTCTACCTTCGACCAATTGCAAATGTTAAATGATACGTTTTTTCTACTCTGTAGGCGCTAAGCTCGTATGAGAACGGGATTGATATGAACAGATAGATTGAAAAGAAAAAATGCCAACTGATGACGATTGGTGGATTGAAATTATGGGATAGCTCTGCAAGGGTCGCACATGGAGCTCATTATGATAATTTGTTTTGTTTTTGTTTGAAAGGCACCCGTTACCTTAGCAACATGTTGTGTAGTGAAAAGATATTGTAGGATAGCTATTGGCGCAGATGCTTGGTGGTTGTTTCTTTGTTTGATTTTGCTATTGCTTGAGAAAACGAACGTTATCTCAGAAACATTATACCTTTGGATCGAAATAGGGGATAGCTCCTTGGGATAATAGCCATTAGACCCAGTAATATTTGTTAGTTTATTTGTTTTTACTTTTGTTAAAAAAAATGGATGTTATCTGAGAAACATCAAATTTTTGATTATATTTTAGGAATAACTAGCGCCGATGAACTTGTTTTGAGGATTTGGACGTATATAACTTTGATTGTTAAAATACTTGTTACGCTAATAACATGCTAAAAGAGGATACAAATTATGGGTCAGCTTCATTGGAATATCTTTCAGCGCCAATGATATTTAGGGGGTTGGTGATGTATTTTGTTTGTTTGGGGGCAACACACATTACCTAATACAAACATGATCGAAAATCTGGGATAGCATAAAGAGATAGATATTTATAGCATCGGCTATTTCTGTTGTTAAAGTTGCAATAAAAACAAACGAGCATGTTAAATTGGGGAAAACAATTATTGTTGAAATGCACGTTACGATATAAACAAGCTGGTGAATTTGATATGTGTGTGATACTACTTGGTTGGATAATCCCTTTGGCAACTCACTCATGAAGCTATACTTGGTCAGGAAGCTATACTAGCTCCTTGAGATAATAGCTATAAAACCCAGTAATAGTTGTTTGTTTATTTGTTTTTGCCTTTGTTTCAGAAAGCAGATGTTATCTGAGAAACATCACATTTTTGATTAAATTTTAGGAATAACTCTGTTAGATAGGTATTCGCGCCGATGAACTTGTTTTGAGGATTTGGACGTACATAACTTGGTTTGTGAAAATACATGTTGCGCTAATAACATGCTATAAGTGGATAGAAAATTATGTGTCAGCTTCATTGGAACACCTTTCAGCGCCACTGATATTTAGAGGGTTGGAGATGTATTTTGTTTGTTTGGAAGGAAAACAAATGTTACCTTAGAAACATGATCAAAATTCTGGGATAGCATTAAGGGATAGATATTTATAGCATCGACTATTTCTGTTGTTAAAGTTGCTATAGAGACAAACGAGCTTGTTAAATTGAGGAAAACAATTATTGTTGAATTGCACGTTACGATAGAAACAAGCTGATTAATTTGATAGGTATGATAGAAGGAAAAAAAGCCCGACCGTTATGCACAGTCAGACAAATTAATATCGAGCCTCATCACATTATCTGCCTTGGGGCCCGTTTCATAAAACTTGTTATCTATAACAACTGCTAAATTTCTATGACAAATTTGCTCTCAGCCAATCAGATGCCATGATTTCAGTAGCTTATAACAGTAGCTTGTAACATGTTATTGATATCAAGTTTTATGAAACAGGGCCCTGGTTAGACACATGTTAATACAGCGTCACACTTTAATGCCCTCGCTTTGGTAGAATAATGGATGACATCGTTTTCTCCCGAAGGTTGGTACTATAAAAGGTTCTTTTATTCGAATTATGAGAATGAAATAGGGTTAATCACTAGTCTTAACCAGGTTTGAGATCGTGCAAATTGAAATTCTCTTTTCTCTTCGGAAGTAAGAACCCTATTTCATCTTTAGAATTGTCATTAGGGACTTTTAGATTGAGTGGACGAGAACACGACGGACGCCGACTGATCATGCGTGTCAACGTACTCAACTGCCCATGTAGACTACAATTAGAAATCTTTTAGATTGCACTCGACGATATACATGCATGCAGGAAGTAACTGTATATATTTTATGCACACGCGGCATATACTAGTACCGTACTAGATTTAGGAAAATCAAGGTTGACGCATTCTCGATCGCCGACTGAGACGACGTGACGCATGCGCAATGCCTTAAAATGACGTCACACTTCGCAGTCAAAGCTGTCGACGTGCAAATCTAAAAGTCCCTATTATGAACCTTGGAAATGACGAACATTCGGGAAGACGAATTTCGGAATAATGAACTGTCGGAATTAAGAATTTTTTTCTTATTATAAAACCTTCGAAATTACGAATCTTCGAAATGTTGAACCTTCAAAAATTTCATCAGCGCCTAAGAATTTAATTTGAGGATTGGGACGTACATAATTTTGTTTGTGAAAATACAAGACACGCTTATAATAACAAGCTAAAATTGGATAGAAAATTCTGAGACAGCTTGTTTTGGATTACCTATCAGCGCCAATAATGTTAAGAGGGGTGGAGTTGCATTTTTTGATCTGGTTAAACACACATTAACTTAGAAACGTAGGCTATTGAGTGGACCGAAATTCTGGGATAGTATCAAGGGATAGATATTGATAGCGTCAATCATTTGTGTTGTTAAAATGCGCGTTACCATAGAAATAACCTGGATAAATTGAGACGTATGAAAAACACCAGACCGTTATGCACTGTCAACAAATTTAATATCAAACTTCGTCACATAAATTTCATGAATATTTCCGGCATGAAAAAAGGTTTGAATATTTTATGCGTACATGTATAATTGAATTCCAATAATGCATCACGCTTGGATGCTCTTGCCTTGGTAGAATAATGGATGGCGTCGTTTTCTCTCTCTCTCTCTCTCTCACACACACATGCACACACAACTTTTTTCTCGTTTTTCCAAATACAATAACTAAAGGATGTATACTAAACGTCAGGAATAATACAAATGTGCAAACCAGAGTCCTTCTTTTGCCGTTGTTCAGAGTTATAACAATAAGAGTAAATAGTAAATAACAATTACTTTCCACTTCCAATGGTTGGACTTGCATTTTGTCTTGTAACGCATACACACACAGTACACTCACAAACTCATACACAAAGATCATGCGAACACATTTTCATTAAATTGCACCTTCAAAATTGTCTTTTGGAGGCCGCCATCCTAATCAAGCGTCGCTTATGATGGCGGTCTCCTGCACTTTTCCACACATAGCTAGGGTCAGGCACGTAACCACTGGAGGGGGGGGGCACGTGCCCCCAATTTTTTTTCCAAGATCGGTTAAACTTTTTAAGACCCCTCCCCAGGACGTCAATCGATTACAGTATGTATCCCCCCCCCCCCCCCCAAAAAAAAAAAAAAAAAAAAAAAAAATCAAACTCTGACTACGTCCCTGGCTAGGGTAATACTTAAGATTCATAATACTATATTATAGATATATTAAGTTCATCATCATATGTTTATAGGCCTATGTGAATCACATTTTGACATGAAGTTATTATTGTTTGCACATTATTTTGTATTATACCTTAAGTTTACATGTTTTTTTCTCCTTTAGTTATTGTATTTGGAACAAGGAAGAAAACAAATCGATAAAGCGAATTCGTGAAAATGTTCAACTTTTATATAAAAAATAGTTTAAAATTAACTAGAATCTTCTCGTTTTGTTACATAAGCTACTACTGTTAAACAATTATATTCAACCAAGTATATACACAACTTGATAAGAATTAACAATGATTTTCTTTGATTCTGCCGAATAAATAATAATAATAACAACTACAATTAAAAATGTAATTACATTTAATTGGTAGTATGGATATGGCCAGCGATGGTGTAAGAAAACAAGCTTGGAAAATTATCTGAAACCAATGGAACTGTCATTTGCTTTTGCGCAGCAGTTACTAAACATCTGTTAAATGGAAAACCACCAAATGAATTAAGATGTCAACCAGGGGATTAGTTGGTATAAAACAATGGCGGCCAGCGTAATAGCAACTAGAACAACATTTATAATAGAACTAAAGAACACAAAAAGTACATTTTGAGAAGGAAGATACATTAATATTCTTCCATGTCCCTCCATTACGACGTTTCTTATAACATTCCTATGACAAAAATCGGCATATGTTATGTTTCTCTCTCTCTCTCTCTTTCTGTCTCTCTGTCACTTTATATCCAACCATTTTCTCTCTTTATCATACACACGCATAATTATGTTGTACTCCCTTTCTCTATTCCTCTCTCTCTCCCCCGCCCCCCTTCTTCCTCACCCTCATATAGCTCCGGTGGTATAATTTATGCTTGCTGGACTACTGAATATAGGTAGATATAATATATGGGGATGGGAAGATAATCATTAAAAAATGAACTAACAAAATAATGTAAGGTTGCTGATGTTAAGAACATTGACAGTAAGACAACTTCATCATTCTTGACAGAGCGTAGAAAATCTTGCTGGGTTGAAGAAGTTCTTTAATTTCAATTATATATCCTCACATTCTATCGATCTACATGTATATATATTTTCCATTTTTTTTAATCCTATGACTCTATCATATTCTTCTTTCACGACAAATTTATATTACTTTAAATTAAATATCTTCTTTCATTTCCACACTCTTTATCTCCTCCTTTCGAAATTTCTCAATGAATTATATATCTCTTTCATTAAAACTTCTCTCAATATCTCTTCTCGACACGTTCTTATACGCTCTGTATCTCTCTTCTTCTTACACAAACACAATTGACAGTAAAGTCATTGAAACTTAATTATTACACAGGGCCTTCAGAAATGTAACGCCCCTACCAGGTTACAGGGGAGCTAAAAATGATAAAATGAAGAGAAGAAAACAGTTGCTTGTGGTGAAATTGGTGTCAGAATGTAGAATGACTTTTATTACTAGAATAACCATAATCAAAAGTAATCAATATATACAAACAATGATCATGAACACATGTTAATGCTTTAGTTTTATATGATTGATATTTAATATCAATCTGCATGAGCCAGGTCTTCACCAAAAAAAAAAGAAACCTAATCTAATTTCCAATTATATTAAACGACTTTAAAGAAATGTCTATAAAAACAATGAAATAAATGTTTAGTTAATTCCAACTAAAATTTCCTGGCTTCAATAATAACACGTAACTCAAATGATAACTAAGTATATCACAAGTAATATAAATAGTTTAATTGCAGATACAACATTTTCAATTAATAATTAATAATATATTCCTTACGTTCAATAACCAAGCAGTTCCAAATTGCTCGTGCAAGATGAAACAACATGCTATAACAGATTTATGTTCTCTCAAAAATCCACATGGACAATTAAATACATTTAATGATCGTTTGAATCATCTGAAAATAGACTTAAGATTTAATGAGCGAAAATATATCACTGTGCAATGACATGACAGGAAGCATAATATTGAAAGCAATAATTCCTTGCTCTAGGTTCCCTTTAAACTCTCAAACGAACTCCCTAGCTGGAGTAAAATCCGCTAAAGAAAAATATGATTTCCCCAATGTAAGAAAGTGCTCTATGTGCTCCTGTTTCACTGCATCAGCTAATTAAAAGAGAAACTTCTTTCTACCAATGTTTTGAGTTAAAACATATTTCTGAAACTTCGCATACCGCTGGGGTGGCTGTTTTACTAATCAAATCACTCAAGTCCCTTTCTCCAAATAACTAATATAACTATTAAAGCCAGTTGCTCTAGCGTAGCATCACGGATACAAAATACAATATAATTAAATGTAATCAAGCTCATGAAATGTGTGTCGCAATCATTAGTTATGCCGATTAGAATTCAAAAACTGCACTATTCTAAAACGTAGCAAAATACATCTTCAAAATGGGTCCAAAAGAGACCACTTACTTGACTACAAGACTGTTTATTTGTAGATTATCAGTCAGAGGCGCCACACAGTCCCTCTCTTAGAACAAAGGTTCTGTTCACATTTATAAACAACTTGGGTGCCGTGTTTCCACTTCGTTACAGTAATTCTATGCCACTGGTTACATTCTAGTTGTAAAATGGGTATCCACACACTTGCACTACTATTTCATGAGGCGTTCATTCATAGCATCAACAATTATCCTATTCTTCTACCGATTCTATACCTTCTAAAGTGTAATAGTAAAACAGTAAAAATAGTAAACAGTTATGTACTTGCAAAACTCATCAATTCGTTATACTGTTTAATAACAGTATACCGTAAAGTAAATCAGTATAAACAAACTCATCCAGCTCTTTTGATACACAATCACATACAACGCTTAAGTATATATTCTCATTGGGAGATTTGCTACACTTCACGGGCGATCATCTAACAACACAGAGTCAATGAGAATTCTGTACTTTGAGAACTAATCCCAACCTCCATTCATATAACGCGTACAAGTAGAAACCATAATGGCAGATTTTGCAGTGTTCACCTTAAATCGGAATTATGACCATGATCCTCTCTTCTGATCAAAAATGGAATCATAGTACAATAATATCATTGTAGAGTAAAGTCTCAGCTACAACATAATAACATTTGGGAGACTTCATCAGAGCTGGGGTAAAACTGTGAATCGCAAATTTTTTTTTCTTCATAAAGGCGTCATTATTATAGGGCGCCCACAGTTGCTCTTATGTTTTCTTATGTTTTCTGAAGAATGACATATTTAGACCTTTTCAACATTATGTAGTTTATTCAGTTATATTTGTATTGATGGCAGTGAACTTGGCAATTTTATAAAATGTTTGTCTTCGAGTGATACATGTATCTTTATTAACTCTTATCACGCCACAGGGCTATCCCCATTGTGCCAAGCCCCAAATCACGGAGTGCCAAGTTTATATTGAGGTAATCTGATTAACGGGATGGTTCTATGAATAGCGAGTGCAAAACACGTAGCACAGTCCAATGAGCATTAACAATAACTGCTACTACGAAAGTGTGCACGCACGCACATACATGGCAGCGTAGAAATAGCTTGCTCGCATGTACAAAGCACTATAATGATAGTGTGCATGCATCTTCATGGCAGGCTATGAGTTTAAGTCAAGGCCTATTGTTGATTACTTTGGAGAAACCAGCACATTTTCTGTGCTTTGATTTATTTAGTTTTTAAGATTACTAAACCATTGGCATGATGTTGTCTTCGAGTATATGTTGTAACGGACAAACGATAAACGTGAAAATGTGAGCACGATTATCATCTAAACACGTATCAACAGATTTGCCCCCTCTAAGAAACAAAATTGAAAGTAAACACACAACAACAACCACACCCACAAGAACAAGAACAACAACAACAAAGACAAAATCAATGTTTACCAGCAAGGGTTTGAGATGCGACTGCATCCGAGTATGCATGTATCGCTGTCGTGGGTACGCTCATAGTTGTTGGAATCGGAGTTCATTCTGTTTAATAAAATGATAACAAGAAGTTATTATCAACAACAAGGAACAGAAATGTGAATAACAAAGGGGATATGAAATTGAACAGTGTAGTGTACGTTTAAATGAATAGTCATGATAGACAACCAATACATATGAATAGACAGAAGGAGCGAAACCTAACATCGGCTCCCAACATTGTTCTCGAAAGCCCATTCCCGGGATAAGGTTACCTCACAAAATAGTCGAAATTGTTACATATTTTAAACATTAGGATTGTCGCTCACGGAAAAATAAAATGAAATAATTAGCTAGATGATACGTGAACGATATAGTACCCTAATATTAAAACTGGCACGGTCAATGTAAGCAGAGCTGACAGGTTACTCTATCAAAGCAAAGAACTAAATATTATTGGTTAAAAATGAAGGAGTAGAAGCATCCGATCAAAGCAAATGACAAACCAATAGGTGCATGAACCCCTTCAGGAAACAGTTAGTGCAGTGGGATTTTTACTCTTTAGGTTTGAATGCTTTACAAGAACCACAACATAGCATAATTTGTATCTTTTCTTTTCCAATGTAATATAATTTGATATGAATGCATACATCTTTATATTAATTAAGTTTGAGCAGCGCTTTGCTGACATTGTAAACACTTTTACCTTACCTTGGCATCTGGGGTCAAGGGAACCTACAGCACAATACCCCCATTTTATCTCAGAATTGGTGGTGGAACACCAAGCAGTGTTGAAGTTACCGGGGTTTCTGCAATAGTTTTCGTCTAGTCCCGCGTTAGGATATTTAGCTGGAGTATAATCGTGTTGATGTGGATCCTGAGAGGTCCACGCTTGACAAGTATGACCGTCGATTGTCTGAGATAAGTTTCCTCTGTAGTTCACTCCTCTAGGATCTTCCAGGCATGTAGATGTGGCTGGAGAAAAGACACAGAGTAATATTTTAAAAGAGCTTGCTAAAGTAATTTTGGTTCAGACTAATAATTTGCTACATCTTTCCACTCGAAAAAGCAATCTACTGTCATGCAACGATTGATGCACAGACCAATTTAGAATTTCTTTTGTCAGTCACTTACAAATATGACGACGCCTGAAGTGTAGGCCATATTTAACATAATCATGCTTACGTGTCAAGATCACTGCCCATGCAGTGCCAACTTGGAAAACATTCAATATAACTACCCTTAAATAGACAAACACCTAAAACCCCGTCTTAGCCGGAAAACATAGTCGCGGTGTATCCGGATGACGTTCTACCCCGTTCCAGTTAAGACGCATTAATCAGGGTAACGTCTGGACGTTGTCCGGATGACATCCTAATAAACGGCCTATTAAGACGCGCGCGGAACTCTACCTGGGTAGAATGACGTCAGGGCCGTTAAAAAAATGTATACATGTACACAGCGCGCGCCAGCTGATTGCGATGAGGGAGGTGCGGTTGTTATGGTTGTGAGGTTTTTGCGGATGGCTGGTTAAGACGGTGTCCATGAGCCTGGCAAAAGCTCATCCCGTGTTTTACGGAATAAGAGCACTTTTTTTTTTTTGCCCGAAAATTTGAAAATTGCGCCGGCCGCAAATTCGCTCAGTTGGGGGGGGGGGGGGGGAGGGGGAGGGGCGGGGGGGGGGGGGTAGTGCACACTATTATTTTTTTGACCGGGGGCCACGTGCCCCCTGTGCCGCCCCCCCCCCCCTCCCCCTGCATCCCTGCTTGCACCCTCATGGCAGGCTATGAGTTAAGACGGGGCATAAGACGACTACCCGATGGACAACCACCCCGGATGACTCTCCTACAGACATACACCCAAGACTATCATCCTCTGGACAACACCCCAGCAATTGCTGATAACAATATGGAACTTAAATATTAATAAATAAGGGTAGATAAATTCTACAATAATTGTACGAAATATTGATGAACAATAACACCTATATGCATTTGATATTAAACACACGCACACCCGCCTATACGTACACACCAATGTGATTCACACCTTTAAGTGAAATTCTAATCTTTAGGTTCAATTGCTTTCCAAGAATCCCAACATAGCATCATTCGTTTATTTTCTCCTGCCAATGTAAAAAAATTTGATATGAATGCATACATCTTTATATTAGATAGCTTAGACAGATACCGAGATGTGATTGGTCCAGAGCTCGTCACGTGATATCAATTGTGAGGATCCAAATTGTTATATTTTCCTGGCCGGTCACTTTTCGGTGTTATATTAACCAGCTGGTGAAATGAATATATTTTTAATCAATGTATGTCGCCCTCTTGAGGACTGTATGTCACCAATTACACACATTACACCATTACCGAGGGTCATTTAATTTTTTCAATATTTTTTTTTCATGAATTTTTTTTTCCCTTAAAATTATTTTTTCCACATTTTCTTTTTTTCCCCAAAAATGCTTTTTTGGGTGATTTTTTTTTTTTTTTTTCCCGAAAAATGCTTTTTTGGGTAAGAATTTTTTTTTTTCGATTTTTTTTTTTTTTTTTTTTTCCCCAATTTTTTGTTATAATTTTTTTTTTTTTTGTAAGGTTTTTTTTTCTTTCTTGAACTATCTCGACAGATTATTTTTCTGTAATTTCCGAAAAAAAAGGAGATTTTTTTTTCTTCGGGCAAACAATTTTTGGACCCTCCCCCCCCCCCCCCCACAAAAAAAGGGCTATCTAATATAACAGTTATTGACTGGCAGGGGGTATATAACATTCTTTGGACCTGAAGGGAGTTATATTTCCCCTCGTGACCATATTTTCCCTCAGCGCTGCGCGCTTCGGGAAAATATAACCACTTGGGAAATATAACTCCCTTCAGGTCCAAAGAATGTTATATTACACCCCCTGCCAGTCAATAACTGTATAATATTAATTAATTTTGAGCAGCGATTTGCTCACATTCTAAACACTTCTACTCTACCTTGGCATCTTGGGTCAAGATAACCTACAGCACAATAGTCCCATCCTATCCCAGGAGTGATGGTGTAACACCAAGCAGTGCTCCAGTTACCGGGGTTTCTGCAATAGTTTTCGTCTAGTCCCGCGTTACGATGGTTAGTCATATAGTGTACATGATAGGTCCACGCCTTACAAGTATGACCGTTGATTGTCTGAGATAAGTTTCCTCTGTAGTTCACTCCTCTAGGATCTTCCAGGCATGCAGGTGTGGCTAGAGAAAGACACAGAGTAATATTTCAAAAGGGCTTGCTATAAGTGATATTGGTTCTGAATAATACTTTGCTCCACCTTTCTTTCTTGTGTCAGTCACTTGCGAATATGACGACGCCTGAAGTGTAGGCCATATTTGACACCATCATACTTACGTATCAGGATCACTGCCCATGCAGTGCCCACTTGAAAAACATTCAATATAACTACCCTCTAATAGACAAACAGCCAAGGTGACTACCCTGTAGCATACACCTAATATGACTACTCTTTAGCAAACACCTAAGATGACTACCCTCTGGACTTACACCCAATATGACTACCCTCTAGACAAACACCTATAAAGATGACTACCCTCTAGACAAAGATGACTAACCTCTAGACAAACACCCATGATGACTACCGCTGAACAAACACCCAGGATGACTCTCCTATAGACATACACCTAAGACTTCTACCCTCTGGGCGCCACACCCCAGAAATTGATGTTAATAATATGGAACTTAAATATAAATACATTAGGGGAGATAAAATCGAATAGTGTATTTTACATTTGTATGAAATATTGATGACAAATAACACCCATATGCATATGATTTTCAGCACACGCACATCCGCCTATACGTACACACCAATGTGATTCACACATTCATGTACAATGCAAGATGATGATGTTGATAGTGATTATACAATGATCCAGCAGCTGCCTGATCGGCGATAATATAACAGTTCGTAGTTAGCACATGGTTTAGATGACCGCCAATATCCACACATCTTTTAAACATAGATAAATCCCACTTTGTGCTTTTGGAATAATCACAGCTAAAAAGTCATTAAGAGGTGATTCTTTGTTTGCCCTCTTGAAAGGATTACTTCCACCTGTGTTCAATAGAATGTATCATAGGTACATGCATGTATAATATAATATTAAATAACTTTCGTGAACATGTATACAGTATTAGTCTAAGTGAATTTACAATTTTGTACGAGTGACCTTTATCTGCGAACTGGGCATTATGTCTTCAAAGGCTTTAGGTTAGGTGTAGGTTTGGGATTAAGGTTAGCTTAAGTGTTTGGTCCAGGGTTAAAGTTTGGGATTTAGTTAGTGTAGGAAATTGAATACGGAGTACTGTCACAGGAGCATTCTGTCATACAACCGATGTAATACAAGACGATCACATATGCTTTCAATGAATCACTACGGGTGATTTCAATACACTATTGTACTGTCGCTATATGTTTGCACATTCTAATAGGTGACACACAAGGCTACATCTTGGTGTCAGCATAAAGTTCAAATCCTACATAAAACGAAATGAAATAATAAAGAACAGTTGGTGACTCTAAGGAAAAAAGTTCGCCATGGTAGAAGATCTGACATCAAAACAAAACCCAGCAACACTCAACGAAGCAAAATATAAATCTAAAGTCAGAACTGCGTATATAGTCAGAACGGAAGGATAATGATTGCTTTAATTTTCGAGCCATAGTTATTTTTATACGCTCTCGGGAAGGTTACAATCGAGCTATTGCCCTCGGCAAGCTTCGGGCAAATTTGTAGATTTAAGTGTGTTTTGTCAAAGTCGAAGGAACTTTCTAGCCAAATAGTTTATTTTATTGTATTGCTGTGGCGTATTTGCTGTCGAAAACAAAAGACTAAGATGGGCACTTCCCCTCTTATAAAAAATGTTTTAGCAACGCCCTTAATAGGAAAGGACACAAAACAGTCAGATAAAGACAAATACAGAGATAAAGAAAGAGACAGAGAGAGAGAGGGGGAGGGGGAGTGAGAGAAAGAGAAAGTGATAGAAGGGGGAGGGGAAGTGGCTAGACACAACATGATAAGGATTAAATGCATGATGTCTTTTCATTGTTACTTTTACTTACTGGAGGTGGTGGTTTCTTGCGATGCCGTTGTGTCTGACATCGTTGTCGTAGGGCTCGTCATGGGTTTGGTGGTCGTGTCTGTAGTCAATGATTCACTTGACTCTGAAACGATTTTAACAAACATAACAGAGTTATCAAAATGATCATGATATAGTTGATGGTTCAGGGTTATAAAAAATGAAAACATAAATTTTAACAGTTTATTTCTTTTATAAGGTATAATTTGTGTCCGCATATTTTTAGATTTAGTGGTGTTTTGTCAAAGCCCAAGAGACTTTTTTGTCACATAATGTATCTAACTGTGTTCCTGTGGCGTGTTTGTTGTCCTTAAACTCGCGTTCTTAAAAAAAAAGACATATAATACCCCCACCCCCTCCGAAAAAAGAAGTTTCATCAATGGCCCTGTAAGCAAAGGGTAAAGAAAAAAGAGTCAGGTAGAGACTAATAGAGAGAGGGAGGAAGAAAGGGAAAGAGGGGTGGAGGGGGTTCGGCAGGGAAAATGTGTGAGAGGGGGGAGAGACAAAGAGAGAGAGGGAGAGAGAGGGTGAGGGGGGAGTGGTAGTGGCACATTATAACAAAGATCGAAGGCATGACGTCATTTCATTGTTTTTCTTACTTACTGGTGGTGGAGGTTTCTTGCGATGATGTTGGGTCTGACATCGTAGTCGTAGGGCCCATCCCGGGCTTGGTAGTCGATTCCGTAGTCGATGATTCTGTTGACTCTGAAACGTTATAACAAACATAACTGAGCTAAGTGATCATGATAAAGTTGATGGTTAGGTGTTATAACAAATGAAACAACACGTACAAAACAATGTGATTAGGAATGGCACCTGAACAGGATTAGAAGGCACAAACGTGGACAATTTAGCTCCAGGAAAATATATAAACTTTGACAGCTCATTTCTATTGTAAAGTAAACGAAAATAATAATAAGACGGACACTTCCCCCCTTATACAAAACTGTTTTATCAACGTCCGTAATAGGAAAGGACACAAAACAGTCAGATAAAGACTAAGACAGAGATTGAGAAAGAGAGAGAGGGAGAGAGAGTGAGGGGAGGGAGAGAAGGAGAGAGTGAAAGAAGGGGGAGGGGAAGCTGCTAGACACGTAATGATAAGGATTAAATGCATGAGGTTATTTCAATGTTTCTCTTACTTACTGGAGGTGGTGGTTTCTTGCGATGCCGTTGTGTCTGACATCGTTGTCGTAGGGCTCGTAATGGATTTGGTCTTCGCGTCCGTAGTCGATGATTCACTTGACTCTACAACGATTTTAACAAACATAACGGAGTTGAATGATCATGATATAGTTGATGGTTCAGGGTTATACAAATTGAAAACATGCATTTTAACCGTTTATTTCTTTTATAAGGTATAATTTGTGTCAGCATATTTTTAGATTTAGTGGTGTTTTGTCAAAGCCCAAGGGACTTTTTGTCACACAATGTATCTCAACATGTCCCTCTGGCGTGTTTGTTGTCCTTAAGCTCATGTTCCTTTAAAAAAAGGATACTACCCCCCCCCCCTCCCTACCTAAAAAGAAGTTTCATTAATGGCCCTCTATTAAAGGAAAGGTTAAAGAAAAAGAGAGTCAGGTAGAGACTAATAGAGAGAGGGAGGGAGAAAGGGGGAGAGGGGTGGAGGGGTTTGGCAGGAGAATGGTGTGAAAGAGGGAGGGAGAGACAAAGAGAGAGAGAGAGAGAGAGAGAGAGAGAGAGAGAGAGGGGGAGTGGAAGTGGCACATTATAATAATAATCGAAGGAATGACATCGTTTTAATGTTTCTCCTACTTACTGGTGGTGGGGGTTTCTTGCGATGGCGTTGTGTCTGACATCATCGTCGTAGGGTTCGTCGTGGGCTTAGTCGTCGCGTCCGTAGTCGATGATTCTGTTGACTCTGAAACATTATAACAAACAAAACTGAGCTAGTTGATTATGATATACATGTAGCTGATGGTTCAGGGTTATAACAAATGAAACAACACGTACAAATCAATCTGATTAGGAGGATTAGAAGGCACAAACGTGGAAAATTTAGCTCCATGAAAATATATAAACTTTTACAGCTCACTTCTGTTATAAGGTAAACAAAAATTGTGTCATCAATGGTGGAGGTTGCTTGAATAAGTTGTCGTTGTGTCTGACCGAAAAAAAGTTTTAGCGATGCCCGGAATAGGAAAGGACAAAACAAAAGTCAGATCAAGACTGATACAGAGAGAGAGAGACATAGAGACAGAGAGACAGAGAGACAGAGAGAGAGAGATAGATAGGGATAGTGGCTATACACAATTTCGTGGTAAAGATTTTGATAATGATCAAATGCATGTTTTTAGTAATATATGTCTAGGTGGACGAGATTTTGAAATAAATATATACCTGATGTAGCTCGTTTATAGTCAGTTTGTATGCAAACAAAAAAATACGGGAACGGCAGCCTTAAAAAAGTGTTTTAGCGACGACCATGACAGACTGAGAAAAGTAGAGTCAGGTTAAAACAATTAAGAGAGAAGAGTTTTTATTGCTTAGAAATACTCGATGTAGTGGTGTTTTGAGTAGTCGTTGCGTCTGACATTATGGTCGAATGGCTCGTCGTGGGCTTGGTCGATGCTTCCTCCGTTGACACGGTGACCTCTGGAAAAAGAAAAAAAATTAGGTAAATGACGAAGCATAACATTATTTCCTCTGAAATTATTTTCCCATCGACTGTCTCCAGGCACCCTTGGTCAGCAAAGAGGGACAGGATCAACGAGGGGTGGGGGGGGGGGGGGGGATATCGGAAAATGCTTTTCCTGTGGGAATCCCAATTCTATCAAGAAATTCCGAAAGAGGACCATGAGGTATTTTCTTCGTAGTCATCATCATTTTTTTCTCCTCATCATTATTCTTATTATTCTTCATTTGCAGTACCAGCCACCGGCATGTATTGTCGTACTGGTGAAGTGCAGTGCAGAATTCATGTACAATGTCTGATAAAAGATACAGCAAACTGCGTGCAAGTAACACACATAAAAAAATTACCCCCTGTAGAAAGTCTCTTCATGCTCTTTGTTCATTAATTAGCCACCCCTCCCCCCACCCCCATGATACGCCAATGATATTACACCTACGTTCATCGCAGTGTCTCCCTTGAAACCCACTTGAGCAGTGACAGTCGTAGCCTACCATAGTCTCCTCACACCAGCCGTTTTCACAGAGATCTTTGACACAATCTGCGAAAAAGTAATAAATTGGATAAAACTCAATACTTGCAAACAAAATCATTTCATTTGTACTGATTGTTGTGAAAAGGGTATATTTTCTGACTTTTGACAAATTAATATGTAAAAGATAAGCAAGACTAATGTAAATGCATTTCCCATGGTTGTCCGTGCCCCTTCTGGACAACTACCCCCTAGAATGGTTGTCCGGGGCGTAGTTGTCCTAGAGGGTGGTTGTCGTAAGGGGTAGTTGTCTGGGGGTACTTTTCGGGCTAAGTTGTCCTAAGGGGTAGTTTTCCGGGGGTCATTGTCCGAGGGGTAGTTGTCCTAGGAGGTAGTTGTCCAGGGGTCGTTGTACGGGGGTAGTCGTCCTAGAGGGTGGTTGCCCTAGGGGTGGATGTCCAGGGGGTAGTTGTCCTTGGGGGGTAGTTAACTGGGATGGTTATCCGGGGGTGGATGTCCAGGGTTAGGTGTCCGGATACCCTTTAAAGATGTGTTGGTATTATTTGAAAGATTATGAAGCGGATCCTAATTAAATGATTGGTTGAGAGCGTACACGGTCAATAGTTTTTTTAAAAGATGCCCGCATGCCCGCCTACGTACCAGTCTATGATTTTGTTAAAGATGCCCATTGCCCCGTGTAACGGGCCGCATTATTACATTTTGCTGAGATCCTCGTTGGTTTACGTGCAAACAGTTTCTTTGTGTGAGTGCGGATACAAAATACAGTGCAGTGTGTGTGTCCAGTTCCCGAATGATCTTAACATTCAGTCAACTTTCTAGCGAAGATCCACAGACGGTGTCTCAGATTTTATGTGATGAATTCGGTATATAAAATTTGGTATATAAAAGATACATCGACTGCTTTAATATTCGAAACTTAGCTGTTTCTATAATGGCTCTCGGGGGACGTTATACACCCTGATATGACCCCTTTGACGCGCCTCGGGGTCATATCAGGATGTAAAGTCCCCTTGAGCCTATAGAAACAGCGATGCCTCCCATAGCAGTCAATATATCTATACTAATATCCGGTCATTGGTAAAAATCATCTTGCTATATCGCAGCGTAAATCAGAAAGGAAAGACAGAAAGAGAACGTAACAGAAGGAAGAAACAAAAAAATAACATGAGGAAAGACAGAAAGAGAAGGTGATAGAATGATAAAAACAAAGATTATCTTAAGAGAAGTTGATAATAGGAAGAAACAAAGAATAACATACGGAAAGAAGAACGAGAAGGTGATAGAATGATAAAACAAAGAATATCATTGGAGCAGGTAATAGAAGGAAGTCACAACTAATAACATAAGAAAATACAGAAAGAGAAAATGATAGATTAATAAAAACAAAACATAACATACATGTAAGAGAGGGTGATAAAAGGAAGAAATAAAGAATAACATAAGGAAAGACAGAAAGAGAAAGTGGTAGATTAATACAAAAAAACAAAGCATAACATAAGCGAAGGTGATGGAAGGAAGAAAAAAAGCATAGGAAAGACAGAACGAAAAGGTGATAGAAGGAAAAAAAAAGAATAACATAAAGAAAGACAAAAAGAGAAAATGATAAAGAGTATTAATGAAAAGATAGAAGAAAAGATGAAAGGTCCGAAAAACAAAGGATAACATAAGAAAAACAGAGAAAGAAAAGGATAGAAGGAAAACAAAGAATAACATGACGAAGGATAGAAACAAATGAAGTGAAAGAAGATGAAATTGAATAAGCGCGGGGGGGGGCATTAAATCATCGTGTAGAGAACGGGCTTCGATTACATACAAACGGGTTGTAAAGTAATGAACAGGACGGATTGACTGTAGCCAATTCGTATCGTTAGAGGAAGAAAACAGCGCCCCCGTCTTCACAAACGAAAAAGCCCTAATGATATCATTGAAGAACGTATTATATAGATTTATTTAATAAACAAAGAAATACATTTGAGATCAAAATTGAAAAAGGAATGAAACCTACACGGGATTCTGCATATTCTATGCCCACCCGGGATCCCTTCTTTACTCTTCCTCTGGTGGCACCCGCCGATGACAGAAGGGAAAGGAATGAGCTTGGGGATGCTCTGCACCATGCTGCCATCCTGGAGTCGCTTCATCTCACACTTTATGAACATGGGCAAAGTGTAATTTAGGCCGTACCAGTCTGGACAAGTTGTCTTCGCCATCTTGGACCTATCTGATAACACAGGCAGGGCTGTGAAGAAGATATTTGACAATTAATTGCTAGTTGTTTTTTCACTTCCTCCTCTGCCTTTTCTCCTCCTGTCTCCTCCTCCTTCATTTTTCCTCTCCCCCCCCCTCCTCTTGCTCCTCCTCCTACCCGCCCTACTACTTCTAATGTTTCTCCTTATCCTCCTCTGCCCCTCCCCATTCGTCATATCCTACTCATCCTCATATAATCCTCCTCCTTTTCCTCCTTCCCTTCCTCCCTCTCCTCCATCTTGGGAATGCAGTTTATCTTTAAATTTTCCGAAACATTTATTAGGGAGAATTTTTAATAATGTACATTTTTGTTTGAGATGCACCAGAGGTCTAGTTTGACGGCCCAAACCCTTTTCAATAGTTGTGTAATAATGTGAGCATAATGTGACTATGCAAATGGTTCTGTATAAATAAAGCTGCTTCTTGACACAGCCAGGACCATGCAGATTAATAGGCTTTTCCCAGGCTTCATGAAATGTGATAAAGTGTCAAATTACAGTCTGTCCTTGCAGACTAACGTAGGTTTTACACTTCACGGCTATTTTGCTTCATTATGGTAATTTCAAAAACCAATTATTTTTCAGCATCATTCGTGAAATCATATAAATATGCCAAAATAATACTTACCGAAGGACAGACAGGTCGCGGTACCAAACAACAACTTCCAAAATACACCTATCTTTGGGCTTTTAGCCTGTATTTAGAAAGACATATAATATTGTTTAAATCAACAATAACAACAACTGAAAAAAATTATGATGATATTGATACGGATGAAAATGGAAATACTGATAATGGTGATAACGATAATAATGATGATCATGATTATCATCAAGATTAGGGGGATCAGGCAGGGAATTTTACATATCTATTTTGATACATGGAATGCTGTAAAAGGTTGGTGAGTATCAACCTGTCTGCACAGTTTCTAAGTGGACTACCAGGAAAACATGCTGATGGAAAAAGAATGGCGGCCATTTTCTAAAATTACTGTTGAACTATATGAAGATTATATTTTAAAGAATCTCATTTTCTCATGAGTGAGGTGTCATATGAAAACAAGTTAATTTCATACAGGATGATGACACAATTAACAGGTGCACGAATGGTTTGCATAACATTTTTGAACAAAAAAAATGAATGTTAAACCATTTTCTCCCCAAGATATAGATTGCCCCAAAATGTCTTTTTGGACCATATTCATACAAATATGACGACTTCTTATTTGGAACTACTTGCAAAAACTGTCAATAAATATGTTCTAATTTTGTATTTAAATGTCAATTTCATTGTTTTTGTAACAAAACATAGATATAGTGCTCGAAAATTGACACTTTGATATGAGCTATAGTGGCAATTTTGGTTGATATGGGCTGTCTACTCCTTAGAAACGGTAACATGATTAGATGAAAAATACAAGTAGAATGTATTGCGATTAAATGCTTTCATTGAGGAGATGACTTTTTCGATAGGAAATATGACGTCAGGTGAATGCAGTTTCATAATATTGTAATGATATGTCTCTCTTAGTTCCGGTTGATATGTTAATAATATGCCTGCCAACCAATATGTTCCCACAAACCAAATTAGGCTTTCAATCATACTGATACATGACATTAGACCTGATTAATTTTCAGTTCATTTCACTTATTCATTTCCACGTGGAGGTGAATATATATATATATATATTATATAATCGATAAAAAATATAAAATGATATGTCTGTCTCTTTCGTCTTCAGTTTATTGGGGTATATGGTCATTAATAGCTGTGGGCATTTGTGAATGAAATCTCACTTGAAATTTTCTCATTTGAATTTCCCTTGTACATTTTTTACAATTCGCTTGAATAATTTTTGGTTGGAGGATCATCCTTCCAAGTGACAGACAAGATTTGCAGTCTGAAACATGTACATAGTTCTTGGTGTGGATCAGAAGTTTCGTATATGGATTATGGCGCCCGGAGTATTCAATGAAACTGCGACCCTCCCCCCCCCCCCTCTGCCCAAATTTAGCTACATAACTGAGCAAGCGAGTGAGCAAGGCGACCGGCTTTGGATACTCGCAAGCTAGCGCAGCGATAGAGTAGTATAGTAGGGCTTAGAATTTTGATAGGTGCTTTTTTTTAATTAATTCCTCACTAAGTGGTAAACAAAATTAACGAAAATTGTGGAGATATTTAGCAAGTTAACCCAAGTATAAGATTTTAGAAATTCAATTAATAATTTGATATCAAATTTGGGACCATTTGAAAACGCTATTCCCTACCCACCCCCACTCCCCCCCCCCCCCAAAAAAAAAAAAAAAAAAACTATATGTATATTAGGGCATAATATTAAGAGATCCGGTGCAATATAAGTATGCGAGTCGCGACCGGGCTTTAGAAAATGTTCTAATTCTAATGCATTTAATCTTGAGTATTGGGGCGAATGTATTCATAAGGATCAATAGTTTTCTTCATTTTTTGTTTCTTAATCCGGGTCTTGTATAATCTTACACGTGGCTGCTTCAATAATGCAGTTTAGTGTGGTACGGTATGTCACTGAAACAGCTCCCGTAGGATTTTTGTGCCAAAGTTGATGGGGTTCAAATTTTCCCGAAGACACCAAATTTCCCTATTGCGCGTTATATAATCCATTTTGGCGCCCAATAGGGACCCCCCCCCCCTAGGAAATGAAGGAGGGGTCTGACAATTTGAACCCCAATTGGGACCCTTTTGAAGCCAAAACAGCAAAAAAGGTCAACTTTGGCACAAAAATCCTACGGGATTACATACCATACCGCACTATTATACAAAACAAATATTTTACGCCCATTTTTCGAGGTACGGAGAAGAAGGAAGAAAGTTGACAAATATGTTTCCATGCAATTTGGACAATTAGATTTTTAAATTTATTGAGAAGATTCCGTGGGAAAAATAAATGTGCTACATGAATATTGCTTTGCGAAAAAATTGTTCTAGGGAAGAGAGAGAGAAACAGTGAGAGAGTGCGAGATGGAGAAGGGAGGGGTGGTCACAGAATGGGGATGGTGCAAATTCCGAATTCCATCATTCATTATCTTCATGATTCAGACTACAATTCATGACACACCTGCATGCAGATCTTATTTATCTATCACTCAACCAATAGCCTGCATCATGTTTTAACTCACACCATGTCCTAAACAACATATTGCCCCCATCCCCAAATTTATCTTGATTTTAGTGAGGGGGGGGGGGCATTTCAAAGGAGGAAGGGGGTAAGTGTGTACTATGCACATGTTTAAGACTGCAAATCATGTCTGTCACTTGGAATCGGGTTATTTTATGTATTATTTGACCGATAGCCCAATTTGATTTCTTAGGAACACATAATTCATCGGTTGCTATGGATATTATCATCATAGCAACGGGTATTAAGAAAGATATATCATTAAATGACATCATACTTCCTCTCAAAATATTAACCTGCTTGATGACAGCATCTACCCGCGATATATTACATTTTGTTCATTTATGGTACCGTTGTTTAGGAGCAGACGGCCCTTAGCAACCAAAATTGCCATTTTACTTCATTCAATTTAATTTTTTCTTTTCAATTCTTTATTCGACCAGCATAAAACAATTTAAAATGACAATGTACAATATAATTGTAAGGACCCCTTAGAAGCAAAAATCTGATTGTATTCGGGATCCTATAACAAACATTAACAAGATAATAAACATAAATTAACAATTAGAAATTAAAGACTTGCATAATAAAAGTATGCACATACACATCAACACACGCACACCAATCCATAAAGAAGGTCACACAAAAAGAAGAGTAGGAGCGAAAAATAGGAAAGAAAGAGATAAAAGTAGAAGAAAGAAGGAAAAGAGAAGTACCTACTTAACCATAGCTACCATTCCTTGAAAAATACCTTTTTTCATTGTACATTAATTTAAATCTGTTAATCAGGTAGGCTGTATCTAATACAGACCACCTTATAATTTTGTTAAAATTGCCTTTATTTATTATTTATTATCAGGTGGGCTGTATCTAATACAGACCACCTTATATTTTTGTTAAAATCGCCTTTATCAGGTGGGCTGTATCTAATACAGACCACCTTATATTTTTGTTAAAATTGCCTTTATTATTATTTATTTATTTATTTATTTATCAGGTGGGCTGTATAACGTACAGACCACCTTATAATTTCGTTAGAATTGCCTTTATTTATCAGGTGGGCTGTATATCGTACAGACCACCTCATAATTTCGTTAGAATTGCCTTTATCAGGTGGGCTGTATAACGTACAGACCACCTTATAATTTCGTTAGAATTGCCTTTATTTATTATTATATATTTTTCTTATTTCTAACCACTTTTTTGTTGGCAAGATAACTTGGAAATGGCTCAATCAAATGCCTAGAAATTTGGCACACATATGTATAGGCATATGTACAAAGCACAACAACGTTTTCAACATTGACCTTCACTGATGACGTCATCTAGGCGCCATTTTGTAAAATTTTACGAAAAACAACTCTTGATCATATCTTCATAACCAAAAGGTATTTCTCATTCATATTTATCATGATCAAGGTCAATATCCGTCCGGTCAATAAAAAGTCAAATAACGCGCGCGTGCGCGTACGTCCGCGCGTCAATGCGCGCGCAAAATTTTGAAATGCTCAAAATCATCTCAAAATCATTTTGCATACGTTTTAGGCCATTCTAAGCATTTTATAAAAAATTGCGCGCGTTTTCGCGCGTAAAACTTTTGCACAACATTGAATTGCCTTTTTTTTTCTTTCATAATATTCCACATATATTTACAAACAAATTGATACCACGTTTGTTTCTTTATGACTATTAATAACGGATTGATCGACCGTTTAACAAAAATTTCCGTGCGCGCGAGCTCTTGTAATACATAGCAAATATGGGCAAAAACATGCCTATACAAAATCCATTGTAGCTCTTAAGGATGCAAGGTGACCCCAATTTGTTTTCATATTTTAATAGAGTATGATTCGGAGATATTGTTTCATGTCTCATTTGACCCTCAATTAACTCAAGACGTCATCACAATGGCCTCCGAACTCAAAATTCCAATTTGCATATTATGACGTCAGCATATTTATGGAAAATTGATTGTATCTCTGTAAATATTGATCGATTTTCTTTCAACTTTCGATATGTTCTAGCTAAGACATGCAGTATACAAGATTTTTCATTTTGACAAAGAAATCATGGCTTTTTTTGCGATTAAAGGAAGAATGTCATTTTTCACTTTTTGCGTGTATTCTCTACGGGACATGACTTTTTCTCAAAACTCGATTCTACATTTCCGTCTTTCGCGAGCAAAATCTCCGTTGTTTTAGCTTCGTTTGAGCTGAACTTTGAGTGTGTTGTAGCTGAGACGATTAGCTATCTCAAATGTGCTCCTCATTTTGTCTTAACTTTTAGTTGGACCAGCCCACCTATACTTGTTCCAAACAAGTATTACAAATCTAGTTTATTTTTCTTATTTTGAATCACTTTTTTGTTAGCAAGATAACTTGACAATGGCTCAATCAAATAACTTGAAATTTAGCACACATATGTATAGTTATATGAACAAAGCAAGGTAAGGTTTTAAACCTTGACCTTGACTGATGACGTCATCTAGGCTACATTTTGTGAAATTTTCTGAAAATAACCTCTTGATCATATCTTCATAACCAAAAGGTATTTCTCATTCATATTTATCATGATCAAGGTCAATATCAGTCCGGTTAATTTCAAGTCAAAAAACACGCGCGTGCGCGTACATCCGCGCGTCAGTGCGCGCGCAAAATTTGAAAATGCTCAGAATCGTCTCAAATTTTGTTTGCATACGTTTTAGGTCATTTTAAGCATTTTATAAAAAAATCGCGCGTTTTCGCGCGTAATACCATTACACAACATAGTATCGCCATTTTTTTTTCTTTCATGATATTTCTCATATTTTTTCGAGGAATTTGATACCATGTTTATCTCTTTATGACCATTATTAACAAGATGAGCGTAAATTCAAGATAAATGTCAGTGCGCGCGAGCTCTTTTAATACATAGCATATATGGGCAAAAACATGCCTATACAAAATCGTTTATAGCTCTTTGGAATGCACCGGGATCCTCAATTTTTTTCTTATTTAGATAGAGTATGAGTCGGAGATATGATTCCATGTCTCATTTGGCCATTAAGTGTATCGTGACATCATCACAATGGCCTTGGAACTTAAAATACGAATTTGCATATTATGACGTCAGCATATTTATGTAAAATTGATTGTATCTCTGTAAATATTGATCAATTTTCTTCCAAATTTCGATATGTTGTAGCTAAGACAATTCTCTACAAGCGCAGTAATAACTATTTTTCATTTTGATGACGTCATCATAGTGAAAATTTTGATTAAAGGCCTCATGTCAAAAACTTCATAATTTGCGTGTTATGCCTATAGAAGGTGAATTTAGTTCACGTTATGAATCTACATGATATTGTCTTTTAAGAATTTGTAAGCAGTATGTCGCTTATTTTTGCTCTATTTTGTCTCAAATTTTAGTTGACCAGCCCACCTATACTTGTTCCAAACAAGTATTATATGTCTAGTTTATTTATTATTATCAGGTGGGCTGTATATAATACAGACCACCTTATGTTTTCGTTAAAATTGCCTTTATCAGGTGGGCTGTATAACGTACAGACCACCTTATAATTTCGTTAGAATTGCCTTTATTTATTTATTTATTTATTATTTATTTTTCTTATTTCTAACCACTTTTTTGTTGGCAGGATAACTTGAAAATGGCTCAATCAAAAGCCTTGAAATTTAGCACACATATGTATAGGCATATGTACAAAGCACAATAACGTTTTCAACATTAAACATTACTGATGACGTCATCTAGGCGCCATTTTGTAAAATTTTACGAAAATCAACTTATGATCATATCTTCATAACCAAAAGTTATTTCTCATTCATATTTATCATGATCAAGGTCAATATCCGTCCGGTCAATTTCAGGTCAAAGAACGCGCGCGTGCGCGTACGTCCGCGCGTCAATGCGCGCGCAAAATTTTTAAATGCTCAAAATCGTCTCAAAATCATTTTGCATACGTTTGAGGCCATTTTAAGCATTTTATAAAAAATCGCGCACACGCACATGCGCGCGCGTTTTCGCGCGTAAAACTATTACACAACATAGAATCGCCATTTTTTTTTCTTCATAATATTCTACATATTTTTACAAACAAATAGATGCCATGGTTGTTTCTTTATGACTATTAAAAACGGAATGATCGACCGTTAAACAAAATTTCCGTGCGCGCGAGCTCTTGTAATACATAGCATATATGGGCAAAAACATGCCTATACAAAATACATTGTAGCTCTTTAGAATGCAAGGTGACGCCAATTTTTTTCATATTTTAATAGAGTATGATTCGGAGATATTTGTTCATGTCTCATTTGATCCTCAATTAACTCATGACGTCATCATAATGGCCTCCGAACTCAAAATTCCAATTTGCATATTATGACGTCAGCATATTTATAGAAAATTGATTGTATCTCTGTAAATATTGATCGATTTTCTTCCAAATTTTGATACGTTCTAGCTGAGACAATTTTCTACAGATACAGTTCTAATTATTCTTTATTTTGACAAAGGCATCATGGCGTATTTTTGCGATTAAAGGAGGCATGTCAATTTTTCACATTTAGCGTGTATTCTCTATGGGACATGACTTTTTTTCAAAACTTGATTCTACATTCCCGTCTTTCGCGAGCAATATCTACGTCGTTTTAGCTTCATTTACGCTGAACTCCGAATATGTTGTAGCTGAGACAAAAAGCTATTTCAAATGTACCCTTTATTTTGTCTCAATTTTTTGTTGGATCAGCCCACCTATACTTGTTCCAAACAAGTATTACAAATCTAGTTTCTTTATTTTATTTCTAACCACTTTTTTGTTAACAAGATAACTTGAAAATGGTTCAATCAAATGCCTTGAAATTTTGCACACATATGTATAGGCATATGGACAAAACACGGTAAGGTTTTTAATCTTGACCTTGACTGATGACGTCATCTAGGCGCCATTTTGTGAAATTTTCTGAAAATCAACTCATGATCATATCTTCATAACCAAAAGTTTTTTCTCATTCATATTTATCATGATCAAGGTCAATATCAGTGCGGTCAATTTAAGGTCAAAAAACGCGCGCGTGCGCGTACGTCCGCGCGTCGGTACGCGCGCAAAATTTAAAAATGCTCAAAATCGTTTCAAATTTATTTTGCATACGTTTTAGGCCATTTTAAGCATTTTATAAAAAATCACGCACACGTGCATGCGCGCGCGTTTTCGCGCGTTACACCATTACTTAACTTTGAATCGCCATTTTTTTTCTTTTATGATAATTCCCATATTTTTTCAAACAATTTGATACCATGTTTATCTCTTTATGACAATTAATAACAAGATGAGAATCCATTTAACATAAATTTCCGTGCGCGCGAGCTTATGTAATACATAGCATATATGGGTAAAAACATGCTTATACAAAATCCATTATAGCTCTTTGAGATGCACCTGGACTCCCAATTTTTTTTTCATATTTTGATAGAGTATGTGTTGGAAATATGATTTCATGTCTCATTTGGCCATTAAAAATATTCTGACGTCATCATAATGGCCCTTAAACTCAAAATACAAATTTGCGTATTATGACGTCAGCATTTTTATGGAAAATTGATTGTATCTCTGTAAATATTGATCAATTTTCTTCCAAATTTCGATATGTTGTAGCTAAAACAATTCTCTATAAGCTCAGTAATCCTCATTTTTCATTTTGATGACGTCATCATAGTGAAAATTTCGATTAAAGGCCTCATCTCAGAAATTTCATAATGTTCTTTTTATGCCTAGAGAAGCTGAATTACGTTCACGTCATGAATCTACATGATATTGTTCTTTTAGCATTTTAAAGCAGTGTCTCGCTTATTTTTTGCTCTATTTTGTCTCAAATTTTAGTTGGACCAGCCCACCTATACTTGTTCCAAACAAGTATTAGATGTCTAGTTATTAAATATTTTTCTTATTTCTAACCACTTTTTTGTTAGCAAGATAACTTGAAAATGGCTCAATCAAATGCCTTGAAATTTGGCACACATATGTAAAGGCATATGTACAAAGCACAATAACGTTTTCAACATTGTCCTTCACTGATGACGTCATCTAGGCGCCATTTTGTAAAATTTTACGAAAATCAACTCATGATCATATCTTCATAACCAAAAGGTATTTCTCATTCATATTTATAATGATCGAGGTCAATATCCGTCCGGTCAATTTCAGGTCAAATAACGCGCGCGTGCGCGTACGTCCGCGCGTCAATGCGCGCGCAAAATTTTAAAATGCTCAAAATCGTCTCAAATTAATTGTGCATACGTTTCAGGCCATTATAAGCATTTTCAAAAATTGCGCGAGAGCACTTATGCGCGCGCGTTTTCGCGCGTACTGGTATTTTCCAACATAGAATCGCCAAACTTTCTCTGTCATCATATTTGGCACATTATTTCAAGCATTTTGATACCTTGTTCATTTTTTTCTGACCATTAATAACGGATTGAGCGTCCGTTTAAGATAATTTCCGTGCGTGCGAGCTCTTGTAATACATAGCATACATGGGCAAAAACATGCCTTTACAAAATCCATTGTCGCGCTTTAGGATGGAAGGTGACCCCAATTTTTTTTCATATTTTAATAGAGTATGATTCGGAGATATTGTTTCATGTCTCATTTGACCCTCAATTAACTCATGACGTCATCATAATGGCCTCCGAACTCAAAATTTCAATTTGCATATTATGACGTCATCATATTTTTGGAAAATTGATTGTATCTCTGTAAATATCTGTCAATTTTCTTCCAAATTTTGATATGTTCTAGCTGAGACAATTTTCTACAAATCAGTAGCCATTATTTTACATTTTGACAAAGGCATCATGGCGTATATTTGCGATTAAAGGAGGCATGTCAATTTTGCACATTTTGCATGTATTCTCTATGGGACATGATTTTTTCTCAAAAATATGGATTCTACATTCCCGTCATTCGCGAGCAATATCTCTGTCGTTTTAGCTTCGTTTACGCTGAACTTCGAGTATGTTGTAGCTGAGACAATAAGATATCTCAAATGTGCCCTTTATTTTGTCTCAAATTTTAGTTCGACCAGCCCACCTATACTTGTTCCAAACAAGTATTACAAATCTAGTTATTAAATATTTTTCTTATTTCTAACCACTTTTTTGTTAGCAAGATAACTTGAAAATGGCTCAATCAAATGCCTTGAAATTTGGCACACATATGTAAAGGCATATGTACAAAGCACAATAACGTTTTCAACATTGTCCTTCACTGATGACGTCATCTAGGCGCCATTTTGTAAAATTTTACGAAAATCAACTCATGATCATATCTTCATAACCAAAAGGTATTTCTCATTCATATTTATAATGATCGAGGTCAATATCCGTCCGGTCAATTTCAGGTCAAATAACGCGCGCGTGCGCGTACATCCGCGCGTCAATGCGCGCGCAAAATTTTAAAATGCTCAAAATCGTCTCAAATTAATTGTGCATACGTTTCAGGCCATTATAAGCATTTTCAAAAATTGCGCGAGAGCACTTATGCGCGCGCGTTTTCGCGCGTACTGGTATTTTCCAACATAGAATCGCCAAACTTTCTCTGTCATCATATTTGGCACATTATTTCAAGCATTTTGATACCTTGTTCATCTTTTTCTGACCATTAATAACGGATTGAGCGTCCGTTTAAGATAATTTCCGTGCGTGCGAGCTCTTGTAATACATAGCATACATGGGCAAAAACATGCCTTTACAAAATCCATTGTCGCGCTTTAGGATGGAAGGTGACCCCAATTTTTTTTCATATTTTAATAGAGTATGATTCGGAGATATTGTTTCATGTCTCATTTGACCCTCAATTAACTCATGACGTCATCATAATGGCCTCCGAACTCAAAATTTCAATTTGCATATTATGACGTCATCATATTTTTGGAAAATTGATTGTATCTTTGTAAATATCTGTCAATTTTCTTCCAAATTTTGATATGTTCTAGCTGAGACAATTTTCTACAAATCAGTAGCCATTATTTTACATTTTGACAAAGGCATCATGGCGTATATTTGCGATTAAAGGAGGCATGTCAATTTTGCACATTTTGCATGTATTCTCTATGGGACATGATTTTTTCTCAAAAATATGGATTCTACATTCCCGTCATTCGCGAGCAATATCTCTGTCGTTTTAGCTTCGTTTACGCTGAACTTCGAGTATGTTGTAGCTGAGACAATAAGATATCTCAAATGTGCCCTTTATTTTGTCTCAAATTTTAGTTCGACCAGCCCACCTATACTTGTTCCAAACAAGTATTACAAATCTAGTTTATTATTTATTATCAGGTGGGCTGTATGACGTACAGACCACCTTATAATTTCGTTAGAATTGCCTTTATTTATTAGGTGGTCTGTTATCAACAGACCACCTATTGTTTTCGTCAGAATTTTCTTTCTTTATTATTATTTTTATTTATTATTATTTATTATTCTTTATTTTTATTTATTGTTCCCACTTTTTTGTGAACAGGATAACTCAAGATCGGTTCAATCAATTTCGTTCAATTTTGGCACAGTCATAGGTCATTGTCATGAGACGTCAGTGTAACATTTTCAAGGTCATCAAGTCTTCATGACGTCATCCAGGCGCCATTTTGTGTTTTTTTTGGTACTTTTTACTCATGATCATATCTTCATAACGGAAAGGCATTTCTCATTCATATTTATCATGATTAAGGTCAATATCCGTCCGGTCAATTTCAAGTCAGAAAACACGCGCGCATGTGTACGTCCGCGCGTTAGCGCGCGCGCAAAAAATAAAAATGCTCATAATCGTCCCAAATTCATTTTGCATACGTTTTAGGCCATTCTAAGCATTTTGCAAAAAAACGCGCGCACGCACATGCGCGCGCGTTTTCGCGCGTACTGGTATTTTTCAACATAGAATCGCCAAATTTTCTCTCTTATCATATTTGGCACATTTTCCCAAGCATTTTGATACCTTGTTCACCTTTTTCTGCCCATAAATAACGGAATGAGCGTCCGTTTAAGATAATTTCCGTGCGTGCGAGCTCTTGTAATACATAGCATACATGGGCAAAAACATGCCTATACAAAATCCATTGTAGCGCTTAAGGATGCAAGGTGATCCCAATTTTGTTTTCATATTTTGATAGAGTATGAATTGGAGATATGATTTCATGTCTCATTTGACCCTCAATTAACTCATGACGTCATCACAATGGCCTCCGAACTCAAAATTTCAATTTGCATATTATGACGTCAGCATATTTCTGGAAAATTGACTGTATCTCTGTAAATATTGATCAATTTTCTTCCAAATTTTGATATGATCTACCTGAGACAATTCTCTACAAAGGCAGTCGACACAATATTTCATTTTGACAAAGGTATCATGGCGTATTTTTGCGATTAAAGGTGGCATGTCAATTTTTCACATTCTGCGTGTATTCTTTATGGGACATGACTTTTTCTCAAAACTGGATTCTACATCCTGTCTTTTGCGAGCAATATCTCCGTCGTTTTAGCTGTGTTTTCGCTGAGCTTTGAGTATGATGTAGCTGAGACAATAAGCTATCACAAGTGTGCCCTTTATTTTTCGATCAGATGCCGGGATCATGCTCATATTTCACTTACAAAGTGGGATTTGTGAATTCTATTTTCCGTTTACGTGTAATCGCTATGGGAAATGTTTTGGCATATCGGTAACGCACTTGACTTCCGACCTCGAGATCCCTGGTTCGAGTCCGGGCGTCTCCAACAATTTTTTTCTTCACTTTTTTTTCTTTTTGACCTTTCACTGTACCATCTCCTTTGAATATTAAAACACGTAGTCGCAAATAATGTAATAAACAACCATATTTACTTTATTATTACCCTATTATCACTTGATCCATTACTTTTTGCGTGTAATCCTTAAGGGAGATGACTTTTTCTCAAATCTGGATTCTACATTCTTGTCTATTGCGAGCAATATCGCCGTTATTTCGGCTTGATTTTTGTTGATTTTTGAGTATGTTGTAGCTGAGACTATACGCTATCTAAATGTTCTCTCATTTTTTCAATCAGATGTCATCAATGGTCTGTTGATAATGATCATCAACATCACCATGATCATCATCATCGTCATCACCATTACTATCAAGATCATCATCATCATCATCATCATTGTTTACATGTCTATATAACTTCTCCCTTTTTCAATATAGTAAATATTGAATTAAAGATGAGCATGAACATAGGAATTGAAGACAGACCACCTAATTCGTCCCCATGACGAATTAAATTTCTAGTTTATCAGGTGGGCTGTATCTATACAGACCACCTTATAATTTTGTTAAAATTGCCTTTATTATTATTTATTTATTTTATTTCTAACCACTTTTTTGTTAACAAGATAACTTGAAAATGGCTCAATCAAATAACTTGAAATTTGGCACACATATGTATAGGCATATGGACAAGACACGGTAAGGTTTTCAACCTTGACCTTGACTGATGACGTCATCTAGGCGCCATTTTGTGAAATTTTCTGAAAATCATCTCATGATCATATCTTCATAATCAAAAGGTATTTCTCATTCATATTTATCATGATCAAGGTCAATATCAGTCCGGTTAAATTCAGGTCAAAAAATGCGCGCGTGCGCGTACGTCCGCGCGTCAGTGCGCGCGCAAAAAATTTAAATGCTCAAAATCGTCTCAATTTTTTTTTGTATACGTTTCAGGTCATTTTAAGCATTTTATAAAAAATCGCGCGTATGAGCATGCGCGCGCGTTTTCGCGCGTAACACCATTAACAAACATAGAATCGCCATTTTTTTTCTTTCATGATATTTCTCATATTTTTTCAAGGAATTTGATACCATGTTTATCTCTTTATGACCATTATTAACAAGATGAGCGTAAATTCAAGATAAATGTCAGTGCGCGCGAGCTCTTTTAATACATAGCATATATGGGCAAAAACATGCCTATACAAAATCCATTATAGCTCTTTGGAATGAACCGTGACCTTCAATGTTTTTTCATTTTTAAATAGAGTATGAGTCGGAAATATGATTCCATGTCTCATTTGGCCATTAAGTGTATCGTGACATCATCATAATGGCCTTGGAACTCAAAATACGAATTTGCATATAATGACGTCAGCATATTTATGTAACATTGATTGTATCTCTGTAAATATTGATCGATTTTCTTCCAAATTTCGATATGATGTAGCTAAGACAATTCTCTACAAGCTCAGTCAACATTATTTTTCATTTTGATCACTTCATCATAGTGAAAATTACGATTAAAGGGCACATATCTGAAATTTCTTACGTTGCGTGTTATGCCTATGGAAGGTGAATTTTGTTTACAACATTACATCAATGACATTGTTTTTTTAGCAGTATCTCGCTTATTTTTGCTCTATTTTGTCTCAAATTTTAGTTGACCAGCCCACCTATACTTGTTCTAAACAAGTATTATGTCTAGTTATTATATATTTTTCTTATTTCTAACCACTTTTTTGTTGGCAAGATAACTTGAAAATGGCTCAATCAAATAACTTGAAATTTGGCACACATATGTATAGGCATATGTACAAAGCACAATAACGTTTTCAACATTGACCTTCACTGATGACGTCATCTAGGCGCCATTTTGTAAAATTTTACGAAAATCAACTCATGATCATATCTTCATAACCAAAAGGAATTTCTCATTCATGTTTATCATGATCAAGGTCAATATCCGTCCGGTCAATTTCAGGTCAAATAACACGCGCGTGCGCGTACGTCCGCGCGTCAATGCGCGCCCAAAATTTTGAAATGCTCAAAATCGTCTCAAAATCGTTTTGCATACGTTTTAGGCCATTCTAAGCATTTTATAAAAAATCGCGCACACGCGCATGCGCGCGCGTTTTCGCGCGTAGAACTATTAGACAACATAGAATCGCCATTTTTTTTCTTTTTTATAATATTCCACATATTTTTACAAACAAATTGATACCATGTTCGTCTCTTTATGACTATTTATAACCGAATAATCGACCGTTTAACATAAACATCAGTGCGCGCGAGCTCTTGTAATACATAGCATATATGGGCAAAATCCATTGTAGCTCTTTAGGATGCAAGGTGACCCCAATTTTGTTTCATATTTTGATTGAGTATGAATCAGAGATATGATTTCACGTCTCATTCGACCCTCAATTAACTCATGACGTCATCATAATGGCCTCCGAACTCAAAATTTCAATTTGCATATTATGACGTCATCATATTTTTGGAAAATTGATTGTATCTCTGTAAATGTCGGTCAATTTTCTTCCAAATTTTGATATGTTCTAGCTGAGACAATTTTCTACAAATAAGTAGCCATTATTTTTTATTTTGACAAAGGCATCATGGCGTATATTTGCGATTAAAGGAGGCATGTCAATTTTGCACATTTTGCGTGTATTCTCTATGGGACATGATTTTTTCTCAAAAATATGGATTCTACATTCCTTTCATTCGCGAGCAATATCTCTGTTGTTTTAGCTTCGTTTACGCTGAACTTCGAGTATGTTGTAGCTGAGACAATAAGATATCTCAAATGTGCCCTTTATTTTGTCTCAAATTTTAGTTCGACCAGCCCACCTATACTTGTTCCAAACAAGTATTACAAATCTAGTTTATTATATATTTTTCTTATTTCTAACCACTTTTTTGTTGGCAAGATAACTTGGAAATGGCTCAATCAAATAATTTGAAATTTGGCACACATATGTATAGGCATATGTACAAAGCACAATAACGTTTTCAACATTGACCTTCACTGATGACGTCATCTAGGCGCCATTTTGTAAAATTTTACGAAAATCAACTCCTGATCATATCTTCATAACCAAAAGGTATTTCTGATTCATATTTATCATGATCAGGGTCAATATCCGTCCGGTCAATTTCAGGTCAAATAACGCGCGCGTGCGCGTACGTCCGCGCGTCAATGCGCGCGCAAAATTTTGAAATGCTCAAAATCGTCTCAAAATCATTTTGCATACGTTTTAGGCCATTCTAAGCATTTTTTTAAAAATCGCGCACACGCGCATGCGCGCGCGTTTTCGCGCGTAAAACTATTAGACACCATAGAATCGACATTTTTTTTCTTTCATAATATTCCACATATTCTTACAAACAAATTGATACCATGTTTGTCTCTTTATGACTATAAATAATTGAATAATCGACCGTTTAACATAAATTTCAATGCGCGCGAGCTCTTGTAATACATAGCATATATGGGCAAAAACATGCCTATGCAAAATCCATTATAGCTCTTTAGGATGCAAGGTGACCCCAATTTTTTTTCATATTTTGAGCGAGTATAAATCAGAGATATGATTTCATGTCTCATTTGACCCTCAATTAACTCATGACGTCATCATAATGGCCTCCGAACTCAAAATTTCAATTTGCCTATTATGACGTCAGCATTTTTTTGGAAAATTGATTGTATCTTTCTAAAAATTGATTAATTTTCTTCAAAATTTTGATATGTTCTAGCTGAGACAATTCTCTACAAATCCAATTGTCACAATTTTTCATTTTGACAAAGGCATCATGGCGTATTTTTGCGATTAAAGGAGGCATGCCAATTTTTTCACATTTTGCGTGTATTCTCTATGGGACATGACTTTTTCTCAAAACTTGATTCTACATTCCCGTCTTTCGCGAGCAATATCTACGTCGTGTTAGCTTCATTTACGCTGAACTCCGAATATGTTGTAGCTGAGACAAAAAGCTATTTCAAATGTACCCTTTATTTTGTCTCAATTTTTTGTTGGATCAGCCCACCTATACTTGTTCCAAACAAGTATTACAAATCTAGTCAGGTGGGCTGTATAACGTACAGACCACCTTATAATTTCGTTAGAATTGCCTTTATTTATTTATCAGGTGGGCTGTATAACGTACAGACTACCTTATAATTTCGTTAGAATTGCCTTTATTTATTTATTTATTTATTATTTATTTTTCTTATTTCTAACCACTTTTTTGTTGGCAAGATAACTTGGAAATGGCTCAATCAAATGCCTTGAAATATGGCATACATATGTATAGGCATATGTACAAAGCACAATAACGTTTTCAACTTTGACCTTGACTGATGACGTCATCTAGGCGCCATTTTGTAAAATTGTACGAAAATAAACTAATGATCATATCTTCATAACCAAAAGGTATTTCTCATTCATATTTATCATGATCAAGGTCAATATCCGTCCGGTCAATGGCAGGTCATATTACGCGCGCATGCGCGTACCTCCGCGCGTCAATGCGCGCGCAAAATTTTGAAATGCTCAAAATCGTCTCAAAATCATTTTGCATACGTTTTAGGCCATTCTAAGCATTTTATAAAAAATCGCGCACACGCGCATGCGCGCGCGTTTTCGCGCGTAAAACTATTACACAACATAGAATCGCCATTTTTTTTTCTTTCATAATATTCCACATATTTTTACAAACAATATTATACCATGTTTGTCTCTTTATCACTATTAATAACGGAATGATCGACCGTTTAACATAAATTTCTGCACGTGCGAGCTCTTGTATTACATAGCATATATGGACAAAAACATGCCTACACAAAATCCATTGTAGCTCTTTACGATGCAAAGGTCACCCTAATTCTTTTTTCATATTGTGATAGAATATAAATTGGAGATATGATTTCATGTCTTATTTTACCCTCAATTAACTCATGACGTCATCATAATGGCCTCCGAACTCAAAATTTCAATTTGCATATTATGTTGTCATCATATTTTTGGAAAATTGATAGTATCTCTCTTAATATTGATCAATTTTCTTCCAAAATTGTATATGTTTTAGCTGAGACAATGTTCTACAAATGCAGTGTTCACAATTTTTAATTTTGACAAAAGCATCATGGCGTAATTTTGCGATTAAAGGAGGAATGTAAATTTTTCACATTTTGCGTGTATTCTCTATGGGACATGAGTTTTTCTCAGAACTGGATTCTACATTTCCGTCTTTTGCGAGCAATATCTCCGTCGTTTTAGCGTCGTTTACGCTGAACTTCGAGTATGTTGTAGCTGAGACAATTAGCTATCTCAAATGTGCCATTCATTTTGTCTTAAGTTTTAGTTGGACCAGCCCACCTATACTTGTTCCAAACAAGTATTACAAATCTAGTATATTTTTCTTATTTCTAACCACTTTTTTGTTGGCAAGATAACTTGGAAATGGCTCAATCAAATAATTTGAAATTTGGCACACATATGTATAGGCATATGTACAAAGCACAATAACGTTTTCAACATTGACCTTCACTGATGACGTCATCTAGGCGCCATTTTGTAAAATTTTACGAAAATCAACTCCTGATCATATCTTCATAACCAAAAGGTATTTCTGATTCATATTTATCATGATCAGGGTCAATATCCGTCCGGTCAATTTCAGGTCAAATAACGCGCGCGTGCGCGTACGTCCGCGCGTCAATGCGCGCGCAAAATTTTGAAATGCTCAAAACCGTCTCAAAATCATTTTGCATACGTTTTAGGCCATTCTAAGCATTTTTTTAAAAATCGCGCACACGCGCATGCGCGCGCGTTTTCGCGCGTAAAACTATTAGACACCATAGAATCGCCATTTTATTTCTTTCATAATATTCCACATATTCTTACAAACAAATTGATACCATGTTTGTCTCTTTATGACTATAAATAATTGAATAATCGACCGTTTAACATAAATTTCAATGCGCGCGAGCTCTTGTAATACATAGCATATATGGGCAAAAACATGCCTATGCAAAATCCATTATAGCTCTTTAGGATGCAAGGTGACCCCAATTTTTTTTTCATATTTTGAGCGAGTATGAATCAGAGATATGATTTCATGTCTCATTTGACCCTCAATTAACTCATGACGTCATCATAATGGCCTCCGAACTCAAAATTTCAATTTGCCTATTATGACGTCAGCATTTTTTTGGAAAATTGATTGTATCTTTCTAAAAATTGATTAATTTTCTTTAAAATTTTGATATGTTCTAGCTGAGACAATTCTCTACAAATCCAGTTGTCACAATTTTTCATTTTGACAAAGGCATCATGGCGTATTTTTGCGATTAAAGGAGGCAAGCTAATTTTTTCACATTTTGCGTGTATTCTCTATGGGACATGACTTTTTCTCAAAACTTGATTCTACATTCCCGTCTTTCGCGAGCAATATCTACGTCGTTTTAGCTTCATTTACGCTGAACTCCGAATATGTTGTAGCTGAGACAAAAAGCTATTTCAAATGTACCCTTTATTTTGTCTCAATTTTTTGTTGGATCAGCCCACCTATACTTGTTCCAAACAAGTATTACAAATCTAGTTAGGTGATACGTAACGAAGTCTACGTATCACCTATTGATTTCGTCAAGATTTTTATTTATTTTTTTTTTTATTTATTATTCTTCCTCGAATTTGTTCGCAGGATATCTCAAGACTGAATGAAGGCATTGTTATGAATCTTTCAATGATGATAGATCTTGGTCTAACTTAGAACTGCGTGACTTTTTAGAGAGTCAAAATTATCGTGACGTCATCCAGGCGCCATTTTGTGAAAATCGACTTATGATCATATCTTCATGACGGAAAGGAATTTCTCATATATAATTATCAGGATTAAAATCAATATCCGTCCGGTCAATTTTAGGTCAATAAACGTGCGTAAACGCGCGCGTACGCGTTCGTGCGCGCGTTAATGCGCGCGCGAAAATTTAAAATGCTCTAAATCGTCTTAAATTTTTTTTGCATACGTTTCAGGCCATTATAAGCATTTCATAAAAAATCACGCAAAACACGCATTTTTGCACGTTTTCGTTCGTCACGGCCGAACGAAAAATAATTTCTCCGCAAAAGCTTTTGGCCGAATATTCTTCATATTTTTCCGGAAAACTTGATACCATGTTTAGCTCTTTATCACTAGTAAAAACGGAATGAGCGTCCGTTCAAGATAACCGTCCGTACGCGCGATTTTTGTAATACATTGCATATATGGGCAAAAACATGCCTATAAAAAGTCCATTGGGATGAATAGGGATTGCCATTTTTTTTTTCATATTTAGATAGAGTATGAGTCGGAGGTATGATTTCATATCTCATTTGGCCATTAAGTACATCTTAACGTCATCATAATGGCCTTGGAAGTCAAAAATACAAAATTGCATATTATGACGTCATTGTATTTATGGAAAATGTAGTGTATTTCTCTCAATATTCATCGATTCTCTTTGAAATGTCGATATGTTGTAGATAAGGCAATTCTCTACAAGATCACTTTTCACTAAGTTTCATTTTAATGAGGTCATCATAGTACAAAACTCAATTAAAGGCCACATGTCAGAATTTTCGTCATTTGCGTGTTATGTCTATGGAAGGTGAATTTCGTTCACATCATGAATCTACATGGCATTCATCTATGAGCACTATCTATCTTATGTGTGCTCTGTTTTCTCCCAAGTTGGGGTATGTTATAGCTGAGACCATGGGCTATAAAAACGGTGCTTTTAGTTTTTTGATCAGATGATGAGATCATATCACAATTTTCAGTTGAATGTTGAAATGATGAATATGTCACGTATGTCCTATTTGTGAAACTTAAACGTTAGCAGTGTCCTCGTATTGAAATTATGTAAGGAAACCCTTTTACTTTCTTGACTTTACTCTCAGACACTAGTGAGTGACTGACTGACATCTTTTTTTCTCTGGTAATAAAATACATAAAATGAGCGTTATAGAGAACATGAGCATTCGGCTACATTAATAACCCACTCTGTTCTCATTGTTCATTTCCTATTCAAGACTTGAATAATGACGAACTTCATTCAATATTTGGTAGTAATACTACATATACTTATACTGATATCAATGATTTAAACTATTTATCCGAAAAAGAATATGAGTTTCATTTCAGTAGGTTTCTGAACTGTAAATAATATATTGATGAGGATTTTACGACTGAATTCAGTAACATTAACTATCATTTTAGTATTTTACATTTTAATTCGCGTAGTTTAAACATACATTGTAATGCTTTATCCAATTTCATCTGTACTTATGTATAGAAACTTGGGTTAATGATAGTACGCCACTATTATTCAATGTGTCTGGTCATTCATTTATACATTTTAATCGCCAAGTAGAAAAGAGTAGAGGTGTTGGTCTATTGGTCGCTGACAATTTTGAATATGAAATACGCAATGATATATGTATATTATACCCATCATACAACTATGAATCACTGTTTATTGAAAGCAATTTGCCGAGACATAATAATATTATTGTAGGTGTCATATTTAGGAAACCCCAATCAAATATCAATGATTTCATCCCTGTCTTTAAAAATGTTTAACAAAAAACACATACTGAACATAAACAGGTTTATATAATGGGAGATTTTAACATTGATCCCGTGAAATTTACTGGCAATGCTGTATGTAATTTCTTGAGCGAAATACATTCAAATCTTTGTATTTCTTTAATTGACAAGCCTTCAAGAAAGACTGACGGATCAATATCCCTCTAATCCACATTCCTTATACAGTGACAGTATATATCCATCCGATAATTTAAAGATTTTATTTTCAAGCAACTAGTGAATCTCACGTCGACAACTCAAAATGATCGCTAATGTATTCTCACATTTATTTTGACTTTTCATTTACGCCGGGACATCGTTACGTCATACACTATTCATTTTTAATTATTCAGGCATAAGCTCTTATTTATCAATTACATTTTATTTTCTATGAATAAGATAAAAATCGTCAAAATGCGTTCTTCATGATGTAAATTAGAGTCAAAGGTGTAACTGGTTACTGCACAGAGTCAATGGTCATATATTTTCTCAATCTATCTTCCCTAGATCCATAATGATCAAGGGATCGACACAATTTAAAATTGACATATGGATAGATCATTATGGGAGGAGCATTTTATAAAATAATATGATATCGTGTAATGCATTCTTTGTTATGTAAACCAATATCATACGTATCACCTAATTCGTCTAAGTGACGAATTAAAGTCTAGTTATTAAATATTTTTCTTATTTCTAACCACTTTTTTGTTAGCAAGATAACTTGAAAATGGTTCGATTAAATGCCTTGAAAGTTAGCACACATATGTATAGGCATATGTACAAAGCACAATAACGTTTTTAACATTGACCTTCACTGATGACGTCATCTAGGCGCCATTTTGTAAAAATCAACTCATGATCATATCTTCATAACCAAAAGCTATTTCTCGTTCATATTTATCATGATCGAGGTCAATATCCGTCCGGTCAATTTCAGGTCAAAAAACGCGCGCGTGCGCGTACGTCCGCGCGTCAATGCGCGCGCAAAATTTTAAAATGCTCAAAATCGTCTCAAAATCATTTTGCATACGTTTTAGGCCATTTTAAGCATTTTATAAAAAATCGCGCACACGCACATGCGCGTGCGTTTTCGCGCGTAAAACTTTTACGCAACATAGAATCGCCATTTTTTTCTTTCATAATATTCCACATATTTTTACAAACAAATTGATACCATGTTTATCTCTTTATGACTATTAATGACGGTATGATCGACCGTTAAACATAAATTTCCGTGCGCGCGAGCTCTTGTAATACATAGCATATATGGGAAAAAATATGCCTATACAAAATCCATTGTAGCTCTTTAGGATGCAAGATGACCTCAATTTGTTTTCATATCTTGATAAAGTATGAGTCGGAGATATGATTTCATGTCTCATTTGACCCTCAATTAACTCATGACCTCATCATAATGGCCTCCGAACTCAAAATTTCAATTTGCATATTATGACGTCATCATATATTTGGAAAATTGATTGTATCTCTGTAAATATTGATCAATTTTCTTTCAAATTTTAATATGTTCTAGCTGAGACAATTTACTACAAAAACATTCAATTCGACAAAGGAATCATGGCGTATTGTTGCGATTAAAGGAGGCATGTCAATTTTTCACTTTTTGTGTGTATTCTCTACGGGACATGACTTTTTCTCAAAACTGGATTCTACATTCCCGTCTTTCGCGAGCAATATCTCCGTCGTTTTAGCTTCGTTAAAAATGAACCATGAGTATGTTGTAGCTGAGACGATTAGCTATCTCAAATGCACCCTTCATTTTGTCTCAATGTATAACGTACAGACCACCTTATAATTTCGTTAGAATTGCCTTTATTTATTTATTATTAAATATTTTTCTTATTTCTAACCACTTTTTTGTTAGCAAGATAACTTGAAAATGGTTCGATTAAATGCCTTGAAATTTAGCACACATATGTATAGGCATATGTACAAAGCACAATAACGTTTTTAACATTGACCTTCACTGATGACGTCATCTAGGCGCCATTTTGTAAAAATCAACTCATGATCATATCTTCATAACCAAAAGCTATTTCTCGTTCATATTTATCATGATCGAGGTCAATATCCGTCCGGTCAATTTCAGGTCAAAAAACGCGCGCGTGCGCGTACGTCCGCGCGTCAATGCGCGCGCAAAATTTTAAAATGCTCAAAATCGTCTCAAAATCATTTTGCATACGTTTTAGGCCATTTTAAGCATTTAACATAAAATCGCGCACACGCACATGCGCGTGCGTTTTCGCGCGTAAAACTTTTACGCAACATAGAATCGCCATTTTTTTCTTTCATAATATTCCACATATTTTTACAAACAAATTGATACCATGTTTATCTCTTTATGACTATTAATGACGGTATGATCGACCGTTAAACATAAATTTCCGTGCGCGCGAGCTCTTGTAATACATAGCATATATGGGAAAAAATATGCCTATACAAAATCCATTGTAGCTCTTTAGGATGCAAGATGACCTCAATTTGTTTTCATATCTTGATAAAGTATGAGTCGGAGATATGATTTCATGTCTCATTTGACCCTCAATTAACTCATGACCTCATCATAATGGCCTCCGAACTCAAAATTTCAATTTGCATATTATGACGTCATCATATATTTGGAAAATTGATTGTATCTCTGTAAATATTGATCAATTTTCTTTCAAATTTTAATATGTTCTAGCTGAGACAATTTACTACAAAAACATTCAATTCGACAAAGGAATCATGGCGTATTGTTGCGATTAAAGGAGGCATGTCAATTTTTCACTTTTTGTGTGTATTCTCTACGGGACATGACTTTTTCTCAAAACTGGATTCTACATTCCCGTCTTTCGCGAGCAATATCTCCGTCGTTTTAGCTTCGTTAAAAATGAACCATGAGTATGTTGTAGCTGAGACGATTAGCTATCTCAAATGCGCCCTTCATTTTGTCTCAAATTTTAGTTGAACCAGCCCACCTATACTTGTTCCAAACAAGTATTACAAATCTAGTTTATCAGGTGGGCTGTATCTAATACAGACCACCTTATATTTTTGTTAAAATCGCCTTTATTATCAGGTGGGCTGTATAACGTACAGACCACCTTATAATTTCGTTAGAATTGCCTTTATTATTTATTTATTTATTTATTTATTTATTAAATATTTTTCTTATTTCTAACCACTTTTTTGTTAGCAAGATAACGAGAAAATGGCTCGATCAAATGCCTTGAAATTTGGCACACATATGTATAGGCATATGTACAAAGCACAATAACGTTTTCAACATTGACCTTTAATGATGACGTCATCTAGGCGCCATTTTGTAAAATTTTACAAAAATCAACTCATGATCATATCTTAATAACCAAAAGCTATTTCTCATTCATATTTATCATGATCAAGGTCAATATCCGTCCGGTCAACTTCAGGTCAAAGAACGCGCGCGTGCGCGTACGTCCGCGCGTTAATGCGCGCGCAAAATTTTTGAATGCTCAAAATCATCTCAAAATAATTTTACATACGTTTTAGGCCATTCTAAGCATTTTATAAAAAATCGCTCACACACACGCGCGTGTGCGCGGCGCGCGCGTTTTCGCGCGTAATACTATTACACAACATTGAATCGCCATTTTTTTTTCTTTCATAATATTTCACATATTTTTACAAACAAATTGATACCATGCTTGTCTCTTTATGACTATTAATAATGGAATGATCGACCGTTTAACATAAATTTCCGTGCGCGCGAGCTCTTGTAATACATAGCATATATGGGCAAAAACATGCCTATACAAGATCCATTGTAGCCCTTTAGGATGCAAGGTGACCCCAATTTTTGGGTCATATTTTGATACAGTATGAATTGGAGATATGATTTCATGTCTCATTTGACCCTCAATTAACTCATGACATCATCATAATGGCCTCCAAACTCAAAATTTTAATTTGCATATTATGACGTCAGCATATTTACGGAAAATTGATTGTTTCTCTGTAAATATTGATCGATTGTCTTCAACATTCTCTACAAATAAAATTGGTCAAAATTTCATTTTGACAAAGGCATCAGGGCGTATTTTCGCGATTAAAAAAGGCATGTCAATTTTTCACATTTTGCGTGTATTCTCTATGGGACATGAGTTTTTCTCAAAACTGGATTCTTTCGCGAGCAATATCTCTGTCGTTTAGCTTCGTTTACGCTGAACTTCAAGTATGTTGTAGCTGAGACAATATGCTATCTCAAATGTACCCTTTATTTTGTCTCAAATTTTAGTTCGACCAGCCCACCTATACTTGTTCCAAACAAGTATTACAAATCTAGTTTATTTTTCTTATTTCGACCCACTTTTTGTTAGCAAGATATCTTTGAAATTATTCAATCAAATGCTTTGAAACTTGGCACACATATGTATAGGCATATGGACAAAACACAGTAAGGTTTTCAACCTTGACCTTGACTGATGACGTCATCTAGGCGCCATTTTGTGAAATTTTCTGAAAAAAAACTCATGATCATATCTTCATAACCAAAGGGTATTTCTCATTCATATTTATCATGATCAAGGTCAATATCAGTCCGGTCAATTTCAGATCAAAAAACGCGCGCGTGCGCGTACGTCCGCGCGTCAATACGCGCGCAAAAATTTTAATTGCTCAAAATCGTCTCAAATTTATTTTGCATACGTTTCAGGTCATTTTAAGCATTTTACAAAAAATCGCGCGTACGAGCATGCGCGCGCGTTTTCGCGCGTAACACCATTACAAAACATAGAATCGCCATTTTTTTTCTTTCATGATATTTCTCATATTTTTTCAAGGAATTTGATACCATGTTTATCTCTTTATGACCATTATTAACAAGATGAGCGTAAATTCAAGATAAATGTCAGTGCGCGCGAGCTCTTTTAATACATAGCATATATGGGCAAAAACATGCCTATACAAAATCCATTATAGCTCTTTGGAATGAACCGTGACCTTCAATGTTTTTTCATTTTTAAATAGAGTATGAGTCGGAAATATGATTCCATGTCTCATTTGGCCATTAAGTGTATCGTGACATCATCATAATGGCCTTGGAACTCAAAATACGAATTTGCATATAATGACGTCAGCATATTTATGTAACATTGATTGTATCTCTGTAAATATTGATCGATTTTCTTCCAAATTTCGATATGATGTAGCTAAGACAATTCTCTACAAGCTCAGTCAACATTATTTTTCATTTTGATCACTTCATCATAGTGAAAATTACGATTAAAGGGCACATATCTGAAATTTCTTACGTTGCGTGTTATGCCTATGGAAGGTGAATTTTGTTTACAACATTACATCAATGACATTGTTTTTTTAGCAGTATCTCGCTTATTTTTGCTCTATTTTGTCTCAAATTTTAGTTGACCAGCCCACCTATACTTGTTCTAAACAAGTATTATGTCTAGTTATTATATATTTTTCTTATTTCTAACCACTTTTTTGTTGGCAAGATAACTTGAAAATGGCTCAATCAAATAACTTGAAATTTGGCACACATATGTATAGGCATATGTACAAAGCACAATAACGTTTTCAACATTGACCTTCACTGATGACGTCATCTAGGCGCCATTTTGTAAAATTTTACGAAAATCAACTCATGATCATATCTTCATAACCAAAAGGAATTTCTCATTCATGTTTATCATGATCAAGGTCAATATCCGTCCGGTCAATTTCAGGTCAAATAACACGCGCGTGCGCGTACGTCCGCGCGTCAATGCGCGCCCAAAATTTTGAAATGCTCAAAATCGTCTCAAAATCGTTTTGCATACGTTTTAGGCCATTCTAAGCATTTTATAAAAAATCGCGCACACGCGCATGCGCGCGCGTTTTCGCGCGTAGAACTATTAGACAACATAGAATCGCCATTTTTTTTCTTTTTTATAATATTCCACATATTTTTACAAACAAATTGATACCATGTTCGTCTCTTTATGACTATTTATAACCGAATAATCGACCGTTTAACATAAACATCAGTGCGCGCGAGCTCTTGTAATACATAGCATATATGGGCAAAATCCATTGTAGCTCTTTAGGATGCAAGGTGACCCCAATTTTGTTTCATATTTTGATTGAGTATGAATCAGAGATATGATTTCACGTCTCATTCGACCCTCAATTAACTCATGACGTCATCATAATGGCCTCCGAACTCAAAATTTCAATTTGCATATTATGACGTCATCATATTTTTGGAAAATTGATTGTATCTCTGTAAATGTCGGTCAATTTTCTTCCAAATTTTGATATGTTCTAGCTGAGACAATTTTCTACAAATAAGTAGCCATTATTTTTTATTTTGACAAAGGCATCATGGCGTATATTTGCGATTAAAGGAGGCATGTCAATTTTGCACATTTTGCGTGTATTCTCTATGGGACATGATTTTTTCTCAAAAATATGGATTCTACATTCCTTTCATTCGCGAGCAATATCTCTGTTGTTTTAGCTTCGTTTACGCTGAACTTCGAGTATGTTGTAGCTGAGACAATAAGATATCTCAAATGTGCCCTTTATTTTGTCTCAAATTTTAGTTCGACCAGCCCACCTATACTTGTTCCAAACAAGTATTACAAATCTAGTTTATTATATATTTTTCTTATTTCTAACCACTTTTTTGTTGGCAAGATAACTTGGAAATGGCTCAATCAAATAATTTGAAATTTGGCACACATATGTATAGGCATATGTACAAAGCACAATAACGTTTTCAACATTGACCTTCACTGATGACGTCATCTAGGCGCCATTTTGTAAAATTTTACGAAAATCAACTCCTGATCATATCTTCATAACCAAAAGGTATTTCTGATTCATATTTATCATGATCAGGGTCAATATCCGTCCGGTCAATTTCAGGTCAAATAACGCGCGCGTGCGCGTACGTCCGCGCGTCAATGCGCGCGCAAAATTTTGAAATGCTCAAAATCGTCTCAAAATCATTTTGCATACGTTTTAGGCCATTCTAAGCATTTTTTTAAAAATCGCGCACACGCGCATGCGCGCGCGTTTTCGCGCGTAAAACTATTAGACACCATAGAATCGACATTTTTTTTCTTTCATAATATTCCACATATTCTTACAAACAAATTGATACCATGTTTGTCTCTTTATGACTATAAATAATTGAATAATCGACCGTTTAACATAAATTTCAATGCGCGCGAGCTCTTGTAATACATAGCATATATGGGCAAAAACATGCCTATGCAAAATCCATTATAGCTCTTTAGGATGCAAGGTGACCCCAATTTTTTTTTCATATTTTGAGCGAGTATGAATCAGAGATATGATTTCATGTCTCATTTGACCCTCAATTAACTCATGACGTCATCATAATGGCCTCCGAACTCAAAATTTCAATTTGCCTATTATGACGTCAGCATTTTTTTGGAAAATTGATTGTATCTTTCTAAAAATTGATTAATTTTCTTTAAAATTTTGATATGTTCTAGCTGAGACAATTCTCTACAAATCCAGTTGTCACAATTTTTCATTTTGACAAAGGCATCATGGCGTATTTTTGCGATTAAAGGAGGCAAGCTAATTTTTTCACATTTTGCGTGTATTCTCTATGGGACATGACTTTTTCTCAAAACTTGATTCTACATTCCCGTCTTTCGCGAGCAATATCTACGTCGTTTTAGCTTCATTTACGCTGAACTCCGAATATGTTGTAGCTGAGACAAAAAGCTATTTCAAATGTACCCTTTATTTTGTCTCAATTTTTTGTTGGATCAGCCCACCTATACTTGTTCCAAACAAGTATTACAAATCTAGTTAGGTGATACGTAACGAAGTCTACGTATCACCTATTGATTTCGTCAAGATTTTTATTTATTTTTTTTTTTATTTATTATTCTTCCTCGAATTTGTTCGCAGGATATCTCAAGACTGAATGAAGGCATTGTTATGAATCTTTCAATGATGATAGATCTTGGTCTAACTTAGAACTGCGTGACTTTTTAGAGAGTCAAAATTATCGTGACGTCATCCAGGCGCCATTTTGTGAAAATCGACTTATGATCATATCTTCATGACGGAAAGGAATTTCTCATATATAATTATCAGGATTAAAATCAATATCCGTCCGGTCAATTTTAGGTCAATAAACGTGCGTAAACGCGCGCGTACGCGTTCGTGCGCGCGTTAATGCGCGCGCGAAAATTTAAAATGCTCTAAATCGTCTTAAATTTTTTTTGCATACGTTTCAGGCCATTATAAGCATTTCATAAAAAATCACGCAAAACACGCATTTTTGCACGTTTTCGTTCGTCACGGCCGAACGAAAAATAATTTCTCCGCAAAAGCTTTTGGCCGAATATTCTTCATATTTTTCCGGAAAACTTGATACCATGTTTAGCTCTTTATCACTAGTAAAAACGGAATGAGCGTCCGTTCAAGATAACCGTCCGTACGCGCGATTTTTGTAATACATTGCATATATGGGCAAAAACATGCCTATAAAAAGTCCATTGGGATGAATAGGGATTGCCATTTTTTTTTTCATATTTAGATAGAGTATGAGTCGGAGGTATGATTTCATATCTCATTTGGCCATTAAGTACATCTTAACGTCATCATAATGGCCTTGGAAGTCAAAAATACAAAATTGCATATTATGACGTCATTGTATTTATGGAAAATGTAGTGTATTTCTCTCAATATTCATCGATTCTCTTTGAAATGTCGATATGTTGTAGATAAGGCAATTCTCTACAAGATCACTTTTCACTAAGTTTCATTTTAATGAGGTCATCATAGTACAAAACTCAATTAAAGGCCACATGTCAGAATTTTCGTCATTTGCGTGTTATGTCTATGGAAGGTGAATTTCGTTCACATCATGAATCTACATGGCATTCATCTATGAGCACTATCTATCTTATGTGTGCTCTGTTTTCTCCCAAGTTGGGGTATGTTATAGCTGAGACCATGGGCTATAAAAACGGTGCTTTTAGTTTTTTGATCAGATGATGAGATCATATCACAATTTTCAGTTGAATGTTGAAATGATGAATATGTCACGTATGTCCTATTTGTGAAACTTAAACGTTAGCAGTGTCCTCGTATTGAAATTATGTAAGGAAACCCTTTTACTTTCTTGACTTTACTCTCAGACACTAGTGAGTGACTGACTGACATCTTTTTTTCTCTGGTAATAAAATACATAAAATGAGCGTTATAGAGAACATGAGCATTCGGCTACATTAATAACCCACTCTGTTCTCATTGTTCATTTCCTATTCAAGACTTGAATAATGACGAACTTCATTCAATATTTGGTAGTAATACTACATATACTTATACTGATATCAATGATTTAAACTATTTATCCGAAAAAGAATATGAGTTTCATTTCAGTAGGTTTCTGAACTGTAAATAATATATTGATGAGGATTTTACGACTGAATTCAGTAACATTAACTATCATTTTAGTATTTTACATTTTAATTCGCGTAGTTTAAACATACATTGTAATGCTTTATCCAATTTCATCTGTACTTATGTATAGAAACTTGGGTTAATGATAGTACGCCACTATTATTCAATGTGTCTGGTCATTCATTTATACATTTTAATCGCCAAGTAGAAAAGAGTAGAGGTGTTGGTCTATTGGTCGCTGACAATTTTGAATATGAAATACGCAATGATATATGTATATTATACCCATCATACAACTATGAATCACTGTTTATTGAAAGCAATTTGCCGAGACATAATAATATTATTGTAGGTGTCATATTTAGGAAACCCCAATCAAATATCAATGATTTCATCCCTGTCTTTAAAAATGTTTAACAAAAAACACATACTGAACATAAACAGGTTTATATAATGGGAGATTTTAACATTGATCCCGTGAAATTTACTGGCAATGCTGTATGTAATTTCTTGAGCGAAATACATTCAAATCTTTGTATTTCTTTAATTGACAAGCCTTCAAGAAAGACTGACGGATCAATATCCCTCTAATCCACATTCCTTATACAGTGACAGTATATATCCATCCGATAATTTAAAGATTTTATTTTCAAGCAACTAGTGAATCTCACGTCGACAACTCAAAATGATCGCTAATGTATTCTCACATTTATTTTGACTTTTCATTTACGCCGGGACATCGTTACGTCATACACTATTCATTTTTAATTATTCAGGCATAAGCTCTTATTTATCAATTACATTTTATTTTCTATGAATAAGATAAAAATCGTCAAAATGCGTTCTTCATGATGTAAATTAGAGTCAAAGGTGTAACTGGTTACTGCACAGAGTCAATGGTCATATATTTTCTCAATCTATCTTCCCTAGATCCATAATGATCAAGGGATCGACACAATTTAAAATTGACATATGGATAGATCATTATGGGAGGAGCATTTTATAAAATAATATGATATCGTGTAATGCATTCTTTGTTATGTAAACCAATATCATACGTATCACCTAATTCGTCTAAGTGACGAATTAAAGTCTAGTTATTAAATATTTTTCTTATTTCTAACCACTTTTTTGTTAGCAAGATAACTTGAAAATGGTTCGATTAAATGCCTTGAAAGTTAGCACACATATGTATAGGCATATGTACAAAGCACAATAACGTTTTTAACATTGACCTTCACTGATGACGTCATCTAGGCGCCATTTTGTAAAAATCAACTCATGATCATATCTTCATAACCAAAAGCTATTTCTCGTTCATATTTATCATGATCGAGGTCAATATCCGTCCGGTCAATTTCAGGTCAAAAAACGCGCGCGTGCGCGTACGTCCGCGCGTCAATGCGCGCGCAAAATTTTAAAATGCTCAAAATCGTCTCAAAATCATTTTGCATACGTTTTAGGCCATTTTAAGCATTTTATAAAAAATCGCGCACACGCACATGCGCGTGCGTTTTCGCGCGTAAAACTTTTACGCAACATAGAATCGCCATTTTTTTCTTTCATAATATTCCACATATTTTTACAAACAAATTGATACCATGTTTATCTCTTTATGACTATTAATGACGGTATGATCGACCGTTAAACATAAATTTCCGTGCGCGCGAGCTCTTGTAATACATAGCATATATGGGAAAAAATATGCCTATACAAAATCCATTGTAGCTCTTTAGGATGCAAGATGACCTCAATTTGTTTTCATATCTTGATAAAGTATGAGTCGGAGATATGATTTCATGTCTCATTTGACCCTCAATTAACTCATGACCTCATCATAATGGCCTCCGAACTCAAAATTTCAATTTGCATATTATGACGTCATCATATATTTGGAAAATTGATTGTATCTCTGTAAATATTGATCAATTTTCTTTCAAATTTTAATATGTTCTAGCTGAGACAATTTACTACAAAAACATTCAATTCGACAAAGGAATCATGGCGTATTGTTGCGATTAAAGGAGGCATGTCAATTTTTCACTTTTTGTGTGTATTCTCTACGGGACATGACTTTTTCTCAAAACTGGATTCTACATTCCCGTCTTTCGCGAGCAATATCTCCGTCGTTTTAGCTTCGTTAAAAATGAACCATGAGTATGTTGTAGCTGAGACGATTAGCTATCTCAAATGCACCCTTCATTTTGTCTCAATGTATAACGTACAGACCACCTTATAATTTCGTTAGAATTGCCTTTATTTATTTATTATTAAATATTTTTCTTATTTCTAACCACTTTTTTGTTAGCAAGATAACTTGAAAATGGTTCGATTAAATGCCTTGAAATTTAGCACACATATGTATAGGCATATGTACAAAGCACAATAACGTTTTTAACATTGACCTTCACTGATGACGTCATCTAGGCGCCATTTTGTAAAAATCAACTCATGATCATATCTTCATAACCAAAAGCTATTTCTCGTTCATATTTATCATGATCGAGGTCAATATCCGTCCGGTCAATTTCAGGTCAAAAAACGCGCGCGTGCGCGTACGTCCGCGCGTCAATGCGCGCGCAAAATTTTAAAATGCTCAAAATCGTCTCAAAATCATTTTGCATACGTTTTAGGCCATTTTAAGCATTTAACATAAAATCGCGCACACGCACATGCGCGTGCGTTTTCGCGCGTAAAACTTTTACGCAACATAGAATCGCCATTTTTTTCTTTCATAATATTCCACATATTTTTACAAACAAATTGATACCATGTTTATCTCTTTATGACTATTAATGACGGTATGATCGACCGTTAAACATAAATTTCCGTGCGCGCGAGCTCTTGTAATACATAGCATATATGGGAAAAAATATGCCTATACAAAATCCATTGTAGCTCTTTAGGATGCAAGATGACCTCAATTTGTTTTCATATCTTGATAAAGTATGAGTCGGAGATATGATTTCATGTCTCATTTGACCCTCAATTAACTCATGACCTCATCATAATGGCCTCCGAACTCAAAATTTCAATTTGCATATTATGACGTCATCATATATTTGGAAAATTGATTGTATCTCTGTAAATATTGATCAATTTTCTTTCAAATTTTAATATGTTCTAGCTGAGACAATTTACTACAAAAACATTCAATTCGACAAAGGAATCATGGCGTATTGTTGCGATTAAAGGAGGCATGTCAATTTTTCACTTTTTGTGTGTATTCTCTACGGGACATGACTTTTTCTCAAAACTGGATTCTACATTCCCGTCTTTCGCGAGCAATATCTCCGTCGTTTTAGCTTCGTTAAAAATGAACCATGAGTATGTTGTAGCTGAGACGATTAGCTATCTCAAATGCGCCCTTCATTTTGTCTCAAATTTTAGTTGAACCAGCCCACCTATACTTGTTCCAAACAAGTATTACAAATCTAGTTTATCAGGTGGGCTGTATCTAATACAGACCACCTTATATTTTTGTTAAAATCGCCTTTATTATCAGGTGGGCTGTATAACGTACAGACCACCTTATAATTTCGTTAGAATTGCCTTTATTATTTATTTATTTATTTATTTATTTATTAAATATTTTTCTTATTTCTAACCACTTTTTTGTTAGCAAGATAACGAGAAAATGGCTCGATCAAATGCCTTGAAATTTGGCACACATATGTATAGGCATATGTACAAAGCACAATAACGTTTTCAACATTGACCTTTAATGATGACGTCATCTAGGCGCCATTTTGTAAAATTTTACAAAAATCAACTCATGATCATATCTTAATAACCAAAAGCTATTTCTCATTCATATTTATCATGATCAAGGTCAATATCCGTCCGGTCAACTTCAGGTCAAAGAACGCGCGCGTGCGCGTACGTCCGCGCGTTAATGCGCGCGCAAAATTTTTGAATGCTCAAAATCATCTCAAAATAATTTTACATACGTTTTAGGCCATTCTAAGCATTTTATAAAAAATCGCTCACACACACGCGCGTGTGCGCGGCGCGCGCGTTTTCGCGCGTAATACTATTACACAACATTGAATCGCCATTTTTTTTTCTTTCATAATATTTCACATATTTTTACAAACAAATTGATACCATGCTTGTCTCTTTATGACTATTAATAATGGAATGATCGACCGTTTAACATAAATTTCCGTGCGCGCGAGCTCTTGTAATACATAGCATATATGGGCAAAAACATGCCTATACAAGATCCATTGTAGCCCTTTAGGATGCAAGGTGACCCCAATTTTTGGGTCATATTTTGATACAGTATGAATTGGAGATATGATTTCATGTCTCATTTGACCCTCAATTAACTCATGACATCATCATAATGGCCTCCAAACTCAAAATTTTAATTTGCATATTATGACGTCAGCATATTTACGGAAAATTGATTGTTTCTCTGTAAATATTGATCGATTGTCTTCAACATTCTCTACAAATAAAATTGGTCAAAATTTCATTTTGACAAAGGCATCAGGGCGTATTTTCGCGATTAAAAAAGGCATGTCAATTTTTCACATTTTGCGTGTATTCTCTATGGGACATGAGTTTTTCTCAAAACTGGATTCTTTCGCGAGCAATATCTCTGTCGTTTAGCTTCGTTTACGCTGAACTTCAAGTATGTTGTAGCTGAGACAATATGCTATCTCAAATGTACCCTTTATTTTGTCTCAAATTTTAGTTCGACCAGCCCACCTATACTTGTTCCAAACAAGTATTACAAATCTAGTTTATTTTTCTTATTTCGACCCACTTTTTGTTAGCAAGATATCTTTGAAATTATTCAATCAAATGCTTTGAAACTTGGCACACATATGTATAGGCATATGGACAAAACACAGTAAGGTTTTCAACCTTGACCTTGACTGATGACGTCATCTAGGCGCCATTTTGTGAAATTTTCTGAAAAAAAACTCATGATCATATCTTCATAACCAAAGGGTATTTCTCATTCATATTTATCATGATCAAGGTCAATATCAGTCCGGTCAATTTCAGATCAAAAAACGCGCGCGTGCGCGTACGTCCGCGCGTCAATACGCGCGCAAAAATTTTAATTGCTCAAAATCGTCTCAAATTTATTTTGCATACGTTTCAGGTCATTTTAAGCATTTTACAAAAAATCGCGCGTACGAGCATGCGCGCGCGTTTTCGCGCGTAACACCATTACAAAACATAGAATCGCCATTTTTTTTCTTTCATGATATTTCTCATATTTTTTCAAGGAATTTGATACCATGTTTATCTCTTTATGACCATTATTAACAAGATGAGCGTAAATTCAAGATAAATGTCAGTGCGCGCGAGCTCTTTTAATACATAGCATATATGGGCAAAAACATGCCTATACAAAATCCATTATAGCTCTTTGGAATGAACCGTGACCTTCAATGTTTTTTCATTTTTAAATAGAGTATGAGTCGGAAATATGATTCCATGTCTCATTTGGCCATTAAGTGTATCGTGACATCATCATAATGGCCTTGGAACTCAAAATACGAATTTGCATATAATGACGTCAGCATATTTATGTAACATTGATTGTATCTCTGTAAATATTGATCGATTTTCTTCCAAATTTCGATATGATGTAGCTAAGACAATTCTCTACAAGCTCAGTCAACATTATTTTTCATTTTGATCACTTCATCATAGTGAAAATTACGATTAAAGGGCACATATCTGAAATTTCTTACGTTGCGTGTTATGCCTATGGAAGGTGAATTTTGTTTACAACATTACATCAATGACATTGTTTTTTTAGCAGTATCTCGCTTATTTTTGCTCTATTTTGTCTCAAATTTTAGTTGACCAGCCCACCTATACTTGTTCTAAACAAGTATTATGTCTAGTTATTATATATTTTTCTTATTTCTAACCACTTTTTTGTTGGCAAGATAACTTGAAAATGGCTCAATCAAATAACTTGAAATTTGGCACACATATGTATAGGCATATGTACAAAGCACAATAACGTTTTCAACATTGACCTTCACTGATGACGTCATCTAGGCGCCATTTTGTAAAATTTTACGAAAATCAACTCATGATCATATCTTCATAACCAAAAGGAATTTCTCATTCATGTTTATCATGATCAAGGTCAATATCCGTCCGGTCAATTTCAGGTCAAATAACACGCGCGTGCGCGTACGTCCGCGCGTCAATGCGCGCCCAAAATTTTGAAATGCTCAAAATCGTCTCAAAATCGTTTTGCATACGTTTTAGGCCATTCTAAGCATTTTATAAAAAATCGCGCACACGCGCATGCGCGCGCGTTTTCGCGCGTAGAACTATTAGACAACATAGAATCGCCATTTTTTTTCTTTTTTATAATATTCCACATATTTTTACAAACAAATTGATACCATGTTCGTCTCTTTATGACTATTTATAACCGAATAATCGACCGTTTAACATAAACATCAGTGCGCGCGAGCTCTTGTAATACATAGCATATATGGGCAAAATCCATTGTAGCTCTTTAGGATGCAAGGTGACCCCAATTTTGTTTCATATTTTGATTGAGTATGAATCAGAGATATGATTTCACGTCTCATTCGACCCTCAATTAACTCATGACGTCATCATAATGGCCTCCGAACTCAAAATTTCAATTTGCATATTATGACGTCATCATATTTTTGGAAAATTGATTGTATCTCTGTAAATGTCGGTCAATTTTCTTCCAAATTTTGATATGTTCTAGCTGAGACAATTTTCTACAAATAAGTAGCCATTATTTTTTATTTTGACAAAGGCATCATGGCGTATATTTGCGATTAAAGGAGGCATGTCAATTTTGCACATTTTGCGTGTATTCTCTATGGGACATGATTTTTTCTCAAAAATATGGATTCTACATTCCTTTCATTCGCGAGCAATATCTCTGTTGTTTTAGCTTCGTTTACGCTGAACTTCGAGTATGTTGTAGCTGAGACAATAAGATATCTCAAATGTGCCCTTTATTTTGTCTCAAATTTTAGTTCGACCAGCCCACCTATACTTGTTCCAAACAAGTATTACAAATCTAGTTTATTATATATTTTTCTTATTTCTAACCACTTTTTTGTTGGCAAGATAACTTGGAAATGGCTCAATCAAATAATTTGAAATTTGGCACACATATGTATAGGCATATGTACAAAGCACAATAACGTTTTCAACATTGACCTTCACTGATGACGTCATCTAGGCGCCATTTTGTAAAATTTTACGAAAATCAACTCCTGATCATATCTTCATAACCAAAAGGTATTTCTGATTCATATTTATCATGATCAGGGTCAATATCCGTCCGGTCAATTTCAGGTCAAATAACGCGCGCGTGCGCGTACGTCCGCGCGTCAATGCGCGCGCAAAATTTTGAAATGCTCAAAATCGTCTCAAAATCATTTTGCATACGTTTTAGGCCATTCTAAGCATTTTTTTAAAAATCGCGCACACGCGCATGCGCGCGCGTTTTCGCGCGTAAAACTATTAGACACCATAGAATCGACATTTTTTTTCTTTCATAATATTCCACATATTCTTACAAACAAATTGATACCATGTTTGTCTCTTTATGACTATAAATAATTGAATAATCGACCGTTTAACATAAATTTCAATGCGCGCGAGCTCTTGTAATACATAGCATATATGGGCAAAAACATGCCTATGCAAAATCCATTATAGCTCTTTAGGATGCAAGGTGACCCCAATTTTTTTTTCATATTTTGAGCGAGTATGAATCAGAGATATGATTTCATGTCTCATTTGACCCTCAATTAACTCATGACGTCATCATAATGGCCTCCGAACTCAAAATTTCAATTTGCCTATTATGACGTCAGCATTTTTTTGGAAAATTGATTGTATCTTTCTAAAAATTGATTAATTTTCTTTAAAATTTTGATATGTTCTAGCTGAGACAATTCTCTACAAATCCAGTTGTCACAATTTTTCATTTTGACAAAGGCATCATGGCGTATTTTTGCGATTAAAGGAGGCAAGCTAATTTTTTCACATTTTGCGTGTATTCTCTATGGGACATGACTTTTTCTCAAAACTTGATTCTACATTCCCGTCTTTCGCGAGCAATATCTACGTCGTTTTAGCTTCATTTACGCTGAACTCCGAATATGTTGTAGCTGAGACAAAAAGCTATTTCAAATGTACCCTTTATTTTGTCTCAATTTTTTGTTGGATCAGCCCACCTATACTTGTTCCAAACAAGTATTACAAATCTAGTTAGGTGATACGTAACGAAGTCTACGTATCACCTATTGATTTCGTCAAGATTTTTATTTATTTTTTTTTTATTTATTATTCTTCCTCGAATTTGTTCGCAGGATATCTCAAGACTGAATGAAGGCATTGTTATGAATCTTTCAATGATGATAGATCTTGGTCTAACTTAGAACTGCGTGACTTTTTAGAGAGTCAAAATTATCGTGACGTCATCCAGGCGCCATTTTGTGAAAATCGACTTATGATCATATCTTCATGACGGAAAGGAATTTCTCATATATAATTATCAGGATTAAAATCAATATCCGTCCGGTCAATTTTAGGTCAATAAACGTGCGTAAACGCGCGCGTACGCGTTCGTGCGCGCGTTAATGCGCGCGCGAAAATTTAAAATGCTCTAAATCGTCTTAAATTTTTTTTGCATACGTTTCAGGCCATTATAAGCATTTCATAAAAAATCACGCAAAACACGCATTTTTGCACGTTTTCGTTCGTCACGGCCGAACGAAAAATAATTTCTCCGCAAAAGCTTTTGGCCGAATATTCTTCATATTTTTCCGGAAAACTTGATACCATGTTTAGCTCTTTATCACTAGTAAAAACGGAATGAGCGTCCGTTCAAGATAACCGTCCGTACGCGCGATTTTTGTAATACATTGCATATATGGGCAAAAACATGCCTATAAAAAGTCCATTGGGATGAATAGGGATTGCCATTTTTTTTTTCATATTTAGATAGAGTATGAGTCGGAGGTATGATTTCATATCTCATTTGGCCATTAAGTACATCTTAACGTCATCATAATGGCCTTGGAAGTCAAAAATACAAAATTGCATATTATGACGTCATTGTATTTATGGAAAATGTAGTGTATTTCTCTCAATATTCATCGATTCTCTTTGAAATGTCGATATGTTGTAGATAAGGCAATTCTCTACAAGATCACTTTTCACTAAGTTTCATTTTAATGAGGTCATCATAGTACAAAACTCAATTAAAGGCCACATGTCAGAATTTTCGTCATTTGCGTGTTATGTCTATGGAAGGTGAATTTCGTTCACATCATGAATCTACATGGCATTCATCTATGAGCACTATCTATCTTATGTGTGCTCTGTTTTCTCCCAAGTTGGGGTATGTTATAGCTGAGACCATGGGCTATAAAAACGGTGCTTTTAGTTTTTTGATCAGATGATGAGATCATATCACAATTTTCAGTTGAATGTTGAAATGATGAATATGTCACGTATGTCCTATTTGTGAAACTTAAACGTTAGCAGTGTCCTCGTATTGAAATTATGTAAGGAAACCCTTTTACTTTCTTGACTTTACTCTCAGACACTAGTGAGTGACTGACTGACATCTTTTTTTCTCTGGTAATAAAATACATAAAATGAGCGTTATAGAGAACATGAGCATTCGGCTACATTAATAACCCACTCTGTTCTCATTGTTCATTTCCTATTCAAGACTTGAATAATGACGAACTTCATTCAATATTTGGTAGTAATACTACATATACTTATACTGATATCAATGATTTAAACTATTTATCCGAAAAAGAATATGAGTTTCATTTCAGTAGGTTTCTGAACTGTAAATAATATATTGATGAGGATTTTACGACTGAATTCAGTAACATTAACTATCATTTTAGTATTTTACATTTTAATTCGCGTAGTTTAAACATACATTGTAATGCTTTATCCAATTTCATCTGTACTTATGTATAGAAACTTGGGTTAATGATAGTACGCCACTATTATTCAATGTGTCTGGTCATTCATTTATACATTTTAATCGCCAAGTAGAAAAGAGTAGAGGTGTTGGTCTATTGGTCGCTGACAATTTTGAATATGAAATACGCAATGATATATGTATATTATACCCATCATACAACTATGAATCACTGTTTATTGAAAGCAATTTGCCGAGACATAATAATATTATTGTAGGTGTCATATTTAGGAAACCCCAATCAAATATCAATGATTTCATCCCTGTCTTTAAAAATGTTTAACAAAAAACACATACTGAACATAAACAGGTTTATATAATGGGAGATTTTAACATTGATCCCGTGAAATTTACTGGCAATGCTGTATGTAATTTCTTGAGCGAAATACATTCAAATCTTTGTATTTCTTTAATTGACAAGCCTTCAAGAAAGACTGACGGATCAATATCCCTCTAATCCACATTCCTTATACAGTGACAGTATATATCCATCCGATAATTTAAAGATTTTATTTTCAAGCAACTAGTGAATCTCACGTCGACAACTCAAAATGATCGCTAATGTATTCTCACATTTATTTTGACTTTTCATTTACGCCGGGACATCGTTACGTCATACACTATTCATTTTTAATTATTCAGGCATAAGCTCTTATTTATCAATTACATTTTATTTTCTATGAATAAGATAAAAATCGTCAAAATGCGTTCTTCATGATGTAAATTAGAGTCAAAGGTGTAACTGGTTACTGCACAGAGTCAATGGTCATATATTTTCTCAATCTATCTTCCCTAGATCCATAATGATCAAGGGATCGACACAATTTAAAATTGACATATGGATAGATCATTATGGGAGGAGCATTTTATAAAATAATATGATATCGTGTAATGCATTCTTTGTTATGTAAACCAATATCATACGTATCACCTAATTCGTCTAAGTGACGAATTAAAGTCTAGTTATTAAATATTTTTCTTATTTCTAACCACTTTTTTGTTAGCAAGATAACTTGAAAATGGTTCGATTAAATGCCTTGAAAGTTAGCACACATATGTATAGGCATATGTACAAAGCACAATAACGTTTTTAACATTGACCTTCACTGATGACGTCATCTAGGCGCCATTTTGTAAAAATCAACTCATGATCATATCTTCATAACCAAAAGCTATTTCTCGTTCATATTTATCATGATCGAGGTCAATATCCGTCCGGTCAATTTCAGGTCAAAAAACGCGCGCGTGCGCGTACGTCCGCGCGTCAATGCGCGCGCAAAATTTTAAAATGCTCAAAATCGTCTCAAAATCATTTTGCATACGTTTTAGGCCATTTTAAGCATTTTATAAAAAATCGCGCACACGCACATGCGCGTGCGTTTTCGCGCGTAAAACTTTTACGCAACATAGAATCGCCATTTTTTTCTTTCATAATATTCCACATATTTTTACAAACAAATTGATACCATGTTTATCTCTTTATGACTATTAATGACGGTATGATCGACCGTTAAACATAAATTTCCGTGCGCGCGAGCTCTTGTAATACATAGCATATATGGGAAAAAATATGCCTATACAAAATCCATTGTAGCTCTTTAGGATGCAAGATGACCTCAATTTGTTTTCATATCTTGATAAAGTATGAGTCGGAGATATGATTTCATGTCTCATTTGACCCTCAATTAACTCATGACCTCATCATAATGGCCTCCGAACTCAAAATTTCAATTTGCATATTATGACGTCATCATATATTTGGAAAATTGATTGTATCTCTGTAAATATTGATCAATTTTCTTTCAAATTTTAATATGTTCTAGCTGAGACAATTTACTACAAAAACATTCAATTCGACAAAGGAATCATGGCGTATTGTTGCGATTAAAGGAGGCATGTCAATTTTTCACTTTTTGTGTGTATTCTCTACGGGACATGACTTTTTCTCAAAACTGGATTCTACATTCCCGTCTTTCGCGAGCAATATCTCCGTCGTTTTAGCTTCGTTAAAAATGAACCATGAGTATGTTGTAGCTGAGACGATTAGCTATCTCAAATGCACCCTTCATTTTGTCTCAATGTATAACGTACAGACCACCTTATAATTTCGTTAGAATTGCCTTTATTTATTTATTATTAAATATTTTTCTTATTTCTAACCACTTTTTTGTTAGCAAGATAACTTGAAAATGGTTCGATTAAATGCCTTGAAATTTAGCACACATATGTATAGGCATATGTACAAAGCACAATAACGTTTTTAACATTGACCTTCACTGATGACGTCATCTAGGCGCCATTTTGTAAAAATCAACTCATGATCATATCTTCATAACCAAAAGCTATTTCTCGTTCATATTTATCATGATCGAGGTCAATATCCGTCCGGTCAATTTCAGGTCAAAAAACGCGCGCGTGCGCGTACGTCCGCGCGTCAATGCGCGCGCAAAATTTTAAAATGCTCAAAATCGTCTCAAAATCATTTTGCATACGTTTTAGGCCATTTTAAGCATTTAACATAAAATCGCGCACACGCACATGCGCGTGCGTTTTCGCGCGTAAAACTTTTACGCAACATAGAATCGCCATTTTTTTCTTTCATAATATTCCACATATTTTTACAAACAAATTGATACCATGTTTATCTCTTTATGACTATTAATGACGGTATGATCGACCGTTAAACATAAATTTCCGTGCGCGCGAGCTCTTGTAATACATAGCATATATGGGAAAAAATATGCCTATACAAAATCCATTGTAGCTCTTTAGGATGCAAGATGACCTCAATTTGTTTTCATATCTTGATAAAGTATGAGTCGGAGATATGATTTCATGTCTCATTTGACCCTCAATTAACTCATGACCTCATCATAATGGCCTCCGAACTCAAAATTTCAATTTGCATATTATGACGTCATCATATATTTGGAAAATTGATTGTATCTCTGTAAATATTGATCAATTTTCTTTCAAATTTTAATATGTTCTAGCTGAGACAATTTACTACAAAAACATTCAATTCGACAAAGGAATCATGGCGTATTGTTGCGATTAAAGGAGGCATGTCAATTTTTCACTTTTTGTGTGTATTCTCTACGGGACATGACTTTTTCTCAAAACTGGATTCTACATTCCCGTCTTTCGCGAGCAATATCTCCGTCGTTTTAGCTTCGTTAAAAATGAACCATGAGTATGTTGTAGCTGAGACGATTAGCTATCTCAAATGCGCCCTTCATTTTGTCTCAAATTTTAGTTGAACCAGCCCACCTATACTTGTTCCAAACAAGTATTACAAATCTAGTTTATCAGGTGGGCTGTATCTAATACAGACCACCTTATATTTTTGTTAAAATCGCCTTTATTATCAGGTGGGCTGTATAACGTACAGACCACCTTATAATTTCGTTAGAATTGCCTTTATTATTTATTTATTTATTTATTTATTTATTAAATATTTTTCTTATTTCTAACCACTTTTTTGTTAGCAAGATAACGAGAAAATGGCTCGATCAAATGCCTTGAAATTTGGCACACATATGTATAGGCATATGTACAAAGCACAATAACGTTTTCAACATTGACCTTTAATGATGACGTCATCTAGGCGCCATTTTGTAAAATTTTACAAAAATCAACTCATGATCATATCTTAATAACCAAAAGCTATTTCTCATTCATATTTATCATGATCAAGGTCAATATCCGTCCGGTCAACTTCAGGTCAAAGAACGCGCGCGTGCGCGTACGTCCGCGCGTTAATGCGCGCGCAAAATTTTTGAATGCTCAAAATCATCTCAAAATAATTTTACATACGTTTTAGGCCATTCTAAGCATTTTATAAAAAATCGCTCACACACACGCGCGTGTGCGCGGCGCGCGCGTTTTCGCGCGTAATACTATTACACAACATTGAATCGCCATTTTTTTTTCTTTCATAATATTTCACATATTTTTACAAACAAATTGATACCATGCTTGTCTCTTTATGACTATTAATAATGGAATGATCGACCGTTTAACATAAATTTCCGTGCGCGCGAGCTCTTGTAATACATAGCATATATGGGCAAAAACATGCCTATACAAGATCCATTGTAGCCCTTTAGGATGCAAGGTGACCCCAATTTTTGGGTCATATTTTGATACAGTATGAATTGGAGATATGATTTCATGTCTCATTTGACCCTCAATTAACTCATGACATCATCATAATGGCCTCCAAACTCAAAATTTTAATTTGCATATTATGACGTCAGCATATTTACGGAAAATTGATTGTTTCTCTGTAAATATTGATCGATTGTCTTCAACATTCTCTACAAATAAAATTGGTCAAAATTTCATTTTGACAAAGGCATCAGGGCGTATTTTCGCGATTAAAAAAGGCATGTCAATTTTTCACATTTTGCGTGTATTCTCTATGGGACATGAGTTTTTCTCAAAACTGGATTCTTTCGCGAGCAATATCTCTGTCGTTTAGCTTCGTTTACGCTGAACTTCAAGTATGTTGTAGCTGAGACAATATGCTATCTCAAATGTACCCTTTATTTTGTCTCAAATTTTAGTTCGACCAGCCCACCTATACTTGTTCCAAACAAGTATTACAAATCTAGTTTATTTTTCTTATTTCGACCCACTTTTTGTTAGCAAGATATCTTTGAAATTATTCAATCAAATGCTTTGAAACTTGGCACACATATGTATAGGCATATGGACAAAACACAGTAAGGTTTTCAACCTTGACCTTGACTGATGACGTCATCTAGGCGCCATTTTGTGAAATTTTCTGAAAAAAAACTCATGATCATATCTTCATAACCAAAGGGTATTTCTCATTCATATTTATCATGATCAAGGTCAATATCAGTCCGGTCAATTTCAGATCAAAAAACGCGCGCGTGCGCGTACGTCCGCGCGTCAATACGCGCGCAAAAATTTTAATTGCTCAAAATCGTCTCAAATTTATTTTGCATACGTTTCAGGTCATTTTAAGCATTTTACAAAAAATCGCGCGTACGAGCATGCGCGCGCGTTTTCGCGCGTAACACCATTACAAAACATAGAATCGCCATTTTTTTTCTTTCATGATATTTCTCATATTTTTTCAAGGAATTTGATACCATGTTTATCTCTTTATGACCATTATTAACAAGATGAGCGTAAATTCAAGATAAATGTCAGTGCGCGCGAGCTCTTTTAATACATAGCATATATGGGCAAAAACATGCCTATACAAAATCCATTATAGCTCTTTGGAATGAACCGTGACCTTCAATGTTTTTTCATTTTTAAATAGAGTATGAGTCGGAAATATGATTCCATGTCTCATTTGGCCATTAAGTGTATCGTGACATCATCATAATGGCCTTGGAACTCAAAATACGAATTTGCATATAATGACGTCAGCATATTTATGTAACATTGATTGTATCTCTGTAAATATTGATCGATTTTCTTCCAAATTTCGATATGATGTAGCTAAGACAATTCTCTACAAGCTCAGTCAACATTATTTTTCATTTTGATCACTTCATCATAGTGAAAATTACGATTAAAGGGCACATATCTGAAATTTCTTACGTTGCGTGTTATGCCTATGGAAGGTGAATTTTGTTTACAACATTACATCAATGACATTGTTTTTTTAGCAGTATCTCGCTTATTTTTGCTCTATTTTGTCTCAAATTTTAGTTGACCAGCCCACCTATACTTGTTCTAAACAAGTATTATGTCTAGTTATTATATATTTTTCTTATTTCTAACCACTTTTTTGTTGGCAAGATAACTTGAAAATGGCTCAATCAAATAACTTGAAATTTGGCACACATATGTATAGGCATATGTACAAAGCACAATAACGTTTTCAACATTGACCTTCACTGATGACGTCATCTAGGCGCCATTTTGTAAAATTTTACGAAAATCAACTCATGATCATATCTTCATAACCAAAAGGAATTTCTCATTCATGTTTATCATGATCAAGGTCAATATCCGTCCGGTCAATTTCAGGTCAAATAACACGCGCGTGCGCGTACGTCCGCGCGTCAATGCGCGCCCAAAATTTTGAAATGCTCAAAATCGTCTCAAAATCGTTTTGCATACGTTTTAGGCCATTCTAAGCATTTTATAAAAAATCGCGCACACGCGCATGCGCGCGCGTTTTCGCGCGTAGAACTATTAGACAACATAGAATCGCCATTTTTTTTCTTTTTTATAATATTCCACATATTTTTACAAACAAATTGATACCATGTTCGTCTCTTTATGACTATTTATAACCGAATAATCGACCGTTTAACATAAACATCAGTGCGCGCGAGCTCTTGTAATACATAGCATATATGGGCAAAATCCATTGTAGCTCTTTAGGATGCAAGGTGACCCCAATTTTGTTTCATATTTTGATTGAGTATGAATCAGAGATATGATTTCACGTCTCATTCGACCCTCAATTAACTCATGACGTCATCATAATGGCCTCCGAACTCAAAATTTCAATTTGCATATTATGACGTCATCATATTTTTGGAAAATTGATTGTATCTCTGTAAATGTCGGTCAATTTTCTTCCAAATTTTGATATGTTCTAGCTGAGACAATTTTCTACAAATAAGTAGCCATTATTTTTTATTTTGACAAAGGCATCATGGCGTATATTTGCGATTAAAGGAGGCATGTCAATTTTGCACATTTTGCGTGTATTCTCTATGGGACATGATTTTTTCTCAAAAATATGGATTCTACATTCCTTTCATTCGCGAGCAATATCTCTGTTGTTTTAGCTTCGTTTACGCTGAACTTCGAGTATGTTGTAGCTGAGACAATAAGATATCTCAAATGTGCCCTTTATTTTGTCTCAAATTTTAGTTCGACCAGCCCACCTATACTTGTTCCAAACAAGTATTACAAATCTAGTTTATTATATATTTTTCTTATTTCTAACCACTTTTTTGTTGGCAAGATAACTTGGAAATGGCTCAATCAAATAATTTGAAATTTGGCACACATATGTATAGGCATATGTACAAAGCACAATAACGTTTTCAACATTGACCTTCACTGATGACGTCATCTAGGCGCCATTTTGTAAAATTTTACGAAAATCAACTCCTGATCATATCTTCATAACCAAAAGGTATTTCTGATTCATATTTATCATGATCAGGGTCAATATCCGTCCGGTCAATTTCAGGTCAAATAACGCGCGCGTGCGCGTACGTCCGCGCGTCAATGCGCGCGCAAAATTTTGAAATGCTCAAAATCGTCTCAAAATCATTTTGCATACGTTTTAGGCCATTCTAAGCATTTTTTTAAAAATCGCGCACACGCGCATGCGCGCGCGTTTTCGCGCGTAAAACTATTAGACACCATAGAATCGACATTTTTTTTCTTTCATAATATTCCACATATTCTTACAAACAAATTGATACCATGTTTGTCTCTTTATGACTATAAATAATTGAATAATCGACCGTTTAACATAAATTTCAATGCGCGCGAGCTCTTGTAATACATAGCATATATGGGCAAAAACATGCCTATGCAAAATCCATTATAGCTCTTTAGGATGCAAGGTGACCCCAATTTTTTTTCATATTTTGAGCGAGTATAAATCAGAGATATGATTTCATGTCTCATTTGACCCTCAATTAACTCATGACGTCATCATAATGGCCTCCGAACTCAAAATTTCAATTTGCCTATTATGACGTCAGCATTTTTTTGGAAAATTGATTGTATCTTTCTAAAAATTGATTAATTTTCTTCAAAATTTTGATATGTTCTAGCTGAGACAATTCTCTACAAATCCAATTGTCACAATTTTTCATTTTGACAAAGGCATCATGGCGTATTTTTGCGATTAAAGGAGGCATGCCAATTTTTTCACATTTTGCGTGTATTCTCTATGGGACATGACTTTTTCTCAAAACTTGATTCTACATTCCCGTCTTTCGCGAGCAATATCTACGTCGTGTTAGCTTCATTTACGCTGAACTCCGAATATGTTGTAGCTGAGACAAAAAGCTATTTCAAATGTACCCTTTATTTTGTCTCAATTTTTTGTTGGATCAGCCCACCTATACTTGTTCCAAACAAGTATTACAAATCTAGTCAGGTGGGCTGTATAACGTACAGACCACCTTATAATTTCGTTAGAATTGCCTTTATTTATTTATCAGGTGGGCTGTATAACGTACAGACTACCTTATAATTTCGTTAGAATTGCCTTTATTTATTTATTTATTTATTATTTATTTTTCTTATTTCTAACCACTTTTTTGTTGGCAAGATAACTTGGAAATGGCTCAATCAAATGCCTTGAAATATGGCATACATATGTATAGGCATATGTACAAAGCACAATAACGTTTTCAACTTTGACCTTGACTGATGACGTCATCTAGGCGCCATTTTGTAAAATTGTACGAAAATAAACTAATGATCATATCTTCATAACCAAAAGGTATTTCTCATTCATATTTATCATGATCAAGGTCAATATCCGTCCGGTCAATGGCAGGTCATATTACGCGCGCATGCGCGTACCTCCGCGCGTCAATGCGCGCGCAAAATTTTGAAATGCTCAAAATCGTCTCAAAATCATTTTGCATACGTTTTAGGCCATTCTAAGCATTTTATAAAAAATCGCGCACACGCGCATGCGCGCGCGTTTTCGCGCGTAAAACTATTACACAACATAGAATCGCCATTTTTTTTTCTTTCATAATATTCCACATATTTTTACAAACAATATTATACCATGTTTGTCTCTTTATCACTATTAATAACGGAATGATCGACCGTTTAACATAAATTTCTGCACGTGCGAGCTCTTGTATTACATAGCATATATGGACAAAAACATGCCTACACAAAATCCATTGTAGCTCTTTACGATGCAAGGTCACCCTAATTCTTTTTTCATATTGTGATAGAATATAAATTGGAGATATGATTTCATGTCTTATTTTACCCTCAATTAACTCATGACGTCATCATAATGGCCTCCGAACTCAAAATTTCAATTTGCATATTATGTTGTCATCATATTTTTGGAAAATTGATAGTATCTCTCTTAATATTGATCAATTTTCTTCCAAAATTGTATATGTTTTAGCTGAGACAATGTTCTACAAATGCAGTGTTCACAATTTTTAATTTTGACAAAAGCATCATGGCGTAATTTTGCGATTAAAGGAGGAATGTAAATTTTTCACATTTTGCGTGTATTCTCTATGGGACATGAGTTTTTCTCAGAACTGGATTCTACATTTCCGTCTTTTGCGAGCAATATCTCCGTCGTTTTAGCGTCGTTTACGCTGAACTTCGAGTATGTTGTAGCTGAGACAATTAGCTATCTCAAATGTGCCATTCATTTTGTCTTAAGTTTTAGTTGGACCAGCCCACCTATACTTGTTCCAAACAAGTATTACAAATCTAGTATATTTTTCTTATTTCTAACCACTTTTTTGTTGGCAAGATAACTTGGAAATGGCTCAATCAAATAATTTGAAATTTGGCACACATATGTATAGGCATATGTACAAAGCACAATAACGTTTTCAACATTGACCTTCACTGATGACGTCATCTAGGCGCCATTTTGTAAAATTTTACGAAAATCAACTCCTGATCATATCTTCATAACCAAAAGGTATTTCTGATTCATATTTATCATGATCAGGGTCAATATCCGTCCGGTCAATTTCAGGTCAAATAACGCGCGCGTGCGCGTACGTCCGCGCGTCAATGCGCGCGCAAAATTTTGAAATGCTCAAAACCGTCTCAAAATCATTTTGCATACGTTTTAGGCCATTCTAAGCATTTTTTTAAAAATCGCGCACACGCGCATGCGCGCGCGTTTTCGCGCGTAAAACTATTAGACACCATAGAATCGCCATTTTTTTTCTTTCATAATATTCCACATATTCTTACAAACAAATTGATACCATGTTTGTCTCTTTATGACTATAAATAATTGAATAATCGACCGTTTAACATAAATTTCAATGCGCGCGAGCTCTTGTAATACATAGCATATATGGGCAAAAACATGCCTATGCAAAATCCATTATAGCTCTTTAGGATGCAAGGTGACCCCAATTTTTTTTCATATTTTGAGCGAGTATAAATCAGAGATATGATTTCATGTCTCATTTGACCCTCAATTAACTCATGACGTCATCATAATGGCCTCCGAACTCAAAATTTCAATTTGCCTATTATGACGTCAGCATTTTTTTGGAAAATTGATTGTATCTTTCTAAAAATTGATTAATTTTCTTCAAAATTTTGATATGTTCTAGCTGAGACAATTCTCTACAAATCCAATTGTCACAATTTTTCATTTTGACAAAGGCATCATGGCGTATTTTTGCGATTAAAGGAGGCATGCCAATTTTTTCACATTTTGCGTGTATTCTCTATGGGACATGACTTTTTCTCAAAACTTGATTCTACATTCCCGTCTTTCGCGAGCAATATCTACGTCGTGTTAGCTTCATTTACGCTGAACTCCGAATATGTTGTAGCTGAGACAAAAAGCTATTTCAAATGTACCCTTTATTTTGTCTCAATTTTTTGTTGGATCAGCCCACCTATACTTGTTCCAAACAAGTATTACAAATCTAGTCAGGTGGGCTGTATAACGTACAGACCACCTTATAATTTCGTTAGAATTGCCTTTATTTATTTATCAGGTGGGCTGTATAACGTACAGACTACCTTATAATTTCGTTAGAATTGCCTTTATTTATTTATTTATTTATTATTTATTTTTCTTATTTCTAACCACTTTTTTGTTGGCAAGATAACTTGGAAATGGCTCAATCAAATGCCTTGAAATATGGCATACATATGTATAGGCATATGTACAAAGCACAATAACGTTTTCAACTTTGACCTTGACTGATGACGTCATCTAGGCGCCATTTTGTAAAATTGTACGAAAATAAACTAATGATCATATCTTCATAACCAAAAGGTATTTCTCATTCATATTTATCATGATCAAGGTCAATATCCGTCCGGTCAATGGCAGGTCATATTACGCGCGCATGCGCGTACCTCCGCGCGTCAATGCGCGCGCAAAATTTTGAAATGCTCAAAATCGTCTCAAAATCATTTTGCATACGTTTTAGGCCATTCTAAGCATTTTATAAAAAATCGCGCACACGCGCATGCGCGCGCGTTTTCGCGCGTAAAACTATTACACAACATAGAATCGCCATTTTTTTTTCTTTCATAATATTCCACATATTTTTACAAACAATATTATACCATGTTTGTCTCTTTATCACTATTAATAACGGAATGATCGACCGTTTAACATAAATTTCTGCACGTGCGAGCTCTTGTATTACATAGCATATATGGACAAAAACATGCCTACACAAAATCCATTGTAGCTCTTTACGATGCAAGGTCACCCTAATTCTTTTTTCATATTGTGATAGAATATAAATTGGAGATATGATTTCATGTCTTATTTTACCCTCAATTAACTCATGACGTCATCATAATGGCCTCCGAACTCAAAATTTCAATTTGCATATTATGTTGTCATCATATTTTTGGAAAATTGATAGTATCTCTCTTAATATTGATCAATTTTCTTCCAAAATTGTATATGTTTTAGCTGAGACAATGTTCTACAAATGCAGTGTTCACAATTTTTAATTTTGACAAAAGCATCATGGCGTAATTTTGCGATTAAAGGAGGAATGTAAATTTTTCACATTTTGCGTGTATTCTCTATGGGACATGAGTTTTTCTCAGAACTGGATTCTACATTTCCGTCTTTTGCGAGCAATATCTCCGTCGTTTTAGCGTCGTTTACGCTGAACTTCGAGTATGTTGTAGCTGAGACAATTAGCTATCTCAAATGTGCCATTCATTTTGTCTTAAGTTTTAGTTGGACCAGCCCACCTATACTTGTTCCAAACAAGTATTACAAATCTAGTATATTTTTCTTATTTCTAACCACTTTTTTGTTGGCAAGATAACTTGGAAATGGCTCAATCAAATAATTTGAAATTTGGCACACATATGTATAGGCATATGTACAAAGCACAATAACGTTTTCAACATTGACCTTCACTGATGACGTCATCTAGGCGCCATTTTGTAAAATTTTACGAAAATCAACTCCTGATCATATCTTCATAACCAAAAGGTATTTCTGATTCATATTTATCATGATCAGGGTCAATATCCGTCCGGTCAATTTCAGGTCAAATAACGCGCGCGTGCGCGTACGTCCGCGCGTCAATGCGCGCGCAAAATTTTGAAATGCTCAAAACCGTCTCAAAATCATTTTGCATACGTTTTAGGCCATTCTAAGCATTTTTTTAAAAATCGCGCACACGCGCATGCGCGCGCGTTTTCGCGCGTAAAACTATTAGACACCATAGAATCGCCATTTTATTTCTTTCATAATATTCCACATATTCTTACAAACAAATTGATACCATGTTTGTCTCTTTATGACTATAAATAATTGAATAATCGACCGTTTAACATAAATTTCAATGCGCGCGAGCTCTTGTAATACATAGCATATATGGGCAAAAACATGCCTATGCAAAATCCATTATAGCTCTTTAGGATGCAAGGTGACCCCAATTTTTTTTTCATATTTTGAGCGAGTATGAATCAGAGATATGATTTCATGTCTCATTTGACCCTCAATTAACTCATGACGTCATCATAATGGCCTCCGAACTCAAAATTTCAATTTGCCTATTATGACGTCAGCATTTTTTTGGAAAATTGATTGTATCTTTCTAAAAATTGATTAATTTTCTTTAAAATTTTGATATGTTCTAGCTGAGACAATTCTCTACAAATCCAGTTGTCACAATTTTTCATTTTGACAAAGGCATCATGGCGTATTTTTGCGATTAAAGGAGGCAAGCTAATTTTTTCACATTTTGCGTGTATTCTCTATGGGACATGACTTTTTCTCAAAACTTGATTCTACATTCCCGTCTTTCGCGAGCAATATCTACGTCGTTTTAGCTTCATTTACGCTGAACTCCGAATATGTTGTAGCTGAGACAAAAAGCTATTTCAAATGTACCCTTTATTTTGTCTCAATTTTTTGTTGGATCAGCCCACCTATACTTGTTCCAAACAAGTATTACAAATCTAGTTATTAAATATTTTTCTTATTTCTAACCACTTTTTTGTTAGCAAGATAACTTGAAAATGGTTCGATTAAATGCCTTGAAAGTTAGCACACATATGTATAGGCATATGTACAAAGCACAATAACGTTTTTAACATTGACCTTCACTGATGACGTCATCTAGGCGCCATTTTGTAAAAATCAACTCATGATCATATCTTCATAACCAAAAGCTATTTCTCGTTCATATTTATCATGATCGAGGTCAATATCCGTCCGGTCAATTTCAGGTCAAAAAACGCGCGCGTGCGCGTACGTCCGCGCGTCAATGCGCGCGCAAAATTTTAAAATGCTCAAAATCGTCTCAAAATCATTTTGCATACGTTTTAGGCCATTTTAAGCATTTTATAAAAAATCGCGCACACGCACATGCGCGTGCGTTTTCGCGCGTAAAACTTTTACGCAACATAGAATCGCCATTTTTTTCTTTCATAATATTCCACATATTTTTACAAACAAATTGATACCATGTTTATCTCTTTATGACTATTAATGACGGTATGATCGACCGTTAAACATAAATTTCCGTGCGCGCGAGCTCTTGTAATACATAGCATATATGGGAAAAAATATGCCTATACAAAATCCATTGTAGCTCTTTAGGATGCAAGATGACCTCAATTTGTTTTCATATCTTGATAAAGTATGAGTCGGAGATATGATTTCATGTCTCATTTGACCCTCAATTAACTCATGACCTCATCATAATGGCCTCCGAACTCAAAATTTCAATTTGCATATTATGACGTCATCATATATTTGGAAAATTGATTGTATCTCTGTAAATATTGATCAATTTTCTTTCAAATTTTAATATGTTCTAGCTGAGACAATTTACTACAAAAACATTCAATTCGACAAAGGAATCATGGCGTATTGTTGCGATTAAAGGAGGCATGTCAATTTTTCACTTTTTGTGTGTATTCTCTACGGGACATGACTTTTTCTCAAAACTGGATTCTACATTCCCGTCTTTCGCGAGCAATATCTCCGTCGTTTTAGCTTCGTTAAAAATGAACCATGAGTATGTTGTAGCTGAGACGATTAGCTATCTCAAATGCACCCTTCATTTTGTCTCAATGTATAACGTACAGACCACCTTATAATTTCGTTAGAATTGCCTTTATTTATTTATTATTAAATATTTTTCTTATTTCTAACCACTTTTTTGTTAGCAAGATAACTTGAAAATGGTTCGATTAAATGCCTTGAAATTTAGCACACATATGTATAGGCATATGTACAAAGCACAATAACGTTTTTAACATTGACCTTCACTGATGACGTCATCTAGGCGCCATTTTGTAAAAATCAACTCATGATCATATCTTCATAACCAAAAGCTATTTCTCGTTCATATTTATCATGATCGAGGTCAATATCCGTCCGGTCAATTTCAGGTCAAAAAACGCGCGCGTGCGCGTACGTCCGCGCGTCAATGCGCGCGCAAAATTTTAAAATGCTCAAAATCATTTTGCATACGTTTTAGGCCATTTTAAGCATTTAACATAAAATCGCGCACACGCACATGCGCGTGCGTTTTCGCGCGTAAAACTTTTACGCAACATAGAATCGCCATTTTTTTCTTTCATAATATTCCACATATTTTTACAAACAAATTGATACCATGTTTATCTCTTTATGACTATTAATGACGGTATGATCGACCGTTAAACATAAATTTCCGTGCGCGCGAGCTCTTGTAATACATAGCATATATGGGAAAAATATGCCTATACAAAATCCATTGTAGCTCTTTAGGATGCAAGATGACCTCAATTTGTTTTCATATCTTGATAAAGTATGAGTCGGAGATATGATTTCATGTCTCATTTGACCCTCAATTAACTCATGACCTCATCATAATGGCCTCCGAACTCAAAATTTCAATTTGCATATTATGACGTCATCATATATTTGGAAAATTGATTGTATCTCTGTAAATATTGATCAATTTTCTTTCAAATTTTAATATGTTCTAGCTGAGACAATTTACTACAAAAACATTCAATTCGACAAAGGAATCATGGCGTATTGTTGCGATTAAAGGAGGCATGTCAATTTTTCACTTTTTGTGTGTATTCTCTACGGGACATGACTTTTTCTCAAAACTGGATTCTACATTCCCGTCTTTCGCGAGCAATATCTCCGTCGTTTTAGCTTCGTTAAAAATGAACCATGAGTATGTTGTAGCTGAGACGATTAGCTATCTCAAATGCGCCCTTCATTTTGTCTCAAATTTTAGTTGAACCAGCCCACCTATACTTGTTCCAAACAAGTATTACAAATCTAGTTTATCAGGTGGGCTGTATCTAATACAGACCACCTTATATTTTTGTTAAAATCGCCTTTATTATCAGGTGGGCTGTATAACGTACAGACCACCTTATAATTTCGTTAGAATTGCCTTTATTATTTATTTATTTATTTATTTATTTATTAAATATTTTTCTTATTTCTAACCACTTTTTTGTTAGCAAGATAACGAGAAAATGGCTCGATCAAATGCCTTGAAATTTGGCACACATATGTATAGGCATATGTACAAAGCACAATAACGTTTTCAACATTGACCTTTAATGATGACGTCATCTAGGCGCCATTTTGTAAAATTTTACAAAAATCAACTCATGATCATATCTTAATAACCAAAAGCTATTTCTCATTCATATTTATCATGATCAAGGTCAATATCCGTCCGGTCAACTTCAGGTCAAAGAACGCGCGCGTGCGCGTACGTCCGCGCGTTAATGCGCGCGCAAAATTTTTGAATGCTCAAAATCATCTCAAAATAATTTTACATACGTTTTAGGCCATTCTAAGCATTTTATAAAAAATCGCTCACACACACGCGCGTGTGCGCGGCGCGCGCGTTTTCGCGCGTAATACTATTACACAACATTGAATCGCCATTTTTTTTTCTTTCATAATATTTCACATATTTTTACAAACAAATTGATACCATGCTTGTCTCTTTATGACTATTAATAATGGAATGATCGACCGTTTAACATAAATTTCCGTGCGCGCGAGCTCTTGTAATACATAGCATATATGGGCAAAAACATGCCTATACAAGATCCATTGTAGCCCTTTAGGATGCAAGGTGACCCCAATTTTTGGGTCATATTTTGATACAGTATGAATTGGAGATATGATTTCATGTCTCATTTGACCCTCAATTAACTCATGACATCATCATAATGGCCTCCAAACTCAAAATTTTAATTTGCATATTATGACGTCAGCATATTTACGGAAAATTGATTGTTTCTCTGTAAATATTGATCGATTGTCTTCAACATTCTCTACAAATAAAATTGGTCAAAATTTCATTTTGACAAAGGCATCAGGGCGTATTTTCGCGATTAAAAAAGGCATGTCAATTTTTCACATTTTGCGTGTATTCTCTATGGGACATGAGTTTTTCTCAAAACTGGATTCTTTCGCGAGCAATATCTCTGTCGTTTAGCTTCGTTTACGCTGAACTTCAAGTATGTTGTAGCTGAGACAATATGCTATCTCAAATGTACCCTTTATTTTGTCTCAAATTTTAGTTCGACCAGCCCACCTATACTTGTTCCAAACAAGTATTACAAATCTAGTTTATTTTTCTTATTTCGACCCACTTTTTGTTAGCAAGATATCTTTGAAATTATTCAATCAAATGCTTTGAAACTTGGCACACATATGTATAGGCATATGGACAAAACACAGTAAGGTTTTCAACCTTGACCTTGACTGATGACGTCATCTAGGCGCCATTTTGTGAAATTTTCTGAAAAAAAACTCATGATCATATCTTCATAACCAAAGGGTATTTCTCATTCATATTTATCATGATCAAGGTCAATATCAGTCCGGTCAATTTCAGATCAAAAAACGCGCGCGTGCGCGTACGTCCGCGCGTCAATACGCGCGCAAAAATTTTAATTGCTCAAAATCGTCTCAAATTTATTTTGCATACGTTTCAGGTCATTTTAAGCATTTTACAAAAAATCGCGCGTACGAGCATGCGCGCGCGTTTTCGCGCGTAACACCATTACAAAACATAGAATCGCCATTTTTTTTTCTTTCATGATATTTCTCATATTTTTTCAAGGAATTTGATTCCATGTTTATCTCTTTATGACCATTATTAACAAGATGAGCGTAAATTCAAGATAAATGTCAGTGCGCGCGAGGTCTTTTAATACATAGCATATATGGGCAAAAACATGCCTATACAAAATCCGTTATAGCTCTTTGGAATGCACCGGGATCCTCAATTTTTTTTCATATTAAGATAGAGTATGAGTCGGAAATATGATTCCATGTCTCATTTGGCCATTAAGTGTATCGTGACATCATCACAATGGCCTTGGAACTCAAAATACGAATTTGCATATTATGACGTCAGCATATTTATGTAAAATTGATTGTATCTCTGTAAATATTGATCAATTTTCTTCAAAATTTCGATATGTTGTAGCTAAGACAATTCTCTACAAGCGCAGTAATAACCATTTTTCATTTTGATGACGTCATCATAGTAAAAATTTTGATTAAAGGCCTCATGTCAAAAACTTCATAATTTGCGTGTTATGCCTATAGAAGGTGAATTTATTTCACGTTATGAATCTACATGATATTGTCTTTTAAGAATTTGTAAGCAGTATGTCGCTTATTTTTGCTCTATTTTGTCTCAAATGTTAGTTGACCAGCCCACCTATACTTGTTCCAAACAAGTATTATATGTCTAGTTTTTCTTATTTCGACCCACTTTTTTGTTAGCAAGATAACTTTGAAATGGTTCAATCAAATGCTTTGATATTTGGCACACATATGTAAAGGCATATGGAAAAGACACGGTAAGGTTTTCAACCTTGACCTTGACTGATGACGTCATCTAGGCGCCATTTTGTAAAATTTTCTGAAAATCATCTCATGATCATATCTTCATAACCAAAAGTTATTTCTCATTCATATTTATCATGATTAAGGTCAAAAGCAGTCCGGTGAATTTCAGGTCAAACAACGCGTGCGTGCGCGTACGTCCGCGCGTCAGTGCGCGCGCAAAAATTTTAAATGCTCAAAATCGTCTCAAATTTATTTTGCATACGTTTCAGGTCATTTTAAGCATTTTATAAAAAATCGCGCACACGCGCATGCGCGCGCGTTTTCGCGCGTAACACCATTACACAACATAGAATCGCCATTTTTTTTTCTTTCATGATATTTCTCATATTTTTTCAAGGAATTTGATTCCATGTTTATCTCTTTATGACCATTATTAACAAGATGAGCGTAAATTCAAGATAAATGTCAGTGCGCGCGAGGTCTTTTAATACATAGCATATATGGGCAAAAACATGCCTAATAAAAATCCGTTATAGCTCTTTGGAATGCACCGGGATCCTCAATTTTTTTCATATTAAGATAAAGTATGAGTCGGAAATATGATTCCATGTCTCATTTGGCCATTAAGTGTATCGTGACATCATCATAATGGCCTTGGAACTCAAAATACGAATTAGCATATAATGACGTCAGCATATTTATGTAACATTGATTGTATCTCTGTAAATATTGATAGATTTTCTTCCAAATTTCGATATGATGTAGCTGAGACAATTCTCTACAAGCTCAGTTATCAGCATTTTTCATTTTGATGCTTCATCATAGTGAAAATTACGATTAAAGGGCACATATCAGAAATTTCTTACGTTGCGTGTTATGCCTATTGAAGGGAATTTCGTTTACATCATTACATCAATGACATTGTTTTTTAGCAGTATCTCGCTTATTTTTGCTCTATTTTGTCTCAAATTTTAGTTGACCAGCCCACCTATACTTGTTCTAAACAAGTATTATGTCTAGTTGTAGAACTGGATCTTAGGTCATGATTCATATCAAGGTATATCACTTTTTTTTTTACAAAAGCAATGATTAACTTGAATATGATGTACAAGTTTTCCAGAAAGTTCCAAGTCCGAAGTCATAATAATTATTTTAATATGGAAAAATTGGTATTTTGGGGCAATCCATATTTCTGGTAAATTTGTAAAAATTCACATTTTTGGCTCAGTCGGAACCCACTTAATGTAATATCATCTCGTATGAAAATAAATTTTCTTTCATATTACACCTCACACATAATAAAATCATGTTCCGTTAAAATGCAATTACCAAAATAGTTATACATGGCGTCCAAATTCAAAGCAGCATATTTTAAAGGTAGTCCACCTAAAAATTTTGCATGAAGGTACATGTTAATTTTAATCTGATTGAATCAAATGCGTATTAGAATACACAGATCACGAATTTGAACGTTCTAATAGCAATGCTGGAACAACTTCAATTTCGATTGAATGGATTGAAAAAGTTGAGAAATTGCTATTATTCGTTGAGTCATCCTTCATTTCATCACAAAAACATTGCTTTCTATAGCATGCCCCATATCTATTTTTCTTGTTTTCTGTAATGTTATTATTATAATTATGTAGTATTATTGCTGTATGTTTATTTTATGTTGTACCTTACTTGTATTTTAAGCGCTTAGAAACATTGTATTAAGCGCTTTATAAATGTAATTTATTATCATTATTATATTGTATCATTTCGAAATGTCTCGTGTACATGCTTATGTTGAAATAGACGACAGGTAAAATGGCAATCAAATCAAATCAGACTCATGGTGGCCATTACACTATGATTAAAAAAACTTAAGACACTCACCATTTTACAGTTCAATCTTCAAGGGCTTTCAAACATTAAAAAAGAGCACGATGATCACCTGACGTCTTTCTCGAAAAATGAACAAATTTGGCAACGAAGAATACAGTTGCTTGAATGCAGAAGGCGGAAAAGATGAACAGTAAGATTCAAACTGTAGGCTAAAACGATCGATCAAAGGAGATCAATTGAAATCGCAAGAGACATATGACTTGATATCTACCTTTGACCAATTGTAAATGGTAAATGGTACGTTTGCTTTATCTGCAGGCGCTAAACTCGTATGAGAACGGGATCGATATGAACAGATAGATTATAAAGGAAATGCTGACGACTGATGACGATTGGTGGATTGAAATTATGGGATAGCTCTGCAAGGGTCGCACATGGAGCTCATTGTTATGTTTTGTGTTTTTGTTTTTGTTTGAAAGGCACTCGTTACCTTAGCAACATATTGTGCAGTGAAAAGAAATTGTGGGATAGCTATTGGCGCAGATGATTGTTGTTTCTTTGTTTGATTACTATGCTATTGCTTGAGAATACGAACGCTATCTCAGAAATATTATACCTTTGGATCGAAATAGGGGGTAGCTCCTTAAGATAGCTGATAGCCCAAATCATTTACGTTGTTAATTTGTTTTTGCTTTTATTTGAGAAAGCGCATGTTATCTCATCAAAATTTTGATTTAAATTAAAGGATAGCTCTGTAAGATAGGTATTCACGTCGATGAACTTGTTTTGAGGATTGGGACGTACATAACTTTCTTTGTGAAAATACATGTTGCGCTATAAAAACGGCTTGCAACGAACACTCACGAATCACGTTCACGTTCACGTCTTGTGCCCTTTCGTGAAACAGGTCACCCAAATCTACGAAGTGTTGGGTTTCGTGACCCAACAATTTGTTAATTTGCTATATGCAATCTACGAAAGCTCAAGTAAATTGACGCTGGCGTTTAAAAAAAAAATAATGCAAATTGTCATTGAGAAGAGACTAATGGCAAAAAAGCTGCTTCAGACCAGAATCTGTTGTGTAACTATGTAGTTTACTTTGCGTATATGTATGCTCGACTAATTCAGTAAATGGATGAAACAAATACTACTACCATTACTTCTTGTACTAAAATAAATTGTAAAAAATATAAAAATTAAGTATCTTGTACGGTGCAATGATCGAAAACGGTTGAAAAGAAGGGGGGAACAGTTACGATTAATCCAGCCAAAAACGAGTGGATCGGGGGCCGAAAGGTGACAGAACCCCCCCCCCCCCCCCAATATAATTCAAACGTGGCTTATTTATAATTCGATACAGGTGATTTACAAATGTTGCTGAAATGACATAATTTTCCGAGATTTTTCCTCAATGTTTAGAAAATTATACTTATAATCATCCCAAAGTAAACTTACATTCTCACTTTGTATCACCAATAATATGGGCCTCGCTGAGCGCTGGCTAGCCTCGATCGCCACGTCGTCGAACCGTGCCGGCCTCGTCCTCGACGATATCGTCGCGACGCGTCAGCTAGTTAGGCGCAAGCGATACGTACGTATGTACATACAAATCATACATATCACGGTGACGTCATGACTAGTCTTAGTAACAAGCGCTTTCAATTTTAAAAATATTGAATAAACTCTCACTTCATGTTTTGGTAGATGTGATCATTCGTGTTTTACCGGCATGGAAAACAACGAATGGTAGGTGCTACACTTCGTAAAATTAGAGTTACCTATTTTACGAAACAGCGCAAAACGTGAACGTGACACGTGATGTTAGTGGTAGTAATCTTGAATCGGTTGAAAGTCAACTAAATTCTGCAATGAATGAAGTCTACAAGTGGACATCTAAAAATAGATTGGTACTAAATGATAAAAAAACGAAAGTGATGCTTCTTGGTTCTCGACAACGATTGAATACCTTGCAGGATAAAAAATATCTGTTATAATTAATGGTACCTTACTAGAATGTGTATCTGAATATAAGTGTCTGGGGGTGTCGATTGATGATACTCTGACATTCAAATCTCATGTTACTTCTATTGCAAAAGTCATGAAACAAAAACTTGGCCTAATTAGAAGAAACAAGTATATATTTAATGTTGATCGACTCAAAAGATTATATTGGGGATTTGTTCTCCCCCATGCATTATATTGTTCAACCGTCTGGTCATCTTCATCCGAATCTAACTACAAAATATTAAACACGCTACACAAGCGCGCAGCATATATTGTAAGTGGATACAGGCGCGGATCCAGGATTTCTTAGGGGGGGGGCCCAAATTTGAAATTATGCGAGCCAAATATTGGTACGTTATGGTGACCAACAGTGACGTAATGCGGGGGGGGCGAGTTTCCCCCTCCCAGGCTTTGGCGTTTCATTATATTATTAGAGAAAGAAGACGATTCGTTGTACCGTTCTCGAAAATAATTCTCGTCTGAATTTAGTTTTTCTCCTCCCGCGCGAAGCGCGGAAAATTTTACGATTTATTAAATTATTAGAGAAAGAAGACGATTCGTTGTACAGTTCTCGACTCTTAACCCTTGTCTAAATTCAGTCCCCCCCCCCTCCCCTCCCCCTCCTGCGCGAAGCGCGGAAGCTTTGACGTTTTATTACACTATTAAAGAAAGAAGACGATTCGTTGTATCGTTCTCGAAAATAATTTTCGTCTGAATTTAGTTTTTCCCCTCCCGCGCGAAGCGCGAACAATTTTACGATTTATTAAATTATTAGAGAAAGAAGACGATTCGTTGTACAGTTCTCGACTCTTAACCCTTGTCTAAATTCAGTCCCCCCCCCCCCTCCCCTCCCCCTCCTGCGCGAAGCGTGGAAGCTTTGACGTTTTATTAAACTATTAAAGAAAGAAGACGATTCATTGTACCGTTCTCGACCCTTTATCCTAGTCTAAAATCAGTTCCCCCTCTCCCCCTCCTGCGCGAAGCGCAGAAGCTTCTACGTTTCATTAAATCATTAGAGAAAGAAGACGATTCGTTTTACAGTTCTCGACTCTTAATCCTCGTCTGAATTCAGGTTCCCCCCTCCCGCGCGAGGCGCGGAAGCTTTTAATCTTCATTTAATCATTAACGAAGAAGACGATTCGTTGTACAGTTCTCGACTCTTAATCTTTGTCTAAATTCAGTTCCTCCCCCTCCCCCTCCTGCGCGAAGCGCGGAAGCTTCTACGTTTCATTAAATCATTAAAGATTCGTATTACCGTTCTCGCCTCTGAATCCTCGTCTCAATTCAGTCCCCCCCCCCCCCCCCCCTCCTCCTCCCCTCCTGCGCGAGGCTTTGACGTTTTATTATTAGAGAAAGAAAACGATGCGTTGTACCGTTCTCTATACTCTTAATCCTTGTCTGAATTTCAAAGATGTTCTTTGTCTGCTCCTTTTTCTTCCTACGTCCTCTTCCGATCTGGGGGGGGGGGACCGCCCCCCCCCCCCCCCCTGGCTACGCGCCTGCGGTCAGATAAACACATCTTGATACCTTGTCCGACCCCGCAAGCTCAGGGGTTTAAGGCAATAAATTACGGTCAGATAAGCATTCAGGGGCCCGCCTTAGGGCCCCTGGTGGGGTCGAGGCGGCGGAGCCGGCCCCGGAAGCTCAGGGGTTTTAGGCGTTTAATTAAGGTCAGATGAGCATATTTTTGTGTATACCTTATTATTTTGTGACACTGGCCAGTCACTATTTGGCGTGGTGTCTAGGGGGCGGAGCCCCCAAAAATCAGGGGTTTTAGGCATTAAATTACTGTCAGATGATCATCTAAAGGCCCATCGTAGGGCCCTAGATAGAATCCAGGGGGCCCCCGGAAGCTTAGGGGTTTTAGGCATTTAATCACGGTCAGATGAGCATATTTTGATGCCTCGAGGCTCTAGATCCCCGCCGTACCTCGGGCCCTGACATGTAGGAATCTTAAGAATCATATTTTTTGCCTGGTTGTAAATTTAAGATTTTTTTTTTATTTTCCAACAAACACATACAAACGTATAATTTACTAAAAAGTGAGGAAAAATTTCGGAAATTATGTCATTTCAGCATTATTTGTAATACACCGTTGTGGAATCAGAAATAAACCACGTTTGAATTTGATTTCCCCCAAGCCCCCCCCCCCCCTCTATCAGTACGCCAGTTTCTCCTCTTTTTCCTTTTTTTTTCTTTCCCTTTCCTTCTTTCTCTCTTATTTTTTTTTTGATTGGGGGGGGGGGGGGTTAACAGCCTGGGAGGCAAGGCCCCCCCCCCCGATCTCCTTCTTCCTCTTTTACTTTTCTTCTTCCTCTTCTTTCTTTCCCTTTTTCTCCTTTTTCCCTTTCTCCCTTCTTTTTCTTCTTCTCTCTCTTTTTTTTTTTTTTTTTTTTTGCGGGGGGGGGGGGGGCCAAGGCCCGCTCGGCCCCCCCCCTGGATCCGCGCCTGAGTGGATATACTTGGGAAACCTCATCGGAAACAGTTTTTTTTAATACTAGCCTGGCCTACTCTAAAAGAACTGTTTAACAAGTCAATATCATGCATGGTGTATAAATGTGTAAGTGGGGTAGCACCATCCCAGTTAAGTAGTAAATTTGTTCTAAATGACAATGTCTCAACACGTGTAACACGAAGCACCAACAGGTTGTTATTACGTATCCCTCAATGCAAAACTCAATTTTATCAGAGGACATTTGTACCAGTTAGTGTAAATGAATGGAACTGTTTGTCCGATGAATGCCGATCTGCCCAGCCATTTTCAAAAAAAATATCAAACCTTGCAAAAAATAGCTTTTTATTAATGAAGGTGGAGAAGGGGGTTGCAGTGAGGTCAAATTCATTTTATGCTTGATTTTAATGTAATTTTTATTTTGTAAACAGGTGGTAAACAGCTGTGTGTGTTAGCTTTCGTTACCCCTGTCATTTCTATATATAATATTGTTCGTTGTCATGTTTATGTTGTTTTTTAAACAGAGCCCTGTTGTAAACCAGCCTATTTTAATGTTTTTAACAATGTTTTGTAATGATTTTATAGCTGAACATGTTACTCTGTATAAAGATGCGACATAAATATATTAACAAAACAACAACAAAACAAAACAAAAACAAAAAAAATACGTGAGTGTTCGTTGCAAGCTCTATAAAACATGCTGCAAGTGAATAGCACATTATGAATCAGCTTCATCGGAATACCTTTCAGCGCAAATGTTTTGTTGAGGGATGGAGTTGTATTTTGTTTGTTTGGGGAAAACACACGTTACCTTAGAAACATGATCGAAATTCTGGGAATAGCATTAAAGAGATAGATATTTATAGCATCGACCATTTGTTGTTGTTAAAGGTGCCATAGAAACAAACGAGGTGCTTAATAATATTGTTGTAATCCTCATTACCATAGAAACAAGCGGATTAATTTGATAGGTTATCATAGAAGGAAAAAGAGACCGACCGTTATGCACAATCAGACAAATTGATATCGAGCCTCATCACATTACCCGCCCTGGATGAAAATATACCAATACAGCGTCACACTTTAATGCTCACGTCTCGATAGAATATGGATGGCATCGTTTTCTCCCGCAGGTTGGTACTTTCAAAGGTTCGTTCAATCGAATTATCAGAATGAAATAGGGTTCACTATACTTTGAACCAGATTTGCAATCGTGAAAATTAAAAATCTCTCCTCTTTTCGGAAGTAAGAACCCTATTCATCTTTAGAATTATCATCATGAACCTTGGAAATGACGGAAATTCGTAATATTGAACAATCGGAAGTATGAACAGTCGGAATTAAGAAATATTTCTGTTTTAAGAACCTTCGGATTAAAAAAACCTTCGAAATTACTTATCTTCGAAATTGTGAACCTTCAAAATTATTAACCTTCGAAAAAACCGAAATAAACTTGCTTTAGTAGGTGAATTGTCCGACAAGGTTACATTTAGCCTAACCAAATTAATGAGTATTTTTTAACATCATTTTGGTCGTATTGTCCGTACCGAAATTGTCTCCAGAGTAAACAAACAAATATTATAATGCTCACATGGAGAATATAATGGAAATAACAATTATTGGAGAATTCTGAGGTTTGAGACGCCGGATTAGAGACCCATGAGCCTTCTGCAGATTCGGATACTACTATACAGGAGGCCATGATCATTATCATCATCATCATCATCATCCTCCCCTCCTCCCCATCACCACCATCATATTTCATCATCATCTTTATGGTCATCACCATCACCTTCATGATCACTGTATCATCATCATAATCACCGTCATGAGTACCATCGTCACCATTATCATTATCATCATCGTCATCATCATAATAAAAAACATCTTGATCATAAAATGATTATAGTTTACTTAATAACACACATATTTAACCAGTAGTCTTGTCGTACATGTATTGGAAAATGACACTTAACACCCCCTCCCCTGGTAACCCGACACATGCTCCGCCGACGATTGCTCCGCCGACATTTACTCCGCAAAACGCGACAATTGCTCCGCGACATTTGCTCCGCGACATTTGCTCCGACGTCAAATGCTCCGCCGACAGTTGCTCCGCCGACAGTTGCTCCGCCGACAGTTGCTCCGCCGACAGTTGCTCCGCCGACAGTTGCTCCGCCGACAATTGCTCCGCCGACAGATGCTCCGCCGACAATTGCTCCGCCGACAATTGCTCCGCCGACAATTGCTCCGCCGACAATTGCTCCGCAAAACGCGACAATTGCTCCGCCGACATTTGCTCCGCCGACATTTGCTCCGCCTGAAGCGACACTTGCTCCGCCGACATTTGCTCCGCCGACAATTGCTCCGCCTGAAGCGACAATTGCTCCGTCGACAATTGCTCCGCCGACAATTGCTCCGCCTGAAGCGACAATTGCTCCGGTGACATTTGCTCCGCCGACAATTGCTCCGACGACATTTGCTCCGCATGAAGCGACACTTGCTCCGGTGACATTTGCTCCGACGACATTTGCTCCGCCCAAAAAGTGTCCCATTAAATACAAATGCTACTAGTACTACGACAAATGCTTCGCCGACAATATTTTTTTTTCACGGGTTGTTTTTGTTTCTTTCTTTTTTTCTTCATTTTTTGAATGCATTTCATGACATTATGTAAATGAAATGAAATGAATGAATGTTGATAATGTGGGAGGAAAAAGCAGTTGCCTAAAAGTCATTTCGAATATACTGAAATAACTTTCCATCTATCACTGTACGTCCCACATAATGTACACTAAACACTCATTACATGTCATGGGAAGTTTTTTTTTTTTAAGTAGAGCAGCAAGCCACATTACCCAATACGCGCATACCTCCTAGTTAATTTCAAACAGCTCATCAATATGTAAGACCTGAAATTACCTCAATGAAAGAAGACTAATAACATGAGAGGAAAGAAAAGAGCAAAAAAGACAACCGTTTTTTGCTATTCCCCATAATGTTTGATTTAAAAAAATAAAAAATAAAATTATAGCTCCTTACGCAAGTTCTCCGGCGAAAGATAATTACTCCGCTCAAAATCTGTTTCATGTATTACTCATTAGCTGATCCAAAGCTCAAGGCTATCTCTCTCTCTCTCTCTCTCTCTTTCTCTCTCTCCCATGCTCCTCCTTTTCCTGTTTACACCGTTTTCTTGTCTTCTTTGCTCTTTTCTTTCCTCTCATGCTATTAGTCTTCTTTCATTTCCATCACTTCTTCTCTGCTCCCCCTCTCGAGTTCTATTTCTCTCGTGAAATTGAAACGTAAAGTAATACAATCATGTAGTACATTCTTGTTTAGAATAATATTTTCAATGGTGCCAGGTAAAAATGTCAGAGGTAAAAATGTCAGAGGTAAAAATGTCAGAGGAAAAAATGTCAGAGGTAAAAATGTCAGAGGAAAAAATGTCAGAGGTAAAAATGTCAGAGGTAAAAATGTCAGAGGTAAAAATATTAGAGGTACAGGCGAAAAAAATGAGTGCCGTCATAATATCTCAGCACTTTCATCACACAGAATGTCGAGACGTACAGCTACTGCATGGGCTAGTCTATTATATTCCTTTCTTCTATAATGTAAATTTTATAAATGGCTGTGTGTTGTATTTCGTACATGTCCTGAGGATAATACAATGTGGAAAATAGATTTTGAATTTTTTTTTTGTGTGTGATCAGGCTTGCATATATATATGAATGTCTAACATTTTTTGATATTTTGAATTGAATTGGTTGATGTGTTAATGTTTGTGAAACGGACCGGTTTGGCCGGTGGCAGCCTACAACCTAGCCCGTGTACCGTTCCAGAGACGAACAAAGTCCAAACAAAGAAATGAAAATTCTCGACAAAAGTCAAGTGTTAAAGTGAGTAGTGCATTCAGTACAAATAATTACATATAATCACGAGGAATCACAAAAAGTTACATATATAGGCTGGGCGCCCCGAACTCTGCTAAAGCTTTAGCACCTCATGGCGGCAAAGGAAGTGGAGTAAGAATGAGAAAAACCAAGAATACGCCCGAAAAGTGAAAACTCGCTCCGGAAACTAAAAACCCGGCCGCTCCAAAAAGTAAATAAAGATCGTCTCGATTCAGAAGCTCATCCCCATTTTAAACCCTCTGACACGTGTCACTACGACGCATTGCGTCAAAATAATCCCCGGCACCATACACACCCATGTCGAAAGGAACTTTATTAATTTTGCGAACTTAACCTCCTGAGTTGAGCTTTCCGGCAATACTCATCGGCCTCGTAACTTACATAACTCTCACATTTGTGCTCTTTCGATCTTTAACTCTTTCACTCGAAATATCTTTATTAAATCCGAAGAAAACGGGCCGGAAATATAATCCTGGAGGCAATTATTTTAATGATAATTTGAGAATGCATTGACAAACTTACGAACTCGCACAGAAACATTCTGAACTAGGGCACAACAGTCCTATAGTAACGATGAACCTTAACAACAAGCTACCCCCCCCCCCCCCTCAAAAAAAAAGTTGTTTACTCCATTGACTATTCCGTTGAATATAACCCAATGTACACCCTTCTTTCTTGTTCCCTTTTGCCAATATTGTTTCCTCCATATTTGTATTATTATGTATCCAGCAATCAGAAAAGGTTGATCATCTAGCATAAACATGTAAGTATTGGTGTGTAGTGCAAGATTTTGGAGTCATCAAAATGATACAAACTTTGGCCCAGTCTTGGTAAAGTAACAAGCACTGTACACAGGAAGATATTGATATGGGACTTCACAAACCTTAAGGCATACAAATCGGGCCTCATTTTAAAGCTGTTACTTGTCATATCTGGGATATGAAGTCCTTTGAAATAGATTTTCAGGGAATAACTTTTTTCTTTGATGTTCTTCCACACTTGCATAATAAGAATGATAACAAACGCTCACAAATTATTGTTCACCTTTCCCCAGAACTCAACCTTCTCTTTAATTGATGTAACATGGGCGGCTTTCTGCTTTGTATCGGAGTAACAAAGCTGCTTATTGATTTTCTCCCAGACTATTTGATACCGCAATAATAATCGACAATATTTTATTGCAACGCGCGCACTTCGGGAATGTGATGAGTTTAGCATTGATAACATGGCTTTCTGCTTTGTTTCAGAGTATCAAAATACCAAGCCCACAAGAAAGTGGAATTGTCGGAAATATGCATTTATTGGAAATTACATATAATAGTAGTCATTGCCTGCCTGCTCTGCCTAGGCATTGACCACTGTTCGGAAGGATATATAAAGCAAAGCATATATATAAGAGGAAGGGGGGGAGCAGCCGGGTCACCGTTGTCCAGAAGAACAATACCCCCCCCCCCCCCGACTTCATTCGGGAATAATCGGGCAAAAAGTCACAATTTTGGGCCGAATTCGGAAAGGTAAATAAATTTAAACTGGGAAAGTGGAAAATAAAGCAGCGGTGAAATAACGACTGCAGAATATCCCTCGCTGTTCTTTTTCGATAAGCCTAAGATATAAACCGGGTGTGACCATAACAAACTTGCCACATGATTTTGTTTTTATTTTATACCTCTAACATTTATACCTCTGACATTTTTACCTCTGACATTTTTACCTCTGACATTTTTACCTCTGACATTTTTACCTCTGACATTTTTACCTCTGACATTTTTACCTCTGACATTTTTTCCTCTGACATTTTTACCTCTGACATTTTTACCTCTGACATTTTTACCTCTGATATTTTTACCTCTGACATTTTTACCTCTGACATTTTTACCTCTGACATTTTTTCCTCTGACATTTTTACCTCTGACATTTTTACCTCTGACATTTTTACCTCTGACATTTTTACCTCTGACATTTTTACCTCTGACATTTTTTCCTCTGACATTTTTACCTCTGACATTTTTACCTCTGACATTTTTACCTCTGATATTTTTACCTCTGACATTTTTACCTCTGACATTTTTACCTCTGACATTTTTTCCTCTGACATTTTTACCTCTGACATTTTTTCCTCTGACATTTTTACCTCTGACATTTTTTCCTCTGACATTTTTACCTCTGACATTTTTACCTCTGACATTTTTACCTCTGACATTTTTTCCTCTGACATTTTTACCTCTGACATTTTTTCCTCTGACATTTTTACCTCTGACATTTTTTCCTCTGACATTTTTACCTCTGACATTTTTTCCTCTGACATTTTTACACCGAGCCTTTTCAATAATATCCAGTCCATTTTCTAAAGGTTTCTTTCCTTTAGTTAAGTGTATGTAGCTTTAATATATATATGTTAGTGTGCAAAACACTCCGTTTCATTCGAGTACTTTGTTTTCACTAAATAATTTAAGGGACTCACGAAGCCACCGGAAGAAGAGCAATTGGCTTATCATGAAGAACTAACATCAAACTGCAACAAAATGATTTGTATAAATGTGAATAAGCAGAAAGGCTGCCATCTCATTTTCCCGTCTGAATGGGTTCTCTTCCTTACGTATATAAGTGCCCTTATTTTCTAAACTTTTTTTTTATATTTGTGTGTTTATTAAATTTTCAATCATATAAAAATTACATATTTACAAGTCATTGGTAATAATTAGACAAACAAAAAAAACAATATGTATAAGAACAACTAACAATAATGAAAGGACAAGAAAGTTATAAAAAAAAAACATTATAGTAAAAAAAAATACACTGTACACATATAAATCATAGTTTGAACTCCAGTGCATAAAGGGGAGTGAGGGGGCACAGGAATAAAAGTTAAATCAACATGAGTATCATAAGTCAAATCGCCATTTCTTATAATGCGAAACAAGCTTGTTCCTTTTTTTCGCTGAGAAATACTCAATATCTTTTTGTTTCTTTATAAAACTCTTAAAAAGATCAACACTTGGTAAATCCCCCTTACTTATTTTCTAAACTTCCATGATGACCTATTACATTGTACAATGCTTTACCTAGTAAGATGCATTGATCGAGGTAATTTCAGGTATTACATATTGATGAGCTACTTGAAATTAACTAGGAGGTATGCGCGTATTGGGGAATGTGGCTTGCTGCTCTACTTTTTTTAAAAAACTTCCCACGACATGTAATGAGTGTTTAGTATACATTATATGGGACGTACAGTGATAGATGGAAAGTTATTTCAGTATATTTGAAATGACTTTTAGGTAACTCCTTTTTTCCTCCCACTTCATCAACATTCATTCATTTCATTTCATCTACATTATTTCAAGAAATGCATTCAGAAAATGAAGAAGAAAAAAAGAAACGACAAAAAAATAGGTGTAAAGAAAATATTGTCGGCGAAGCATTTGTCGTAGTACTAGTAGCATTTGTAGTTTATGGGACACTTTTTGGGCGGAGCAAATGTCGTCGGAGCAAATGTCGGCGGAGCATTTGACGTCGGAGCAAATGTCGGCGGAGCAACTGTCGGCGGAGCATTTGACGTCGGAGCAAATGTCGCGGAGCAAATGTCGCGGAGCAATTGTCGCGTTTTGCGGAGTAAATGTCGGCGGAGCAATCGTCGGCGGAGCATGTGTCATGGAACCCCTCCCCTCCCTTTCCCGCCTGCATTCGCATAAACATCAAATGAGTTTTGTGTCATAGGCATGGTGTAGAAAGAAAAATAAAGAGGCCTGTCATGATGCTGGAATCCTGTTGTTATCTGGGGTTTTTTAATCTTTCGACAGAGCTCTAATAATTTTGGTTTCTTTGGAACCTAATAGATAGCCAGCATATTTTAAAATTTCTTCCTACCTCATTGGAATGGCATCCAAAATCATAATAGATGAATTTTGATAGGCAAATGTTACTAGTAGGATCGGAGGTCGTCCAAATTTAGAAAGAAAGGCGAGTTAACCCTAATAGGGCTGACGAATTTCTGCCGCTGCATCGAAACCCCTAAACCTTTGGCGCTGAAATTGCATGAGTTTTTTCCTCATGTTTCCCACACAGTTTGATACCAAATTTGTTATGAGCGGACCTGTGGTTCGGATGTTAGGTGACAAAATATCATCACATGTCTATCAAAATATGTAATTCATGTAATATGTATATTCCTCCTCCCCCCCCCCCCCCCAAAAAAAAAAAAAAAAAAAAAATGCATATGGTCATGAAAATATTAATAAACAAAAAATAAATAAACATTCAAGTAAATAAACATTAAAACAAATAAACATTACCATCTTATTCAATATAATCTTGGGGGCATAATGCCTCCCTCCCCTGCCGTATTAAGACCCCAAATAGCCCGGCATTTTTAGGGTTAAGGCATCTACATAATGTCACCACTTTCTGCATAGGCGAATCCAAGGTGAACAAAAACGGCCACGTTCCCTGTCTGATAAAGAGACAGTGACATAATGAAAATCTTTTTAAAATAGGGGTAAAGCATTGGTCTGCAAGCCTCTCCTGTTCAGAACCACCAGAGAGCCAGATGGATTACCGTGCGGAAAAAAAGTAATTACGAAACGAAAATGGGAAATCATTTCCCACACCCATATCCTGTCGGAGCAATACACTGAGCTTTCGGAGTTATGAACCTCCTTCGATTTAAGAGTAATCACTGGTATAAAAAGCTTGGGTGTTCGTAATTAATTTTTTTTCATAAAAACGAACTTTTTCAAATACGAGTGCCCCAGGCCATGCCCCAACTGGGTTGACAAATAGCCAGTATAACAATGGTTGTCTTTAAGATGACATGCTGAGATTGCAACACTAAATGCAAATCCAACCATTGAAAGTGGAAACTAATTGTTATTTTAACTCTGAACAACGGCAATAGAAGCACTGTGGTTTGGTTTGGAACATTAATTTTGGCACTATAAGTATTAGCGTCGAAGAACTTAATTTGAGGATTGGGACGTACATCATTTTGTTTGTGAAAATACAAGACACGCTAATAACAAGCTAAAAGTGGATAGAAAATTCTGAGACAGCTTCTTTGGATTACCTATCAGCGCCAACAACTTTAAGAGGGGGGAGTTGTATTTTTTGGTCTGGTAAAACACACATTAAATTAGAAACGTATTGAGTGGATCGAAATTCTGGGATAGTATCAAGGGATAGATATTGATAGCGTCAATCATTTGTGTTGTTTAAATGCGCGTTACCATAGAAATAACCTGGATAAATTGAGACGTATGAAAAACACCAGACCGTAATGCACTGTCAAAAAATTTAATATCAAACTTCGTCACATAAATTTCATGAATATTTCCGGCATGAAAAAAGGTTTGAATATTTTATGCGTACATGTATAATTGAATTCCAATAATGCATCACGCTTGGATGCTCTTGCTTTGGTAGAATAACGGATGGCGTCGTTTTCTCTCTCTCTCTCTCTCTCTCTTTCTCTCTCTCTCTCTCTCCCTCTCACACACAAACACACACACACACACGATTTTTGTTTTCGTTTTTCAATTAAATTGCACCTTCAAAATTGTGTTTTGGAGGCCGCCATCCTGAATAAGCGTCGCTTATGATGGCGGTCTCCTGCACTTTTTAACAAATAGCTAGGGTCAGGCACGTAGCCACGGAGAGGGGGGGGGGGAGCACGTGCCCCCCAAAATGTCCAAGATCGGTTGAACTTTTTTAGACCCCTCCCCAGGACGTCGATCGATTACATGTACCAGGGGATTAGTTGGTATAAAACAATGGCGGCCAGCGTAATTGCAACTAGAACAACATTTATAATAGAACTAAAGAACACAAAAATACATTTTGAGAAGGAAGATACATTAATATTCTTCCATGTCCCTCCATTACAACGTTTCTTATAACATTCCTATGACAAAAATCGGCATCTGTTATGTTTTTTTCTCTCTCTCTCTCTCTGTCTCTCTTTCTGTCTCTCTGTCACTTTATATCCAACCATTTTCTCTCTTTATCATACACACGCATAATTATGTTGTACTCCCTTTCTCTATCCCTCTCTCTCTCTTCCCCCCCCCCACCCTCTTCCTCACCCTCATAAAGCTCCGGTGGTATAATTTATGCTTGCTGGACTACTGGATATAGGTAGATATAATATATGGGGATGGGGAGATAATCATAACAAATTAACTAACAAAATAATGTAAGGTTGCTGATGTGAAGAACATTGAAAGTCAGGCAACTTCATCATTCTTGACAGAGCGTAGAAAATCTTGCTGGGTTGAAGAAGTTCTTTAATTTCAATTATATATCCTCACATTCTCTCGATCTACATGTATATATATCTTCCATTTTTTAAATCCTATGACTCTATCATATTCTTCTTTCACGACAAATTTATATTACTTTAAATTAAATATCTTCTTTCATTTCCACAGTCTTTATCTCCTCCTTTCGAAATCTCTCAATGAATTATATATCTCTTTCATTAAAACTTCTCTCAATATCTCTTCTAGACACGTTCTTATACGCTCTGTATTTCTCTCCTTCTTACACAAACACAATTGACCGTAAAGTCATTGAAATTTAATTATTACGCAGGGCCTTCAGAAATGTAACGCACCTACCAGCTTACAGGGGAGTTAAAATGATAAAATGAAGAGAAGAAAACAGTTGCTTGTGGTGAAATTGGTCTCAGCATGTAGAATGACTTTTAATACTAGAATAACCATAATCAAAAGTAATCAATATACAAACGATGATCATGAACACATTGTAATGCTTTAGTTTTATATAACGGTATTATACTATTTCATATCAATCTGCATGAGTTGGATCTTCTCCACCCAAAAAAGGAACCTATTCTAATTTCTAAGTATATATTAAGCAACTTTAAAAGAATTGTCTATAATACAATGAAATAAATGTTTAGTTAATTCCAACTAACATTTCCTGGCTGCAACAATAACACGTAACTCACATAATAACTAAGTATATCACAGGTAACATAAATAGTTTAATTGCAGATACAACATTTTCAATGAACAGTTAAAAATATATCCTGCAATGAATATAATGAGCGAAAATATATCACTGTGCAATGTAATGACAGGAAGTATATAGTGAAAGCAATATTCCCTTGCTCTAGGTTCCCTTTAAACTCTAAAACAAACTCCCTAGCTGGAGTAAAATCCGCTAAAGAAAAATATGATTTCCTCAATTTGTTTAATTAAAACATATTGCTGAAACTTTGCATACCGCTGGGTTGGCTGTTTTACTAATAAAATCACTCAAGTCCCTTTCTCCAAATAACTAATATAACTTAGCCATTTGCTCTAGCTAGCATTATGCTAGCTAGAGCAAATGGCTAAGTTATATTAGTTATTTGGAGAAAGGGACTTGAGTGACGGATACAAAATACAATATAATAAAATGTAATCAAGCTCATGAAATGTGTGTCGCAATCATTAATTATGCCGATTAGAATTCACTAACTGCACTATTCTAAAACGTAGCAAAATACATCTTCTCAATGGGTCCAACAGATACCACTTACTTGACTACAAGACTGTTTATTAGTAGGTTATACTTAAGAGGCGCCACACATTCCCTCTCTTAGAACAAAGGTCCTGTTCACATTTATAAACAACTTGGGTGCCGTGTTTCAACTTCGCTTCAGTAAGTCTATGCCACTGGTTACAGGTTTGTTAATATTCTAGTTGTGAAATGGGTATCCACACACTCACACTACTATTTCATGAAGCGTTCATTCATAGCATTAACAATCCTATTCTTCTACCGATTCTATACCTTCTAAAGTGTAATAGTAAAACATTAAAAATAGTAAACAGTTATGTACTTGCAAAACTCATCAATTCAGTATACTGTTTAATAACAACATAACAGCGATATATGTATATTAACACTAAAGTAAATCAGTATAAACATACTCATCCATCTCCTTTGATGCACAATCACATACAACGCTTAAGTATATATTCTCATTGGGAGATTTGCTACACTTCACGGGCGATCATCTAACAACACAGAGTCAATGAGAATTCGGTACTTGAGAAAAAATCCCACTCTCCATTCATATAACGCGTACAAATAGAAACCATAATGGCAGATTTTGCAGTCTTCACCTTATATCGGAATTATGACCACGATCCTGTCTTCTGATCAAAATTGAATCATAATAAAATTGTAAAATAAAGTCTCAGCCGGGGTAAAACTTTGAATTGAAACTTTTTCCTTCCAAAAAGCGTTACTAGGGCGCCAACAGTTGCTCCTATGTTTTCTATATATCTGAAGAATGACCTATTCAGACCTATTCAACGTCATGTAGTTGATTCAATTATATGTGTAAGGGGGGCAGTTATTACTTGGCAATTGTATACAAATGTTTGTCTTCGAAAGCTTTCTAATTATCATAAAAACTCTAGGTCTACTGTTGATCACCTTGGTATTAGCCAGCACGTTTCCTTATGTGCTTTGATTTATTTAGTTTTTTATATCAATAAACCATTGACGTGATGTCATCTTCAAGTTTAAGCAGACAAGATTTTGTAACCGACAAATTAATAAGCGTGAGCATGAGAGCATGATAACCATCTAAACACGTATCTAGAGATTTCCCCCCTCTAAAAAACTAAATTGCAAGTAAACACACAGCAAGAACCACAACCACAACAACAACAAAGATAAAATCAATGTTTACCAGCAAGGGTTTGAGACTGGATCCGAGTGTTCAGGTATCGCTGTTGTGGGTACGCTCGTAGTAGTTAGAATCGGAGTTTATTCTGTTGAAACAATGATTACAAGAAGTTACTATGAATAACTAGGAACACACATATGAATAACGAAGGGGATATCAAATTGAACAGTGTATTGTTCGTTTGAATGAAATACTCATGATGGACAACCAATAAATTCTAATAGACAGAAGGAGCAAAACCTAACATAGGCTTCCAACATTGTTCTCGAAAGCCCATTCACGGTATAAGGTTCCCGAACAAAATGGTCTAAAACGTTGTTACATATTTTAAACATTAGGATTGCCGCTCACGGAAAAATATAATGAAACGATTAGCTAGATGATACGTATACGATACGGTACCCTAACAATAAAAATGGCACGGTCAATGTAACCAAAGCTAACTGGTAATTCTATCAAATCAAGGAACTAAATATTATTGGCTAAACGAAGAGGTAGAAGCATCCGATCAAAGCGAATGACATACCAATAGGCGCATGAACCCCTTCAGGAAACAGTTTAAGTGCAGTGGGATTTTTACTCTTTAGGTTTGAATGCTTTACAAGAACCACAACATAGCATAATTTGTTTCTTTTCTCCTGCCATTCTAAAATAATTTGATATGAATGCATACATCTTAATATTAATTAATTTTGAGCAGCGCTAATTTGCTCACATTCTAAACACTTCTACCCTACCTTGGCATCTGGGGTCAAGGTAACCTACAGCACAATACTCCCATAATATCCCAGGATTGGTTGTGAAACACCAGGCAGTGTCATCTTCATCGGGGTTTCTGCAATAGTTCTCGTCTAGTCCCGCGTTAGGATATTTAGCTGGAGTAAAACCGTGTTGATGTGGATCCTGAGAGGTCCACGCTTGACAAGTATGACCGTCGATTGTCTGAGATAAGTTTCCTCTGTAGTTCACTCCTCCAGGGTCTTCCTGACATGCTGGTGTGGATGGAGAAAAAAACACAGAGTAATATTTAAAAAGAGCTTGCTAAAGTAATATTGGTTCTGAATAATAATTTGCTCCACCTTTCCCCCGAAAAAGCAATTATCTACTGTCATGCAACGATTGATGCACATACCAAATTAGAATTTCTTGTGTCAGTCACTTACGAATATGACGGCGCGCCTGAAGTGTAGGCCATATTTGAAATAATCATACGTACGTGTCAGGATCACTGCCCATGCAGTGCCCACTTGAAAAAAACATTCAATATACCTACCATCTAACAAACAGCCAAGGTGACTACCCTCTAGACAAACTCCTTAGATGACAACCCTCTAGACAAACACCCAAGATGACTACTTGCTGGACAAACACCCAGGATGACTCCCCTCTAGACATACACCATTGACTACCCTCTGGGCCCTACCCCAGAAATTGATGCTATCAATATGGAACTTAAATATAAATAAATTAGGGCAGATAACATCGAAGAGTGTATTTTACATTTGTATGAAATATTAATGAACAATAACACCCACATGCGTATGAATGTATACACACACACACATCCGCCTACGTACACACCTATGTCATTCACACATTCATGTACAATGCAAGATGATGACGATGCTAGTGATTATACAATGATCCTGCACCTGCTTGATCGGCGATAATAGACCAGTTCGTAGTTAGCACATGGTTCTGATGACCTCAAATATCCAAAGATCTTTTAAACATAGATAAATCCCACTTTGTGCCTTTGGAATAATCACAGCAAAAGTCATGGAGGTGATTCTTTGTTTGCCCTCTTAAAAGGATTACTTCCACCTGTGTTCAATAGAATGTATCATAGGTACATGCAAGTATAATATTACATAGCTTTTGTGAGCTAGTATTCCAGTATTAGTCTAAGTGGATTTTACAATTTTGTACAAGTGACCTTTATCTGCGCATGCGCAGATTGTATCTACGAACTGCGCATTATGTCTTTAAAAGTATCGATTTAGGTTTAGGTTTTTTAGGCTTTAGGTTAGGTGTAGGTTTGGGATTAAGGTTGGCTTAAGTGTTTGGTCCAGGGCTAGAGTGGAGGCAGGGGCGGCCGAGCGACTTCCAAAGTGGGGGGCACCAACAAAAAAGGCACTTTCTGGAAAAAAGGGCACCTATATTGGGGAATCTCAAAGCGAAAATATACAATTTTTTTAGACATTGGTATATACCCCTACATTGTGATTACATTATCAGGGATGATTTCATTATTTGTTTCTCTCCATACATCATACAAGATATCGCTTAAGCATCATACTGTACAGTTGGGTGTGATGTCTGAATATGCATTTACGAGCGAGCGAAGCGAGCGAGAAAAAAATTAAAGATCTGTGAGGTCGCAGTGCGAAAAATTACATCTTATAAAGAGGAAAAAAGTCAATTGTGATGGGGTTATAAGCACATTTTCATAACGGAAGACTGAAAAGACCTTTGAGAAGTAACATAATTATATCATCTTTAAATGCGAGCGAGCGCAGCAAGCGAACTTTGGGGGAAATTGCTCTTAGTCGCTTTAAATAAGGGGCACGATTAATGATTAGATGAAAAGGGGGCAATAATCGAAAGGGATAAGACACTTATTAGAAAAGAAAAGGAGCACGTGTCAAAGTACAAATGATTATTATAAGAGGTGAAAATGAGACATTTTTTTCACCTGAAAAGAGGCACTCACCAGTAATGAAAAAGAGGCGTTTACGAAAATGGGAAATAGGCATTTGTTGACGGAAAAGGGGCACCCATCAGATTTTGATAGGGGCATTTATAAGAGGTGAAAAGGGGATATGTCTCTTATTAGAAAGGAAAAGGGGCACGTATCATTATTAAAAGGGGAATTATCAGAGGTGAAAAGGGACACTGACCAGATATGAAAAGGGGCACTTATAAAAATGTAAAAGGGACACTTATAATAAAGAAAAATGTGCATTTGTTGAATGAGGAGGGGGCACCGTTCAGATTTTTAAAAGGGGCAGTTATGAGAAGGGGAGGAAGCTCTTTCTTTTTTAATGGGGGCACTTATCATAAGGAAAAGGGGTACTTATTAGAAAGGGAACGGGGTAGTTATGAGAAGGGGAAGGAGCTTTCTCTTTTTTAATGGGGGCACTTATCATAAGGGAAAAGGGCACTTATTAGAAAATAAAAGGGGCACATGTTAAAATGAAAGGTGTGCTCATCCGATTTTAAAAAAAGGGGTAGTTATTAAAAGGAGAAGGGGCACTTCTTACAAAGGAAAAAAGGGTCAGTTGTCAAAGTAAAAGGAACACCTCTCAGTTTTGAATAGGGCAATTATCAGAGGTGAAGGGGACACTTATCAAAAGTGAAAAGGAGCACTTGTCGTACCTGAAAAGAGGCACTTACTAGAGATTAAAATGGCACTTATTCAAGATTATTTCAAGATTTATGAGAATGGAAAATGGACACTTGCAAAGGAAAATGGGAACATGTCGAAGGAAAAGGGGCATGTGTCAAAAATAAAAAGGGCACTCGTCAGAGGTGAAAAGGGGGAAGGGGCACGTTTACTAAGTAATAGGGGCACTTGTCAAAGTAAAAGGGGGCACGTTTCCTGTGTAAAAGGGGCACTTCTTACAACATAAAAGGGGCACTTTTCCTATGTAAAAAGGGGCACTTTTGGGGTATCTGAAAAAGTGGGGGGCACTGTGCCCCCCCCTGCCCCTCCGAGAGGGCCGCCTCTGAGTGGGGGATTTGGTTAGGGAAGAAATTCGAATACGGAGCACTGTCACAGAAGCATTCTGTCATACAACCGATGTAATACAACACGATCGCATAGGCTTTCAATAAATAAATACTAGATATCTCTATACCATATTGAACTATCACTGTTATCTTAGCACATTCCAATAGTTGACGCACGATGCCACATCGCGGTGTCAAAATGTGTAGTTCAAATCCTACAGAAAACGAAATGAAATAATAAAGAACAGTTGGTGATTCGAAGGAACGAAGTTCGCCATTGTAGAAGATGTGCACGACTCAACGAGACAAAATCTAAATCTAAAGTCAAAACTGGGTAGAGTCAAGAAACCACACGTACAAGAAACCACACGTACAAAACAATGTGATTAGGAATGGCACCTGAACAAGATTAGAAGGCACAAACGTGGGTAATCGAACTGCTAAAAGAACAAAATGTCAGATGGTAAAAATTTGACCAATTAATATCAAAAATCTAAATATTCAAATGTTCAAAAAGGTCTGAAACGTGTAGTTGATTGGTCCAATAAGCATTTTGAACAATTTCAAAGGGGAGAGAGAGATAGAGAAGGAGAAGGTTAATAGCTACACCTATTGTAATAGACATCAGATGCATGAGGTCATTTCATTGTTTTTCTTACTTACTGGTGGTGGAGGTTTCTTGCGATGGCGTTGTGTACATCGTGGTCATCCCGGGCTTGGTCGTCGCGTCCGTAGTCGATGATTCTGTTGACTCTGAAACGTTATAACAAACATAACTGAGCTAATTGGTCATTATATAGGTGATGGTTCAGGGTTATAACAAAAGGAACGACATATAAACAAAAGTTGTGATTAGGAATGGCACCCTAACAGGATTAGAAGGCACAAACGTGTAAAATTTAGCTCCATGAAAACATATATAAACTTTTATAAGGTATGAAATATATAAAATGTTATAAGGTAAACATTTGAGTCAGCAAATTTGTAGAATTAGGTTCGTTTTGTCAAAGTCTAAGGAACTTTCTAGCCAAATAGCAGTGGCATATTTGCTGTCGATGACATAAAAGAATAAGACGAGCACTTCCCCCCTGATAAAAAAAAAAATGTTTTAGCAACGCCCGTGATTGGAAAGGACACAAAAGAGTCCGATAAAGACTGAGACAGAGATTGAGAAACAGAGAGTGAGAAACAGAGAGTGAGAGAGAGAGAGAGAGGAGGAGGGAGATAAAGAGAGAGAGTGATAGAAGGGGGAGGGGAAGTGGCTAGACACGTAATGAAAAGGATTAATTTCAGAGGTTATTTCATTGTCTATCTTACTTACTGGAGGTAGTGGTTTCTTCATATGTCGTTGTGTCTGAAATCGTTGTCATAGGGCTCGTCATGGGCTTGGTGGTCGCGTCCGTAGTCAATGATTCACTTAACTCTGAAACGATTTTAACAAACATAACAGAGTTATCAAAATGATCATGATATAGTTGATGGTTCAGGGTTATAAAAAATGAAAACATAAATGTTGACAGTTTATTTCTGTTAAAAGGTATAATTTGCGTCAGCATATTTTTGGATTTAGTGGTGTTTTGTCAAAGCCCAAGGGACTGTTTTTGTCACATAATGTATTTAAATATGTTCCTGTGGCGTGTTTGTTGTCCCGAAACTCGCGTTCTTAAAAAAAAGGCGGATACTCCTCCCCACCCCCTCCCTAAAAAGAAGTTTCTCAATGGCCCTGTAAGCAAAGGGTAAAGCAAAAGAGAGTCAGGTAGAGACTAATAGAGAGAGGGAGGAAGAAAGGGAGAGAGGGTTGGAGGGGTTTCGGCAGGGGAAATGTGTGAGAGACGGAGGGGGAGACAATGAGAGAGAGAGAGAGAGAGAGAGAGGGAGAGAGAGGGGAAATGGTAGTGGCACATTGTAATAATGATCGAAGGCATGACATAATTTCATTGTTTTTCTTACTTACTGGTGGTGGAGGTTTCTTGCGATGACGTTGTGTCTGTCATCGTGGTCGTAGGGCCCATCCCGGGCTTGGTAGTCGCGTCCGTAGTCGATGATTCTGTTGATTCTAAAACGTTATAACAAACATAACTGAGCTAAGTGATCATGATAAAGTTAATGGTTCAGGGTTTAATATAACAAATGAACCCACACGTACAAAACAATGTAATTAGGAATGGCACCTAAACAGGATTAGAAGGCACAAACGTGGACAATTTAGCTCCAGGAAAATATATAAGCTTTGACGGCTCATTTCTGTTGTAAAGTAAACAAATATAATAATAAGACGAGCACTACCCCCCTTATACAAAACTGTTTTAGCAACGTCCGTAATAGGAAAGGACACAAAACAGTCAGATAAAGACTAAGACAGAGATTGAGAAAGAGAGAGGGGAGGGAGAGAAAGAGAGAGTGATAGAAGGGGGAGAGGAAGTGGCTAGACACGTAATGAAAAGGATGAATTTCAGAGGTTATTTCATTGTCTATCTTACTTACTGGAGGTGGTGGTTTCTTCATATGTCGTTGTGTCTGAAATCGTTGTCATAGGGCTCGTCATGGGCTTGGTGGTCGCGTCCGTAGTCAATGATTCACTTAACTCTGAAACGATTTTAACAAACATAACTTAAATGACCATGATATAGTAGATGGTTCAGGGTTATAGAATATGAAAACATACATGCTAACAGTTTATTTCTTTTATAAGGTATAATTTGTGTCAGCAAAGCCCAAGGGACTTTTTGTCACATAATGTATCTTAATATGTTCCTGTGGCGTGTTTGTTGTCATTACACTCATAGGCAAAAGAATTGGATGAGTACTATCCCCCTTTAAAAAAAGGTTTTAGGAAATAGCAAAACCCTGTTAAAGGAAAGGACAAAGAAAAAGAGAGTCAAATAAGGACTGAGAGAGAAAGAAAGAGAGATTAGAGAGGGGCCCGCGGCGGCGTACTTTTCCCCCACCTGAGCTCCAGTCCCGCAGTATAAACTCATTTGTATACAGCCAAACAGAGCTCATCTTGTCAATAACAAGCCTTTTGCCTAGGTCGATTTTCCCTAGCCGGCGGCTTGCCGTGGATTTAAAGACCGTACGAGAACCTTCCGATTTTCATATCTACGGCATGTGTGGTCACATATTCGGCGGGGCCCGGGAGGTGCCCGGTGAAAAGTGGTCGAGCGAAATGCAAGGCGCCCGTAAGGGTGCCGGCCGGTAAGCTTACGGGCTCCTTCCGATGAGCAGGTGCACCCATGGCTTCCGGAAGGTGCCCTGCCGGGGCCCGGCCGGGTACCGTGCGGTGCACTGATATAAGTGTCCTCTGACATCCGCACTTCCTGTATTTAAAGCTACGTTGCATATTTTGAGATGCCGCCGTGAGGGGCCCGCACGGGCAATGTTCATTTCAAATGGGCACCGGGCGTCTGCCGTCAGGTGTCCATTTGAAATGAAGCTCTGGGCTTCACACACTTACACACAGCGCATTGCCTTTATCAGCATGCATGATTTGCTTACATATGCAAATGTTTCATTTCTGCTCTAGCATCTCTACCTTTAGCAAATTCATTACAGATCTACAAATATCAGCTTATCAAATCGCTGTGAAAAACTGTTACTTAGCACTAAGTTACAATTACTCTAGCAATCAAGGATAGGCCTTTCTCGGTATCGAAGCCACTATATATTAAAGGGACCCATTTCTAAAGATTGTACGGTTGAGAATTTATCATAGATCTATACACCTCTTAAAGGCTCTAATATAATATCAGCTTATGAAATTGCCGTTTAAAGTTATTACTTAGCGCCAGATCTTATGAAATTGCCGTTTAAAGTTATTAATTAGCGCTAGATCTATTACATCAGCCGTAGGAATGACAATCGCTGGAGCTCAGCAATCACTCACTGGACACCATATGAGGGAAGACGAAACAGGGGACGTCAAAGAAAAAGATGGAGAGACGAGTTGCAACAGTTCTGGGGACAGACAAATTTGCACCAACAGGCGCTGAACAGAGGCATTTGGAAACATCATGCTGAGGCCTTCATCCTGCAGTGGATTGACAACGGCTGATAAAGTAAGTAAGTAAAAAAGATCTAAATTTAAAATATTCTAGCAATCAATGATAGGCCTAATCGTCATCGAAGCCATTATATAGGGACTAATTTCTAAAGATTTTATGGCTGAGAAATTTATTATAGATCTACACCTCTAAAAGGCTCTAATAATATCAGCTTAAGAAATTGCTGTGATGTTCTCAGGTAAGAATTCCTGCAATAAAAGAAGTAACAAATAAAGCTGATATTATTAGAGCCTTTTAGAGGAGTATATAGTCTAGAAACTCTAGATCTATAATAAATTCTCAACCGTAAAACCTTTAGAAATGAGTCCTATTAAATATAGTGGCTTCGATGACGAGAAAGGCCTATCCTTGATTGCTAGATTAATTGTAACTTAGTGCTAAGTAACAGTTTTTCACAGCAATTTCATAAGCTGATATTATTAGAGGTGTAGATCTGTAATAAGTTTGCTAAAGGTAGAGATAGTCCAGTAGACAGTACCATATACCTTGTACATGACCTTCCAGGCTTCTTGGATTAAGATTATCAACATTATTACATACTGCACATATATGCTAATTAGATGATTATGCTAATTAGGCTAACTATACTACATCTACATGGAATATCTTCTCATGAAGTAATGATTAGTCTTTCAAAAGTGATTTACAATGTTGCATTGCACCATCTTTAGGCTTTATAGATAAACAATGACAATGATAGTCCAAGTTGTACACAAAGTCATGCTTATTAATATTAGCTCATTATGCTCATTATGCTATTTAAAACAATTGCATTACTTGAAATAAAAAACTTGTGTCATAAATGAATTCCTCGTCATAGAAAACCCTTGAAAAGTTGTATTATCCATGTTTTCAGGCTTTCTGGATTGAGATTAGCAACATTATTACACATGCACATTATGCTAATTAGATGATTATACTAATATGGCTATTAAAACAGTTGCCCAAGGTCGCCAAGCTGGCAACCCAGCTGAATTTACTTCAGTACCCATCTAGAACACAAATCAACAAAAAAAAACTTTGTACTTAACAACTTTTCCAGGTCTGAAAAAAAGATGCTAGAGCAGAAATGGAACATAGCCTGTGCCTATACATGCACACCATGCATTCTCATTTATGCAAGACGCTGTGTTTACGTGTGTGAAGCCCAGAGTTTGCACCGTTTCGAGTTTCGCATCTATAGCACGCCTAAAGCTTGATGAGCAAGATGAGCTCTGATTGGCTGTATGGAAATGAGTACATACTGGGGTCCGGAGCTCAAGTGGGAAAAAAAATTACGCGGCCCGGTGTTTGAGAGAAAGAGGAAGATATATGGCGTGTTCACACCGCAAGGGGGACCTTGGGCGGACCGTGGATCGCGTAGCGCGACCCACTGTCCGCCCATTGGTATTCGCCGGATCCACACCGCATTGAGATAGCGCGGTCTATCGGAGCACCCCCTTTTTTGAGAGGTGTTGCAATGACGCGTGACGTCATGAGGTCAGAGCGGTCAAAGAATCCGAGCGCTATTACGAACTAGGAGTGTTGAGTTGTACAGATTCAGATTCAGATGCTATCGTATCGTTCAGATGCTAGCGTGCTATCGTAGCTCGGGTTCACACCGGCAGAGATAGCGCGGTCTAGCACGCGCTAGACCACGCTTTCTCTCGTGGACCACCCCCAAGAGGTGCTCCAGTGGCACGTCGTTTTGGCTCACCGTGGCTCGCTGTTGGGCGGATCGAAACGACGTTGTACCTTCCACACCGCAGAGATAGCGCGGTCTAGCACGCACTAGACCGCGCTATCTCTGCCGGTGTGAACGGCCTCATAGAGAGGGGAAAAAGAGAGGGGGAAGGGGAAGTGGCTAGACACATTGTGATAATGATCAAATGCATGACGTCGTTTCATTGTTTCTCTTACTTACTCGAGGTGGGGGTTTCTTCATATGTCGTTGTGTCGAATGTCGTGGTTGTTGGGCTCGTCGTGGGCTTGGTCCTTGCGTCCGTAGTCGATGATTCTCTTGACTCTGAAACGGTATAACAAACATAAAACTGAATTCCAGACTTCGAAGAGATTCGTAGATGGGGCATATTTTATCAGGTACCTCTTAAGGCGTTCGTACGAACGCCGTCTTTTTTTCTCGTTTTTTTCTCGTTAGAATGACTTGATTTCTTCTTACGTCAGACTTACGGCTAGCTTACGAGTTTCTGTTCTCGCAAGATGGTCGTACGTGTAACTGACGGCATTCTCAAGTCCTTCGTAAGATGATCTTACGATTCTGTTGTATATTTTTCGGGGATGCTAAAAAACCGCTGCAAAAATTGCATAAATTGAGTACGTACACTTTTCGAACGTCTTACGAACGCCAGGAGTCGTTCATACAAAGGCCGTACAAGTCTCCGTTCGTTAGGCGTTCTTACGAACGCCACAAGTGCCCTCTATGAACAACTTAACCCTATCTAGCCCGGGAGGGGGGGGGGTTGTACTGAAATGTTGTGACTCTTTTCTTTCGAGTCTTGCGTATCTTTTGAAAGAAATTTTTCGAAAATCGGACCTACCTTTACAAAGTCACGTGTCCTTTTGTCTTTGCATGTCAGTCCGAAAATCTCTCATTTTTGTGATTTGCGTACAAAACATATGGAAATCTCATTTTTCAAATAAAGAGATAAAACATTAGTTATTTTGTCTTGTTTATAGTTTAGGTGTTTATTTTGGGGTAAAAATAGTTGAATTATATTTGGAAAGGAAATAAAACAACAAAAACAATAAAATACATCAGTTAAAAAAACAAAGAAATACATAAGAAATTATCAAAACAATAGATAACATAAGGAATAACCCTGGTTTTCAATTTGTTGTGTTGTATTAATATTCCAAATGGTCTAACAAATAAATGTAGTGAGAAAGAATACTTAAATATGAATAATGTCTGATTTATGGGCAAAAATATGAATTTTATGACCTTATTTGCATAAATTACCATAGTATTCTATACACTTCACTTGATATGTATGCAAATTTTCGCAGTGATCAGTCTTTTCACGGCCGATATCATAGCCCCCCCCCCCCCCCACCCGGGCTTTGCAGTTTCAAAATAGCCCGGGCTAAATAGGGTTAAGGCATTCTGACGAACATCGTAAGAATTTGAGGATTCTAGAATTCTCGACCCTACGAAATGTACAAAGATCGTGCGTGGTTCTTACGATGTTATCACGACGTTCGTACGACCGCCTAGTGAAGAGTCGGTGTCGTACGAGGTTTTAAACATCTTTGACAAGATTATCGACCTGTCTGCGAACTTACGTACGATTTACTAACGCCTTCTTAAGAAGATCTTACGAAATGGTCTGAAAATCATTCGTACGGTGTTCGTAGCAGTTTTTAATGGTATTTGTGACCGAGGCTTATCAAAGTCGAAGGAACCTATATTTCAGCCAAATAATGTATCTAAATGTATTGCTGTGGCGTATTTGCTGTCGTTGACAGCAAGGTGTTTTCTTCTAAATCATCATCTTCTTCTTCAGTTGCAACTACGGAATTTTAATTTACTCCCTGTAGAAAGTCTCTTCGTGCTTTTTATTTATTTATTGACCACCCCTCCCCCTGATACGCCTATTATATTACACCTACGTTTATCGCAATGTCTCCCTTGAAACCCACGTGAGCAGTTACAGTTGTAGCCTACCATAGTCTCCACACACAAGCCGTTTTTACAGAGATTTTTGACACAATCTGCGAAATAAGTAAAAACGGGATAAAACAAAATATCATTACATTCTGCTCTGTTGGGTGTGAAAAGTAGTAGTAATAGTAATTATAATTATAGTGGGAGTGGATATTTATAATATCATTTCAAAATGTATGATCTGTAGTTTTATTGATTGATTAGTGAAGGAAAAAAAAGAATTTGACATTTGAGAACTAAAATGAATATCAAGAAAGCATGATACTAACCCGGGATTCTGCATATTATATGTTGGCCAGGAATTTTTCCAGCGATGACAGCAGGGGGAGAGAAGAGTTTTGGGACAGTCTGCAACATGGTGCCATTGGGTAGTCGCACCATGTCACACTTATAGGACCTCGGCGAGGTGCTTTGCTGGCTGAACTTGCCTGGACAAGATGTTTTCGTCAGCTTGGACGAATCCGACAAAACAGGCAAGACTGTGTGGAATAAAACAAAAAGAAAATCAATAGTGAACTCTTCCTCCTCCTGCCAGGCGCGTACGCAGGATTTTTTCAAGGGGGGGGGGTAACATTTATAAATCGGGCCGAAAAATTTCGCAGCGACTCGGCCAGCCGCTGAATAAGCAGGAGGGGGGGGGGGGTAAAAACCGTGTCGATGTGCCATATAAGTGCCCTTTTGTGGGGCATTAATCCTCATTACTGTCATTTATGACTTAAGGGCGTAGACCCCTAGTTGATATGCATAGAAGCATACACATACTTTAGCAGTCACGCAAAACAAACACTGGCAAATTATATCAATAAAATATTACTATTATCTATATCTATTAGGAATAAATCATTGTCAAAATAATTCCATAAATTGGAGTAAAAAAAAATATTCTTACTATATGAGCGACAGTGTATGAAGTCTATATCATTCTCACCCAAGGACAAAAAGGTTGCGGTACCAAACAGGAACTTCCACAATACACCGATCTGTTGGTCTTTAGCCTGTATTTAGAAGGAAAAAAATAGATTATAGAAACAAAAAGGACAAGAACAAGAGTTTACAAGAACAAAATGACAACAAGAGAAAAAAAACTTAATAGTGAAGTAATCATGGTGACCCTATCAGATATTATCAGATCTTGAGGTTAGTCGTGGCAATCGTGTTGATCAAAGGAAAGTTTTGGATGGTAAAAAAATAACACGATCAACCGGATTAACTGTCAATCGTGGTCATCGCATCACATCGTATTGGATCTTAACAAAGTGCAACACAAGGCATCTAATCGTGCTCCCTAATCGTGGTAATCGGGATCAACCATGGACCACGCTCTGATGAAATGTGTTGCAATCTGCCACGATCTGTAACGCTCTGTCAGGTACCATTCTTCTGGTCAAATGAATCATTTTATAGGAGTTGTTATTAGGCCCCCAAATGGTAACTTTAATGATTTTGTAAATGAAATTCAGTCAATTTTAGACAATCCATTTTTAGTTGGAAAGTCACTCGATCTTATGGGAGACTTTAATTTTAATTTATTATCTTGTAATAACGATAATCGAATTGATGTTTTTCTAAACATGTTAATGTCTTTCTCATTATTGCCCCTAATCACTAAGCCAACAAGAATAACAGAAGTTTCCAGTACTTTAATTGACAATAATTTTTTTTGTAATGTACAACCATATCTACCCTCTGGAATTATAGTATCTGACATGTCTGATCATTTTCCTGTATACTGTATGTTGTCTTTGGTGAAATTGAATTGTGAGCCTAGAGGCCGCACGTCTGTCCGTAAAGGAACTCCTGAAAATATTGCCAAATTGAGAGAGGCATTAATTGCAACTGATTGGAATGATGTTCTTTCAGACCAAAATGTTGAAAATGCTTTTGATAATTTCTTTAATAAATTCATGATGTTGTATGGTGAGAATGTTCCTCTGGTTGAATATAAAAAAGAAGAATTAAAATAAAGTTCCTCGTATGCCATGGATAACTAAATCAATATTAAGGTCAATTACTAAAAAAATATAAGTTGTATTATCAATATAAAAGGGGCTCTGATTTCTTGAGGAGAAAGTATTCTAATTATAGAAATACTCTTACTTCTGTATTGCGTGATGCTAAGAAACAATATTACTCTGCTCAATTTCAAATGACATTTAATAATATTAGGAATACATGGAAAGTAATTAGAAGTTTTTTTAAACCATCAGTAAAAACTACAAATATCAAATGTATAAATGGGGAATGGTTGTTCCGTAGAAGATAGACAAATTATTGTGGACAATTTTAATGATTATTTTTGTAATGTCGGGCTGAAACTTCAGGACTCTATTCCTAAATAAAAAAAAAAATAAATAAAAAAAAGCTTTATTGAGTTTAACCCAATATAGATAGCCTGTTTTTAATGCCCACAAATGAAATATAATTGTTTAAACTGGTGAGCTCGCTGAAAAGTTATAAAAGTCCTGGCTTTGATGGCATAAAAAATGAATTAATTAAGGATATTATACATGGAATTGTGATACCACTTGTTCATATCTATAATTTGTCTTTCTTATCTGGTATTGTACCAGGACAAATGAAAATTGCTAAGGTAGTGCCAATATTTAAAAAGGGTGATCCTCAAACATTAAGTAATTATAGACCCATTTCATTATTGACATCCTTTTCAAAGCTTTTTAATAGAAAAGCTTATATAATTATGATAGAACAGTGATGTTTTTAAAAAAAGACAAAAATATTTTCAAAATTCCAGTTTGGCTTTCGTGAAAAGCACACCACTACACATGCAATTTTACACTTTGTTGATAAAATAGCTCAAGCACTAGATGGTCACCTTCTTAAAATTGGTTTATTTTTGGATTTCTCTAAGGCGTTTGATACCGTTGATCATGAAATTTTAATAAGTAAATTGTCATATTATGGAGTGAGGGGCATCGTTCTTAGCTGGTTCAGGAGCTATTTAACAGGCAGAAAACAATATGTATCATTAAATGGAACTGACTCAAGTCATCAAACTATATCTTGTGGGGTCCCTCAGGGGTCCCTTCTTGGCCCCCTTCTTTTTATATTATATATTAATGATTTTTATCTTTCATCTGATGTACTATCTTTCATATTTTTTGCAAATGATTCAAGTGTATTTTTTTCTCATAAAAACCCTGAAGTTTTATTAGATACAGTCAATATTGAATTAAAGAAAGTTATTTTGTGGATTCAAGCAAATAAGTTGTCCTTGAATCTTCAAAAGACAAACTATATGTTCTTTAGTAACTCCCTAAAGGATGTACCTGGAAATGTATTTTTTGATGATGTTAATGTTGTGAGAGTAACTTCCACCAAGTTTCTTTGGCTACATATTGATGACAAGCTGTCTTGGGCACCTCATTGTACTAATACTTGTAAAGTCGTGTCTAGAAATACTGGTGTAATTTATAAATTAAGTTCTTTTGTCCCACAAGAAATTTTGCTTATGTTGTATTCTACTTTAATTTTGCCTTATCTAAATTATGGAGTGCTGGCATGGGGGAAGTCATTGAAAACACAATTAGATAAGATTTGTGTTGCCCAAAAGAGGGTGGTTAGAGTTGTTTTTAATGCGAGCTATCGTGCTCATACTAATGTTTTGTTCTACAGTAATAAGCTATTGAAGGTTGAAGATATTTACTTTATACAGTTAGGCGCAATTATGTATGGTTTTGAAAATAGTACTCTCCCAAATGCGTTAGTACAAATATTTCGAAAGAACAATCAAATTCATAGCTATACTCTCTAAAAAAAATCGAGTGATCACGGACGTCACTCTTCTGGAGAGTGAAAATGTAGTGAAAATAGAGTGAACATTCACTCTTTTCTTCTTAGAGAGCACTCTAAAATCAATCGATTCACTCCTAAACAAGTGATCACGAACGTCACTCCCAAGAAAGTGAAAATAGAGTGAAAATTCACTCTATTTTTAAGAGAGTAATACAAGGCAGGCAACTGCACTTCATATTCCACGTGTAAGGACTGCTTTTGCTCTGACGACGCTGGCTTGTACTGGTCCCACGTTTTGGAACTCACTTCCTATCAATGTAACTAGATCTGTCAGTGTCTTTGTTTTTAAACGCAAATTGAAATTACATTTATTGAGTAACTATGTCGACAATTAACGTAAAAATTATATCACCAGAAATAATATTAGGTAATAATTTATCAATTGTTATTGATAACGTGCATTATCTTTTTGTTTTTGTTATGTTTGATTATTCAATATAAATGTCAGCATTTCACATTCTCTCCCCCCCCCCCCACCTCTCTTCTATTTTCTTTTTCTTTACACCAAATACCATTTTCCCCTATATACATATAACATTCTTCTTTCTCTGTTTTTTTCTCTGTTTTGTTATTTTTCTCGTTCCAGTTTGCCTTTTTCCTCTCGATCCCTTTGTATATATTTTCATCCTCTCCTTTTCAAATTTCAAGCTATCCCTTTTGTGAATATTTGCCCCATATTTAATCATGTGTAGTTTTGATAACTTTGAAACATTTTTAAAAGTGAATCATTGATGGATTATGTTATATATGGACCTTGCTCTTACAAGCCCAGCTTTTCTAAGGTCTCCACTTTCTTTCATTTGGATTATATATCGACTTAAAATTGCACTTAAATTGTTTTTTCTTATGCCGTTTTTTGTTCTATTATTATATGTAAAAATGTTGTGAAAGAAATAAATAAAATGAACCTTGAACCTAGAACCTTGAACCTTAAACCATTGCTCACGACCTGACACGAATGACTCACAAGCAGATACAAGTTGATACGAGTAGATGCGAGTAAATGCGAGTAGATACGAGAAGACGCGCTTTTTCAAGCACGTTCACGATCTGTTACGAGTTCTCGCGCCCATATTATACACTTCCTCTCCTTCACTCTTTCTTCTTAATCTCTCTCTCTCTCTCTCTCTCTCTCTCTCTCTCTCTCTCTTTCCCTCTCAACCATCTAATTTGTTTCTCATCCACTTTCATTCTTTTTATAGTCCTTAATCATAACTCCTTTTCCTTCACTCTATCAGCTTCTTCAACCCACACTCTCTTCTTCTTCTTCATGGTAATCTTCCTTCTCTCCCCTCCACCCCCATCTCTCCTTCCTTCTCTTTCTCTCTTCTTCTTTCTCTCTCTCTCTCTCTCTCTCTCCTTATCAATCATGGAAATGTTATGTAAACATGCATACCATTAATTTGCGGACTTTAAATAGAAAGTTGTGCCCATACAATCAGAAAATGATAGATATCAACCTGATTTATTTCAATGACATAATAGACAGATTTATACATCCAGCTGTTAATTTTGCAGCGTGTAACTTACAGTGCCATACTATGAAGTATAAGGTCAAAAAATAGATTTTGTTCAGAAAATTGCTATTTACACAAGTAATATAATGTATTACATTATAGTAAATCTTTTAATATGGAAATTTGTTGTTGTTCTTGCACTGAGTATGGACAATGAATGAGTTAAAATTATCTCCCTCTTTTAAGTCCGTAAATATAAGTCACCTAGATTTAACAAAATTGCTGTAATGACCCTAAATTGAGTGAGCACTAATTTAATTTGTTTTGGCCCTCCATATGGAAACGTTTGCTTGTATTTGTCTCATAAAAGAAGTTGCAAAAAAAAACTGATTCCCACACGATGTTGAGTGCTCAGGGGTCACAGGCCACTGGCTTCACCGGGCAGGTAGTTCCATTATGTGAATGGGTAAATTAACTATTACAAAATGAGGGGACATTACATTGTACAATAGGGACACACATTGTTTTTATTGTGCAGAACATACGCTTTTATTGACTTACTTTTTTAATATTGCATGAAACTATAAAACCAAAATGCATTTTGTATTCTAACAATTGAAGTACAAAGAATAATAACAGGAGAATGAAATGCATAAACACCACAAACACCTGAGGAGGAAGCATTCATAAATTTGAATACATATAGTTGATAAACGACTCCGATGAAACTATAAAACCAAAATGAAATTTGCGTTCTGGCAATTGGAGTACAAAGAATGATAGCAGGTGAATGAAATGCTTCAACAGCAACACAAACACCTGGGAAGCTAGGAAGCATCCATAAATTTGAATAAGTTAGTTGATAAACGACTCCGCATGTGGACGTTTGTTGGAGCAGAAAGCAGTGGATTCTTAACAACACGAACCCATTTAACAAAATGTCGGAACGTAAATTAAATTTGGCGCGGTTGGAAAAAGCATCTTTTTACCCTGCCACTTTAATGGTACGATCCAGTAAATTAAAAAAGTAAAATTTTTCTTATTTTAAAATTACTCATTAAATAAAACCCAAAACTTCAGTGTTATCAGAAAAAATATGTTATATCTGACTAATAATTAAAAAATATGTATAGATATTGTGAAAGTGTCGCATTTTACGATAAAAGACACCAATTTAGCGAAGATGACGTCTTTAGTGCGCTAACATCAGGGAATTCGAGGTCAAAAGGTCAATTCAGACGCTGATAAGTTATTGGTCGCGCCTTTTTGTTTCCTTTATTCCGACAAAATTATACAATCAATCAAAACAAGTTTAATACCAGAAGAAAGCTAACGATTAGTATTTTCATTAACCGCTTGCCCCAAAGTCGCCTGACCACATTGAAACGAGTGAGAGCTTGCGAGAGCGACCAAAGTGTGATTGACACTATGAACATGACTGACAATGAAAGCGGACAAAATATACAGTTCCTCAGGTAGACAAAGAAACATCCCTTCACTGCTATTATGTAAAAATGTGTAGAACAGGTGTCACATGCATATTCACCTTTTTACATAATAGCAGTGAAGGGATATTCCATTGTCTACCTGAAAAACTGTATATTTTGTCCGCTCTCTTTGTCGGTCATGTTCATATTGTGAAACTCGCTATTTGCTCTTCTCCAACGCAAAAAGAGACGACATTGTGCTGGATAAATGTATTTTTTCCGACAAAAGTACAGAAAATTTGCATATGTTTTTTTTATAAGATCTCACTACGTGCTGGAACCGGTCGGGGTAGAATGTGTAAATACTGTCTATAATATGATCCTAGTTCGTTCATAAACAGTCCTCAAAACGTCCATCTCGTCTGTGCCCCGCCCACAGTCAGTTCATATCAAGTTCAGATTGGGTAAATTTGCCATTTCCAGGCAGTCCAACCCAGTCCGTATTTAGTTTAAACCCGTCATTAACTAGTTCTACCACGTTCCCAATACAACCAAACAAGAGTGTCGATTTGTATCCGTGGTTGGCGGGGGGGGGGGGGATGATAGGTGCCAAAATATTTTTCGGCAATGGATCAAAGCAACCAAAGGTAGAAGCGTGTGGCAGGTTGCATCCCCTCCCCAAGGGCGTAACCAGGATTTCATTTTAGGGGGCGGTAGTGAGCACGCGAATCATTTACGAAGCGCGCTCCCTATAGGAGGTTGGGTGCAGGGAGGGGGCAGTTTCCCCCGGAAGCTTTGACGTTTCATTAGATTATTAGAGAAAGAAGACGATTCGTTGGACCGTTTTCGACTCTTAATCCTTGTTTGAATCAAGTTCCCCTTCATCCGCGCGTAGCGCGAAAGCTCTGACGTTTCATTAGATTATTAAAGAAAGAAGACGATTCGATATACTATTCTCGACTCTTAATCCTTGTTTGAATCAAGTTCCCCCTCCTCCGCGCGTAGCGCGGAAGCTCTGACGTTTCATTAGATTATTAAAGATAGAAGACGATTCGATGTACCATTCTCGACTCTTAATTCTCGTCTGAATTCAGTTCCCCCCACCTTCCGCGCAAAGGTTTCATGTTTCATTTAATTAACAGAAAAAGGAGACGATTCGTTGTCTCGAGTCCTTGTCTAAATTTAGTTTCCCCGCGCGGAAACTTTGCATTTCAATAAATTATTACTCTTAATCCTTGTCAGAATTCATTTTCGCCCATCCCGCGCGAAGCGCAGAAGCTTTCACGTTTCATTAAATTATTAGAGAAAGAAAACGATTCGTTGTATCGTGTCCTTATCTGAATTCAGTTTTTCCCCTAACGCGCAAAGCGCAGAAGCTTTGACGGTTCAATAAATTACTACTCTTAATCCTTGTCTGTATTGATTTTCGTCCATCCCGCGCGAAGCGCGGAAGCTTCACCGTTTCATTAAATTATTGGGGAAGGAAGACGATTCGTTGTATCGTGTCCTTGTCTCAATTCAGTCCCCCCCCCCCCCACGCGCAAAGCGCAGAAGCTTTGACGTTTCATTTAATTATTACTCTTAATCCACGTTTGAAATCATTTTCGCCCATCCCGCGCATAGCGCGGAAGCTTTCAAGTTTCCTTATTAGAAAAAGAAGACGATTCGTTGTATCGTGTACTTTGACGTTTCATTTAATTATAACTCTTAAACCTAGTTTGAATTAAGTTGCCCCCTCCCGCGCAAAGCGCAGAAATTTTGCCGTTTCACTAAACTATTAGAGAAAGAAAACGATTCGTTGTACTGTTCTCTTTATTAATCCTTGTCTGAATTCCGTTTCCCCACATGATGTACGTATGGAACGTTCGTTCGCAAATCTTTGCATGCACAGCCCGAGTGGTGGGTATCATGTTATCTCCCGGCAGTGCTTGTCGCAATAGCTTCTGGAATATCAGCCACTAATTAGGCCCATTAGTGAATATACAACATATATGCTCTTCCTGGCTATTTGGGAATGTGTCAGTTTGCAACAGAACTCGAGAAACGCAAATTTTGTTGAAAATCATGTGATATCACGAACGTTTATAAATCACTTGTATCAAATTGAACATAAGATCATGGTTGGATGTTATTTTTAGCAACTAGTGAACTATCTTATAAGTCGCACTAATGTCCGAAAATTTCTCCTTGTCTAAGATCTAATCACGAATTCGTCACAGAGTTCATCTATGTTTACACTGTCTAGAATTGTTTGATGTGCATTAATTGCAGATTGCTACTTTTGCGCTTCGCGCTTAACATTTTGCTCGTTGGTTTTTAACGCTGCGGATTTGCATTTGGCGCATTGCATTTCTATGATGCTGTTGTTTGAACGAATTGAATAAATTCATCAATTCCTGATGAAGCCGTATGAGCGAGAATTCAATTTATCCTTGTCTCATATACGGTTGTCTCATTTACTTCGTATATATTATGAAAATGAGATAACAACATGTGTATATTGATGGTCATCTTCCGAGTAACAACCATTAACTACTCTCATCGGACTCTCATTAATTTTTCTCTTCGTTTTTTTTTTTTTTTTTTTGATGGTGAATTATTGGGGGGGGGGGAGAATGATTGTACAGGCCATCCCCCCACCTGAAATATTGGGGGGGGATATATCCCCCCCCCCCATCCCCCCGGGATCGACACCCATGCAACCAAACCCATTTTTAACTAGTTTGGAGACAGTTCAGCTCGTCCTCATGTCGATTTAGTGCGTTCGAACGTGCTCCTAGCACGTGTGCAATCACGTCCTGGCTCAAGGGTTATAAAACCCCGGCTCGCTCTTACCATTCCTTATTCCCGTTCAACTTCAATGTTTAAAGCTCTGCAGATCGAGACATTCAAGTGAAGCCCCCATTACACCAAAATAGTTCTCACTACGTTCTGTAAAATGTTGCCAAACGGGCTCAAACTGTGTGCGAACGGAGTTGAATGTAGTACCAACTGTTTTCGATCTGTTTAAGAACTTCATGGACGGGCTCGGACTGGCTTGGATGGGAAAGTTGCTCCAGAACTTTGCGCCTGTTCAAAATTATCCCCGTACTGCGATTAGACGGAGTAACAACGTACTTGAAACGAAATGGACGTACTACGAACGGAATTGCGAACGGAACATGATCAGTTTTGGTCCTTGGACCTTTGAATCATGTATAGTTATATGTCTTTTTAAACCAAAATAAACAAAAAATAAATAAATAAATTTCCGTTTTCCTATTTGGATAGAGTATGAGCCTGAGATATGATTTCATGTCTCATTTGGCCATTACAAATATTCCGATGTCATCATAATGGCCTTCGAACTCCAAATTCGAATTTGCATACTATGACGTCGATGGAAAATTGATTGTATCTTAAGCAAATATTAATCGACTACGAGGGTAATGGTGCAAACTATCATCGCCGAGGTGATCTCGGGGCTACTATCTTCCCGAGCCGCAAGGCGAGGGAAGATGGTAGCCCCGAGATCACCGAGGCGATGATAGTTTGTATCCATTGCCCGAGTAAAGGAGGTTAATATTTGTTTTATATCCCACATCGGCAATAAGGTCTATTTAAAGTGAATTTGACATAATAATAAGAACTGATTCTGCAGACAGTTTAGCTTCAGCTAGATTTTACAAAGCGCAACATGCATACATGTAATACAGTCGATGCGCGCTCATTTGACATTGACATTGACTTTGAATCTACATGACATTGTTTTTTGGGCAGTATCTCGCTTTTTTGTTGTTCTATTTTCACTCACATTTTAGTTGCAACAGCCCACCTATACTTGTTCCAAACAAATATTGCATGTCTAGTTCTATTCTCTTGTTCTTGTTTTTGTACACATTTATTACATTGTATCATTTCGAAATGTCTCATGTACATGCTTATGTTGAAATAGACGACAGGTGCAATGGCAATCAAATCAAATCAAACTCATGGTGGCCATTACACTATGATTAAAAAACTTAAGACACTCACCATTTTACACATCAATCTTCAAGGGCTTTCAAAAATTAAAAAAGAGCACGATGATCACCTGACGTCTTTCTCGAAAAAAAAAAACACATTTGGCAACGAACAATACAGTTGCTTGAATGCAGAAGGCGGAAAATATGAACGGTAAGATCCAAACTATAGGCTAAAGCGATCGATAAACGGAGATCAATTACAATCGCAGGAGACATATGACTTGATATCTACCTTCGACCAATTGTAAATGGTAAATGGTACGTTTGCCTCTACAGGCGCTAATCTCGTATGAGAACGGGATCGATATAAACAGATAGATTAACGAGGATAACAACTGATGACGATTGGTGGATTGAAATTATGGGATAGCTCTGCAAGGGTCGCACATGGAGCTCATTATGATGATTTGTGTTTTTTGTGTGTGAAAGGCACCCGTTACCCCCTTAGCAACATGTTGTGTGGTGAAAAGAAATTGTGGGATAGCTATTGGCGGAGATGATTGTTGTTTCTTTGTTTGATTTTGCTATTGCTTGAGAAAACGAACGTTATCTCAGAAACATTATAACTTTGGATCGGAATAGGGGATAGCTCCTTGAGATAACAGCTATTAGACCCAGTAATATTTGTTTTTGCTTTTGTTTCAGAAAACGCATGTTATCTGAAAAACATCAAATTTTGGATTGAATTTTAGGAGTAACTCTGTTAGGTAGGTATTCGCGCCAATTAGAAGTTGTTTTGAGGATTTGGACTTACATAACTTTGATTGTTAAAATACATGTTACGCTAATAACACGCTAAAAGTGGATAGAAAATTATGAGTCAGCTTTATTGGAATACCTTTCAACGCCAATGGTATTTAGAACGTTGGAGGTGTATTTTTTTTGGGGGGGGGGAAACACACGTTACCTTAGAAACATGATCAACATTCTGGGAAAGCATTAAGGGATATATAGCATCGACTATTCCTGTTGTTAAAGTTGCTATAGAAACAAACGAGCTTGTTAAATTGAGGAAAAAAAATATTGTTGAAATGCACGTTACGATAGAAACAAGCTGATTAATTTCATAGGTATAATAGAAGAAAAAAGCCCGACCGTTATGCACAGTCAGACAAATTAATATCGAGCCTCATCACATTATCAGCCCTAGTTAGACACATATACCAATACAGCGTCACACTTTCATGCCCTCGCTTTGGAAGAATAATGGATGGCATCGTTTTCTCCCGAGGGTTGGTACTCTCAAAGGTTCGTTTATTCGAATTATGAGAATGAAATAAGGTTCATTATACTTTGAACCAGGTTTGCAATCGTGAAAATTAAAATTCTCTCTTCCTTTCGGAAGTAAGAACCCTGCTTCATCTTCAGAATTATCATTATGAACCTTGGAAATGACGGAAATTCGTAATATTGAACTATCGGAAGTATGAACTGTCGGAATTAAGAAATCTTTCTGTTTTAAGAACCTTCGGATTAAAAAAACCTTATCTTCGAAATTGTGAACCTTAAAAATTATTAACCTTCGAAAAAACCGAAATAAACTTGCTTTAGTAGGTATTGTCCGACAAGGTTACATTTAGCCTAACCAAATTAATGAGTATTTTTTAACATATTTAAAATATGGTCATGAAAATATTAATAAACATTAAAACAAATAAACATTACCATCTTATTCAATATAATCTTGGGGGCATAATGCCTCCCTCCCCTGCCGTATTAAGACCTCAAATAGCCCGGCATTTTTAGGGTTAAGGCATCTACATAATGTCACCACTTTCTGCATAGGCGAATGCAAGGTGAACAAAAACGGCCACGTTCCCTGTCTGATAAAGAGACAGTGACATAATGAAAATATTTTAAAAATAGGGGTAAAGAATTGGTCTGCAAGCCTCTCCTGTTCAGAACCACAAGAGAGCCAGATGGATTACCGTGCGGAAAAAAAAGTAATCCCACGCCCATCCTGTCGGAGCAATACACTAAGCTTCGGAGTTATGAACCTCCTTCGATTTAAGAGTAATCACTGGTATAAAAAGCTTGGGCGTTCATAATTATTTTTCTTCATAAAAACGAACTTTTTCAAAAATAAATACGAGTGCCCCAGGCCATGCCCCAACTGGGTTGACAAATAGCCAGTATAACAATGGTTGTCTTTAAGATGACAATCTGAGAGTTCGAGACTAAATGCAAATCCAACTATTGAAAGTGGAAACTAATTGTTATTTTAACTCCGAACAACGGCAATAGAAGCACTGTGGTTTGGTTTGGAACATTAATTTTGGCAATATAAGTATTAGCGTCGAAGAACTTAATTTGAGGATTGGGACGTACATCATTTTGTTTGTGAAAATACAATACACACTAATAACAAGGTTAAAGTGGATAGAAAATTCTGAGACAGCTTCTTTGGATTACCTATCAGCGCCAACAACTTTAAGAGGGGGGAGTTGTATTTTTTGGTCTGGTAAAACACACATTAACTTAGAAACGTATTGAGTGGATCAAAATTCTGGGATAGTATCAAGGGATAGATATTGATAGCGTCAATCATTTGTGTTGTTTAAATGCGCGTTACCATAGAAATAACCTGGATAAATTGAGACGTATGAAAAACACCAGACCGTTATGCACTGTCAAAAATTTAATATCAAACTTCGTCACATAAATTTCATGAATATTTCCGGCATGAAAAAAGGTTTGAATATTTTATGCGTACATGTATAATTGAATTCCAATAATGCATCACGCTTGGATGCTCTTGCTTTGGTAGAATAATGGATGGCGTCGTTTTTTTCTCTCTCTCTCTCTCTCTCTCTCTCTCTTTCTCTCTCTCTCTCTCTCTCTCTCTCCCTCTCACACACAAACACACACACACACACACGATTTTTGTTTTCGTTTTTCAATTAAATTGCACCTTCAAAATTGTGTTTTAGAGGCCGCCATCCTGATCAAGCGTCGCTTATGATGGCGGTCTCCTGCACTTTTCCACACATAGCTAGGGTCAGGCACGTAGCCACGGAGAGGGGGGGGGGGGATCACGTGCCCCCAAAAATGTCCAAGATCGGTTGAACTTTTTTAGACCCCTCCCAAAGACGTCGATCGATTACATGTACCAGGGGATTAGTTGGTATAAAACAATGGCGGCCAGCGTAATTGCAACTAGAACAACATTTATAATAGAACTAAAGAACACAAAAATACATTTTGAGAAGGAAGATACATTAATATTCTTCCATGTCCCTCCATTACGACGTTTCTTATAACATTCCTATGACAAAAATCGGCATCTGTTATGTTTCTCTCTCTCTCTCTGTCTCTCTTTCTGTCTCTCTGTCACTTTTTATCCAACCATTTTCTCTCTTTATCATACACACGCATAATTATGTTGTACTCCCTTTCTCTATTCCTTTCTCTCTCTCTCTCCCCCCCTCCCCCCCCCCTTCTTCCTCACCCTCATATAGCTCCGGTGGTATAATTTATGCTTGCTGGACTACTGAATATAGGTAGATATAATATATGGGGATGGGAAGATAATCATAAAAAATGAACTAACAAAATAATGTAAGGTTGCTGATGTGAAGAACATTGAAAGTCAGGCAACTTCATCATCCCTGACAGAGCGTAGAAAATTGTTTTTGAAGTAGGTTACAAATAGAGAAAAGAGAAAGAGACGACCCCAACATTTTTACTACATGTCTGAACATATTTTATTGGGCGATGTGCATCGAAAACACGTTTCCAAGAACAATGAACTGACAGGCGTTTTTGGACAAAATTGGACGGGAAGATTCAGAAAGGACCGAACATGTTGCTATATACATTGTGCTTGAAACAGTAACTATTGTCATGAGCTTATAGAACATAATGCCAAGCTAAATATCACTCCCTCTACAAAATCAAAAGACATTATGAATCTTGAAGGATCTGTAAACAAGCTTGCTCGAAAGATTGTTCGGAAGTACCAATGTATATCAATCAGATACCAAAACAAGGATTCCAACCATACAATAGGGCCCAATCCTTTCGTAGAAAGAAAGTTTTGAAGAAAGACTGCAAAGCTGTGCTAAGTTTCCTCACATATCAAGCTCTCCAGGCCAGGTCCTCCTTCACAATGAACATGAAGACAACGCTAAATAAAAATCAATAGATAAAGTCAATATTATATTTGATGTAAAGGATAATTGGGCATATCTGATGAAGCGTATCTGATGTTATGTTCTGCGAGCTATTTGTCTAGCATAATGAAATGCTATAGCCCACCTTGATCAATCATATAATAATAATGATAATATTCGGTACTTGTAAAGCGCATATCACATTTAATATAACGTCTCTATATGCGCTTCCAAAGAGCTCTGGAAATTATTACCACGGCTTTAAGTTATGGCTGTCATTACGGTGCTCTAGCATTTCAAGGAATTCATCCCTGCCAGGTACCCATTTACATCACCTGGGTTGAGAGTGGCAAATGTAGATTAATGTCTTACAAAGGACATTAGTGCCGCGGGCGACGGGACTCGAACCGCTGATCTTGTGATCCACAGTCCGGTGACATTATATTCACTCGACTATACGCCTCTAACAAAATACGTACAGGTAAATATTGTAGAAAATCTCTATTTTTTTGGTATCACGTAAGCACAGTTTACAAGACTAAGAGTAGAACTAGATCAGTACTATACACAAATGATTATTTCGCTTGCTTTTTTAAGGAGTCTCTCCCTGCACTCTGAAAAGGTTGGGCAATATTTTCCAACACTTTACCAATAGTCAACCCAACCGTCTATTGGGCAATATTTTCGTATTTTTTCCAACAGTTGGTCAAGATTTTCCCAACAAGTATAGGCTACCGTAGTCGGGCAGTTGAAAGGTCATATTTTTGCCCAAATTTTGGTCAAAATACGAAACAATTATGTACATGTGAAGTAGGATACTTACGTTTACCAATACCACTGGGCAAAATATTGCCCAATAGATGGTTGGGTTGACTATTGGCACAACGTTGGGCAAATTGTTGAAAAAAAATTGCCCAACCTTTTCACAGTGTATAGTTTTACATATATTTTCGCCTAAGGGGAAAGGTGTACATCTTTCTAAAAACATTATGTCAAGGTCATCACTTTAATGTTTCACTCACATTCTGAAATCCCATCCATGGCCAAGCTCCCTACTTACTAAAATGTATCTACTAAATATTTACAACCATTCGGAATGCACACTAATTACCGGCAAAGTAAAATTTAAGTTTGAAAAAAGGTATATTGCTTGTTTTTATACTACAGTTTTGCTGAGGAATGTAATTTTCTAGTACAACAAACTTTAAACACCTGTGAGGGGGTAGTTACTTCCGTCACCTTCGCCCCTCTCGTTCACATTTAATAAATCACTGTATATAATGCTACTATTTCAATGACTTCAGAAAATGAATCATCCTTTACAATAGGTGAAATGACCTATTATTCTCAGGAGGAACTCGATATCAAAACATGGCTATATGTGTAAAGACCCAAGGCGTCAATATCTAGTGTAACAATGAAACAGTTTAATTAGGCATATTTTAGTCTTTGAAAATTAAAGTGCCCCTCCCATGCCCCTTTAAAATATATCTGATGCATATCGTTCTGAAATCAAACTGTGATGAAACGTGCATGTGTTATTAGACGCAACATGTACACATCGACTAGTCTTTATATTCAGTCTTAATAATAACCTTGTCATTCCATCAGCGTATTATAAAAGAATAATTTACCTACATATAGATATTTTTCAGTTCTTGACTGAGTCATTATTTGAATTAATTATTTCATCTGGAAAAAAAAATGATAAAAATATTTGTGCCCATAATTTAAGCTGGAAACGTGTCTTTGTATATATATATATATATGTAACAGACTAGTAAATGTTATGAAGTGAGACACATCGAAGCCAGTCAGTACCTAGAAGGAAAGGAACTAGAAGGAAAGGGTTGAATAAAGTGAACAATATGATCAGACAAACCTTGGTAAGTCTCTAAAAGTTCCATATAGATAACAGAGAAGTTTTTATCTTGATAGGGTTGTGCAAACATGGCAAAAATTGACTGACCTACTTTCGAATTGGCCTCAATATCAAATATGTAGTCCCAGCTACTGTTCCGTGTGTATGTATATGATTCAAGATGGAAGAAGCATTAATTATGGCGATGTCTTTTGTGCATTGAGCCAATGAACGAAGAAGTAATTGATGATGATGGTGGTGCTGGTGGTGGTGGAAATGATGATGGTGGTAAATATTGTTGACATAGACATAGTCTAGTGTCAAGTTAATATCATTCAAGATTTCATTTCATTTGCAGATCAGAAAAAATTTGAGACTATCACCTGATCACTATCACTATCAATAGTATCATTAGTAGGGTAGCGCGCCCGGTATTCGGTCACGTAAGGGAAATCACAAATATTTTGAATTCTTACCTCCTTTATTTGGCAATCTACCCATCAAAAGAAAAGAAAATTAGTCCTCTAACAGGATTTTAAAGTCACTTAAAATACATAGAATGATGATAAGCGATTTATTTCCGAAAGAAGAAGGAGCAATTTTCTGCCCAGAATTTGGTCGCGGTCGCGCCGAATAGAATTCGGTCACACGGTTTGTGCATGGTATCTCTGTTGACAAGGAGCGAAGCGTATTTGCGCACTATTTTCACACAATTGCGCGACAAAGCACTGAATGTCAATGCGTTGACTGAATACTGGGAGAGCGCTACCGCATGGCAAGGGTACATGTATCGTATAAATACCTCTTGCACATCGGCAAGTGCGTCATTTGCAAATTCGCTGTGATGGAGCGAACACGGAAGAGCTCCTCTTCACACACATACTAAATTCATTGCAACAGCACCCATAGTTGTTTCGCAATAGACTTCTACATATGGCTATGCATGTTAGCGCATGTGCTAACAGAACACGAAAGTGCAGAAAGTTGTGCAACACTGACCAATTTCGAGTTAAGTTGGAGGTCTTTCCGGGGCCCTATACCTGATTTAATTTTGAGAGTTAAGAAAAGTTGTTCAGCTGCCTAATTTGTGCAAGTTTCATGGCTCATAAATTATATTTTAAATTTGTACAGCTGTTGAAACGGCTGTTTGACCGAATACTGGGCGTGCTACCCTAGGCCTATAAGCATCAAACTTTAAAAGTTTAAACAATTCAAAATTAATTAATGCAAACTCAGAATGTTGAAGTCTTCTAACATGATTGAGTGATATGAACATGTTTGCAATCTACATTGTAATATGTTCCATGGATATTTCCTTAAACCCTACAGCAATAGAGACAGCTCTATTTGTGTAAAGTGTCAAGATACAGTGACCCTTCCCCCGATACTACAGCTAGAAAAAGAGCCTTATGGTTCACTTCCTTTGGATTTTTCTCCTATAAATTACCAACTACCTGAAATATTTTCATTATTCCTGATATTGATAATCATAACGAAGTTGACAGCCCTATGCTACTGTTACATTGGGGATGACACATGTCACATGATGAGCATGATTCAATCATGTGACTCATCATGTGACTTCCTTTTTAAATGAGCATTCTATTCACAGCTCACTTTTATTTGTACTATCTGTGTTCTCCCCTGTACCTCACTCTGCACAATGAGTATTTCAACATGCATGAGAATGTGGCATATGTGGTTTGCAACCAGACTACTTGATGAAAAAGTATGAGTCATGGCATGTGTTTTTAAATCACTTTCTTAAAAGCTTTCTTTTTCAAGTGAAATACGTCATTACTCATTCTGCCATAAAACTTCCTGCTGACTTTCATCACATTTTAAGAATAAATACAGTGTATAGTACAGGGGAGTGTTTCACAAAGACTGAGCTCGACTTTAAAAGTAATGCAAAGTTTTGGTATGGGGTCATGAATTTGGTTCAAATGAACGTATTGGAAGCATGCGATCTTATATTGTTGAGTGATCGTTGTCGCGGTCTTGGAAGCATGCGATCCTATAATATTAAGTGATCGTTGTCGCGGTTGAAATCGAGTCTAAAGTTATGAAATTGTAAATAATAAACTCTTATGTTGTACAGCTCCCTCTCAAGGTCAAGGTATTAATTAAGCTATGAAACGATGTTTCTTGACTGAAATCGACCGATAAGCTATTCCCGTTTGGAAATTATATATCACATCTAAATATTCTGGGATTTTTCATGGTCGCAGCTACCATTTGAAATTCATCAAAATTTACCGGGAGCACCAGTAAATTTTTTGTTCAATTTTTTTTCAAGTGTTGTAGGGGTTAATTTTCTAGCGCTTATAATACATCCACAGGGGAAACTAAATAAATCAAAATTGTAAAGAATCACTATCCACCAAATTTTCAAAATTTCCCAAAACTTTGTATTAATTACCTTTTAATAAGTCAGACTTATCTATGGAAGGCCATTCACGCCACTGTTTGCTCTCACCTTTAATACTGGCATTGAGCTCTTAAGGGACATACAAATCATGGTCACAAATCTACAGAAGTGTTATTTTATGATAAATCATTATTGAAGGAAACAATATTATCTAAAGATCATAATAGTGAGAGCAAACAGTGGCATGAACGGCCTGCCATAGTTAAGTCCAACTTAAAGTTGATCTTAGTCTTTATGAAACACTCCCCTGAAGTGCTTTTAAATAAACTTGGCCTTGTTATTATCCCTGAAAAGGTCCTATAAAATGAATTTATAGCACATATAATTGCAGCGCTTGATATGATATTACTCTCACCTTTGTGCTATTTTGTTTCCAGTACGCTTTAACCGCCTGGTGATCATCCAAGCTAAGAGAAAAACGATGAAGTTGTACATACATCAGAAAAGCTTCAGAGGTGAGTCTCAGAATTGAGAAAAAGAAAAATTCTATTCCCATATCATTGGAATAATCAAATTATTATTGTTAAAGGCATCGTTTAACAATGTTAAATCTGAGATGCATGGCCCTACGTGTTATCGGTGTCTGTGATATGGTGCAATATTGAAGCCCTCAACAAAATTGCGCTTCAAAATGATCATGAAGTGCCTCAAAAAAGTAAAAATCTTTGAGTGACCGGTTTTACCATGCTCACTTTCCCCAATAGACTGTAGTGTTATAAACACTGTTTGGAAAACTAAAAATGAAGTTTCAATTTCCAATCATAAATATCTTGATAATCAGACAAGCGATCGGCTTGTAAAAGTCATGAGATTCCTGACTGACCTAAAGTTTTATAATTGTGATTGCAGCATGAGCTAAATCCAGGATTTTTTTTCAGAATCTGAGGCAATATTACTGAGTCTCTTTAAACAAACTCTTGCCATTTTTTAACCAAGAATGTTTGTGTATGTAATATTTGAAGAACTGGGTATATAAACTGAAGCTCTTCTGTAAAAAGCATTCAGCGTGCTATTTTTTATGCGTGCACATGATTTTGGACTTAATTCTGGAAAATACAGTTAATTTGAAAGTTGTGATACTGGTTGACATTTCTGATTGAGGTTTCCGCCCTATCTCTTTATCTTGATTTACCAATTGAAATTCACTTATCAGGGCAGATATATTTAAATTTTCCCTCAGGACTTTGTATTTGCAGCTACACTATTCCAGTAATTCAATATGCTAATTGCTTACTCTTATTTAGGGGATACTTAATAAGCTTTGAGGATAATGACACAATTCACATCTTTTTTTTTACTGGGTGCAAGCCAACATTTATTTACAAATATATGTTTGTTTGTTTGTTTTATTTATTCACCATGTAAAATAGCTGTTTACAGATAATAAAATACAGTGGGTTACATTGAGATACACTACCTTAGCACCACTATCTCTCATCTGAACAATGTTACCAAGTCCTTGGAATATTGTACTCTTGCTGTGAAGTACCCGGTATGAAGTTAAATGAATACTTATACCTGTATCATGGTACTACCAGGGACGATAGTACTTATCAAGGGGTCAAGTGTCATTTATTTTTTATACCTGTTTCATACACAGAGGAGCATGTGATCATCAATCCAAATGACTTTCCCTCAATCAAGATTGGAGACTTTCTTGAGATATTCCACCCTGATGACAAACAAAGGTATGTAAACACTCTTATCGTATTTCTCTTATATATAAAAACTTTTTAAAAAGGTTGAAATCGTACATCTCACAAAGATCTAAGTGACTCTATCCATTACACCAAGAATCTTGCAAACTAAGTTGAGTTGAAATATGGTCGCTTGGGCCTAATCCTGGAAAAAATAAAGTATATTATTTACATAAATATTTAGTACCGGTAGACATTTCTGATTGTCAAGCCATTCAGGTTGCTACTCACTCGGTTTATCTTGGTTAACCAATTGAAATTCACTCCATGTGACAAAAAATATATTGCATTTTAAGGCGGTGGGCAGCACAGGTGGGAATAGTGCTTAAATGCAAAATGTTTTTGCTGACATGCTGTAAGCCATCCATAAAGATTTTGGTCATATATCTGTGTATATATGTTACTAACATGATTTGATTTGATTTGATTTGATTTATTTTCCACTCAAATATCCAAAAACTAAAATTACATACAGTATAAATAAAAACCATACAGTATTACAAAATAAAATAGAACAAATAAATTATGCAAGTAACAAATACTGATGTACATGTATACGTAACAAAACATGTTTACAGTGTACATTTAAGCTTGAGAATAACCCAAACCATTAAACATAAATCAATAAGGTCATTGTACAAGTGCAGTGATATGATTTCTTGATTTATTTTCATTGATATTTATTGCTTTATGAAATTGTTTTTCAGCCATCTCTTAGTCCAGGTGCAAACACTGAGTGTAGAGCTGCCTCAAAAAGGTATGTCTTTTTATGAACTGATGATTGTATCTCATTGTTAATATGATATCTTAAAGCCCCACTGCACTACGTATACATTGTAGCTAATTGTGCCCTCTACATAGCAAACAATGCCTAAGCAGTACCTGTTGATCCCCCATGATGCCCTTTTTCTTATGTTAATTGAGAGCTGATTTGATGAGATAAACACCTGTCAGTGACCTTGCAGAGAGGTCTAGTCCCCCTTGGCCGAACTAGTACAGATAGGCTTTAATATATATTTTTACAAGAGATGATATTTCCAGTCATCTCTTGAAATCCTGGAATGATATTACAGGTAGAGTTATTTGGTGCTATGTACGCATGTTATTATAGGTACATGTAAGTAACCCAGCATGCACATTATGTGCGGGTTAAACTTGCCAACTTTCAGTGGTAACCTCACTGGATTTTGTTCTCCATTTCATTGTGTAGAAAAAGATATCATTTGGGATGTGGCCATGGACATACATTTTACATGAACAGTCTATTTCTGTGTGCCTATATCCCAAGTTGTTCAATTCTAATAAAATTAAGAGATTTTGAACTGAACAATTTAAAGCCCCACTGCACTACTTATAGCTACTTGCGCCCTCTATGTAACCACCAATGCCTAATCGGTGCCTGTTGGTCCCCCATGATTCCTTTTTCTTATGTTAATTGAAAGCTGATTTGATGAGATAACCACCTGTCAGTGACCTTGCAGGGTGGTCTAATCCCCAATGGCCGAACTAGCACAGACTTTAAGACAAATAATTACTATGGTAGGTAAGAAGCCTTACAACCATCTTTTTTTCCCTTTCATCTTGCATTTTGTGCTCCTGCATCTTCTGCACCGTAGGCGTGGTGAGTGTAGAGCAGGGCGTGGCCTCCCTCTTCCAGCTCCGAGCCTATCAGACGGTCCAAGTGAGACGGGTGGAGCCAGACAGTCAGGATGTGGCCTTAGACCTGGTCGAGTTGGTCTTTAAGGACCAGTACGTCAGCAGGAGTGACATGTGGAGACTCAAGAACAGCCTGGTGAGTACACTGTTCCTCAGATAGGATGTTAAATGAAGGGTCCCCACGACAATTTATAAAAAATGTCAAGGTCACTAAGGTCTAGCCTGAAGATGTGCCCTTAGACCTGGTGTAGCTGGCCTTCAAGGAACAGTACATCGGCAGGAGTGACATGTGGAGACTCAAGAACAGTCTGGTGAGTACACTGTTCCTCAGATAGGATGTTAAATGGAGGGTCCCCCAAGATAATTTATAACAAAATGTTAAAATCACATCACCAAGGTCTAGCCTGAAGATGTAGCCTTAGACCTGAGTGAATTGGTCTTGAAGGATCAGTACATCAGCATGATCGACATGTGGAGACTCAAGAACAGTCTGGTGAGTACACTATTCTTCAGATAGGATGTTAAAAGGAGGGTCACCCCAGACAATTCATAACAAAGTGTCAAGATCACGAAGGCCTAGCCTGGAGATGTGGCCTTAGACCTGATAGAATTTGTCTTGAAGAATCCGTACATCAGAATTTTCGACATGTGGAGACTGGAGACTCGAGAACAGTCTGGTTGGTACACTGTTCCTCTGATAGGATGTTTAATAGAGGTCCTGTCTTTTGGAGAGAGGCATCCTATGCACATTATGAATTCACAACTCTACATGTTAGGAGTAGTTGCGAATGTTGTTTTATCAGTTTTAATACAGGTTTAGAATATGTTTTTCCACCCAGGCATAGACTTTGGGGATTGCCAAACTTGATAATGATGATAACAAGATTATGCTGCTGCTGATGATGCTAATGATGATGATGATGCTAATGACAATGTTGATGGTGGTGATGATGATGATGATGGTAGTGATGACTGATAATATTAATGAAGATGATATGATGAGGACGATAATGATGATGATGAAAACGATGATGGTAATGACGATGATGGTAATGACGATGATGATGCTAGTGATAATGAAAATAGTGAAGGAAATAGTGATGATGACATTGATGATGACAGTGATGATGATGATGTTGATGAAGATGATGATGAAGGTGATGATAATGGTAGAGATGAAGTTACTGAATTATCTCAACAGTCCCTTGAAAAAACCTGTATCTTATTATGGCCAACATTTTTCTGGTAGAACATCATTATTCATTCATCTTTCAATTCAGTGACTCAAAAGACAATACCATTCAATAATGTTAATTTATTTCCAGATGATGGTACCATAATTGTTAACATTTCCTCAACTATTTCCTCACATTTCACGTTTACTGCCATCATTGTTTTTGGTCATTATGCTTTATCTTGCTGACCTTTAATAATATGTTTACTGTTATTTTGTGGAATGTTAAACAATAAAACAAAAAACAAAAGAAGCTGTATATTCTCCTCAGGTGAAGTCATGTCTCCACATCCAGCAGAAGGTCGAGAAATGTGGTGTCAGAGCCCAGGTTCAGGACCTGTGGTCCAGGGGCGGCACTGTGGCCTGTGGGATCGTTACCAGCGATACGAGGGTGGCCTTCAGATCGGCTACAGCCATGGTCTATCTCTTCATTCAGATGAGCTCAGAGATGTGGGACTTTGACACATGTGGTAAGAATAAACTCAGGTGCAACACTGCCAGATTGTGTTCACTGTAAAGGCCCATACATACATGAAGAGCTAGAAACTGTTAAAGGCATCGTTTAACAATGTTAAATCTGAGATGCATGGCCCTACGTGTTATCAGCGTCTGTGATATGGTGTAATATTGACGCCCTAAACAAATTGCATGAAATATCATGAAGTGCCTCAAAAAAGTAAAAATCTTTGAGTGACCAGTTTTACCATACTCATTTTTCACAATAGACTGTAGTGTTATAAAAACTGTTTCCATTGTGTCCTTTATGGATGTTTATTAGAACAATATTGACTTTATACAGTAGGTTTGCGGTTGCACCATGTGAGAGAGGGGGGGGGGGGGAAGGATTACCGAGAGTTCTTTTCAGGACTCCCCAATCCTTCCCCCTCTCTCACATGGTGCAACCGCAAGCCTACTGTATATCTACATCACCTTGCAAGCCGATACTTATAAGCAGCAATATTGATTTTGATTTCATTTCTTTGATATCAGGTGACTTGTACATGGAGAAGGCAGTGAATGGGTTTCTGATAGAGCTCTTTACAAGATGGAAGGAGAAGAATAGCAATCATGAGTTGAGTATCGTGCTCTTCTCCAGAACCTACTTTGAGGCAGATTCTGTAGGTAAGCAAATTCATGATAATAATAATATTCCGCTTTTATATAGCGCTTAATACAAATGTCTCTAAGCACTTTACAGATATACTATTACCCCAGTCATTGCATTCAATACTTCAATACGCTTTGTTCACAATCTCCACTCCCTGGGGAGCATTCCAGCCAGGTGTTACTTGACGCTCAAAAACTGTTTGACCAACAATGATGGTCGCATCCTAGCGGGACCCCATTTAACATCTGGGTGGAGAGTATGATGATGAATGTCATCATAGCCATATTGATATATTATATTTATTCATATCCTCTAGATCCGTAATCATTATGCAGTATCAGTATGAATTATTTGAATCTGAATTTGAATTTGAGTTTATTGATTCATCTGTCAAACAACAGAAAGTCTTTTTTTTTCATTGGTTGAACAATAACAAAGATCATGTCACAGCAGAATTATACATAACATAACAAAAAAGTATAAATAAGTGCAAAATGACAAATATACATTACATTATGTGATCAAAAAACAAGAAAATTGACAAATCTTTATTTTCGACAAATTTTCAGATTTACAATGTACATGTAGAGCCAAAATAACACTTCTTTGCTTACAATTTCTTTGCCAGTTGAGTGATAATGGCAGAATACTTTTGATTTTGGTTTGTTTTCTCAGATAAGTTTCCGGCTGAAATGCTGCCAAGACTTCATGTTCATGAAAATGGTCGCTTCTATGAAGATTATTACAGGTAATATTTTTAGAGGTAAAGACCAGTTCTGGTCATGCGATTGCATTGTGAAAGAAACGTTGTGGAATCGATCCCAAAAGGTTGATCATCTAGCAGATAAGTACTAGTGTGTACTCCAAGGTTCTGGAATCATTAAAATGATAAGAAATTTGGTCCAGTCTTGGTGAAGTTACAAGCACTGTACACAGAAAGATGTGTATGGGACTACGCGAAATGTGCGCGATATCTATCTGGTCCGGATAGATATACAGTAATAATTTACCGAATATATCAATTAATAGGCGGTTTCCCGGCAAAATTTGTATCATCACGTATTAGTCAAACATATTCTGTCACATGATTGGTAATAAGAGCTTCCATTTCATTTTTTTTTTAAAGAGGGGGGCGTTTCCAAAACTGGTCTATACCTTTAAGGCAGTATATACAATTTGGCCCACTGCCCACTGTACAATCCTACTTCGATCCAACTTTCAAAGAACTTATTCCAACATCATTATACAGTGTATCTGAACATAAAGAATCTGATGACTTTGGGCGTTTGGTCAGAGAAAAATCTGATCAGCTGCAAATCATATTAATGTTGGAATATTTACATGAATGTCCCAGATTTGAAGTCGATTCCACCTTTCCTACGACTGAAAGACCTACAATACCTCCCAATTTTGACTTTACTAATTATACACGTATCAACATTAGAAGCTTAATCCGAAACTTTTTTTATCATTGAAATTTTTATTTCTTAATGATACAGCGATTTCAGAAATGGATCATGTAAAGATCGTCAAGTGGGCAGTGAGCTCAAGGGGAATTGGGGGGATACCCTTATTTTCCCAAGATCCAATAACATACATGTCACATAGTCTGAGGTCACCACATCAATATCTCAGATTACAAAGAAAAAGCATGGCTCATGTTTGCAAAAGCTCAATTTGCAAGGTTATCAAGGCTTGTTTAATCTACATTATAATATATCTATTAGTTTTCATCAGAAAATTGTAGGGTATTTGCAGCATATTATTAAATCAAAATGTTTTCTCATTCCCAATATTTCACATAGTATGTGCATAATTCAAGCCATGCTGCATTGTTAGGGCTGATATCACTATTGCACTATGATTCCAGAATACATCTATGTCCTCTTTTTCATTATTCTTTTATTTTTTTTAATTCCATAGGGTATTTGCTCATAATGAGAGAAAAGAAGACTGGTTGCAGGTCCTTGCTCCGCTCAAAGCCACCATGCAGCGCTATGCAAAGGACATCAAAGACTGGCAAAGAAAGGGTAAAATGATAAATACCTATACTGTTCATATATAAGTCAAAATGAATTTTCAATGTTGGTAAAAAAAAAAGTTTACATGTCGCTAAATGTCATCTTAACAGACATACACATGTGGTATCAGCAACCTAGGGAATGTTACTGTACTAACAGTGAATTATTTAGTTGAAAATTTTATTAGGATATATATCATATGTCATGAGAAATGTTAGCATTATGCTTATGGTGAATCAAACCAATAGTTTCTATATTTGATTATTTAATTCTGTGACTTGTTCAATCCTAATTCTAATTTAAGACTGAACTGAATAATTCTCGTAACCCAATAAAGTGTGCAGGTCTTTGCACGTGTCATATTTTCTACCTAGCAGGGGTGTTAGTACTTGGACTTGGGGCTTTTGATTTTCAGTATTATTACCTAAATTGTAGAAGTGTTGTAGTCGAATGGTTTAAGCACTGACTTGAAATTCAAAGGTCGTGGTTCGATCCCCGATACGGCACTAATGTCCTTTGGCAAGGCATTAATCTTCATTTGCCACACTTGAACCAGGTGAGGTAAATGGGTACCTGGCAGGAATTAATTCCTTGAAATGCTGTAGCGCTGTAATGGCAGCTAGGCTAAAGCCAGGGTAATAATTAATGGCCTCGGAATAGAATTTCTAGATAGATGGCGCAATAGAAATGCCTATAATTAATTATTATTATTATTACTTTTTACATACATGTACATGTAATCATTAGTCTCATTTTCACAAATTGATGTGTTTTTTTTTCTTGTTTCAGCTGGATGTGTGATAAAAGGTGAAAACTCCAACGCCTGTCAAGGAAACCTCCTAGAGGCGCTCAATCTCAGCTTGAACGGTAAGAATACTGAGGGCATCTCATCAACAAGATATAGTGCTATGAATAGTACATGTATCAGCACATTTGTTGTACAGTGAAACCTGCTTTAGCAACAAGTTAAGGTATAAAGACCATCTGCTTTAACGAAGACTTCTCTTCTTGTCTCCTCGAGTGGTGTTTTTATACCGGTTAACTTGTTGCTTAAGCAAACAGGGACAAAATGAAATGTGCACATGAAGGACTTCTCTTTAAATACTTATTGCATACCATTCGTTTATGAAAATCTGTTTTTTAGAATTTTCTTTTTCATGGAATTAATTTCATAATGAGATTGTATATGAGTGGCTGCATTTTTGATATGTTACATAAACAAATAATTTTAGTGCATTAAATTTCTGTATTGTAAACACATAAAAGTTAAAGTTGTGTTTTGTTTAGTATTCACATCTCATTTCCTTCAAAAGGGAAAAGCAAGACCTACCGTACATACTTTTTGATATTCATAATCATACAAGTGAAGGGGAAAAAATATGTAAGTTTTTTAAACTGGAATTTGAACATGATCTTGAACTTGAATTTCAGCCTTTTCACACAATTTCAGCCCTTTCACACCTTTTCATTGTATCTAGAGCTGATTTCGTAGATACGAAGTCGCGATTCATACGCCGGTCAAGCAGGCTGTAGATACGAAGCCCGGATCTAGAGAGCAAGACATTTTGTGTGTGAACGGATATACGCCCTTAACTAGACCGGGCACTGCTCTTTAAACGCTCAGTAGGGCCATTGCGCATTTACGAGCAGTGAGTAAATGCGCAATGGCCCTACTGAGCGTTTAAAGAGCAGCGAATCTCGAACGACCGCACCAAATTTTTCTGTGTGTAAATAATGTTGTATCTAGAGCTGAGTTTTAAATAATTTTACCCCTGTGTGAAAAGGGGATTTGATTCAAATGTGATATGGAGGCCTCATGGGTAAAATTCTCTCTCCCCCTTGTAGTGTTTGACAACCACTACATGAATCGTAACTTTGACCGGACTGGACAGCTGGTCGTCATGGTAACACCGGGGGCCGGAGTCTTCGAGGTGGACAGGACGCTGTGTAAGCTGACGGAACAACGGATGATTGATTACGGTATGTAACCAAAGACGGTGCCGACCTGGAAAGTGCCAATATTGAAATAATTTGGGTTCTTCTTCTTCTTCCTTCCCTTCTTCACAATCTCCTACTTATCATTATTATATTATTTTCTTTACTCTTTATTCTATTTTTCTTGTCTTCTCAAATTCAAAGAATCTCGTACTATACTACTCTGTTTTCGCCTCCTATAATACCTTGTGTTACTCAGTACGGGAGCCTATTCACATACAAGCTATGCTTTTTATTTAGGCTCCCTGCATTTTACATTGTTTTACATTGCCTGTCATATCTATATATTTAGAAACTTGGTATCTATTTTCTGTACAATGTACATGTACTTGATTTAAAATCTTTAATCTACGCGTATACGCTTGTATAAAATTAAAAAAAAGAATTTAAACTGTTTTTTGATGTAAATGTGGAACAAATAAACTTCAAACTTCAATTAGACTATGTGGGTAGTAGACGAACTGATTGTAGAGTGCAGACCAAACGACAAATCACTAAAATTTTGATAATGTTCTCATGAAAATGTTTAAATTCAAATCCAAATCTCTTAATAGTTCCGATGATGAGATAGTGAAAGTTGAAGCAATAATCATCCGCTGGACTATAAACCAACCCACTTGGAAATGTAAAAATATCAGTATTTATCATATGGTGGCGTAAAATACTGTATACTAGCCATTGAAAAGGTACTGGTCACAGTAGAGACGAGTTAATTGGAAAAAAAAAATGTTTCTTATAATTAACCTGCATGAAGCGCCATTGGTTTTTTATATGTATTATATTTTGTTGATAAGTGAGTCGTGTACTATTCCATAAAGAAAGGACACCTATGACTCTGATAACTAAGTTTCTCCAAATAATGATTGTACATGTACTTTCATTCAGGTATTGGTAGTGATGTCGTGTGCTTATCTGAACAACCTCTTCATCCAGTACCTCTCCTCAAGGTAAGATGCGATCAGTACTCCGCCTTGTCCTGAAAATTGGCAACACCAATGTGATTAGGGTATAACCATTAGACATCTTTGCCAAATAGTTATCAGAGTAGATCACAAGTTTGACATTTCTGAAGTGCTTTATCTACACATGTATGGATGTTACAAATATGGATCTTTAAATTTACAATAATAATTCCAGTGCACTGGCAACAATAATTTGTTACACAACTATTATTCTTTCTTTGCAAAATGTTTCATCTAAGTTGTGTCCTATACTATTGTGACAAACCCGCTCATCATCATTCATCTGGCTCACTCAGTGTCTCTCTGAGAAACATGCTGGTGAGTTGTCTTTCCCATCGGTTGCTGCAAAATTGTGGAACCTACCTACCTACTGCTGTGCAGATGGCCTCATCTGATGACCAGTTCAAGAAACTACTCAAGTCACATCTATTCTGCTAGAAATTACTTTATTACCAGCCTACATTACTACATGTACATCTCTGAGAAGTGTTTTGTTATGTTTTTAAGTGGCCCAAACATTGTGGAGCGTGTGTGCAGCGCTTTGTAACCGCAAGGAAAAGGTGCTATATCAAATATCTTTTGGATTGGATTGGATTGAATACGTGCATATGAATGTGCATTTAAAAAAGTGCATTCATCCTTTTTTTTTAATTTCTGTTTCAGTTTTTGGATTCACTAAACAAGAGTGCTCCATGCAAAGACAAGTACAACATTCCGCACTGGTTAAACTACAGCTTCTATCTATCACCTAGTCAGAAGAGAAGGTACCAGTCTACCCAGACTTCTTTCATCTCTAGATTGCGACTTCCAGACCGGATAGTAAGTCTTGTTTGAATTGTATCTTTTCTCATTCATCCAACAAGCATGAAATGAACATTTATCATTTTCGTACAGTTAACAACTAATTCATTCTTGTAAATTTTTGTTTTTGTGTTTTTTGTAACTCAAGAATGAAAGGTGGACTGGTTGAAATAGTGCCTTTGTTGAATACTTTTAGATGTAAGCTTTAATATGTCACATTCTCAAGAAACTTACATTGGAACAAAATGAAGGATACTGATATTCTTGCTTAGGTCTCTCCCAGTGGGAATGTATTACTACACAAATGTTCTTATTTAACAAAGAATGGAGCAATCTCAGAAAATTCTTTCTTTTCTAAACAGGATGAGGATTCCCCAAGAACACCCAACGGCTCTTCGGCACTCCCCAAGGTGCCGTCATCGGGTCGTTTCCATGGCGACAGCTCCAGGAGCACATTGAGCAGTGAGGGTTCATGTGGAGACCTCAAGACGACGGTGAACGAGAGAGACGAAGAGGAGGATGATGATGAGAAGTTTGAGAGGCATGATAGCAAGCTCTTCCAGCGAGGCAGGAGGAGAATGTCCAAGGTCCAGTCCCTGAACAACCCCTTCTGCCCAGACACCCTGTCGGTCATTCTCACAGCTGACCGCAGAAGGTGGACACATGCTTTTCCTCATGGTAAATGCCTTACTTTCATATTTCCATTTGCATTTACTTTGATAAAAAAAACAGTTTAATGCAAGAAAATTAGTATCAGAGAAAGCTTCTATATAGAAATTTATTGATTACTAATTTGTTTTGTGTTTGTGAAGCGCACATCGTATGCGTATTTATGAAACAATGTGTATTTGTCCTCGCTTTAACTGAGCACAATACATCAGAGGGAAAAGATTGGTTACTGCAGTGTACAGTGTGTATCTACCACATATATCCCTGTGTTGAGATAGAGATACCGATACCTTGTCTTATGAAATATGACCAAGGCAGGGATTCAAAATTATGACCTCCGTTTGAAAAGTAATTATTTTTGTTCATTATCAGTGCATTACCAATACCTATTCAACTAGGATTCCAACATTTTGCCTACGCAGTGGTTGTTAACCTCCTTGGACCCCCAACCCTGTCTGGCATTCCTTATCATTGTTGTTGCTCTAAAATACAATTGCTTGTCAGTGACATTGCCCTCTGTACTGCAATTGCTTATAGATTTTAATGGGTTGTGTGACCCATTTATTAACCTCATGAAAGGGCAAAAGATCCCCAGGTTAAAGGTAATACAAAGTTTTGGTATGGGGTCATGAATTTGGTTCAAATGAACATATTGGAAGCACATGCGATTTTACAATATTCAAGGATAGTTGTTGCGGTTGAAATCGAGTCTAAAGTGATGAAATTGTAAATACCGGGTAATAAACTGTTTATGTTGTATAGCTCCCTCTCAAGACTGATATTAATTTTGCTTTAAAACAATGTTTCTTGACTACAATTGACCGATTTGCTATTCCCGTGTGGAAATTTATCAGAACTGCATATTCTGACATTTTCATGGTCGCAGCTACATGTACCATGGAATGGCCTTAGGTGCTATTTGAAATAGTTGAATTTGATGGTTCAATTTCTTGAAAGCAGAAGAGTTTTAGGGGCTAAATTTTCTAGTGCTTATAGTACATCCACAGGGGCATCCAAATATACATGTATGAACATTTTAAAGAATTACTATCAATATTTTTTTTTAAATTTCCCAAAACTTTGCATTACCTTTAGTGGCCTTGAATTTGTGTTTGAGAGATAACTGTATACTTACATTGATTATTGTTGAGAGTCTGTTTAAAATTCTTTTCTTTTATTCCTGCTGTTAAAGGTAAAGACCAGTTTTGGAAACGCCCCAATTTCAAAAAATGAAATGGAAGCTCTCATTACCAATCATGTGAAAGAATATGTTTTGACTAATACATGATGATACAAAATTTGCCGGGAAACCGCCTACTAATTCATATATTTGGTAAATTTGTTTCTCTCATGGTCTGTGAGAGATATAGGGTAGTCCCATATACATCTTTCTGTGTATAGTGCTTGTAACTTTACGAAGAATGGGCCAAATTTCTTATCATTTTGATGATTCCAGAACCTTGTAGATGCTAGATGCTGGATGATCAACCTTTTCTGATCGATTCCACAACGTTTCTTTCACAATGCAATCACATGACCATAACTGGTCTTTACCTTTAAAATTGCCATTTGTCAGGTCCTGATGGTGAGATGATACAGCTTCATCATCGTCAGCTTGTCAAGGTGCCCAGTGAACAGGATATCCTGAACCACACCCCCGATCACGCCCCTAGGGAGGGGGTGAGTGCTTCATCTAGTGGTTCCAGTCTGAACGGTGCCCCAGCAACACCAAGTGAGTACAAAACAGTACCCCACCCCAGTCACATCCATAGCTCCAACGTGTGTGTGTGTGTAATTGGGTTTTTTACAGCCGTGTATCAATCAGATATGATTATTTACGTCTAGAGACCGACCTTTAATGTCACCATCCGAAAGACGTGACTCAGTTTCGAACCTGCGTCCTTGGCTGAATCAGTTTGTAACTTCCATTGTTAGCTGCACCACAACACCCAACCCCTGGCCCCAACCCCAGCTATACCCTTGGGGAGGGATTTAGTGAGTCATCTAGCAGTTCTAGCCTGAACAGTACCCCAACAACACCAAGCTAAAAAACCGGTGCAGAATTGGTTCCAGAATGAATATTTTCAAGAGTGTTTGCATATTTACATGAATTTTGTAGATTGAAGTTTTGATGATTTTGGTTTTGCTTTTGTTTTTGTTTTTTTAGCTTCAGACATCTCTCATGGATGGTGGGTGCAAGTGGATACCAGGCGTCGTAGGGGGTGCGTGTGGGGCATCACCGGGGAACAAGTTTGGACCCCATTCCTACAGTCGGGTAAGCATTTTACATGTATTATCATTATTGTTATTAAGTAGTATTTGGCACCACCTGCACCTGGGAGGCGAAAAGGGAAATGAATCCCTGTGACCCATGGGTCTCTCCTCCCGGTATAACTGATTGGGGGTGTGCAGGACCACTACACTGGGGCGTTGGACTGTTTTATTTGCATTTAGTGGTCTTCTATAAACTGGGGAAGGATTTCACATTATAGCAATTTTCATTACAATGCTTGAGGTTCTGCATGAACTCGCTACATACATGAACCGAGTGGTCCCTGTGTACAGCTACAGGGGAGTGTTTCACAAAGACCGAGATTAACTTTAAGTTGAACTTAACTATGGCAGGCCGTTCATGCCACTAGTTCCTCTAAAAAATCCTGGCATTGGTTTCTCAAGGGATGTACAAATCGTGGTCACAAATCTGCAGAATTTACATTTTTTTGTAGTTCATTATTGAAGGAAAAAATATTATCTAAAGATTGAGAGACCAATGGTGAGGGCAGCCAGTGCCCCATAGTTAAGTCCAAATTAAAATTGATCTTAGTCTTTATGAAACATCCCTCGGGAATACAAGAACTCAGTAATCAACAGATTAATTTCATTTTGACTTCTGCTTTTGACTTATGAATCCTTGAACAGGGATGGATTGGAAATCGATGACAACCACAGCCTGCTTCCCGATAACGACCGACTTCTACCCATTGAAGCAAGCCTTGGATATGGATTATCAGGAGAGACCGTACACCATCTGTATCGAGGGAGAGAACGATACAGAAACGAGCCCATCAAATGTCAACAAGATATTTCAGGAACTCATCTCTCAGAGACTCATACAGGTTTGTTATTTTTTGTTTTCATCTTCGATATGTTTGATATGGGATGATAGGCTAGGTTCTACGACCCATGCTCTGACAACAATTGATCAGTGGTCAAGATCCTGCACCAGCCATGGACCAATTCAACCCTGGCAGACTTAGTACTAAACATAACCCTAGCTGGGAATCTATAACCCAACCCTCGTACTAAAATCAACTCTAGACATTTTGGATCTACTTGCCCACATTGGCAAAGAAATGTGTGTTATAAATTATTCATTTCTTTGTTACTAATATTCTGAGCTGTATGCCAATTGACTTAATGTTGAGTCCTTCTGGACGCATCGGTTTCACCTACTGTATAGTCCTGTCACTGCCAAGTCCTGTCAAGCTATTGAATGAAATGTGCTTTGTTTTCACTGAAATACATGCATGAGAAGATTGCCTTTCTTTATTTAAAGTGACTCGGTAACGTTGCCTCAGATTCTGAAACAAAATCCTGGATTTAGCTCATACTGCAATCATAATCATAAACCCTTAGGTCAGTCAGGAATCCAATTTTGAGTAGAAATCAAAATGTCATTTTTCAGTGTCCTAACGGTTTTTATAACACTACAGTCTATTGGGGAAAATGAGTATGGTAAAAAACGGTCACTCTTTTAAAGATTCTTACTTTTTTGAGGCACTTCTTGATCATTTTGAAGTGCAATTTCTTTTAGGGCTTCAATATTACACCATATCACAGACACTGATAACACCTAGGGCCATGCATCTCAGATTTAACATTGTTAAACAATGCCAAGTTTTGTTTCCACTTATTTCTTTCAGGATTTCCAGTTGGTTGTTCTGCCACAGCAAGAACAGGCTGGATTGGCACAGAGGAACAGGAAAGACCAACCACTGGCTACTGATCCTCGCAAGGTACACTGTGGGAACATTGTCATTGACACATGAAAAATACTGTTTGACATCGTACACTAATCCAGTCACCTACTTCTATCATGACGTATGGACAGTCTGCAGAAATTGTTGGAAGAGAGAGGAGTGAAAGAACTGAGAGGGGTGCTAATAGAGAAGGCTAGGAGCCGAGGGTTGTGGAACAGCATGATCGCCAAAGTCAAATGATATGGCACTTAGAGAGAGAGAGAGTCTTGGATCCAACACTATAACCGTAGCCCCTAGTCTAATATAAATAATTATTAAAACAAAAAATTTATTACAACCCAAAACTTAATAATTTTGACAAAATAGATTCTGCCGCCAATAACGCTACAGCAAATGTCAAAGGGCACATATGAAAGGTACCCTCAAGTTGTATTACACGTGTTTGAGAAGAGTAGTACACTTTTTTTTAATAGAAACTGCACATGTTGTGAATCATTCATAGACAATTGAGGACCTGTAAAGATACTGACAGTTGTTTTAAAACATATGTAGCCAAATTTGATTTGATTTGATGTTTATTTATTCCATATACATCAACATATTTACATTCACAATCTTATAATTGTTAATGTACATGTATGATAATGACATGGTACATGTATATAGACAAGTCTTAAACATATACCTGACGTTCGTTTGGGAATTTCATTATGGTGACTGTACATCAGGCATATTCCTCAGAGAATTGAGTTGGTGCACACATTGTGAACAGTCTTTAATCTGATGTTGGTGTTTCCAGAATCTGTACAATTTTGAAAGAATTTGTGACAATTTCCAATATACAGTACTACATGTATATGATTTAAAACAGTATTATATAATTTAATATAAATCAATATTTGTGTACGGTGGTCTACACAATGTTAAATCTTTATTAAATTGTAGCACACACGTATATAAAATACATGTATATGTACATATCTACATACCCTATTGAGATTATTATTTAATTTGAATTCATCAGAGACAAAAATGTTTAAACAGAATTTCATCAGCGATTTCAATGATTTTTGTCTTTGCAGGATATGTGTGTGCTGAGCTATGCCAATGCCTTCCACAAACTAACCCTGAGTGCTGATACTAATGACATTGAGGTCGTTCTCTACACTGCCAGGTATGTGGAAAAAATCACATTGTTGCCAGAGGTGTATAACGTGAGACAAAAGAAACCGTAAAGGGCAATCCAACCTTTGTAAGAAGTTGATTTGTACGAAAGCAGATAAATAACAGAAACAGAATGGCAAAAGTTTGAAATGAATCGGACCAATAGTAAGGAAGTTACATGTATGTATGTTTGAAATATGAGATCACTACATCTCAATTTGGTAGTTCGGTTAGTGGATTGTGACGTAGGACGTAGATAACTCTCCCATTTGCCCGTGGACAAAAATATCATTGATTTAATCTGTTTTTTTCGTAAGTTCCTTCTTCCTTGGGGCACTACTCAAAATATATTATAGATAGCATGTTATTATAGGTCCTTTAAAAAGAAAAAACCCTCCTGAGCGATGAACTTTAGGAAAATGTAAATTTTAGACATTTCATATGTTGGAACAGCTGGGAAAGTACATGTAGTCTGGCTCTACATCACATTGACATTACCGCTTCAGCCAATTTTAAATGCCCATACGAATAGTGATTAAACTCTGATCTTTCTTATAATTTTTCTCTCATCTGAACAATGTTACCAAGTCCCTTTAAAGCCTTTGGTCCCCTGGTTGCTTACTTACAAGCATATATACACATGATTTCTTTAATAGCAGTCAGGTAAAAACAAATAAAACAAACAAACAAACAAACAAATTAGTTACAAAATAGTTTGTCCCGTAACAAAAATACATCATTTGTGTCTTCTATGCCTGCAACTTTCAGGAAGAGTTCTCCAAGCCCCAAACTGGCCTACACCTACTCCCTCTGGCCCCTTCACAAGCACGCCTATGAGATAGCATACAGCAGGATGTACCACAAACCGGTGGAGAACGATCGGTGGAACTATCGTGATAGTTACATTTCGTTCTGTGGCATGGCGTCCAGAGAAGGCTTTGAACTGCAAGAGGTATGGAATGTTGAGATGGAACACGTGAATTGATAGCAAGTAGAATTCATTTGAAATAGCAAACTTCCCTTCCCTAAACACTCTCCTATTACAGTATGAAGCATTAACAATTGGAGACATTCCCTTGTGTTTAATTTGCAGAATATGACGTACTATGTAGTACATCTATTTGAATTTGAAAGAATCAAAACTTAGTCTTCTATACAGTGTTATATGCATTAAGACAGACAAGAAAATGATTAGTGAATCAAATATTTCTCTAAAGAGAGAAATCTGAAAATAGTTACAGGAGTCTAACTCAGCATTTTCTTCTTTCCTTAGTAACCCTTGAAGAAAAATGGAGGAAAAAAGAGCAAAATTTCCCTATATCACATTAAATGACCAGGGTCCCGTTGCATAAAACGTACCATTGATGGTAAATCTGCCATCAATGGCAGCTACCATGGTAACATCGCTCAACAGCCAATAGAAATCAAGGTTTCCATGGTAGTTACCATCAATGGTAATTTTTATGCCTCGGTGCCCAGGGCTTCGAATAAAGCTTTTGAAACTTCCCCATCATTTAATATTGGATAACTATGCCCATTGTAACCACCAGACATCTTACTGAAGTATAAGATGTCTCTGTTAAACTGAATGTTGATATCTACGCAAGCCGTTCTTGAAACATGAAGACACATTTCTGCCTACAGATGACTATAAGAATTATACAGATTCAAATTCAATTTGGATTTTGATATCTGAAATGATAGATGTATACATCACTGTTTTGATTGTTTCTTTTGCAATCCCTATTACTTGAACAGTGTGTGAAATTTTGGCGGTCTCGATTCGTTCTCCTGCCCTCACACTCGTCCACCCTGCGTCAGATGTCCGAGAAGGGTTACCAAGGCCATCTAGATGTGTTCCGGTCTGAGGAAGGGTCATCTAAGCATCCAGTCCTTGTGGAGGGTTTCCTAAGGTTCTTTGAAGGGCTCAATCGAAGGAGGACTCGACTCCACCTACCATCACTGAGCGGTTCCAAAAAGGTAGAATAGATCTTTCTTTAAAGTTTTGTATCCATAGGTTAATGTTAAGAATTCTGAAGAAAATAATTTTTATTTATTAATATGCATTAAATTATACGAAACAAGCCATAACCAAACAATTAATATGATTATGTATGATTAATATTTTGTTATGCCTCTGTTACGAAGTAGCCGGAGGATTATGTTTTCGGGCTATCTGTCCGCGTGATCGCGTGATCGCGTTATCTCAAGAACCGACTGATGGATTCCTACCAAACTTTGGTCATGTATGTAACTTGCAGAGCCATTGAATTAATTAGATTTGGGGGTCACAGGGTCAAAGGTCACAGGGCTCATTATGTATGCAAAATAGCTTGGGATCGCGTTATTTTTAAGAGCCGATTGATGGATTACCGCCAAACTTGGGTCATACAGTATATGTATCTTGCAGACCTAATGAACTGATTAGATTTTAGGGTCATGAGGTCATAGGGTCATACATGTATATGAAAAATAGCTTGTAATCACGATATACTGAGGACCTCTTCATGGATTACTCAGAATGCTACCTTTCATGGTGAATCACAAACAACCTGAACACCTATCAGCACTTTTGACCATCCTTCTACATCCTGCCACATACCACTTTCTATTTTTTTTAAAAATACAATATGCCTTCTTCTATTCCAAATTTAGAGAACATCCCAGGGTGACATCAATCAAAGCGCTACCAGTCCCGGCTACCGGAAGATCGCCCAGAGTGGCACTTCCACCCCCACCAGCCTCCACGCCTCCCTGAGCCTCACCACCGGCACCCTGCAGACTCTGCTGTCTGGTGTGGTAGCCACTCGCAAGGAGGACCCCTCCAGCGAACCAGGCAGTCCAAAGTCTCCGGATAAGAGGGATGAAAGACCCCACCAGGGCAGTTCGTATGCTACCGTTGTCAAGGCTATGAGAGACCCAAGGTAAGGAGACCACCCAAGGGTCTGTATTCTCATAATTTGTTAAGGTCCACCAGGCTCAGACTAACTCCCTTTGTGTTTTTCCCTAAAGGTTACCGCATCAGCATTGATGCTGCTCTTTCTCCTGGCCCTACATTTTTCATTTTCCCCCAAATTGCCAAGTACATATTAGATTCACCTTGGTCGAGTGTGTCAAATATAGATAAAACACCTTGTCACTGCATGTAAGCACCAGGCAAGGATTGAACCCATGACATCTTGTGTGAGAGTTCACTATACCAAAGTTCTCTCTCCTAAGTTTAAACTTTCAAGTTTGTCTCAGAGTATAAGCTTATAGATTATTAGTGGTGATTCAGTTTCTCAGAAAATTGGTCTGATTTTTTAGTGTGGGAATCCTAAATGTTGGTGTGCATCTTAAACTTTGTTTTTAGTATGAGCATAAAAACACATAATAATGGTTTGACCCTACTTTTCCCTTCATCAGCACTGGGCTAGGCTTCATAGGAGGTGACCATAGAGGGCTCCCCTCAGACTGCTTCACCTCAGCCGAGGCAGTGAGCTGGATTAGGAAGGCATTCATTGATCAGCCAAGCCATGAGCAAGCCGTCAAAGTCTTACAGGTAACAACAACAAAAACTAGCAAAATACCAAATTCTGTTTGACTGCATGTACGTAAAACAAACTTTATTAGTAGTATTTTTTCTTAATAATTATAAATGTGAGGTACATTATTTGCTTTAATATTGTTATCATGTCCCTGGTAGAAGGGTGAAAATAGAGGCATTACCAGAGGATGAATGCATTGTGTTGAATACATGATAATGAATGTATGATGTTTGTATGTTGAATGCTTAATTGACATTGAATGTATGATACTTGAATGTTGAATACATGATATTTAATGTACATGTATGATGTTGATTGCATTATATTCAATGCATGATACTGATTGCATATCATTGACTACCGGTATATATAAAACATGATTGCATGGTTTGAATTGCATACTGTGGCATGCATGATATTGATTACATGTTCAATTGAATGGTAGTGATTGCATTACATCGAGTGCATGCAAGATGCTGATTGTATGACATTGAACGCATAACATTTATTGCATGATATTGATTGCATAATATTGATGGCAAGACTTTGAATGTATTCTTTTTATATTGACTGTTCTCACCCACAGGAGATGCTTAATGAGGGATATATCTTCTCAGTATTTAGTATCAGAGGAGCCAAGCAGATAATCTATGGCTACTACATCTACTGTCTACCTGATACCCCATCAGGTAACATTTCAATCTTTGAATATATTAAATGATTTAAAGCCCCACTGTACTACTTGTAGCTACATGTACTTGCTCTGCCGCTATATTGAAAAAATGCCTACCGGTAAGCAGTGCCCATTGGTCCCCGATGATCCTATTTTTCTTATGTTAATTGAGAGCCAAGTTGATGAGAAAGTTACCTGTCAGTGACAATGCTGGGTGGTCTAATCCTTCCTGGCCAAACTGGTACAGACGGCCTTTACCCCCTCTATACAACTACATTCTGTAGGTTTACAAGATTTTTCAACATAAAATTTAGGACTTAATTTATTTATTACCTTCTTGAATAAAAGCTTTAAAATTCTATTCTGGGAACAACTTTCACTACTGTTTGTACATTCACATGTATCTATTGTAAGAAGAATGAAACTCAAGAATCAGGCCCGATAATTACCCGATTTAAATCGGTTTCCCGATTTATTTTTTCCTGATTTTTTTTCCGATTTGTCCCTACACCTGAATAGAATGGCACGGGGATACCAGTTGCATTTACCAGTTACCAGTTATGAAAACTCTACATGTACATCTTCAGACAAACTTTAATTACAAAAGGTACATATATACTTTGATCCATTGTGTCACTGACCCCTTGATATATACTTTGATCCATGCACTTTTCAGATTCAGTGAAGAATGCTTCAAAGCCTGTGATCGGACAGCCGATGTATGAGATACCGCCCCAGCAGGAATGGTTTGAAGCTGCGTGTACTGTCTCTCAGGACAGACAGAATGACGTACAAGAACACACCAATGGACCAGGTAGCAAGATATCTTTAAGTGTTTGCTGGGTTTCAATTATTTAGGTTGTCCTTCATCTGTATCCTCTCTGTGTATGAATTGGAAAGGAATCCAGACAAAAGTAATACAAATCAGAAGACTCAAATAAAATAAGAATAGGATAAAAATCAGGGCAGTAGAGTATATTTATATAGTAGCTGCAATGTATAATCTGTTTATCATTATTAGTAGTAGTAGTATTAATACCAGAGAGGTACAGATATAAGAGAAAAGTACAACATGTAATATTGTTTGAGTTGATTCTGCAAATAAAAGTTTTGGGTAGTGTTAGATAAAATGAAAAGTCTTATTCATTAGTAATACAAGGAATGAATGCAGTGATGAATATATGTCCAGAATGTACATGTATGCAAGGATAGATCACGTGTCTGAATCATGAAATGAAAATATATTCATGTCAATCAGGCTTTTCAATTTATCCTTGCTCCACAATTTATTCTATAAACATATATGGATTTTAAGGGACAGAGATTTAAAGTACCGATAACGCTATGATGAAACCAACCAAACATCATCATATTCTATGTTATGTAGTGAATGAAATGTTGTCAAAATTAATCTTGTGTACTGAAGCTGTACAGATTTTGGATTGACACTTATCGAATGTGTCCTGGTATTGCCAACTTGTTTCATGAAATAAATGTGCAAGATATTCCACCCGTGATTTTCGATGGATTTCACCAACAATTTTGGTCACCTTTGTATCATTAGGGCTCTGCATCCTGCCTGTCTACAAGAACATCATTCTTGAGATGTGGAATACAGACTTAGATCACATGGAGTACTGCCATGCCAGTTTCCATAGCAACTACCAGCCCGACCACGCCTTTGATATGGAGCTTCAGTGGTTGACGTCGACTCCTGGAATTCTGAATGATCTGGTGAGTGTGTCATGTAAACATTGAGATTGCAATTTATAGGTACAGTCAGCCTGTATAGAAAGACCACCTGTCTGTACAGACCACTTTTTTTGTCTCCTTTTAACTCATATTCTGCCATAAGGCCGAACGCATGCCACCATTATAGTGCTTTGTAAATGCGAGCGCGCTATCGAGCCACAGCTTAGCTGCTTTATGCATGCATGCTCACAATTGAAATAGCAGTTATTGTTCATGCTCATTGTACTGTACTGAGTGCTTCGCACATGCTATTGATCGCAACATCAGATTATCTCAAAATAAACATGGCACAGGGCGATTTGTGGCTTGGCACAATGAGGATTAGCCCTGTGGCACTTGGCTGTATTCATTATGGCAGGATAAGAGTTAACTGTGTTTCTGAATCATTCCCATACAAAAGAAACGTAAACATTAACATAGAGACCATCTGCCTACAAAGACCACTACTTTCTCCTTTGAGCAGTGTTTAGATTAAGGTATCACTGCATTAGAAATAAAAGTCATATCAATAATGATTACTTTGTAAATTTATGATAGGTTTGTGATGCATATTCATCCCAAGGGATGCTTATGTACATGTACATGTAAAAGCACATCTTTTAGTATTGTCACTGTGCTGTTATTGGAGCAGGGGGCTGTTTCACAAAGATCCTAAGTCAAACTTAACTCTAAGTTGGACTTAGACATTATGGAGAGCCATTTGTAGCCTTCAAATAAAATATATTCAAAGCAAAAATTCAAGTATTTTAGACTTTTCATAAATTCTGCATCAAGAACATGAAAGCTCCTTGATAATAGAAAATATGAATGATTTGAATCAACATTTTATGCCTTTTAAAATATTTTTTACAAAATATTCTCAAAGGTGCTAACGGCTTTCCATAATAGGCCATGTTCCTAATGTAACCAAATTCAATGCACAAGTCTTTGTGAAGTGCCTCAATACAAATTATTTCATTTACCTGATAAGAATAATAGTATTTCAATAGTCAGAATGCAACTGCATATATTAAGTGTTGCTAGGTAGGTCAAGCCATAATGTTTGTCCAACCTGGCAACAACTAATGTATGCAATTTGGATTCTGTCTACTGAAATACTATTATTGTTATCAGGTGAATGAAATAATGTGTATTGAGGCACTTCACAAAGACTTGTGCATTAAATTTGGTTACCTTATGAAAATGGCCTATTGTTAAGTCCAACTTAGAGATAAGTTCAACTTAGGATCTTTGTGAAACATCCCCCCCCCCTTCCTGGTATTAGCTTTGCTACCCATATGCAAACAAGTGTTTTGAAAACCATTACGATTATACCAACTATCATGCAAATAAATCATTATTACAACAAACAAACTTATTATTAATGAATCAAATATTCCTCTTTCTCCTGCTACCATGATAGATCATGAACTGGATGCGCCGAGCCCAGAGTGCAGGCTTCCACCTCATCCCGTCCCATGTTGATCCTTTCTGTTTCTGGGAGGACATCTCTGACCCCCTCTGTAGCCCCGTCTTCATCCCTCTTGCCCTACCGGATGGGTCGACTATGGAACCTGATGTATTAGCAAGGGTGCAGGAGCTGATCCTGAACAGGTAATCACCCCACCCCCCCCCCTCCTCCTTCCGGGCCACTCCTATGTTAATCCCTTCTGAACATTTCTAACCCCTTTGTATTTATCCTACTTGGATACCATAGTCTACATTTGCCCTAGCTGTGACGTCTGTCTAGATACTGAGCTTTATTTCTTCCAAGGTATAGGGTTGGCGTTAGGGTTGCTATTTGGGGTTTAGGTTAGGGTTAGGGTTAGGGTTAGGTATGAGTTTGGTCCAGGGTTGAAGCTTGGAATTTATTATTACAGGAGATTGATTACAGAGCAGTTACCACCATAGCATGTGTCATAGAACCTGTTTTGGAGGGTTACACTTATGCGACATTGCAAGAAAGTTGCGATTGATTGCAACTCAACTTTCTGGCAACGCCCCACTAGTCTCCTAAATTTTCTAAGATTTTGTGAGGATTAAAGATTTAACAATTAAACTAATTTAACTAGATCTAGCTTTTATTCTCCCCCTCCCTCCCTCTCTCTTTCTTACTAATGGGGTGTTGCAAAGATGTTGAGTTGCGATCAATTGCAAATTTGCAATTAATCGCAAGATTTTGGGGATTTGCGATTTCTTGCAACTTTCTTGCAACTTTCTTGCAATGTCCCATTAGTGTACCCAGGCAGTATATTCTCATACCCCCCTCGAAGCTAGCTAGTATCATTACAAAAAACATATATGATATTTGTTCTCCCAAGATTTGGCTTCTTGGCCAACCACACATCCTGCGTGAGTCCGTTACCAGGGACGGTATCTAAGGACTCCCCCTACACGAGCATCCATGTGCAGTACGTCCATGTGACCGGCGTGGCCTTTGCCCTACCGACCCCTACCCAGGCTGACACGACATCACCCCGCCCTGACATGCTGCCTTGTCTCTGCTCCGCCTGGAAGGGTAAGAGAGTCTGCTCTATTATTTATTTATTTATTTATATATATTATTTTTTTTTTTTTCCTTCTTTTTTTTATAATATATTTCTGATATTTCAGGATGGCACATACATGTATCACCAATTTGGTGGTCTTCCATGAGGCCCTGTTTGGTAAGAATAAAACAAATAACAGCATCAAAAACAAAATAGATAAATGCACAAGCATACAATGTATAAATAGGTAAAATACAAATTAATTGGTATCCCCATGAAATAACTGATCATTCAAGAATCATCCTTGTTCAAGATAAAAATGTTCTTGAGGTTTGATTGATCAGCTTTTTGTCTTAAATTGGCAACATACATGTAGGTACTTTTCCTTCATTGCAACATTTGTTCTATTGGACAGTCATTTTTGTGAGAAGAATATGTATAGACAGAAACTGTCCAGAAAAGATAAGAAGTTACCAGATAATAATAATAATAATAATAATGTAACTTATATCGCGCCAAATCCAGATGTACAATTAAGATGTTATTATGAACTTTTTTGTTGCCAATTTGAAGATTTGAATACCATATTACTAAAAATTAGTGGTAAAAAATGAATATGTGGTAACACCACAAACAACCCCTTCCTACTGAAAAAACAACATTATTTACTGCAAGAAATCACCTTATTCTTTGGTGGATATTCATTTCCTATTATATGAAGGAAATACAGTCAGTCACTGTTGTATATACTCATCAAATAATGCTCTGTACATTTTTTATGATCATTTAATCCTTTCTCTACTGATTTCTGAGATTCCTATAGACTTAAAACAGGGGCTGTATGTTGACCATCCATTGATATCATAATGAAGATATTTTTCCTTTACTTATGATGATTTTGCATGGAATTTACTACGTAGTGTCGCTGCAGAGATCTGTTTATGGTGATGCATGTAGAAAACAAACGTCTTCTTTTTCCTTCACAGAATCGAGTAACAACAACTCCAACATTGGCAGAGGCAGCCATCCTTGCCATTCGACCAGGAGATCTAGGAAACGAGAGACTCCTTCAAGACCAGGCTTCCTGTGGATCAACAACCACCTCCTCACCAAGAAATGGAAATCCAGTGCTTCCGGGGACGATGCCTTCAGGGAGGCGCTCCTCAACGACTTCAGAAGGCTCTGTGGTAATGAGGTTGGGCGCCTGGGTGCTCTTGTTAGTATGGTAATGGGAGAGCAGAAGTCTGAGTAGTTCTTTGGGGGGAAGCGGCATTTGGATGAAAGTAATGTCTTCAGAAGGCTTTTCACCAATGTGGAAGGGCGCCGGGTTGTGCTGGTCAGTGTGGTAGCTGAAGAGCAGAAGTCTGAGTAGTTCTTTGCAGAGAAGTGGCATTTGGATAAAAGTAATGTCTTCAGAAGGCTCTGCACCATGAGGAGCGGTGTATGGATGAACTTGTCACCTTGGTGCATGTAACTGAAGAGAAATTTTCTGAGTAGTTATCAGGAATAGTTCTTCAGAGGAAATGCTTTCACAAAAATACTATTGAATACCTTCAGAAAGCTCTGGTTATATTATCTGTACATTCTGAAGAGCTAAAGTCTGTTATTGAGTTGTTCTTTGATGGGAAGTGGCATCAGGATGAAAGTAATGTCTTCATAAGGTTTTTCACCAATGAGCAAGGGTGCCTGGTTGAGTAGTTTTCTTTTTTGTCAGTGGCGTCTTAGTGAAAGTTCTTCATTGAGTCTGGAAGTCTCTGTTCCATTGAAGATCTGCTGGTAAAAACAGCAATAGAGCCTGCAGAGGTCAGATTTTTCTTAGAGATACATTTGGGTAAATAATCTTGAGGAGGCTCTTCAGCAATGAAGACGAGTGTCTGAATATGCTGGTTACCATGGTCACTATGCAGGAAGGTCCGAGTAGCTTTTTTGGGAAAGGTGCAGTGGGGTAAATGCTCCTCAGTGACTTCCGAAGGCCTCTGGAGGTGCTGATTACTATGGCAACCGAAGAACAGAAGTCTCAAGTAACGCCTTGCTGGAATGCTCCTCAGGGAGTGGAGATTATGCACACAGTGCAGGCAAGTATTGAATCCAATGACCGGGGTAATAATATGTCTGTAAAGCGCTAAGAGACATATTAAGCGCTGTATAAAAGCAGAGTTAAGCAGAGTTAGTTCTTCAGAACAAATATTAGGATGAGTGCTCTTCAAGGACTTCAGAAGGCTCTGTCCCAACGAGGATAGGGCATCTGGAGGTACTGGTTACCATTGTAACATAACAGCATGTTGCCATAGCAATGAAAAAGAATCAACCTTCTTGCAGATGATAACAATTTTAAGAGTATTCATGTCAGTCTCACGTTGACAAGTATTGCCTTGATGTCCAGAATCATTTGTAGAGAAATATACCAAAACGCATATACATGTAATAGTACAAGAACAAGAGGCTGTTAATTGAGTTATGTATATATCTATATCTTTTTTTTGTTTACTCTGGATTCATAATATTTATGTGCCTTTGTATTTATATGTTCATGTCAAACCTGCCTTGAATTATCTATTGCCAAGTACCTGTAGATATCTGCCTGTAAAAGAATTTCATACGTGTATTATTCTGTTATCTTATTAATATGTTTGGCAACCTACATTGTGTATTTTGATACTGAAGAAAAAGAGGATGGCAATATGTGTACAGTTCATATGGGACTACAGTATGTCAGAGTCTCTTTTCAGACATGTATGGGATGAACCAAACTGGTAGTCTTGTAAAGAAAGGAGGGATATTATTCTGAAAGATATGTTCTATTTGTTGGTAAATTATATGTAAATTCACCCAACGAATCTACATTATTTCCATGTACATTTGGGGAATCATTTTTGTCTCGCCTGCATAGCAAAAGCGAGACATATGCGCCGCTTTTCCGGTGACGGCGGTTGCGTCAACATCTAAAACTTAACCTAAGGTTAAGTTTTGAATTTTTAATATAATTTTGAAAGTATAAGTTCTTATTCAATGAAACTTGAACTAAACAGTTATCAAGTATCCCCAACCATGTGAGTAGAATTTTAGGTCACAAAGTCAAGGTCAAAGGTTATTTCAGGTCAACCATCTGAGAATATGTTGTGGGATCATCATCTAAAAACTTAACCTGAGGTTAAGTTTTTGAATTTTTAATATAATTTTGAAAGTATAAGTTCTTATTCAATGAAACTTAGACTAAAGGGTTATCAAACATCCCCAATCATATGAGTAGAATTTCAGGTCGCAAAAAAGGTTCAGTAGAAATATGTTAAGTGAATCTCTATTAGCTATGAATGAAGAATTTCTGAATCTTTTGTGTCTCGTTTAATGTAACATGTAGTGTAACCGTCGGGAAATCCCAATCTGTTGTACAATTTAATTATGTTTCTTGTCATGTTTTTCATAAATAGGCAATATAAAAAGTCAGTGGCAGTACATGGGTGTTTGTATGTGCCATTTTCTCATGTATTCACACTTGGTTGATATTACTGTTCTATGCACAATTCAACTACAGAAGCAGTACTGTGCTACAAACATTAATTATTTATGATACTGTTTACCTTGCTTTTGTTCAACAAATCTTGTAACTTAATCAGCGTACAATCAGTGTCTACCACTTTAACTAAATGTACATGTTCATATATAGTAATTATTAGCATGGAGAATAATGTTGTTGGTGGTATTTGCAGATTCTGAATAATCGGTGTTGCATAGATTTTATCTTTGTAATTGGTTCAAAGTGAATTTTGTTGTCTTTCTTGTTGTACTATGTTTTTCTTATTGAGTGCCTTGATCCGTTGTATTTCACATATTTTTTTATTCTGGATATTATTATAATATCATTGTTATAAAGTATGTTATTCATACTATATTTTGGCCGCAAAATTATTACAATTTTCTTGCCTACTCAATAAGTGTGGTTTAACCATCCTTACAAATTACATGTGAGTATTGATTTAGCCGGGTTTTGTTTCTTCTCTCAATCATACGGCTGTTGTTCTCGTGTTGTTTAGAGAGAATTTTAGCTTGATTATATATTTTTCTAGAAATCAACTTTTCAATTTGTTACGGTAATGATATTTGGTACTTGATTGTGAACTTTGTAAAGCAAATGATTTGCACTAATAGAAGCACACTTCAATGTACCCCGATTTGCTTTATAAAAATAATACATGAAGGTTTAGATCTGCTAGCATTTTCATTACCAACATTTATTTGTACATGTGTATATCCCTTTTTTCTGTCACTCCTCCCCCAACCCCCCCCCCCCCCTCCCCTCTCTCTCTTTCTCTCTCTCTCTCTCTCTCTGTATAACTCTCTCCCTCATTATTGTCACTGTTTTTCTCCTTCTTTCTTGCTTTTTCTCTATTTGTCTCCCTTTCTCTCTCTCTCTCTCTCTCCCTCTCCCATCTTTTTCTCTCTCACCCCTCTCTCTTTCTCTATCTGTCTATCTCTCTCCCTCATTTATGTCGCTCTCTTTCTCCTTCTCCCCTCTATTTCTCCTTCTCCCCTCTATTTCTCCTTCTTCCCTCTCTTTCTCTTTCTCCCTCTTTTCCTCCTTCTCCCTCTCTAGTTTTCTATTTGTCTTCCTCCTGCCCTCCCTCTCTCTCACTCTCTTTCTCCCTTTCTGTAATCATGTTTGATGACATGCATTACAACCCACTCTATTTAACTAACATGTGCATGTCCCTGATTTGTGAAGGAAAAAAAATGTGAGTTTTGGTCGTGTATGTTTGTTCTCTGAAAGTACATTGTAAATACGTCAAAACTGAGCAAACACAGGGTATTCAAATACATGTAGTATCTCCAACTGCATTTTCTACATGATCTTATGGACTTTTTAACAATGACTTTGTACTATTTCTACTTCTGCCTATTCAGTTACACTTCCCATCATTTTGTATTACGTGTAATGTAGTTTCAAATGTACTGAGTTTTCATGATGTATTGATATTTCATTCAGTGAAGGATTTGATTAAATCAAGTAGCATGTTGTACATGTATATATATAAATAAAATCAATAAGATTAATTGGAATAATATTACCTGTAGGTGTGAAACACTGTAAGATAATGAAGTTAGTATAAATGAAGAAGAATTGATATGCCTTTAAACACATATATTTCATATGACAATTGTTGATATTTAGTGTATGATAAAGAAATTAAAATCTGGATCTTTGCTACACACATGTACAGTAAATGTTTGATTGATAAGCAAATTTTTTTTTGGAGGGGGGAGGAGAGGGCTTCGGAGGAACAATTTCTGTTTTTCATAGAAGGTAAATACTATGACTGTCTTGGTATGACTAAACTCTGTATCAGGTCACATGTTAACAATATAATATGTGCCAGAATGAGTGAATATTTCACTCACTTTCATCTTACCATGAATATTTTCTTTAAAATTACAAATTGTCAAGAGAATCTGTGAGCACTAAGTCAACTTGAATTCTTCTGGTGTAAAGAATGAATATTTATCAGCAATATACTTTTGTGTGTGACATATTCTAGTACTACCACTGTACATGTACATGTGTATCTGTGTTTGCAAAGGATTTATTCTCTGTCAAGGGCAACATTTTCTATTCCATAATTTGCACAACAGGATACTTAGCTCATTCAAGATGGACATTTGTTAAAGCCCAAGTCCACTCCAAAAATAACTTACTTTCAATAGAACCAGAAAAATCAGACAAACCAATCAAAAAAAGTCTGAACAAAATCGGATAACTAATAAGAAAGTTATGAATTTTTAATGACATGAAAAACTTTGAAAATCACTACAAAAATTGGCAAATTACTCATGAGTCTGTGACGTATGGTCCTCACTATCCACTAATTATTTTCTGTATATTGATGATATAAATTTCCTATTTCACCCTAAGAATATTATTTCTTCACACCAGCATCCAAGTTAGATTGATAGTAACAGGTTTTTGTGTGGATGCACAAATAAAGAGTAATTTGTGTCCAGTTAAATCATGAAAAAATGAATTTTGATAAACTATTTATATAAAAATCAATAATTATGAAATACAGTATTCAGAAAATAGTATCACTTCTTCAAAATTCATAAAAGTTTTTGGGAAATGTCATGCACGCAATAGGATACAAATCATATAACCTGGGCAAAGGCATGGGGAAATCTAGTTTTGGGGGATAAAAAGGGAAATTAATGGGATTAAACTATATAAAGCAATTGATAAGTTGTGAGGACATGACGTCACAAACTGATAACCATCTTGGCAATTTGTGTTGCGATTCTAATTGTTCCATAGTTTTACATACTTTTTCTAAAATTCATAACTTTCTTATTAGTTATCCGATTTTGCTCAAACTTTTTTTGATTGGTTTGTCTGATTTTTCTGCTTTTATTGAAAATAAGTTATTTTTGGAGTGGACTTGCCCTTTAATGGCTGAATTGATTAGTTTTCTTCAAATTGGCAACTGTTGTAATCGATTGTATTGTGACAATCTTCTAATGATAAAAATGTTGTATCAAGAAAGAAATGGATATAAATTATGTCACAATAAAAAGAAAAGTACCTGCCTAATATTGTCTGTAAGGTAATTACATTGATTTTGAACTTTGTATCAATTGTGTTGCCATTTTAGAGATCTTAAAATTATTTTGTGTTTAAAGTATTTAAAAATTCTTGGCATCAAATGACTTGTTAGCACACATGCACACGTACCCACCTGCAAAGAAGCCACGGGTCGTGCATAAAATCTGCTCAAGGATCAGGAGACTGTTTCATAAAACTTGTTACCAATAACAAATGATTAAATTCGGTGACAAATTAGCACCTCCGGCCAATCAGATGCCACGATTTCAGTATCTTATAACAGTTATTGTAACTTGTTATTAATAAAAAGTTCTGATGAAACAGGGCCCTGGCTTGTGTATTTTATAGAACTTTGAATCAATAGTTACTGAGGCAGTTACCACATGAATGTCATTTGGTAATTTGTTTTTAACGGGTTATAAGTATGCTTTTATGTGTTCTGTTCCTCTATGAGACGCTACCGGTTTACAACTTTGAATTCTTCCATCATGGTTTCAGGATTTTTACACTGCTCGATGATTGATTATAATAAAAATGGAGATTACTTGAAATACATTGATTAATTATAATTATATACCTATGTACATGTTTTCTTCATTTTAGTTCACCTTATGGTGCCGTCTTTCTATTTTTTTTGTTTTTTGATTTACCCCATGCATGTAATTTACACAAAGTATCAAAGATGATTATGGTGTGATGTGTTGTGCTGAGAGTAGACAAGATAAGATCAAATTGATATAAAATCTTTTTTAATGCGTACATAGATAGAAATATAAAAAAATCATTAATGCATTGCAGCCTCACAATCATTTATGTTTCAAACACAATGGCTACTACTTTTGAAAAATCAACTTATTGAAATGTGCAAACACTACATGATTTCTCTGGGGCATACGATAGGGTATTGAAATCGCCCTTTAGTCGATTTATCAAAAATAGTTGCGATCTTAATATCTAAGCAAATTAAGATGACAGGATAAGTAAAGCAATATAATATTTATTTTACTGATTGTATTAAAGTACAATATAAAACGGACCAAGTACAATGGTTTTGTAAAATCATTCAATATGTGCATTATATTTTCATCTAAATATATTTTTGATTTGAGAGTTCAAACCTTAACAGTACAAACGGTATAAACATTACCTAAACATTTATTATATATTTCCCAAGAAGAGACATAATTATTCCTCTATCCATTTATAGTCCTTAACCCGTCATGGTTGCATGTTTCAGATTTTCAAGTTACACATGTACAGGCAGGCCTGCACTTTAAAAACGGAGTTTAATTGCATCTGTGTAATTTGTTAAATGAAAACGAATTTTCCATGAAACATCTATAATGAGGTGTAGATATATATATATATATATATATATATATATATATATGACGTCAGACTGTCTTTCGTAGACAACAGAAAATGATAATTTTAAAGTATACCAATCTCCCAAACATGTTTTGCTCTTGATGTGATGGGTTCCATGTAGCTATACTGTATTCAATATATATATATATATATATATATATATATATATATCTATATATATGAGCTTCAATTATTACTTCTACAAACAGAAATTGTAATCTAAATACATTCCCACCTAAAGTATTCCAGGTAAAGTTTACTTTGCGTTGGTTTTTATTAAATCTAGATATACACAAATATTTCCCTTTTTCAGATGATTGGTACACAATAAGTATATATATAATTATATAATTATATAATTATACAACATATCAAATTTTCCTTTGTATCTCTTTCATGAATCATAATATGCAGAGACGAAATATATATAAATCCTATCTAAGTGAATTCACTAATGTTGAGACTTTGAGTATGATCTTTTGTGAAGGCCCCGCCAAAATACTTCCTTTAATAAATTGATCACGTTATATTCAAGGTAAAATACATGAAGCTATCTATAATGGGGGAAATAGGAGCTTATGAAGATAGGATGTTGCAATGCAGTGCACAACTTTACAGTAGGTACTCGAGTAGTCATATTTGCGATCATTGCAGTAACTTGATTTTTAAAAGAACTTCCAATACATGGGTTGAATAATTGTTTTGATCATAAAAACAGCTTGAAAGTTCACTTAAATAACGGGAGTAATCGGCTTCCCATCACTCTTTTTACAAAAAGAAGACAACTTGCCGTGATTTTTTTCTGGTCCAATCGTGCGGCAAAGCGATATGAAGAAGAAAGTTCCAGTCGCCCAACTACACACCATGATGATCTGGAGAGCGATGCCGAGCTGGGTAAAGATGATGACATCGGCTGGGAGCATGAGAGACCCGGCGACGAAGCTGGATAACGCCGCCATCGAGTTGGCGCGCGAGATAGTCGAGATGGAGTAGTGGCTCCGAGACCGACGATCGGTGTCGGGGCCGTGAAGATACGCGACGCCGTAATGCAACGTGAAGTCTACCGTCAGACCGACGATCAGTGCCATCATCGACGATTCGAAGACGTTAAGCTCCCAGCCGGCGAAGACCAGAGCCGCCAATGCCGTGATCACCGCGCCTCCGATCGACAGGATAATCAGGAGCACCATGATGATGTTGCGGCTGGTTAGGAGGACAACACCTGCAGCAATGGCGATGGACAAGGCCAGGGAAGTCCGGGCTCCTCTTGCGAAGCCTAGGGTGTTGTCAAGAAAGTAAGGTTGTTTGTCACTGAAGGTCACAAACCAACCCTTTCGGAGTCCTTCCGGGGCAGATTGCATTTGGTCATTGACCCAGGATGAAGCATTGTTCCAAAACTCATTCGTCTCTTGAAACTCGAATCTTTCAAGAACGGAACTTTCGAATTGCACATAAAGGGCACTTATCGAGTTGTTAGGGCCGAAGCGCGGACCAGGAATTGGCGAATTACAGGGATACCTCTTGCAACGATCTGCTATAAATAGCGGTAGACATTCATCGAAGAGAACTGATGGCAAAGGAAAGGTGTCTTGATTACAGCATCTATCTATCTGATCCCCTTCAATTGCAGGTTGTACACAAGGTTGTTGCATGAATTGCCCAAAGGATTCAATAAAGCAGTCTTCGGTGATCATCGTCGGTCTTTGATAGAAGCCCTGTCGACGCATCTCCTGGCAAAAGTTTAATAGCCACTGTTGACTGTCTTGGCTTGACAGGTTCAATGGTGCTTCTAAGAGAACATGACCCCTGTCGTCGGGGTCCCAATGATCCCCGTTGTCTAACGGAATGATTCCCCAAACTACAATGATCGGGAGCTGAGAAACGCTTGCATTTTCAAAGTCGAATTTCCACTTAAGAACTTGATCGTACCTTTCGATGGGATGCGCTGGTTTATAGAGCATTATATCACCACCAGATGGTAGAGATAGCCCTGGCTTGAAGAAAACAACAACTAACGACCCAATAAAGAGAATGGGAAACAAAATCAGCCAGACGAAACGAAATCTTAGAACAAACTTCGGTAGATGAACCCTAAAGAAAGAATGAATGATATCACCCAATTTTCTCTTTGTCTTTGCGAAGAAAACTTTATGCTTTGCAGAAGAGGGTTCGGACGTCACCTTTCTCCTGTGGATATACTTCTCTGATATCATGACTGCAGGTGGAAGCCAGATGATCGTAAGACAAAAGTTTGCTAAGATCACCATTCCGGAGTAGATGGAGAAGAGACGAACAGTTGTAACATCACTGAAGGCGGTCACAAAAAGCGCAGCGGCATTGGTGAAACTCGTGACGAACATGGTGAGTGTGGCCTCCTTGAGAGTTGTCCTCAAGTCGTTCACTCGAGACTGGTCTGTGGATAGTTTTAGATTCTTCCTCCAGATGTCCATGAATATGAAGGCATCATCTGCACCTACAGCTATCACAAGGATCACCGCCAGGAGCGACATGAACGGGAAGAACGCGAAGCGAAACACAACAAAATGGAAGAAGTATCCGAGCATCAGCGACAGTGCCATCTGCAACAGGACCAGGATGGCTGTGAGCAGAGACTCCATGTAGATCCAGATGATGGCCACAATGACGGCACATCCTATGCCGACGTAGAGGAAGTCTCCTCGGAGTGCATTGGAGTAGGTGCTTAACTTGACCTTCCGGGTATCCACTCCGATGCCTATAACCATGGTAACCCCATCATCCAGAGATTGGTGGTAGATGTTTTCCAGGTAGATCATCTTCAGTGCGTCTGCATCATCACTCAAAGGATACAGGTGAAGGTTTAGGGTTAACTCGGCATCACCGGTGTTCAGAGACGATGAGAATGATCCAGGAGTCAGAGCATAGAAGATAAAGTACACCGCATCATCATATCCGATGCATTCAACAGGTACCCGCGATGAGCAATTCTGTTCTTCACTGCACCCGGGTTGCAGATCGCCGGAACTGTAAAAGGGTGCGCAGTGCTGAAGGAGAGCCATCATGCGATCAACGTCATCACCCGTGATGCCAAAGCAGGAAACCCTGTTGTTCATAGTCACGATGTAGTTGGCGAGAGACCATGTGGCACAGCAGGAACCCGATGCGTCTTTCTTACAAGCTGTTTGAAAGTGGGACGTGTTGCGAACGATAACGTCATCATGACGACACATTGAAATCAGGTGCTCCCGTGTGAGAAGGTTGGGGTTAGATGGTGATGAAGACTCGCAAACCATTCGAAATCCACTGAAATCTACGTTCATAAGAAATTAGAGGAAATGGGGATGGAAATTAAAAAAAAGCAATAGATAGATAAATAGAGTGAGGGGAGAGAGAGAGGGGTGGGTAAGAGAAGGCGATGAAAGACGAAAAACAATCGATGATAATGGTATGGAAATCCTCGTCCTTGCCACAAAAGAATTTAGATTAAATTACCCAAACATCGGCACATACTCAAAATATGATACTAATAACTAAACATTTATTAGCTTCTCGTCTTTGTATTTTCGATTTACCTATTGACACGTTTCTGTATTTCACTACTGAATTTTCCATCATCTATAACACTTTTTTCACTTTCTTTAATTATAGGTCATTTTTTGTTGTTGCACTTTTGCTATTACGTGATGGATGTCACCTTTCCACTATATTTGTATTTCTTTTGTAAAATTGGTGTGAGGAATTGATTCAAATTCCAATCAAAAGTCATTCTCCAAAGCACGATCAGAAGAAAATTGTTGATTCGTGTTGGCCTGTTCCTTCCACATTCATTTCAATGCAAGCATTACAAAGAACATGTTACGGTACATTAAATTACGATGTTATATTTGTACCAATACCTGGAGTGCCACAAAAGTTAATAGTGCCTTCTGGTTGTGTGATGTCTTCGACGGATTGTGTTGATGACTGATCATCGAGTTCATCCACGGATGCGATGTCGACTCCGTTTGGTAAGACAGAAAAGAGTTCTTCCTCTCTCAGAAGATTCTCAAACGCGATGAGGCGATCGTGGATAGGGGTTCCTCTGGCTTCAACGCCCTATGAAGAAGAAAACAAGAAATAGTGGTGTAGCCAGTCATATGGAGAAAAACTACGGGGTGGGGTGTAGGGGGTGGGAGGGACGGGGGAGAGAGAGAGAGAGGGAGAGAGAGAGAGAGAGAGAGAGAGTCGTATAACGGGAGAAGGGAGAGGATGCTACAACCCCTAGCTCTCAAACCCACTAAAAGTGGTCTTGCCTGTCAATTTGCCTTTCATATATCGAGGAAAACCGGGGCCGCCCCGCCGCCACCCCTACCCCATGGCGATGCACCCTCTTTATTCCTAGACCTTTACCATGTCACAATCATTAAGCAAAGATTCGAGTAGGCGAAAATTGATTGTGATTAAATTATTTCCAGTTTTGCCTATGAAAACATCTATTTGTCGACTTGTACATTGAAATCCATATCTATATATTGCCCACCAATAAAAAAAAATGAAATAAAAAAATATGCAAGCTCAGCCTATCCTTTTATCGCCGGCATGAGCAATAGTGTTGGGTAAATATCATTTTCATACTGTCATAAAATCATAACGTAATTAATATTAATATTCTAATACCTTTGATGCATCATCAAAAGCAGGCGAACCATATAAAGAGACAACCGTAGCACCCATTAATATGAGCAGCACGAACTCAATGACACAGACTGTCACGGGAAAGCTCCAAAAACACTTGGCCAATCTGAAATGAAACATGAAGAATAGGACAGAAGAATGGAAGATGTGATGACACTTCATTTCTACTATTGAATTGAAATGAATTCATTTCCACATTTGCATTAAAAATACAGAAACACAGTTATATACAAAAGAAAAAGTAAACAAACATCAAATACATGCAAATTAAGAAGATAAAAGGGCAAATTTACACGACTTAAAAAACATACAATGTAAATGTGGGGGGATCCAACTATGATTCCGTACTGTTTACAAGCATTTATAGCAGTTTAAAGACAGCATAAAGCACACCAAACAACGATACAAGATATCGATATTAATAAAAGGCAAGAATGTTATTGCACTTATACAGATAGTGACATAAAAACTCAGATGTTCTTCCTATTTAAGTCTTTTTCTCTTGCGTATTCACACAATTTGATTCCTTGGTTTTGTTGCTTCCCCAACAAGCCAACTTTTCTCCCCTCGAAATGTGTTCAGAGAAATAATACTTCAACAAAGTATACAGGCATCAGTCAGTCACTCTATCACTCCCTCGCTCACTCAATATCACCCACTCATGCACTCACTCACTCAATCAATCAATCGATCAGTCAATAATTTAATCAATCTCTCAATCTCGTATAACCACTCACTCAATCACTCAATTAGTAAATCAATCACCTAATCAATCAATTAATCAATGACCCACTCACTCAATCAATCAATCAATGACCCAATCAGGCAATCAATCAGTCATCCACTCACTCACTCACCCACTCATGCACTCACTCACTCACTCACTCAATCAATCGATCAGTCAATAATTTTAATCAATCTCTCAATCTCGTATAATCACTCACTCAATCACTTTATAAGTAAATCAATCACTTAATCAATCAATAACAACCAATCATTCACTCACTCACTCAATCAATCAATCAATCAATGACCCAATCAGTCAATCAATCAGTCACCTACTCACTCACTCACTCAATCAATCAATCACTACCTTACTCAATCAATCAATCAATCAATCGATCAATCAATAATTTAATCAATCTCTCTATCGTGTATAACACTCACTCAATCACTCAATTAGTAAATCAATCCCTCACTCACTCACTTAATCAATCAATGACCCAATCAGTCAATTAATCAGTCACCCACTCATTCACTCAATCACTCAATCAAACACTCCCTTACTCAATCAATCAATCTATCAATCGATAATTTAATCAATCTCTCTATCGCGTATAATCACTCACGCAATCAATCAATCAATCAATGGCCCAATCAATCAATCAATCAGGCAATACATGATAATAATAATTGGATGATATATAGCGTCTTTTCCAAAGGATACAAGGCGCTGTCTCTTAGACTATCAACCATTTAAGAGGAGTTGTACATATCAGTTGTTTTTTGAAGAAATCTAGTAAAATACAGTTTCTGAAGAACGAGGAAAGTGATACAATATTCGGGGTAACAATGAGATAATACCACATCACAACAATATTGTACCAATTCAATACTTTGGAATATATTTGTTTTTATAATTAAGAACATCAATATTTTCCCCATGCATAGTGATATAGTTTTCAGAATAACACCCGTGTCATCTATACAGCTGAAAAAATTCCTTACATTTCGATAAGTTCTAAAACAGAAGTTACTTTGAAATTTCTGTGGTCGAATACTGAGTTACAACATAACAAAACTTTACTTGTGTAATAACTCCCCTTTCCAAATAATTTTCATCTCTTTTTTTTTAATTTACGTAGCCCCTATTAATTTAATGAGAGAAAAAGAGAAATAGTTACATGGTTTCCCTAATTTGTATAACTATTTTCAGAACTACATAGCCTGTGTAATGTAAATATGGTATGTTTAGTAAAATAAGATGTAACTATATATTACAATTTCTCTTTACCCCCTAGTTTCCCTGATTATAAGCATGTTAAGTTTGGTTAAAGAGAATGTTGGTTACTGAATTGTACACAAACAGCTGCGATGGCCGAGTGGTTAAGGCGTTGGACTTGAAATCCAATGGGATCTTCCCGCGTAGGTTCGAACCCTACTCGCAGCGTATTAAATGTGGTTTCCTTTTACTTTTTATCTCTGTCAATGTCATTTTGACAAATATTTCGTTATACGATGACTGCTAAGTATGCTATTGTAAGATAAACAGTATTGGGATGTGATAATTCCATTGTAATTTGATTACCATAAATTCATTAGGGTTTTGTTGTTCGAATGATTTACAAAACCTTTGGTATGTGTCATTAAAAAAAAAATCCAATGTAACATTAAGTTGACAGTGCAGTACAGGCTCATTTGATGCAATATGTTGTGTTAATTTCTTTAGTAATGTTAGTAATGTTTGATCTTCTTGGTGATTGAAGTTACGTTAATTTGTTCAGTTATGTTAGTAATATTTTATTTTCTTGGTAATTTAAGTAATGTTAATTTCATTAATAGTATTGATTTTTCTTGAAGTAATCTTGATTTATGTACAGCGCTTTGAAACTTTTATGTCACAAGCGCTATATGAATTGTTCGTATTATTATTATTATTATTATTATTATTATTATTATTATTATTATTATTATTATTATTATTATTATTATTATTATTATTATTATTATTATTCCAACTTACATGCCGAAGAAGGTGTTGTTCCTTTTAGGTAGCCCGCTTTCGTCCTCGTCACTTAAGCCATCCCGCCATTGTGATATAACAGAGGGAGGGGAAGGTGGAGGGATTGAAGTAACCACGATTGATGAAGCTTGATTCGGCATGTTAATGGAGTCTTCTGTGACACCTTAGCAGAAGAAGTACTAAAGTATAATGATAATAAAGTCAATTTTATATAGCGCATAATAATACATTCTCTATGCGCCTTATAAACAGTCAGTTACACAATATATTACATGATTAATCTAAAGATTTAAATATGCATGAATTAACATAAATATATATCGTATATAATGATGAAAAAAATCAGATATAATATAAATGGTATAATCTTATGAGCACAATTATAATAGTTAAATAATTACGATCTTATTGTAGTCAGGAAATAACATTACTTGACGTAAACGAGTCATATAATTAACAGACTATTGAACGAACATAAATGTCTTCAGAAGTGATTTGATATGGAAGTACTCACAATCCCAAAGTCTTGGAAATTGAATGGCACTGATGGTGTCGACTCAAGCCACGGTATGAACATTTAAAGAAATTGGTAGCTATATCAAGCAGAGCGTTCCATTTCGCCTTAGCAATCCCGCTCTGAGCGTTACACCTTAGCAGAAGAAGTACTCACAATCCAAAAGTCTCGGAAATGAAATGGCGCTGGTGTCGTTTCAAGCCACGGTATGTTTATCTGAAGAAGTTGGTAGCTATATAGCAAGCAGAGCGTTTGATTTCGCTTAGCGATCCCGCTCTGATTCTCAAACACTCATATATTTGATTCCAACAAACTATTTTGCTGTGTGGGATAATAGAATAAAAGCATTCATGCTCTTGCAAGGGATTGCTAGTCTGGGGGGTGTTTCACAAAGATCCTAAGTTTAACTTATTCTAAGTTGGACTTAAAAATTATGGAAAGCCATTAGCATCTTTGAGAATATTTTGTAAAAGTTATTTTGAAAGGCATTAATTGTTTATTCAAATCATTCATATTTTCTATCGTCAAGGAGATTTCATGTTCTGGATGTGGAATTTATAAAAAGTCTAAAAATCTTGAATATATTTCATTTTAAGACTCCAACGGCTGTCCATAATTTTTAATTCCAACTTAGAGTTAAGTTCTACTTAGGATCTTTGTGAAACACCCCCCAGATGGCTTAAATATCAGTGAACCAGGAAGCTAATGCTCCATGAATAATTTTGTTTGGCATAATATTAAGACCATTGATCAATATCATGCGTTATTTGATTGCAAACAATACACACTGTCGTTGCCCCCCCCCCCCTCCTCTCTCCCTCTCCCTCTCTCTTTCTTTTTCTCTCTCTCTCTGGTCTTTTCTGCCTCCACCTCCTCTCTCTTTTTACTCTCCTCTCTATTCTCCACTTCTCTCTCTCTCTCTCTCTCCGATCTTTCTGTCCCTCTAATCTTTTATTCTCCTCTCTATTCTCCACTTCTCTCTCTCTCTCCCCCTCTCTCTCCCTCCCTCTCTCCCTCTCTCTCCCTCCTTCAAATAAATTATGTTCCACTTTCTCTTTCTCTCTCCCTCCTTTTCTCCCTCTCTCCCTCTCTCTCTGGTCTTTCTGTCTCCACCTTCTCTTTTCTCTATGTCTGTATGTCTGTCTCTCCCTGTCTCTTTATATAAATATATTTCTTTCTCGCTCCCTTTATTTTAATTTTATTCTTAAGGGTCTATTGTTGTATTCAGTTTCCTTCAAATAAATAACGTTCCACTTTCTCTCTCTCTCTCTCTCTCTCTCTCTCTCTCTCTCTCTCTATGTCTGTCTGTTTGTCTTTCACTCTCTCTCTCTCTCTCTCTCTCTTTATATCAATATATTTCTCTTTCCCCCTCACTTTATTTTACTTTTATCCTGAAGGGTCTATTGTTGTATTCAGTTTCCTTCAAATCAATTACATTCCACTCGAAACTTCAAACTTCAAACTTGAAAAATAGCAACGGTTTCGATCAAAGTAGTGCAGATAAGTGTAAACATAAGATGTCAAGCGAAATGAATGTAGGTCTCAGGTTATTGAATGATCTCTGTTAGGTTCAAGAGCTCCTTTCTCGAACTTTGGACTTTAATACTTGAATTCTTTGTTCATTTTTTTTTCCTGTAATGTCGAGACCCAAGAAACGATTTTCATCAAAAAGGGCTGAACAATGGAGATCTGGTCTGGTCTCGTTTTATCTATATTCAGTCAACGCACGAACTTTGGTGAAAAACTGAAAATATATTGTTTAAATCTGTTAATCTCCATTCTATCCCTCTCTTTCTCACCCTCTCTTGTTTACTCCTTCCTCCCATTTCACATTTTCACTTTTTCTTCTTCATAGAAAAACCTTTCTCCTTTGCGTTATATTCTATTTCACATAATCCTACATCAACTTTTTCATCAACATTTCCCTTGCACATTACAAGTTTTCTTCTTCTCCGTCTTCTTCTCTCTCTCCATCATCATTATCTCTACTTCTGTCTAGCTAAGTCCTCCTTTCTCTTACCCCCACTCTCTCTACCTATCTCTCTCTCTCTCTCTATATATATATATATCAATCACTCAATAACTCAAATCTACATATATCTAATGTATTCATTTATGTAGCTCACTCCCTCTCTCTTCTTCCTTCCGACTTTTCTCTCCACTTTCTCTATCTCCTTGTATTTGATTTCATCTTCATTTCAGTTTCATTTGACACATTCTCCATTTGTAAACCTGCATGTATTATAAATGAAAAATCAGTCTTCATTTCTTTAGGCATATCATATAGATATAATTCTTTTTTGTATTTTTAAACATAAATATATATCTTTGTCTATACATTGAATAATAGAGTAATACTCGTGTGTAACAAGTCAACCGCTTCACCGAGATGACTCTACATGTACATATACATATATAAAATATTAGTATACTAAGGAAGTTTTATGTCTTGATAAATATGAAGTACATGTAGTACATTCTCCACAAATTACTTCAATAGCCCGGATACGTGCACTTAAAAACTACACAAGTCTGTTGATCCTTGAGTGTACTTATTAAGTAAATATATCTGGGCTATTGAAGACATTCATGAAGAATGAACTACGTCACCATGTACTTCATATTTATTCTAGCCCTTGTAAATACAATATGAATATAATAGACCACAACGCCGACTATCCATGAGTGAGTTTTAACTAAAGAAATGTAAAGTTGAATAATACTGACCTACTGTTTGAACAAGACTGTGTCATAAGGTGTTTTTAACCTTATTTTCCTTTTCCTTTTGATTCAAGAATAAAGTTATGGAAAGGAAAACAGAGATGAAGAGGGAAAGAGAGAGGTGTGGGAGAGAGGCAGAGAGATTGAAACAGAGAGAGAGGGGAAGACAGAGAAAGAGACATGCACATACACACAAACACACACAGACAGAGGGGAGAGAGAGACACAGAGAGAGGGAGAGAGAGAGGGAGGGAGGTTTTTTTTTTCATGTGAGTCTATCAACTGCAAAGCATTGAAATATAATTACACAAATTCAATGGCACCAAAAACAAAATATATCAGAATAAAAATAATGGGATTGTCAGTGATGACTAATTGATTGTCAGGTAATACTTGGTTGACTCTTGTAAAATACTCATTAAAGGCATACACATGTTTCATCTACATGTGCGACAGGCTCAATTCACTCCAAGCAGCAAAAAGCATTTGTACAGTAGATCTAACTCAGGGTTAGAGTGTAGCATTGCATTGCTAGTAATAACAGAACAAAGAAATCACTTGGTAGACATGATTATATGCACATTAAAAGATGGCATTTCCATTTGTTTTAAGTCCCAACAATCAATGAATCAAGAAATGTAAATGTACATACAACATTCGCATATTGGATTTCATTTTCTGATAAAAAGTAAAACTCCCAAACTTTTTGTGCAAAACAAATTTGCATTCACCAATGCAACCCCTGTACAAATACCCTTGCAAATGAAACTATTTTTTAGTCAAACATTTTTGTGGTAAAAAAGAAACATGCAATGATTTGCAGCAAAAAAACGTTCATGTTTTTCAACCACTCATGATATTTGCAAACAAATTCTTTTCTTTTTTTTCACTATCAAAATTCATCAGCACCTATGGATCAAGAAAACATGGACAACTGCTTTGATTCATTAAGGATACAGCGAACTCCTTTACCATTTCAATCTTGCCAACTCCCCCACCCCCCCCCCCTCCCCTCTCCCCCGGCCCCCTTCAATCTCTCTACACCCACAATAAAAATTACAGCACAAATTAAATCAAAAAAATAGTATTGCTTCAGCACCAGGGTATTAAGAGGAAGGGAAAATCAGTTGCTTGACACTTGACCTCCATGTAAGTAAGAGTTCAACGACCTCAAAATATAAAATGTTTGACACATATTCACAATATGTTTCCAGGAAAAGTAACATCATTCTGTAGCACTAATGTCACATGAATTTAAAAATCACATGGCTGTTCTAAGAAAGAAAGAAATGTCTGATATTGGCACCAGATTTAAAGAAAGGGAATGAGTTGCTTTACATTTTTTTGCATGCAAGAAGAGTTCGCTAGATTGATCATATTTGGCATGTATTAATAGTCTGTTTCAAGACAATTAAAACTGATCTGTATCACTAATGTAACATAAGGAAATATTACATGGTTGTTCTACTAAAAGATGTATAATCATTGTATACAGGCACCAAATTTATAAAAGGGGAAAACGTTGCTTTAACTAAAGCAAGAGTTCAATTGACTTATTATTATCTTTGCTATACACTCAAGATATGTTCCGAGACAATCAAAGTTGTTCTGCAGAACTAATGTAAACAAGAAAAGAAAAGTGGACAGAACATTGTTGTTCAACTCAACTAAACAAAAGTATTAAATTGAAACCCAGTTCAGAGGAAGAGAACATCAATTTCAATTCACTTATTTTCTTTGGTATTCACAATATTCTTAAAGACAATCAATAAACAGAATAATGCAGCAATGATGTAAAAAAAAAAAAAAAAAAAAAAAAAATGATACAACTGCTCTACTCATCAATAAAAATCTCAATAATGTACTGTTATGGCAATGTCCAATATGAAAATTAATTCTAAGCTGCAATAAACTTATGGCAAACTCAAATTGAAGTACTTTTATGAAAATAAATTGTATAAATTATTCTTTGTCTTAATTTAACAAGCAATAGGCAAGATCCCTGGCTAAAATCTCATTCACACAACAGAGTAATCAGCAAAAAAGAACAAACAAAGAACAACAAAATATAATTATTGTATGCCAATGAATGGGAATTCAATGGGCCTTGCGCTACAAAGGCAGCCATGCTGATTTCAGTCATCAGTTTGTAATGAGATACAGATTTGTGACATGCACTGGGCTCATATAATTGCATTTTGCTGCAGTAGTTTTCTTTTCAGGTGGTTTACTGTGTCATACATGTATCTGTACAAGTCTTCTATTAATCAATTAAATTTCATTTGAAGAAAAAAAATCAAGAATAACAATTTGGTTAGATGCTGCTTATACGTATCTGCTTGCATGGTGATGTAGATATACATGGTGCAGCCGTAAGCCTACTGTATAACAATTTGGTTGTTTTCATTCACTTTGGTCTTGGATCATGGCTCATTGGCTCCATGGGCAAGAATGGAACATACATGTAAACTGTATACAACAAAACATGTGCAGCATCATAAGCGTAGAGTCACATCGAGATCCCAAAAAGGAATATACAATCAAAAATGCAATAGACATGACTTACATGTACAATACTAACAAATATATTATTAAGTATTTTGCAAGTGGTGTCTTTGGCAGACTTACAAAGACAATGAAATGAATATAAAGCTCTTGTACCTATTAATTAAAGCATTTTGTCCGAACTTCATGTACAGTTGTGGCAAAGTCAAGAAGAATCAACATCAAAAAGTAATCTGAACTGTATTTCATATTCCAGGCCAATTGACATTGAGGAAAGCCAAAAGACAAAAGACAAAAGAGAAGTGAAATGAAATATAATTTTGGGGTGGACAATATTTTAAATAGTATTATTAAATCATGAATTTATCGATTTCATTTTTGTTATCTGTACACAAAAAGTGATAATTTGATAATTTGAATTTCAACTTATTCAAGATGCAGGAAGACAAGACAAAAAAAAATGTGTAAGTGTGCACATCAGAAATATGCACGCAAAACAAGCAATATTTACTGTTTTTAATGTTTTGATAATTGCACTCCAACATTCATGCACATACATCATATTTGGTATGAATAACAGGAACACTTGCTTCAACTTTGTTTCATGTGATTTCTAAAAAAAAGGTTACAAATCAAAGACACACAGAGGTTTATAAACCATTCAAAATTATCATGAATCTCTTGTTATGTTAAAATTTCTTATACATACTATTATAAAATTGTATTTATTATGGCTAATCATATACATGTACGAATTCTGAAAATAACTCCTATGGTTCTATCTTTACAAACAAAGTCCAACTGTGATTGCAATTTGTGTCCTAATTTATGTTTCAACTCCTGTCCAAATTTGAATCCAAACATACGTTTAAAGTTGTGTCCAAACGAATATGGGCTAAAGTCAAGATTACCGGTAGGCACTGAGGTACGGTGGTTCATTCATTTAGCTGTCAGGTAGAGGGTTCAAATCTCTGCACAATACAGATGTCCTTAGAAATAAGACATTACATACAGAGTATGTTCTTGGAGATGGCTCAAAGTAATACTACAGCATTTATCATGCGCCATTGGTCTAGTAAACTATTTTGAGTCGCAGAGGGAGATTATAACCCTAGCTTTAGCACAGCTGCCATTGTGGCGCTCTAGCATTTCAAGGAATTAATTCCTGCCAGGTACCCATTTACATCACCATGTCTTGCCAAAGGATATTAGTGATGCGGCAGGAATCGAACCGCACACCTTGTGATCGACAGTCCGGTGACATATCCACTGCACCCCGACACCTCTACATAGTATTGAAATATGACAGCCTTGTATGATGTATTCATCATGTTTTTGCATATTGAATAGTAATAAAATGTCAGAGAGTTTACAGGGATCTTAAACAACCATCAGTACATTTGTATACTTGTATGTCAGCATTAGATTTTTAGTATTTAGGTTAAAGCTCCAGTCCTAGAACCAGTAAACCTTAGGTGAAACTTTAGTTAGATTTTACATTATCCAGCTCTGTGGAAAGTACATGGCGATTGGCTTCCTGGCACTGGGAATCTATGGACACATGCTTATTCTTTTATAGCTTTGTAGATAAAAATATATTCAAGCATATTGTCCACATTGTCAAATAAACAGCGTTCTTCCCAGGATAAAGGATCAAAATGTCAGAGTCTCTGTATTCTCAAGCCAGAAATCTGTCAGCTTACCCTTTACATTCCGACTCATGCTGATCACCTCTCTCATAATACTGTCATACACTTTCTCGTCCCCGCAAGCGCTACAGCGCCATCGCTTGGTCAGCATGTGGTTCATGGACCAGAGGAAACCTACGTTGTCGAACCGGCCATCCACGTGCTTCTCGCGAACCTCCCTGATGCTCCCACTCCGCATCGTCCTCCTCTCTTCCGTGAACGCGACGTCAGGCTCGTCGTCGTCCATGGTGTCGACGATGTCGAAGCTGCTGTCGCGTCCCACCATGATGGGGATGCCGCCGCTGGAATTTCTCCGTCGAGGGGCCTTCACGACCTCGCAGGGTGAACTTCGACCCTGGCCCGTTGGGGTCACGGAGGGGATGACGGGAGTCTCGTCCGGGGAGTTGATGAGAGAGACGAAGCATACTCCTGATTTGTGGATGTATTCCATCTGGTGACCACGCCTACTGGAATGGAAGCCAAACCCGTCAAAGGTGCCACGCCCCTTATCACGTATCAAGGTAAAACCAAACCTGGAAAACAAGAATGAAAATAAGATGTAGTATACAAATAATACACAGCTTTGAGGGCATTAGTAAAAATTACCCACACAAGGCAAATTTGGAAGGTCTCACACGCCCGAGGCGATAGCCGAGGGTGTTTGAACCGTGTCGAAGGTACCCAATGTGGGTAACTTTACTAATGCCTGAACAAAAGGATGTGTAATATTTTTTTAATAAAATGATGTTTTATAACATTATTTTAAAAATGACCAGTCATTCGTTTTTGCTAATGAATGGTCATTAGTAAAATTGCCTGTTAGGCAAATAAATGCCTGGTCACATTGAACACTCTCAACCAATCAAGTGATTAGGATCTGCTTCATCATCTCATCATAATAACTATCTGTATCTTCCATTTATCTAATACAACTGTTCAGTACTTGCAATCTTATCTCAGCAATCTGTTATTTGTGAATGGTTTAGGGATAGGGAAAATTGTCAGGTAAAGTGTTGAAATCCACGATTGAAGTCGGAAATTAGAAAAGCTATAATCAGACTGCAGCATGACAAGTCTACTTCTAAAGAAAAGCATTTGTGAACTCAATTTCCTCCCAGGTACATTGTTAGTCAAATAGTGGGTTAAGAAATCATAAAAAAGAATAATCTGTTCAGAGCCAAAAGAACGTTAAGTCTGCTTAAGAGCACATAAGTTACCCCCCTTCTGGCTCCAAACAGACAATATCTAAATCTCCATAATTTAAAGCCCCACTGTACTACTTGTACCTACTTGCTCCCTCTATGTAGAAAACAATGCCTAAGCAGTGCCCATTGGTCCCCCATGATCCTCTTTTTCTTATGTTAATTGAGAGCTGAGTTGATGAGATAGCCACCTGTCAGTGACCATGCTGGGTGGTCTAATCCTTCCTGGCCCAACTAGTACAGACAGGCTTAAAGTCAAATACCTTGTATATTCCTTATCATGCAAATGACTATTATACTTGCATAACATCCATTCCCCCCCCCCCCATTATATTAACTGTTGCGAAATTTGGAAATCATCTCCAAAAGAGATTGCAAACTCACTTTTTCATGATGAGTTCTTGGAAGAGGTCTATGGCTTTGTTCCCCGGTTCCAGGCCCAACCAGCTTCCACCACCCCCGGCGACGCCCTCCTCATCCAGCATCTCACCACCGATGTGCCTCCGGTTCACGTCGTCCTTGAGGGACTGGATATCGAGGGGTATGAAGAGGGGGCAGCGCAGGGGGTTGGCAAACTCGGGGTGCTGGTGGAAGGGGTCGGTGGGGGCGGGGACGAGGTGGTAGCCGAACGTGTTGGCCTTTCTCGACCAGCCTTGAAGCTGTGGGGCAGAAATGAGACAAGGGGAAGATTGGAATATAAGAATATTTCTATTTTGTCTACCTCTCATTTGATGGTTCTTCTATGGTTTTAAACACAATGATATAGTTTCTCATATATAAATTTTATATTTTTACAATGTGTGACCAAAACAAATTTCCATGTATTCTTGTGAATTTGGATGTATAAAAAGAATTGAATCGAATTGAACAAATTGAAATGAAGAAAACATTTAAAGTACATGAGATTTAATCAATTATTAAATATATTTCAGATTTAGGTAACGAAAAATAGATAAAATTTAGATCATCCCTTACTTACTATCTCATACATTTATAATAATAGATAATCACTTTCAATCAAGCACATGATTGAAAAACTTGACATCATGAAAATGTTGGTGCCAAACTCATACAACAACTGTCAACTAATTGTTTGTTCTCGTAAAGTTTGTATCGTACATTTCACAATAACAGGGATTAGAACTCGAATGCAAAGAAATAAATGTTCATGTTACCACTAGCACACACTGTCCAAACAAAGACTTAGTTTAGACTCTTATGATGCAATAGGATGATCTATACATGTACATACACATAGGTGTTTGGTTACAAATGCTTACCATTTCATTCAAGAGGCTGGGGGTGCAGACTAGCCACTCCACCTGGAGATCGAACGCCCGATCCACACTGTACTGACCATCATAAGTCACATGACACCACTCTACACGGTCCGTCTTATTACAGTCGATCTCCAGCATGACGTTCCTGATCTCTTGGGGCTTAAACGCTGTGAGAAGAGAGAGATGGTAGAAATGCAAGGTCACGGTTTTCTCCATTGGTAACAAGATTCACCTGTAATTCACACCTATTATTTCAAAGGAATTGAGATGTACATTTTTATTTTGTTTACTAACAAAAAAAAGGAGGGACATAAAATGCATTTAGAGTTACTCAGAAATGCATGGGCAATTGAATAGTCAACATGTACACAACACCTCTTTAATACAATTCAAAGCAAATAAGCTATCACCCAACAACAAGTTTACAGCTAAAACTTGTCACAGAAAGTGTTTGAAGAACACCACTACAAGTAATGCAGATGCATCACTGCTTTCCATATACAGTCAAACCTGTCTATAGCGACTGCCCAAGGGAAACACAAAAAGTGGTCCTTGTAGACAGGTGGTCTGTGTAGTCAGGTGGTCACTAAAGCAGGTTTGACTGTATAGTAAGGGAAAGATTATGACCCCTGCCATCTCCAAATTATGCTCTAACCAAAGGACAGTTGTTTTGCAAAGATAGACATGGAAGTTTAACATTTCTGGCTTGTAACTCACCTCGACTACTAGAAGGCGCAGATCCAAAGCCGGGCGTGCTACCCGACATCTCACGCATGCTCCACGGCGATATGGGATGGAAGTCCTTATCTACACCACTGCAAGGCATCTCATTGGCATTCTGTTTCCATGACAACTCCTCCATCACAGCAACCTGGAAGGTACAGTAGAATGACATATGGTGAATAGACGATTACTTGGTGATGGCAGTTCTTGTTAATTGGCATGAAAAAGCCTGCAGGACGTGACACTGCGTGATGTCAGTTGAGCATGAAAAGTAGCATCCTTCCCTTCTTCCCTCCCTTCTTGCATCCTGTCTCCCTCTTTCCTCCTCAGCCCTCCTCACTACTTTCCTCCCCTGGATCCTTCTCTATTTTCCTCCTCTATATTCTTCCTCCCTCCCCCTATCCTCTGCTACTGTACCTCCTCTTTCTTCTCCTCCTCCTTTTTCCTTCCCCTGCTCCTACCTTCTTCTTCCCTCCTTCCTCTTCCTTCTCCTCCTCCCCTCCGTCCTCACCATCACCATCAATAATAATAAGAGTTCGTTCTTATACATCGCTTTCCAGGACCCCAGGCCCTCTCAAAGCGCTTTACAGAGATATCTTATTACCAAAGTTCTTGGGAATCAGGTTTTACCCGCACACAATATATGCACATTCTCCACTCCCTGGGGAGCATTCCAGCCAGGCGGCATTCACCATCACTATCACCATTATCATCATCATCATCACCAGCACAAACACTAGAACTTGCATCACCACCACCATCATTATCATCAAAACCCCATCATCTCCCTCAATATCATTATAATCACCGGCATCCTCACTATCATTATCAATACCAACGACCATCATTAGCACCAAGTCAATTTTGTTGTTAAACAGTGAAACCTGTCTACAAAGACCACCCAAGTGAGACCAGAAAAGTGGTCTTTATAGGCAGGTGGTCTTTATGTACATGTTCCTTTAGTACATGTTTCAATGAGAACCCATTTTCAAGGGAAACAAAAAATGTGGTCTTTGTAGACAGGGGGTCTTTCTATACAGGTTGCCATTCAAGTGGGTCTGACTGTATATACAATACCAACACGAACTACCATTATCAGCACCAAGTCCATCTTGTTCATACCTCAAACCAGTGGCTAGTGAAGTCATTGTTGATGGGAAGCTGAGGGATGTAGTCACACCACAAGTGTGATTTGGTTGCATCCGAAAAGGGAGGTACATTCTCTGGAAGCATCAAGCAGTAGACGTAGAAGCCGTGGAGGAAGGGGATGTGAGGTAAGCCGGATGCATGCTGGATCAACCTGTTATCTGACATGTTCTGAGTAATAAACACAAACGAGAGGCAAAAATAATAGCGCTATCACAGATGAAATCTCATTTTAATATCATCAGTTCTTGCACGGTAATCCACTATTTCATGACTAGCAATTACACATACATGTAGCTAAGATTTAGAGAATTATACTTTGCAAGAATGGTTTTCGCTTTTACATACATGTACATGTATGAACATGCAGTGTGCTAATTTACACTGTTACAGGGGGAGGCCGACCTTCATATGAATTCAGTAATAATAAAAGTGGAAAATAAGAGAAACAGAACAGTGAAAGTTTGAGGAAAGTGGAATAAGGGATAAAGAAAGTTATGAATTTTTAAATTTGTACTCGATGAAATGCAAATTGGCAACTATGTGATTTGCCTCTTTCATTTGTTTTGGATTAAAAATAAAGAATAGATCTATTTAATATTATAGATAAATTTAAGGCACAGGTACTCACCTTCAACAGATCAAAAGCTTCTACATCGGTGACCTCGTCGCTGAATGACCTCTGAACCCAGGTCATAGCCTCACCAGACATGAAGCAGTTTGGGGGGACCCCTTTCTGTCCAGGGGCAATGAACCTCAACCCTTTACTGGAAAAACGTAGAAAGGAAAGAAAAGAAATTGTCATCATTGCTGGTTTTCAATTTATGAACCCATTGCTTACTGGACCCTGGTAGTTCCTGTATAAAAGCCTATGGGTATGAAAGATTCAGTAGTCAATAAGTTAAGTCAACATTTCACTGAGCCTTCATCTTGGCTACGGAAAAGGGCTTCAATCTTATTCAGATCATTATCAAGTAGTGTACTATAGCAAGCAAAGCCTTTTGCCTAAATATTAACATGAGCGTACAAGTCTATGAAATCTGATGCTGGTTTGTGAATATTGGTTTTTGTTTGACCAGCAAAGTAAAGTACTGGCTGCTTTTGTGGGCAGGTACATGTATATGACCTTGGCAGGCATATGACCTCGTGACCTTGGGCTACTCCAATGGTACAACAGCTGAGGGTTATTTGTGTTTCTGTCTGCCGGCTGAAGATGATGTCATTTTATGAGGTCACAATGAGCAACTGATCAAGTCATAATAACTCTTTAAATATTATTTCTTACCTTACAAATGTGGTAAAACTTACTACTCAAAGGTGGAGGACATAAAATATTTGCAAACACTCGCTTCATTTGAGACACCTGCAGAATCTATGGGGTCTCAAATATCGCAAGAGTACCATTTCTTCTGATCTAAGCCCTTCTGGAATACTGTAAACGATGTTATTTTTGCACGATTAATTTTTCGCGTTGAGCAACCCCAAAACATATTCGGGGGTCTACAAATTCACGTTGCACGCAATTCAGCCCGTTCAAAACATGCATAAGAAGTCATGCTTATATTTTTGCGAGTTCTAAAATTTGCTCTTGCCGATCTTAGCGCAAAATCCGTGAAAATTAATGTACCGCAAATATTTCCACGTTTACAGCAGTTGAAACTAAATTGGAACTCAAGTTTCAGATGAGATGTGTACTTGTATACTGACCTTGGATCAGCCATAGCCTTAGCAATGACTTGTAGTGGAGTGCATATTGTAAGGGATTCTTCACTGGTAGTGGCGACAGCAGGTGCATTAGGAGGGTGTGGCGCTGGGCTACCAGTCCCACTAGCATGTCTCTGTCTATCAGGCACCGGGGAGGACCTACTACCAGGGTGTGTCAGGTCCCCTGCGATGGGTGTCTGGCGACCAGAAGAAGCCTATTGATGGTTTTGGATGGTTTCATGGTGATATAGAAAAACTAAATTATGTCACATTAATGATAAATATTAATATTTGTACAGCACGTATACTTGGAAAGCAGTTTTGTTAAACTGAATGTACCTACCCTCTATTTTAAATAAAACTTGAATAAATAAATAATACAATGTTATGATATAACATTCTAATACTCTTCCAAAGTGCCTTGCAATTTCATTTATTACTCTGGTAGATATATCCTCTTCGATATCCACTTTATGTCTTGGTTGTGAGAGACAGTTGTACATAAATGCCAAACCTCCAAACTTTTATATATTCTAACCCCCCCCCCCCAAAAAAAAAAAAAACATTTGTGACACATTTTCTCTGGACTCATAAAAGACTCATCTCAAAAGTTCTGGCATATGATTGACACAAAAGCAGATATATAGTTGTCCCCCATAAATGGTGGCCCAGAAGGAATAAAATTAAAAAAACATACCTTTGGACCTCTTGATGTACTCGTCTGCCTGCGGATACCATTGAGGATCTCAACAAATCTCAGGAACGCATCGGTCTGGTATTGTCTGAAGGCGTGGTCCCTGTCACATGACACTGCCTCTGTCGTGCTGATCCCGTGCTCGTCTGCAAAACGCTTCACCAGCACGGGCGTGTTGGGGATCAGCAAAAAGCGGGACCTCCAGAATTTCAAGGACTGTGAGGAGGAGGCCATATTTGAAGAGGGTTACTGAACAAGTAGAACTTCACACGGTAAAACTTTTAAACTTTTAAGCACACCATAATTATACGAGGAGGAGAAGGCAGTGGAGGTGGTGGAGGAGGAATGGAAAAATTCTGCTTATGTATAGCAAGTATCTTATCCAACATCCCAATACGATCGGGGGGGGGGGGGGGCTTTCAAAATCATTGCTGGCATAGAGGGTCCTGGAGCCCAACCCCAATACACACTGCAAAAAAAACTAAAAAATAAATTTTCAGGGAACCTTTACCTCATATTCAGGCTGTGAGGGTTTAAAAAAATAGAGAGGCGTCAGCCCCCAGGCAAAATAGTAAGCATATGACTTTAAATCTCTACATACTTAATCTATTCTTGTACATTTCAAGACAACTGATACTCAGTAAAACTTACATCTACCAGTGAGAATTCATTGTCGTGCGAAGAGATGTAGTTATCCAGATAGTTCCAGTTGTATCTCTCTATCTCCTCGTGTCTGAATGTGGTCTGAATGGGTGAGTAGCCTTCATTCTGTACGGACCAGAGCTGGTAGGTGTACTGGATGGGTTCACACAGGGACGGATGCCTGCATAGAACACATACAATGTACGGTCATTATGTAATCATTTAATTCTGTACAGATCATTGCTAGTATCAACACAACATAGGTTGCGATAATTGACCAATTTTTTGCCTAGAATCAGCGTTTTCAAATGCCTTTCAGGCAAATTTTTAAGGTGAAAAACGCAAAGCCTTTTTCAAACGTCTTTAGATATGGGCATATTGTAACACAAAAAAAAAAGTGCATTTTGAATGTCACATACAGCCAGAATCACATTTTCGAGACATGGTAAAAGCAAAGCTGTTTTGAACCCCACATACAAATCGGACCTTCCCAGGTTAATTTCCGGTTCAAAGGCTAGCGCCCACCATGTGTTGTGTTATGTTGTTGTACAAGCATGTGTGTGTAGTTGACTTCTGAGAAACTGTCTGAAATGTTTGAATGCTGAAGGAGGCAATTATGCTACATACCTTGGTTTATAGATCGTGACTGTAATAGTCTTCCTCTCGAGATGCAGGCATAGCTTGTGGAAGATACGACCAATACTCAGCACATACTCCTTCTACAAAATCATGAGTGAAAAAAAAACGCACAGATGGATTAGTATTTTCTAAGGTACAGCCACACTTTCTTGGAATCTCAGTGAATTTAATGGGTATGTTATACCCCTGGGGGGCATTTCATGAAACAATTAGTCGGTGGTTTTCACCGACTAATATCATGTTCACCGACAATTTAGTCAGCACTGAATAAATTTGACCAATCACAGGCCTAGAAAATAGTCGGTGAACATGATATTAGTCGGTGAAAACCACCGACTAATTGTTTCATGAAACGTAGAGGAAACAGGCACTGAGGGTGGACACCATTTTAACAGGTCTTACTTTATAAATGCGAACACCCTCTACAGACTTCAGAAGAACCTCCACGTAATGTAATTCAACAGCATTGATTCCTCATCTGAACTATGGATGAGCCTTTTCTGGTCTCTCACAGGCAAGCTCTGAGTAATTTAAAATAATTTGCAAGTTTTGCTGCATGCATAATTTGTACACATTGAAGATTTCATCAAATCTATGTATAAAGTGTGATGCATTGTGCATGGCGCCCCTAAGAGTATGTCTTTAATCCGCAAACAGACCATAGAGTCCTCATGGTATCACATAATGATAATAAATAATATCTCATAATAGATAATGATATCATCACATATTTATAATAAATCAATAGAGTTGCAAATGCAATTTGGGTTTTTACAGATGTGTATCAATCAGATATGATTATTTACGTCTAGGGACCGACCTTTAACGTCACCATCCAAAAGACGTGACTCAGTTTTGAACCGGGGTTGCCTGAGTCAGTCTGTGGGCAAAGGCGGAGAGCTGACCAAGTAAACGTACCACTAGACCAACTCACATCACATCCAAAAGCATCAAATATTTAATGGAAAACTCATCAAAAAGAGGACATGCTTTAGTTCTGAAGGGTAATGTACGCCAGATTAAATTATTCTCCTGCATCAATAACATTATTTGTGTATAGTTACTCTTGAAAACATCTGCCTACCTTTTCTGGATTAGTGATCAATGGAGGATGACGTTGGCTCCTGGTAACAGATGATAAGTCGAGGCTGGGTAGAACCACCAACTGGAAACCCTGATAAGAAGCAACAATATAGCCACAGTGAAGTGATTAATATATGTCTTACAACTTGTACAAGTATCTACATCATTGGTGATAGTTAGCACCACAAAAAAAAAAAAAAAAAAATCCTCCTCAACCATGCACCCCTTGAGTAAAAAAAGAAAGAAGAGGATTCGGGGGAAAAACTGGCATCCAACAACATTCCCCCCCCCCCCTTTCGAGTAAGAAAATTGGGAAAAAAATTGGGAAAATAGGGGAAAATAGAGAAAATATAGAAAATAAGGGGAAAATAGGGATAACATTGGGAAGAAGAAAAAAAATCAGGAAAAAAATTGGGAAACCGATTTAAATCGGGTAATTATCAGGCCTGCTACATGTACATGTATAAAAAATAAAAAAAATAGGAGAAAAAGGCACCTCATCATCAACATGAGATGCCGTTCTGAGGCAGGGGCTGGCAGCTTAGCAGCTCCAAGTTCTTTGATCATCAATCCTTGTTCTGAACTCGCCATGGCAAAATTCTGTCCACTGCTTGTTGTTCTAAAAGAAAGCGATATACTGGCAACGAACAGTGTATTTCTTGCTTTCTTTTAATCACTCCTCCAAGAAAGGCACCTAAATTTGTTTAAAGAATCTTACTCCTTTTGAGACCATTTATAGATGGGCTTCACGGTCATGAAAGGACCTACATGTATGATGTCCTCATCTGCTAGGAGTTCAAAGTTGAACTCCAGGAAGTCCCTTTCCAAAAGCAACTGAATGAAAAACAAGCTTACCTGTAGGAGTCTTTGGGATATAAGCTCTTGGAATATGGCTTCCACTGTCATAAAAGGACCAATGATGTCCTCCTCCGCTAAGAGCTCATAGTTGAACTCCAGGAAGTCCCTTTCCAAGGATAACCGATCAGGATAGAAGTCTGTGGACACTGGCAGACATGCTGTGGCAGTCAGTGACTTCCAGTCGACACCTGTGTATAGTAAAGGGAAAATGACATTAACCCCTTCCAATCCAACACCATCTACCAACTAGCAGAGCGTCAATAACTCAATATTCAGTTGCCTGATCAAAGATGCTGGTGACTTTAAAGTCGGACTTGTCTACAAAAACCGCCTAGGTTTTTTTTTTTAAATAAGGTCACTCTAGACTAGGTCTTTCTAGACAGGTTCTACAACACATGTACTTCTTTCTATAGAGACAAAAATAAGGAACTATTGATCAATGTTGACAGGTGGTCTTGTATAAACAGGTGATCACTATAAAGGTTGTACAATTTGTAGACCATTGCAAGGCATTTTACTATTATTATGATACACCATTTGGGTTCTCATTCAATGAAACATTGTCAACAAACACCTGAAGGTCTTGGCACTCAAAATTAGCTTTTCTTCCCCCAAACAGACAGAGTCTTTCTCTTGATCTAAGAAGGTAAGTTGGAATGTAGTCATAGCAATAGATATATTGTGCTTGGAATTCAACTTGATTTTTAGCTTGGTTTATTGCAGAGACAACTTATCTCATATTTGATCTTAAAAGGCATGAAAGATGTGAGTTTGTATATCCAGATAAGAGTGCATGATCAATTCACACCAAGTATAGTGCTTTACAATAATTAAAGACGATGTTAAAATACACACACATGCAAATCATACTGAATGTCATACAGATATAAATAGGACACAAGGATAATGGTATATCACATACATACTGTACTGTACATGTAAATGTAAACATGTAGAAATTATTAGTGTATCACAGAATGGAATGTTTCTATTATAAGGCAGTACAAAAAGAATGAATAAACTAGATATAGTGTATAAATAAAAGCTGTCGCATGTTCCACATTATGTAAATGTATGGTGGGCAAAATGAGAAATGTTGAAATATATGCTTTTTTATGCAGAAAAGAAAGCAAAATGATTGCAAAATAAGAGAAGGAAGTACTGTATATAAAGTTAAAAAAACGCAAATCTAAATTAAAGTGGAGTAATAATGATGAGGGAATATACATGAATGTATGGTGCTGGATACAAGACAAAGAAGAATTCTTTTTAAATCAGTGTAAATCATTTGTGAGAAGTGTGAGAAAATGAAAAAGAAAGAAACCCTGCTATTTTTCCAACAAAAGTAAAAGATGGTGATTGAGAAATCTTAATGATACTGATGTGTACACATTGACACTGTATATGCTCTTTTTTTAAAGGACAAAAAACATGTAGCAGACACAGACAAAGGCAAACAGACAAAGGCAAACAGATGAAGGCAGCATTGAAAGGTGAAGAGAAATGAATAAGAACATTTCATAATACACATCAAACACAGCAGTCTCCCATATAGCATTTAAAATCTATTTTTAAAATTAAGCAGCAATAAAATTAGAAAGCAACCATAAAAGGATAAAAGACAATAACTGAAAACACAGAGGGGGAATGTTGGTGGCAGAGGAGGAAATGGATTTGAAATGGAGAAATAGATTCCATGACATATACAGGAAAAACATGAAATATAAACAATAAAACACATATGGTATTAAAAGGATAAGAGAGAGAAAGAATAGAACTGTATTACAATTGCACTCAAGACATAGAATAAAGACAAAAGACACAAGCAAAGTTCTGGCCATTTGAAAGAGGATAAAATGAAGGATGAAGCAGGCACAGAAAACGGAAAAAGTCACTCAACTGCACATTCGAAACAGGATAAAGGATGAAACATACCGAGACACAGGATAGAGGCAGGGACACTTCAAATGAAAGAGGAAAGAAGAATGAGGATAAGGGGTGATCAGACATTTGCCCAAGCGACAAATTGGTGGGGGCTTTATTTCATCCAAAGATATAGGATTAGCAATAATGGGAAGGCGTGATGGCTCAGTGGTCTTGTAACTGTGGGATCCGGGTTCAAAACTAAGTCGAGGTGCTAGTGCCCTTTGATAAGGCATTAATCCTCAATACCAAGTCCCTCGGAGAGGACTTAAAGCCATTGATCCTATGGTTGCTTAATTGAAAGTATACTCTTAGCAGTCAGGTAAAACCAAGCAACCAATCACAATAATATTATGATTGGTCTTTAGGAGTAAATAGGGTTAGTTATGCGGCTAGAGTTTGGTCCAGGAAAGAAGTTGGGAATTTTTTTAAAGCGCAGGCAATTCACCAAGGAAGGTTTTCACCAGAGCAGGTTCTGAACAATGAGACAAAGACAGCACTAGAAATAAATATGAGGAAAATAATAGAGCAGATATGAAGACAAAGAAAGGAGAAGAGGACCAATACCAAACAAAGCAACAAAAAAAAAAACAGGGATTGAACAAACAAACATGAGGAGCCACCATTTAAGAATGAATCAATACAAATTTTCTTTAAATAAATAAAAAAAAAAAAAGAAATGTAAAGGGAGGTGGGGGATGGGAGGTGGGAGGTGGGAGGGGGGTTAATGAGTTCTATGACAGATAATGGTTTGAACAATGAACATCAATAACATGTAGAATGACATCAATAGCAAATAAAACACAGAGAGAATAGAAACTGCATGACGACTGCACACGAAACAGATTAAGGAGAGAGAAACTTTTAAAAGGTAGTGACACACGACAAAGGCACATGAACTCAACAACGAGATTGAAAGAGGGGCAAGAAAGAGAGAGAGAGAGAGAGAGAGAGAGAGAGAGAGAGACTGCATGACAACTGCACACACGACACAGATTAAGGAGAGAGAGAGACACTAGACACTGGCAGTGACACACGACAAAGGCACATGAACTCATCAACGAGTTTGAAAGGGGAGGGGGGCAAGAGAGAGATAGAGGAGGGGGGCAAGCATTGCACCTGTCAGGGTGTACGGGGTCCACTCCTGATTGCCCGTTAAGCTCCACAGGATATTGAGCCTTCGTAGTGAAGGATGCTGCTGCATGAGATGATCCAGGGAGCCTGGCCCATCCAACAGACCGCGTGTGCCTGGGCCGGGTGGAAATGTGTGACATGACTGACTGAGATAGCACAGGCATTATGGCTTAATTCAACGTTAACCCGGTGGTGTGAAAGCTTTTGCGATTTTGTCCAAATCTGGTTAATCCGGTCACACCTCTAAAGCCTCTTTCATACATGAGATGTTAAACAACGTTTTTTTTTTTTAATGCAGTAAATAAACGTTACATACAGTACATGTCCATGTATGTAAGCATAGCGGGCTTCCTATTTCTGTAGCTCCTATCACACAGATATGTAAGATTGCTGGGGGGGGGGGGATTTGTAGCATGCAGCTATTTTTTTTCATACCCAATCTTAATTTATTTACATGTAAAGATGTTTTTATTTTTCCTCAGCAATTTTTCTCAAGGCTGTTTACCATGTAATGTGTTAATTGAGGCTCAACGTTTTGGCAAGTAGAGTGTGCAATCGGACACTAGTTAGGTCTGTCTAATTCTGATAAACTCTAATGTAACCATAAATATTTTGAACCTGTTTAAAACAAATCTGTCATGTGAGCTTCTACAGCAGCCGAGGAGGATCTGCATCCAACTCAGGAGTAGGGATATGTCATTAACATAATTATATAAACTGAAGGCAAACTATACATACCGATCAATATGTACATTCCTAAAAACATTAATTCATTCAGCATTCACTCACTAAATACTAAACCTAGGTTGATAAAGATTATTTGAACTCAGATAACATCCATCAAGCACACATGATGATATGAGCAAGCTGATTGAAGCATATATTACATATATACCGGTAGGTATTTCTAAGAAATGTCTACTTCAAAGAAAATTGATGAAATTAAAGAGCAGCATTTATTTTTGTATTTTTGTTTCCCCCTTCTTTCTTTTACCTCATTTTTGCAAGAAAGAACATACTTTTCCGTATAATTTTCATGACATTTTCGCACATACTTATTCTCTCTCTTATTTGTTCTGGGCCCCCATCTTACACAGAGTAGGAGACTGCAGACTTGGGACTGATTGGAGGCCTTTGCGATTGATTTGGATCAATTGCAACTCTTTGTAAGACGGGGCCCTGATCTGCAAATTAACTGTTTGAAAAAAAGTGATGCAAAAGCATAGCAGACGTGCATATTTGACTGGCTGAAAAATTCTTATTTTGTGCATAAAGCTTGGCATAAATGCTTGGCATAAAAGCTTGGCATAAAAGCTTGGCATAAAAGCTTGGCATATAAAGCTTGGCATAAAAGCTTGGCATAAAAGCTTGGCATAAAAGTTTGGCATAGCTCCTATTCATATTTAATAGGCAAGAATATACTAGAAATCATTTGTATACAATGCAGTACAATATAATGACAGATCAGATGCAGCTATTCAAAGAAGAATCACAGTTTAGTACCACTTGCTTTTAAATGAAAATTTGTTAACCTCAAATAGTGCTAAGTACAAAGAATAGCCCTAGATCTATGAGAAGTGAGAATTGAAGAAAAAAAAAGACCTACCGGTACCCCGTTTCCGATCTTAAGTGTTACATTCCAAGAAACCAAAGCATAAAAGAGTTGAAAATAAACAAAATCACATCAATTTATTCTATAATACGTCATGTACACGTACATCAACTTTTTTCGTTACTCATCTACTTGTGTTAAAGATTTACAAAATTAAACTAAAATTTCACAACAGTTCAAACTTTTGTTTTTTAAGCCCCTTGGTGATTGAAGATCCATTTGAAATCACCCTTTTAAATTTGAAAATAAATTCTTATTTTTTTTCTTTTCACCTCTATATGGAACAAACCAGATTTTGTGTGAACTTGTTTACTTCGACCAACATAAAAACGAATTTATTCAAGAATTACTAGGAAATTAAAGGTATGCACAGCTTTATAGTTTATCTATGGTATCAAATTTATGGTGCATGTATAAAAGATAATACAGCTTATAATAAGAAATAAGGAAAGCCCCATCATTAGAAAATGTTAAATCAAGACTGAAAACCCACTTATTCATGTAGTATGTATAGCACAGCATTTAAAAGGTCTTGCAGCGCAGTAGAATATATCCACATAGTTATTGCGCTTTACAAATGAATATGTTAGTAGTATTATTATTATTATTATAATCAACAAGAGAAATGCAAAGCTGAAAACATGTAGAAGTCCTTTTCTGTCATACCTGCGCTGCCAGGCCTCTGCAAGACTGTGTCTGTACTCGGAGAAGAACCAGTGCTGAAAAGACTGCTTCCGCTAGCAGAGGGGCGGAGTCGATTCTCACTGGCACTACGCGGTAACGACGGCCTCTCGGTGCCATCGGTAGGGGTGCGTGCCCCGCCCCCGTTGATGACGGGGCCAGCCCAGTGGTAGTGGGGGCTGGAGGGGGAGGACCCTAGGGTGCTGGAGTTTCGTTGGTGGTAGGGGTTGGAGGAATTGGACGGATAGTAATGGGAGAAGTAGTAGGACGGAGTGATCTGGTTACGATGGTGGGTTTGTATGGCGCCCCCGCTTGGGCCTGGATGGGTCAATGACATGGGAAGAATGATTGAATGAGTTAAATGCAGGTTGGTGTTATAGTTCAGTATGATACAAGTTCACTGACAATGTAAAAACAGTAATTTTTGATTGATACAAATTCACTGCTAAGGTCAATACAAAATATGTAAAAACATATTGAGAAAACTCACAGATGCTTTATCCCTTGAACTCATTTGAGTTGCAGAAAGTAAAAGTATGTGTATTTTTACATAGACCAACATTTTGAATTTCTTTAGATGAGCAAAATTTACTACGGTATTCATATTTTTACAACAACTGGCAAATTGGGTATAAATTCATCACCAATAATCTCATATCACTTTTGAAAATTAATGTATTACATTGTCAGTAAGTGAGATGGGAATATACAGAATATGAAACCCACAAATATTAGTTATAGTGATAATGACTGAATAGATAATGTATAAATAAAACTAAATGATACAACAAGATAAAAGTTTGAATCTCAGAGGAAGGCCTTACCCTGAAGTGAATAATAGTTATTATTATTCTCAATGACAGTAAACTCTATGCATAAAAAAGGATCAAATGATTATTTGGGATGCCAGAGGATATATCCTCTCATTAAAGCAAAGAACATCTCAATTACTTTGTAAGACATAAAACCAGGAACAGATTTCATAATAAAGGCTATACGGAGGGGCAGCTCTGATATACCCAGGGTAATATTGTGTAAAGCGCCATGAGCGTCAGGGCCTGGCGGATATCGGCGTTATACAAATATCCATATTATCATAAGGACAATCTAGCTCTACATGTATATACTTGATATCTGATAACATACATATAAATAACCATACTAGTTAACAAACACGAAAATTATACATATTCTAAAACATGACTTGAGATATCAAATTGTTCAGAGAAGTTCTACTTACATATACATACATGTACACTGATTTACATTAAAAAAATAAAAATATACATTTGAAATTTTGAATACCTCCAATAACAATACCAGAAAATAAGTTTACTTTAAAATAATGATACCAAGGGTATTTAAAGTTAACGATGCACAAAGCAAAAACATACTATTGGCTTGATATTGAATACAGAGTATCTTCTTACATTTTCCCTGTTATTTCTATCATGGGTACTCTACTGCTATGCTTTTTTTTATGGTATTCATCCAGAACAACTAAGCAATTTTATCTTCTTCTCCTGAATAACCAAAAATAAATGAAAATGGTGTCCTAGCTCACCCTGTGGAAAGGTGTGTGTCCACCTGCGTCTGTTAGAGGTCAGCTTGACCACCAAGCTAGATGTTCCGAAAGGATTGACCAATGCCCTTGGCTGGCCCTGACCGGCTTGGTTGAAATGGGCAGTGGTAGCCCCGGCGCTGCCCACCACGATGCCCTTGGGAGAGGTCGAGGCGGTAGTGCTCTCCGAAGAGTCTCTACGTCTTGCTTCAAAACTATGGCTGATCACGTTGGCTGGAAATACAGAAAGAGATAGAGCTCATTATATATATGCTTAATATCTAATTTACGGTATGCTATTTTGTTTAAAACTCATTATGAAATTGATGTAGATTTGTTTGAGCTGTCTCAAGAAGACTTTATCTGTTTCTTATAACATAAAATGAAGATAACTATGGATGCCAAGTATATACAAAAATCTATCACTTACATAACATTGTTATGTATATGTAGTTCAAAATAATCTCTTACGACTAGAGTAGTTCCTTACTACGACACATACGGATGTTCAATATTAAAGATTGTATGAAAATTAATTAATTCACACAAAATTCATGCTAATACTCTTTCCAAGATATTGCCAATTTGACCATTGTTTATCTCTTATTTTGTTGTTAAATGGGCGGGATTTTGCAAATGAAGAGAAATCGCTAGTATGGATAATAAACCATAGCTTGAGATTCACATATATGCAGCTTTGAAGAAGAAAAAAATGTATAAAACAAACAAATCATTTATATAAAAACAGGACCCTGTCTTACAAACGTTTGGGATTAATCGCAACTTATTTGTGATTGATACCAATCGCAACTACATGCATAAGAGATAGGAAACTGCAAACTTGCGATTGATTAGAGGACTTGAGATTGAATCAGATCAACTGCAACTCTTTATCCAGATTGTACAAAAACTGTCAGCCTACCTTCTCTTTGGATTCTGGCAAGTGGGTTGGCTTTATTGCCCCTCCCTGGAATGGCTATTGCAACATCCCCATCCTCTGAATGGTAGCTTCCCTGCTTGGCACTAGGGGAGCTATTCCTTCTACCTGGATCTATCACGTCTGGCTTGGTCCATTTGTTCTACACATGGTATACAGGGGGAGGGTGGAGAATGTGAACAAGTAAAAGAGGGAGTCAAACCTGACATTTAGTTGGTTTTAACAGAAGCAGAAAAAATGAGAGGAACAGGTCAGTAACGTTTGAGCAAAGTCTTATAAAAAAATAAGAAAGTCATGAATTTTTGAAGTTGTTATCAGTCAAACACAAATTGTCAACACTGTGACATATTTTGCGAGCTCCTCTCCAATTTGCATATTCTTCGTTATTGATGACGGAATAGAAAGCAAACGGGAAGGGAGCTCACAAGATACGTAACAGAGTTGCCAATTTGTGTTTGATTGTTTGCAACTCAAAAAGCTCATAACTTTCTTAAAGTTGATTGGAATTTGCTCAAACTTTCACTGACCTATTCCTCTTATTTTCTGCTTCTATTTAAACCAACTTGATATCAGGGTGGACTTCCCCTTTAATATCAAATCAACTTATCTCTACTGCAGTATTTCACATGGAAGAATTTAATAAGCAATGAGAGATGTACAAAACATACAGAAATTACGACATATAATACTAATAATAATGTCAGGCTTATATAGTGCATAATATGTTGCCATTTCTCTCTACTCGCTTAACAAAAGAACAAACTTGTTTCTTATCAAACGTTTGAAATAGCTACAGTAACTTAATTACATCAGTTAAACCTGTCTGTACTTGTTTGGCCAGGGGGATTACACCTCCCTGCAAGGTCACTGACAGGTGGTCATCCCATCAAATCAGCTCTCAATTAATATAATAAAAAGGGGATCATGGGGGACCAACAGACATTGATTCAGCATTATTTGCTATATAGAGAGCGCAAGTAGCTATAAGTAGTGCAGTGGGGCTTTAAGATAGTATGGCAGTACATGAAGAATCTAAATACAATACTTTATGAGAGATGATTCTCACCTGAGGTGATCCCTGCTTGTCAAAAGTCACATGGCCTACCGATCCAGGTTGCCGTTGACGATGCTGACCACCTGACGATGGACGCATAGAAGCTGGTGTCCTAAAAACAAGGAAACAGACATACCCATTGATACGCATGAACAAAAATACACAATGAGGTACAGTGAAATATGCTCATGAAACAAGCAAGCAATGTTGTCAACCTCTGTGTGGCGAGCCGTGGCAACTGATTTCTGGTAGTTGAACGACCACAACTGAGATAAAAGAAGCAAGACATCTCTTAAAAGTTATCCAAAAGACTTTTCCTATTTTTGTCCCTCGTCACCCTGTTTTACGGTACCGGGCTTGGATGACTTTAATTGATGGGAATTGTACAAGGTTTGAAGTAAATGTATTGTGAAACCTGTACATAATGACCAATTCAAAAGTAATTGTGAAACTTAGTCGTTACATGCAGGTGGTCTTAATGTCCAGGTTTCTTGAAGACAATAAACTATCTAATTCAATGAAAAATTCCTTTTGAGGGAAACAGTTACTGTCATACTGTCTTTCTAGACAGGTGTTACCTCTGCACCAACATGGATGCAGCCATTACCTAGGTTTGGGTGACTTGCCACTGAGGACACCGAAAACACCCTCATCATACTCCTCACACTGGTAGTCTATATCGTCCGGTTTGGGGAGGGAGTGGTCGGAGGAGATGTGACGCAGCAGGGCGTGTCTGCTCATCACCTGCGGGCAGCACTTGACTAGGGTGGGGAGGGGGTCTCCATTCTGAGATGTGTATATCTGGGACGAAATTGAGTGGAGAAGGGGTTGAAATTAATTGGCTAGCATTGGATGGATAGCATACATCTTATCCTTTTCTATGTGCATTCATGTAAAGGCAGTGGTAGTGCACGTATGTGAGAACTTTATCTTATCTTTTTCCGACATAATCTCTACAATATTTACATGTACTTTTTCTCTCTAGAAAGTTCATCTGTATTTAATAGTGGTACATACTTTTCAGAATTAAACTTTTGATCTCAGTACAATAACAAATAAAACCAAAAAAATGATATCAAAAGTTTAATTCTCCCTCATGAGTACTTTAAAAAAAAAAAACATTACAAAACCTGTTTAAATATCATAAAAGGAATGAGACTGTCAATAGTACAATAAGGCATGGTATTATGCTTTCTAAGAAAATCATGAGATCAAACTCACATAACAATCTTGATGATGATCAAGTTATCAAAAAAATAATTCTCTTCTTCTTTCTTATACTGTCCAACTTAATTTCACATCCCTAGGAGTGATTAAACAGGCAGGGTGAGATGTGATTGTTGATATTTGGGCAGAGAGAGAGAGAGAAAGAGAGAGGGGTAGGGAGGAAAAGGGAGAGAGAGGGAGAGAAATAACAGCCTTTTTTTTCTTTTGCTCGAAAAGATGATTGTAGATTTCTATTTTAAACTTATCTCTCTCATAACGCTATGCAGCTTACCTTTTTACACTTCCAGCCAATGAAAAAATGACAATAAGAAAAGGATCACATGAAATTTACCTTCTCTGCTAGCTTGATTCTTGGTTTGAATTTATCATTAATGCCATGTACACCCTCTTTGGTGTAGAAGCTGTAGTTGAGCCAGTGAGGGATGTTGTAGTCTCCTCTCTGGACATGCACATCTTTGGTCTTGTTATGGAACTGCAAAAGAAGAACATATTATTCCAAACAAAGAATAACACAGCGTTTATAATGTTTCCCAGGGCCCCGTCTTACAAAGAGTTGCGATTGATCCAAAATTCCAAATCAATCACAATTCCTCTAATCAATCGCAAGTTTGCAATCTCCTATCTCTTATGTACATGTACATAGTTGTGATTGATACCAATCGCAAATAAGTTGTGATTAATATCAACTCTTTGTAAGACAGAGCCCAGGTATGACATTTTACATTATGAATGGAGATTTGTTAAGAAAAGTTCACTACAATTGATTCAAATATTGCATTAAAATCAATAACAAGTAATTTTATTTAATGCTCATGTCATCTAAAAAAATTCATAATTCATCACTAAAATTGTCATAAAATTGCCATGTTATAAAGCCATTGGAAAAAAGGTAATTTGGAATATCACACTTTCTTACTCTTTTCCACATTCAACAAAAAAACATCTAAAAGATACAAAAAGATACCAACATTGTAACTGACGGAATGCTCTATAAACTTGTGAACTAATATTGTTAATACTTTGCATATGTACTTACCCTAAACAGAGGCACTGCATGTAGAGGCTGTTCAGCTAGACATACTAGATCACTGCCGATACCTGATACAGAAAGAACAAAAATAAGAAACAAATGTTAGAGAGAAACACACACACAAACAAAATAGAAATGAAAATGATTAACAATTAATATATTTTTAACTAAGAAATGCTGGTCTTTTTATTGAAAATTTAGAATATTTTCATGATTTCGAATAGATTCATATGTTGTGAAGAAGCTTGAAGATGCTTCAAAGTAGATACATCACTGGACTGCATGTAAATCACATGGTTCGTGGTTCGAGTCCCGCTGTGGCACTACTATCCTCTGGCATGATGTAAATCTACATTTGCCACTCTCCACCCAGGTGTAGTAAATGTGTACCTGGTAGGAAGACAATGGTCGTAGCACCTTACGGCAGCCAGGCTATACCCTGGGTATTAATAGTACTTTTTAGGTGCCTTGAGCATTCCCTTGGGATGTAAATGTGTGCAATATAAATGTAGCAAATGTACACCATTTAAATATCAACATCAAACACTAGAAAATGAACTATAACGAATTCTTGCCTCATAAAATTGTTTTAGATTCAATATTTAGTTAACTGTTATTATTGAAAATTTAGTGGCACAGTAATATTGGGTTCCTTCCTTACCATTATCAATCATTCTCTGTCTGGTGATTTTGCACATTTCCCTGTCGACATCAAAGACTCCAGCTCCCGGGGTCAGTAACACGACCAGCTGACCGGTGCGCTCAAAGTTACGGTCAACATAATGCTTGTCAAACACTGGATAGGAGGTACAAAAAAGAAAACTGGACATTAACCCTACGTTAACTGGGGGGTGGTCAATTTGACCACCCCCTGTAGAAATTTCGCGACTACTCCGAAACCGCGGCAGATATAAAATTTTCCTCTCATGACTTTTTACTTTCGAGTGTTACGCATCTTTTAAAACAATTTTTTTGAAAATCGGACCTACGGTTACAAGGTCGCGTGACCTTTTGTCTTTGCATGTCAGCCCGAAAATCGCTCATTTTCGTGATTTGTGTACAAAACATATGTAAAAGTCATTTTTCCTAAAAATAGATAAAACATTGGTTATTTAGTCTTGTTTAAAGTTTAGATGTTTGTTTTGGGGTCAAAATAGTTGAATTGTAGTTATAAATGAAATAAAACAACAAAAACAATAAAATACATAAGTTAAAAAAACAATGAAATACATAAGAAATTATAAAAACAAGAGATAACATAAGGAATAACCTGGCTCTTCCAATTTTTTGTGTTGTATTATTATTCCAAATGGTCTAATAAATATATGTAGTGAAAAAGAATACTTAAATATGAATAATCTATGATTTATGGGCCGAAATGTGAATTTTATGACCTTATTTGCATAAATTACCATAAATATGCAAATGAGTGAATTTTTCAAAAATTTGAAATTACCATAGTATTCTATAATAATAATAATAATAATAATAGCTAGTTCTTATATAGCGCTTTTCAGGACTATACACTTCACTTCACTTGACATGCATGCAAATTTTCGCGGCGATCGGCGGTGAAACGGCCGAGATCTTAGGGGGGGGTCAAATTGACCCCCCCCCCCAGTAAAAACCTGGTCTGAAATAGCCCAGTTAAAATAGGGTTAAGACTTGTTCAATATTGACACAGTATAATGTCTTCAAAAGCGACCAAAGAAAAAAGGAACTCGTAGTGCATTTCATATTTCTGTACCTCATTACATACAAATACGCCAATACACTTGGGGGACTTAGTTGTGCACACCGACCGCTTTTTAAATCTCCACTTGCCGTTCATTTCAATGTAAAATGTTTTACATTTGCAACTGCAGTCTTTTGAGGCTGTTTACCTACTTAAGACTGAAAATAGCTTTACACTGCCATTACGATAATATCCTCAATGCACATTCTGAAGCAGTATATCATATAAAGGTTTATTTCAATGGGCATTAAGTTCATGTAAAAAGTAAATACGTTAATATCTTCTGGCTGTCAGCAGACAATATATTTGCAAAATACTAAACTTATTGAACGCTGCATAATTATGATCATCTATTCCTCACCATTGAGAGTCATGTTTAGAGTTTCCAAGAAGTTTCCTTCTGCAGCTGATGAGTTGTAGCCTGGGGGTATTTGTCCACCTAGATGGAGAAAACAAAAAATGGTGGAGAAACACTTAATCTCTCAAGCTTACTATTATAATGATGACTCAACAGTTTTCCAAAGTGAATGTTATGACATTCAAGAAAAAGGGCCCATGCACAATTGGATCTGAATGAAAGACAATGTTTACACATGTACTCTATATCATATATACGTACATTAAAATGTTTCTGGGTTTCACATAAAAGACTCCTTTAGAGAGTTCAATGAGTCTTGAGGGCACTTAACTTGTGTTTCGTATAAGACTCAATTATAGTATACAATTATAAGTGAGCATTAAGCGTGCTTACCTCCTAGAGTTTCACAGAAGACTTCTTTGAAGTACACTTGAAATAAGTTGTAAAAAGTGTAACTTTTTTCATATTATTTAATTTCCATATTGGAATAGTAAATAAAGTAGACTGCATTTGAGGTAGTGAGTCTTGAGAGTGCCTACCTTCTTGAGTTTCACATAAGATATATTTGAGGTAGACTGTAAATCAGGTGTATGTGTACATTCTTTCATCTTACTTGTCTTACAAATAAGATTCCCATTCAATTTTTCTTTGGGGCAGCGAGACTTGAGAATGCTAACTTTCCTGAGTTTCACATAAGACTTTTTTTTAGTTACACTGTACATAAGGTACACTGCAGTTGAAGTAGTGGGTCTTGAGAGTGCTTACTTTCTTGAGTTTCACATAAGACTTCTTTGAGGTAGACGATAAAGTGAGCCTTGAGTGTCTGGAGTAGCCCATGCCATTCATCTCTTCTCTCGTGATGGACGACGGCACGATAGAAATCTTGGTAGAACCGACCGGCGTAGTCAACCTTCACATTGTCTCGCATCCACTTGGGGAACTGGTCTGCTTGAACAGAGATAAATGACAACTCACTGAAAGGGAACACTTGATCAATAGGGAATATACAGATCTTAAATGATTTCAGACATTCATATTTAAGTGTTATGGGCAACAATACAACCCTCCCCCCAAAAAAAATTTCCACAGAAATACCTTCTTTAAAAAAGTTTTGTGAATAACGCAGTTACTGAATGTTACTGGATGTCATCAACAAAAATGAGGGGAAAAGGGTGGGCAAATTCTTCTTTTCACAAAGTAATGGACTTTAATAGAGATAGGTCGGGACCAATGTTGCTGTATATGATATATCATGTAAATTAATGGACAAATTTAACCACAGAAGAAACTTGAAAGATGACCATTTGCTTTAACTTTTAAAAAATAATGGGCGCTTTGCTTTCATATCAGATAAAGTTAGTGTAATCAATACAAAGACAGGAAATAATATTAAAGTCAAGTATGAACTCACCAAGTGACTTAGCTTTGAAGAATGTACGAGAGAAGAGAACCACAGTGGCCTCATTGTTGACCCCTTTATCTCTCCATTTGTTAAAGAGATCTGTCAGGAATCCACCGACAGCCTTCTCCCAGTAAAGGTCACCTATAGGAAACAGTATAAGATAAAAGATAAAGTCTTTGAACACATTAAAAAAGAAAATTTATTAGGATCGCTGTATAAAAGTAGGTAAGAGAACTATGGTGACCTCATAGTTGACCCTTTATCTCTCCATTTGCTGAAGAGTAAATAATCTGCCAACAGCCTTCTCCCAGTAAAGGTCACCTGTGGTAAAATATTGAAATTTAGAAGACTATAATTGATTGACTAATAGATTAATTCATTGCTAGAGTTTGGCTTTAGTGTGCTTCACATACAGTACCTGCTTTTGATGAAAAAAATAAAACTAATTAGATATTTAACAATAGGGTCCTTTTTTAGCACAGTAGCAATATTAGTAGACTTTACTGCATAACTTGTTTAGTACAATGCTAATCTGCCACAAGGTCTAATCTACACATTGATCCACACAATGTTGTTAATCGCCAATATCTTACAAGTTCAGTTTTTAGGCAGTTTATCACATCATGTCTAAACAGGTTTAACTGTTCACAAAATCTTGAACCATTGAATTTGCAATTTTGATCTTACCACATGTATCAAAGTCCCACATCTCTGAGCTCATCTGAATGAAGAGATAGACCATGGCTGTGGCTGATCTGAAGGCTACCCTTGTATCGTTGGTGATGGCTCCGCAGGACACCCTCTCCCAACGAGACCAGAGTTCCTGGACCTGGGCACGGATCCCACTCAGTTCTAACTTCTGCTGGATGTGAATACATGTGTCCACCTGAAATATGGAGATGACAAACAATATTATAATAATAATAATAAGATTTGGGACCTGTCTCATAAAGACCTGTGATGGATCCAGACTGATGGAAAGTCCCCAATCAACGCAAACTTGCAAACTTCTGTCTCTATAGTAGAGAGTTGAGATTGAGTTCAGGTCGCCATCAATTTGAATCAATCACAACTGTTAAAAGATAGGGCCCTCGTCAAATATGTATTCATTTCATCAACCAAATACCTTGGACTCACACAAATATAAAGTATTCATAGCTGCGATTTTACCACACTGTGTTTTGATGGTTGATGTTTGTTTTACCTGACTGCTACGAAAGCATGTGTAACTTGTAAGTACTGTAAGCAACCAGCTGTAAGTCCTCCCTCAGGGACTTGGTAATGAGGATCAATGCCTTACCAAAGGGCATGAGTGCATTGACTTGGTTTCGAACCTGGGACCTCTCAGTTACAAGGCCACTGCTCTACCACAGAGCCATCATGCCTCCTCCTTTTTTAGTCTCCTGATGTCACTCCTGCTGTTGATGTAGTAATTGTTCTTGGAGACCAACTCCACCCTGTCTAAGGCAACATCTGCAGGCTGGACCTATATAACTGGGACATTTTTATAAAACATCCTATCAGAGGAACAGTGTGTACTCACAAGACTGTTCTTGAGTCTCCACATGTCACTCCTGCTGATGTACTGTTCCTTGAAGACCAACTCGACCAGGTCTAAGGCCACATCTCCAGGCTGAACCTTGGTCACCTTGACATTTTTGTAAGCCCTCAGCTGAAACAGGGACGCCACTCCCTGCTCTACACTTATGATTTCTGTGGGAAAATGCAATATTTGTTAGCAATGAAGAGATAATCTAATAATTCAATTATATTACTTGGCTAAAAACATACAGTGTAGCTTTGGATATTTTATCTGGAATTGACAGGGTCATGACTGAAGAATTATTAACCAATGCATTTACACATTTAAAGGTTACACAGATAATGCACATAGGCATCTAGAATATAATGGCATCACATTATACCTAGACAGGTATTATCACAGTTCCAAATGAACTACGGTACAGATTTGAAGATTATTCATTATATTGATGAATGATTGTACCGTCTGTTTGGAGCCAGAAGTACATTAACTTCTGTATAACACAGAGTTAACAGCCTTCTGGCTCTGTGCAGATGATTTGTAATGATGCTAAAGAGGATACATTTTACTCACCTTTACTGTTCTGTTGAAGCTCATCTTTGAAGGATTTGACTTGCAACAGCAAGTGACTGAAAGACAAAATGAACGAAATATGACTTTCTTGTGTTTGACTGCTAGAATTGGACAAGGGTCAGAGTATTGCATGTACTATGAACATACCAAGATCAAAGAGGGATCTATCAAAAGTTGTGAAATGATTCTTCTAAAATTTGTCAGAGTGAATACAATGAATCCTCTGGATGAAAAACTAAAAATTGAAAACTTGTATCAAAACATATTGAACAATACAAACCTTTATTTAAACAATTAGATTTCAGGAAATCTATTTCTGTCCTTTATATCAATGTGCGAGCATTGCATGATAATAGTCTGACTTCTAGAGTAGACTTCAATCACATGGTTAGATTTTTATTTTTATTTCGGGCTTACACCTTCAGATACAACATTTATCTTCAGTTGCAATCACCCCAAGTCAGTTATCCAAAAAAAAAAAATTATGAGATGATATATGAATTGAAATCCTGTAATTGGTCCGATAGGTCATTTGAATTTCTTTTATCCCTTTGATAAATATATAAATCTTCAATGTTTATGTGGGTGGGAAAGTGGATTCTCTCTAAGGGCTTCACAGGGTGCTATCTTACCTGCTTTCTTCATCAGGATGATAAATTTCCAGGATATCACCAATCTTGACATCAGGGAACTCTTTCGGGTTGATCAGTAATTCATTTTCTGTATGAAGAAGAAAAATTATTATAGCTCCAGTCCATTGTAAGGTGAAGCAAAAATGGTGAATTTCAATCCTACACTTCAGTTCATTTGCAAGTAAATATATTCATATTATAATAGAGAAGATGTGCCCTCATTTGCACACCGCAAAAGCTATCAAGGTCTATCTTAATGTAAACAGAAATACTTGATGTGACCTGAAAGACACCCACAAAGAGCCCCGAGTCTGAAATCACTGTTTCCAAAATTATAAAGCACATTGAGATATGACAGTAGTTTTTTAGTTGAAGTGGTACACCATGCATGGCATGTGTTTGTTAAAAACATGTTAGCCCTACATGTAAATGAATGGCAACTTGTTAATGTGCGTAACATATTCGCATACTCACTGAGCTCTGTGTGATCAGAGTTGGAAATATGAAGCTTCTTGCACACGTCTCATGTTAAAGATCATTCCCCGGATCGGAATATTACAATTTAGGTCTAGATCTAGGTCTAGATCTAGATATCTATAGACCCTATGTTTGTAAAAACTAAAAACCTACTCAAAAAACACACACACACACATACACATATTGACACTACTGTTGAGTTGCGTCGACGCAACATATTTGTTAGAGGATGCATGAAAACTGTTATAGAGTTGGATAATTGATCACCGATCATGAAGCCGAGACAACCAACCTGTTCGAACTAGCTAGATCTATGCCGCATTATTGGAATTGTGGCCCGTTTATTTCACAACCCAACTTGGAAAGCATGACATTGACAAGATCTAAGTACCTGTTTGCAGAGTTTATATTATTATTTGTAAAATTAGTAATCAATATGAATCATATTAGGTTCCAAAATGGTAGACGTCGTTGGTCTGACTAAACACAAAATGTTAAATGCACAGTGATGACAGACAGAAAACCAAACAGCTGGGACGCACGTTCCCACGGATTCTCGTTAAATTTCTACGGGAAACGAGCGGCGCAGTGTTTTGAGCTCTCGATGAATCTCACGGCTGGTCGCGTGACTCTGAGCTGAAGATGGCGAGTTTCTGCGCTTTTACTTACCACTAAATGCCTTTTGATGAACCCACAGCTTGAAATTCTTCATCTTGAAAGAGTCTGTCAGACGTCATCTGAATCACTTACCACCAATGTATTATAATTATCGAATAAAAAAACATGTTTTTCGTTGTTTTGATAAATGACTTGCGATCAGCTCTTTGTCGAGATCGATACCGATCGCATTGATTTTATGGTGATCGGATTTTTTTCTTCCTGATTAAATTCTTCTTCTTCTTCTTTTTTACCCTAGTTAAAGTGCAAATGCAAAAATTATCGAAATCATTTCGCCTTTTCACCAAAATCTTAATAGTGGGTACCTTTTTCTCTTCCATAGAATATATAAGCCTCTATCACTTCCAAGTTCTAAACCAAATCTGACTAGCCCCCCCCCCCCCCCAACCCCCCCCCCCCACCACCACCACCACTACCATAGAGTACGCAGGATTTTTTTCAAGGGGGGGGGGGGGGGGGAATGAGCACACTTTTTTTTTGGGGGGGGGTGCCCAGTTTTTGAGGGGAAATTTCGCAACGACTCAGCCGGTCGCTGAATAAGCAGGGGGGGGGGGGGGGGGGGGACGGGGTTGGTTAGAGCACACTTTTTTTTGTCCCGAAATTTTTAAACAATTTATTTTATTTGACAAAAAGTGAGGGGGAGGGGGTTATCCTCCGATACCCACACATTAAACAAATTTGAGGGGGTTAACTCCACCCCCCCCCCCCCCCCCCCCCCCCCCGTCTGCGTACGCGCCTGACAACCACACCCCGGTTTTCGGTGAGGAGTATAGGCAGTGTCTACAGTCTGGGATTCTATTGGCTAAGTTTTGAAATTGGCGAGCCCTGCTTAAATCTGGATGAATGTCATCGCATATGGGGAAAGACTTGAAATGCCTTATGCAGTTTGAATGAAGGAATATAAATCAGCAAAAAAATACGTAAAAGCATTTGCAGATCTCAAGGGGGGGGGGTGTGGGAATTTGTACCCAACTGAGGCAATTATTTCTTTGCAGTTTGTACTGCTGGTAGAGACAAATGAAAATGATAAAAACAAAATAAGAGTAATTAAATGACCCTCATTATAGTTTTGGCAAAATGTGAGATTTCTTTACTTTTTCTTTGCCTCTCTGTTTTTCTTCTCCTGGCTCTTTAATTATTTATCTCATGAGGCTTATTTAGATTTCTCCTTTTTTATATTTCATGTTTTATGGATCCTTTTTATTTCAGATGAAACATCAAATCATTATAAATTATGGTGCATCGTAAAAATGTAAATATAAATGACGTGTATAACAATCATCATACATTATATTAAGAAAACTAACAAAAAACTAGAAATGCAATCGTGTCACAACGATGTGCGTGCAATGACGCCATGTTTCTACATGTCAAACGAAAGAGCTTCTCTCGCCCTATCCAGAGCAATTTGTACGAAGTCTGTAGCTTCTGTGATATTGGAGATAGGTAGGGCGAAAGAAAGGCCTCAACAGTGACCTTGATGGGATGGTAGTGACTATGCCTACGAAGTTTGAAAGAAATTGGGATATGGGAAAGGACGTGGAAAGGGCTCGCAAGCACTGCATGCAAAAACCAAGGGGATTTGGTGCATGTTCGTCATTGCAATAAAGATCGTTCTGGGGGTCAAAAGCGTGAACCAGATATGCCCCATAGACAATGCGTGTAATGCATGAGCGGAAAACGTACAGGATCTGTATTATGACCGGAGTTAAATTGTTTTTTCTCTCTCTCTTTATGTCTCTTTATGAGCCGTATTTGGTATCATTAGAAAGAGAATTTCATGAATGTTATTGTAAACCACTCTCTTTTTTCCCATGATAATCCTATCGAAACACGTGATGTAAAATAGATTTATAGGACAAAATGGCGTCTTAAATAGCCACATTGACCAATTTAAAAAATCCGGCCATGAGGTGCCCTGCGTATTGGAACTCGGCATGTCACTGCAAATTTTCAAGGAAAAAAAAGGACGTTTAAGGGGCGAAAAGCAGTCTGAAAAAATGACGTCATAGCCGATACGTGTTAGATTCGGGCGGAAACTCGGCGGAATTCGTGTAGTGATCTTTGTTCAAATGCGATTTATTCACAATTTTCTGTGTGAACATATACTATACTTGGTATCATTCGAAAGGGCACTTCATTGCGGTCAGTTTGACACCATTGTTATCTTCGCGCAATGTATTGCACGCATTTAACGCGCTATCACGCAATGCATAGTAAATACATCATTTTTTGAGATAACTTTGCGCTGACATAATCAAATTTTACCAAACTTTGCGGACAGTTGTCACGTATATAAATACATGTGTGTGCCAAGTTTTATTGACGTAGGTCAAAGGATCGTAATTTTAGAGCAAGTTGAAGTTATTTTGGAATTTTCTTGAAAATGGCGAATTTGGAGGGCAATTTTCTCAAATTTGGTCAGTGATAGGGTACATAATTTTGTATATGGCTGGAAAGGGCATATCTTCAAGTATCTAAATCCAAAAAAGGGTACGGGTTTGCCAAGCCATTATGGAGATACGGCCACAGAGAGAAAGCCAATTCCCAGAACTTTAGAGGGCGCTATTTATGTTGTGCAAAGTCATTGGAGCGTGAAATTTGGCATGGCTATGTGCAATTATGAGATAAGGATACTGTGAGATTTAAATACAAAACGGAATTTATATGAGAAAGTTATGGCAGTTTTAGATTATTTAGGTGTCAATTTTTCAAGAATTTGAGAGATAGTTGACGGAGTCGGTTTCAGATTTGAATTTTGAGTATGAAGATGGCATTTTGAAGGGCAGGTTATACGTCGCAGATAAAAGAACATCTCTTAGACTATCTAGAGGAATTTGTTAGAAATGTGTAGGATCTAGGATAGTGGAGATAGGAAGGAAGAAAGAAAGGCCTTAAAATGGACCAGAAACGGACAAAATGGCGCCTGGACGGTTATGCATGAGTGATTTCGAAAATCGAAGAATGTAGTGACCTTGAAGGGATGTTAGAGACTATGCCTATGAAATGTGAAAGGAAAAGGACATGAGAAAAGCACCTAACTAGGAATAACAAACATTACGTGCAAAACGAATGCGATTTCCTGACGATAAGGAAAAGGAAAAGGAGGAAAAGGAGAATATTAATGGGGCAGAATGTGAACGAAAACAAGGCAATGACGAAGGTCGTCATTGCAACAACCAGTTGTCGAATTTCATATTTCTGTCTTGCTTGTCAGACATTTTGTCTCACATGTACACATTGATCTTACCACCAGTGGCGTAATGAGTGGAGCCAATAAGCGGCCAATAAGACTTTGGATAGGCCTAAGCATGGTACCGTGAGAATAACAAAGGCAAATACTTCTTCGTATTATTATTATTATTATTCTTTGATCTTTGAATTACCGACAAAATTAAATGTCCCAATATCTACAAATTTAACCTTATCTATAGTATACTTGCGTATGCGCAAATGGTCATTTTCCTCGACGATATAAAATAATATACGAATTATTTCGTCAACTTAGTCAGCATCATAGCTATATAAGCAGGCGCGGAGCGAGGATCTTTTTAGGGAGGGGCGCGGTAGTGAGCAAGCGAATCACTTGGGAATGGGTAATAGGCCTCCCGCGCGAAGCGCGAAGCTTAGACGTTTCCTTGAATTATTAGGAAAAGAAGACGATTCGTTGTACCGTTCTCGACTCGTCTAAATGAAATCCCCCCCCCCCCCCCCGGTGCGAAATTTTGGGCGTTTCATCAAAATATATAGAGAAAAGAAGACGATTCGTCGTACCGTTGTTGACTCTTAATCCTTTGTTCTTTGAATTTAGTTTTCCTGAAAACTTTAACACTCTGAATTCTTTAGCTGATATTATAGAAAAGTGAAACTTCGAGAAAATACAAGTATTGTAGTCGTAGTCACTCTCGAAGTCGTCACAGTTCATTGGGGAAAAAAAACTTGTCGGCCAACGGATAATATACATCTCACCGACTTCAAACCTCTGCATTGATATAGTACTCGAGGATCGAGCAAGAATACCGACACAGCTGACCCGACACAGTATTTACCCGTGTCTTTCTCGCTCCCTCGACGAGGCGACTCCACCCAACAACCCCTCTCTCTTTTACTCCCACTCCTCCTCTCTCAGACTCTTACCAGGGGTACCTCCCCTCTCTCTCCTCTCTTTTACCCCCCGTTTCTTTTGTTTCCCGCTTTTCTTTTGTTTCTTTTGTTATCCTTTTGTTTCTTTTCTTTTTTCCCTTTCTTTCCTCTCCTCTCTCTTTTTTTCCTATTCTTTCTTTCTTCTCTTTCTTTCCTTTCTTTTCCTTTCTTTCCTTTCTTTTCCTTTTCTTTTTTTTCCCCCTTTCCCCTTCTTATTTTCCCTCCCGCCCCTTTTCTCTTTTTTCCCGACGGCAGCGCAATTTTACCGACAGTATCCTGACAGGTGGGGGGGGGGGGGTGTCGCACCCCCACACCTCCTTTGGAGACGCCCCTGCTAGCACCTGCCCATCTGCTTTGAAAAGAAAAAGAAGAAGAAAAAAAGGAGTATCAACCGAAATTAAAGGTGGAAATAATTACCCCAAAAAAGAAGAATGAAGAGAAAGAAAAAGATCGAAGAAGCTAGAAGACCGAAAAGGGTGGAAAAGATTACACAAAGAAGAAAAAGTAGAAGTAGAAGACGAGAAGAGGAAACAAGAATACGAATACAACAAAGGAGGAGGAGTAGGGGGTGGCCGGGATGATTACTAAAACAAAAATAAATTTGTGAAATAAAGAATGAGCAATTATTTAGCACTTCTGTATAGCACTCGAAACGCACGTACGTTTTAGGCAAATTGGTTATCACGCACATCCTCAACGTGTGCGAACACATCAGGAGCAAAAAGCTGACTGCTACAGCATCATTTATCCGTAAACACACGCAAGGAGGGAGGATTGATAACTGGCATTTGCTGAACAAATCCCTGAGTTGGACAGATATTGACATTAGGTAAGAGAACATTTATATCAATTAGAGTAATGTGTAGAATGTATCCTGTATGTATGATCAAACAGCAGCTGGTTCGCATTTATTCGCCTCTAGCTCAAGTAGTTAGCGCTACATGCAGTTTTCGTGCGGCACTCCCTTGGGCGCGATTCGCTGTACTGTATACTGTACTAGCACAGGTAAGGGCTTAGGCTCATCATATTACGTTCAAAGGGATGCATATTGGCTCCGCGATCTACCAGCATCGGCACCACCACCTTGCATCGACGTCGGGTGTGCGGCATCCATCTATGCCCGCCCAAAAGGACAATTACGGAAATAACACATAGGCCTACTCTTCTTCAGCATATTATAAAAATAGGGGATTATAGGATCAAGGTATTGCAACATTTACAAGTAAATGCATGTATGTTGATTTGATGATGATGATGATTATGGTGCTGATATCAATAATGATGATAATAATGATATGATGATGATGATGATGATGATGATTGATGACTATGATGATATTATGATGATGATGATGATGATGGTGATGATGATAATAAAATAATAATGACGATGATAATGATATTAATATACAAGATGATGTTGAAATTGATAATAAATAGATAATTAAGATGGATGATAATGATAATGATTATAGCATTAACAATTACTATCTGGATTTTAAAAAGGCTTGTATCAAATATAAGTAAGAAAGAAAAATGTGATATAATTTTATGGCAAAATTAAATAAGTTAAAGAAGAGCTGAATTATTATTATTGTTATTATTATTAGTAGTATTATTATAATCATGATGACCAATATTGTAAGTATTATTTTTTCCATGATTCAAAGTATTATTATTACCATTATCATTATTATTATCATCATTATTGTTATTATTATCATATTTATTACTATTATTTTTGTCATTATCATTACTATTATTATTGTTATTATTTTGTTCTTCTTCATTGCTGTGGAAATGCTTGTAAATTACAATTAAGGGAAAGTCTGTAGATACAGTATTATGTGTGAAGCAGATTAATTTACTTTTTTTTATTGCAGTCAAATTTATAAATGATTTTTCTTTCTCTTGTCTAATCATTTCAACAGTAGCTCTATTTACAAGATTCAAAATCAATCTAACTTATCAAATTACATCAACCAAATACTATAAAGACCATGGTGAATATTTTACAATTATATACTGTTTTTCTCACTATACTGGTAGAAATATAAGCCTGTACATTATAACTGAAAGTATTATCTATTAAACATGAAATGTTATATGTATGTGTTACAACATATTTGTTTCCAGTGGAATGAAAATGGCAAATGCATAACATTTTGATCATAATATCATGATGTATTGCTTTAGATTATACATCAATTACTAAATGTTGTGTGTAATACAGTTATATAGGCCATAGTGTGCCAAGTTGAGAGACGATAAAATAGGAGGTATTATACTTTATGTACCGAGTATGTGGAAATTGAACGTAAACAATACCTATAAAAGTATCACAATTTTTTAATTTGCAAAACTTGAAAAAAGGGTGTTTGTGTTACGGTAGTAAATTTTACCTTTTCCAGGATAATTGATGCTTGACAATTGATATTCCTCATGATTGTGTTCTCTTTGTGAGCTGCATGTATTTCAGGATTTCGTCAATATGAGTGTGAATGATCATAAAATGATCACACAAAATAGATTACCTGGGAAAGTCATTGAGGGCCATGTTCTCCATGCGCTTCCTGGTTCGGCCACTGCTCGAAAAGAAAGACCATTTTTTTCTTAACAAATATTGCAGACAATAATAAACTTTTGATAATTAAAACCACTTACATGTATATGTCACTTAAAGGTAATAAAAAGTTTTGGGAAATTTTGAAAATTGGGTGGATAGTGAATCTTTAAAGTTTTGATATATTTGGATGCCCCTGTGGATGTATTATAAGCACTACAAAAATTAGCCCTAAAACACTTCTGTTTTCGAGAAAAATTGAATATAAAAATTTACTGGTGCTCCCTGTAAATTTTGATGAATTTCAAATAGCGCCTACGGCCGTACAGTGGTAGGTGTGACCATGAAATTCACAGAATATGTAGTTGTTATATATAATTTCCAAACGGGAATAGCTCAAGAAAAATTGTTTCGTAGCTAAATTAATATCTTGACCTTGAGAGGGAGCTATACAACATAAAGAGTTTATTATTTATAATTTCATAAATTTAGACTCGATTTCAACCGAGACAACGATCAATGAATATTTTAGGAACGCATATGCTTCCAATATGTTAATTTGAACCAAATTCATGACCCCATGCCAACACTTTGTAATACCTTTAAATCTTTATATGCCACAAAAGTATTATCCTTGTTCTCCATTAAATTTGATATACCAAATGCTTACAAGTTTAGTCTATAGATACCGATGTGAATGGGTTGTCATGGAGCTAATCAAGACCGGAAATGGGTAATTGGAAAAAGCAATCCTTCTATCTCTTGGTACCCATTATTTGTTTTGTGCAAATGCTCATGTTTGGTAAACAAGCCACTGTGCAGAGAGGTGGATAAAGCACCCAAAGTGTTTTAAGGGTTAAAGATAAAGGCTGCGAGCTCATCTGAAGGCTTTGCAACAGCCAGTACCTTACTCGATCTGTCTCGCCACTAATCAGCCTATCTTTGTTTTCTGCTGGTAAATGCATCATAGTAAATGTACATGTACATGCCCATATGTATTAAAAAGAGATACCAGTATATTATTCTAGATCCTGTTTCACATTTTACACCTTCCCTGTTAAAGAGGATTTATGACCTTGACATTGGAATAAATGTGTTTTTTATGGATGTGATCTTTAATAGATGTATATTCAGCTTGTGTTCGAAAATGTATTGAAGTCTTAAAAGCAATCAAATTTCATGTTCAGATTTAAGAAGTTGTACACTTTAATGACAGTGATGGTGATGAGAACGGTACAAAAAGAGTAAAATAAGTCCCTCCATTATGTTTATTTTCTTTTAAACACTGTTTTTTGTTGCTTTATTCGCCTCTCTGCACGGTGGCTCATTTTTTTAAATATACAACTATTGACGGAAGGATTGCTTTGTCCAACACAATAGCTTTGGAAAATTACCCTTTTCCTTAACTTGATTGGCTCCAAGACAACCATTTTAGTTAGGTAGCTTAATTAGTGAATTATATAAGGCACTTGTAACAAAACGTGTCCGGAACTGCAAAATGCATATTTGTTAAAAATCATAATTTTATCACACTAAGGGGAGAACCACATCTTTATGATATGGAGCAGGTAACACCATACACCATGTCAATGAGGTATAATGTTAGATAAACTTTGACTCTGATATATGTCATAATAGAACTTTTAATTAAAATAACATCACTGGCTACTATGTATTATGTGTTCCAGATGCGTCTTTTTGTGACAATAAATTTAGCTAACTACCTAAAAAACCGGTATAGATTGATCTTACACTGGAAACAGTTAAATAATATTGAAGCCTTTGGTAAACTTCCATGCTAAATACAATGTTTCACAGGGATATTATTTGTATGCCGTATAAAATATCAACCTTCCCACTTTGGCAGAACGAGAATCATAAATGTCCATTTTGTATATTTCTCTGGCAAATCAGATTCATCAAAAAAGATGTTTACCTGTGTCTGCAATCTGCATGCATCTTTTGAGGGGGGAGCTAGAGGCATGACAGATATAATACTCTTCATGTATTAATGCCTTGCTTGATTTATTTCCCAGGCTCTCAGGTTTCCTCATTTCCCAGCACTGTATTTCAATCGAGACATGACATTTATTTCAAACCATCAAATCCGATCCCTTCATAGGCCTGTCTTCATCATCTCGAGATTGTCAAATAGCACGCTATTTCTGATTTGGCAAATAATCCCGAAGTTACAAATCCCGTCCTCATCAGCTCAAGATTTGACCTTGAAACTTGAAACTCGAGCTCGAGAAATTAGCTCGAGATATTTTGCTTAGCATTCGCGCATAGTGCGAGTCTTTCGGCTGGTGAAGACGCACCGGACAAATAACAGGATATTACGCAAACTAGCCCAAGATATGATTATCTCGACCAAATATCCCGCTAATTGCAACTTTGGGCTGATGAAGACGCAAATTAGACGCAAATTAACTGGATAATTTGCGATCGGGATGTTTCAAATCGCGGGATATTTGGCAATCTCGAGCTGATGAAAACAGGCCTATGTTGCCCTCAAAATATCCCTCCACTCCCATCTTAACGAGTCCTCCTGATCTTGAACAGAGCAATCTGGGATGTAATAATCCCGCCATTTTGTAATGTCATCATCAATCTAATTAAATTGGTTCTCCAATAATATGCCGAGCCCCTCCTTTGTGATGGGTATGGGAATCGTCGACTGTGTGTGCAGTAGCTCGTTATAGGGGAACGTACTCAGGAAAGGTCAGTCTGATAATGCAGTGGCAATGAATGTCGATAAAATATCTATAGATTCTTGAGCATGCATGAACATGTATGCCAAGTCCGCAGGGGATTTCATTTGCGTCAAACTTTATGGAAAGGAAAATCAATGCAGATAGGAAAATCAATGCAGGAAGGAGCCATTTGAAGGGGGATTTAAAGTAACTTAGCTATTTTAAGTTATTGGTTGTATGAAAGAGTTGATCTGTCCCACCATGTGCCGGTTTCTACAGATAAAATATTTATTACTAGCATATAGACAAAAATTAACTAGAAATGAGTTCACCTTAATAAAGGTATAAGACAGCTCAAAGCAAGCAAGCTCTCAGTGTACAATAACAATAACAACACTGCAAAAATTCACTCTTCAATGAGTGTGAGTGGTGTGGGAAGCGTGCGTGTAGTGGCTTGTTATATGGAAACATACTCTAAACAGGTCGGGTTACAGTAATGCAATAGCAATGAATTGTGATAGCCATGGACTATTAAGGCTGTAAATGTGCTCGAGGGATTTCGGTTTGCATCAAAAACTTCCTGGAAAAAGAAAATCAATACTGTGGGGAGCCGTATTCTGAGAGGATGCATCTTTATTTCCTTGTGTAGCAAAAATTGGATACGCTGAAAGTTATCGAGTTCGCACTTGATTTCAACAGATGTATGTTTACATACTTTATAGAAGAAAACAAAACAAAAAGTTATTAATTACATGACTCTGAGAGCACTTTTTAATTTTGCTTTTAAAATATCAAAATCAGCTTTGGATAACAATTGTTGTTGTTGGAGAAACCTTGTCTTAAAAAAGAGCCCCTGTTAAGAAATGTGATTTTCTCCTAAAATATTATTTTTGTATCCATTGTAATTCATTGTATGGCTTACATGTCCGTGAGTAAGATTATAACACAGACTACACTGTACTCCTAGCTACACGTATATGTGTACTGTACATACATGTTAAAATAGTTAAAGAATCCCTAACAAAGTAAACAAGCACACACATACTTTATTAAGTTTACCAGTTTTTGGATTAAACATGAATGTAAGTCTAAGCCTGTACAGTTGAATCTTATCATTTGCTGCCCATCATACAAACATCAGTGACACTGTATTTATATGTGCATATAATTGCACATTCAGTCACTTAAAGGTAAAGACCAGTTATGGTCATGCGATTGCATTGTGAAAGAAACGTTGTGGAATCGATCAGAAAAGGTTGATCATCTAGCATCTAGCATCTGCAAGGTTCTGGAATCATCAAAATGATAAGAAATTTGGCCCATTCGTCTTAAAGTTACAAGCACTATACACAGAAAGATGTATATGGGACTACCCTATATCTCTCACAGACCATGAGAGAAACAAATTTACCAAATATATGAATTAGTAGGCGGTTTCCCGGCAAATTTTTTATCATTTATTAGTCAAAACATATTCTTTCACATGATTGATAATGAGAGCTTCCATTTCATTTTTTTAAATTGGGGCGTTTCCAATACTGGTCTTTACCTTTAAACTGAGCAGCCTTCAATAAATAACCAAAGCATCCATTAATGATTCATCATGAGGCAAACACATACTGTGGGTACACACATAAGTACCGGTAAATCTCTCCATATGTCCTTGCCTTTCGTTATAATGTTAATGCGCTTTTATTAAGGAAACCACAGAAAGCTACATGTTTGTCATACTTTAATAATGAATCTACCGGTATGCATTTTGGAAAGGTCATTAGTTAAATGATTTTTTGTGTCGTTTTGTTCGTTTTTTTTAAAAATAGCTGACAACTTATTGTGTATGTGAAATGGACATGTTTATACATGTATGCACAAGTGATGGGGTTGTTCAGATATGAAAAAAAGTCATAACATTTTGTTAAATGTGTAAAATAAATGGCAACTGCGCAACAAAGCACTGAGCCCCAAGCAGATACACTTTATGTCATCATTAAAACATTGCTCTGCTTTGCTGCGTCATATCTGAACGGGCCTTTAATGATCTAAAAAATATTTGACATTACAGCTATCACCAGCTTTGCAAAGTCACATTGAAAAAGAATGACTCATTATTTATTACCTGATTTAAATTATCAATATAATTTAACAACAACAGTAATATTAGGGAATCTAAACTGTTCTCTATGCAAACTGCACCCATCTCCCCATCTCACGATGATGATGATGGATGCCATATTTCCCTTTGAGCGATTGACCTTCGGGAGCTCCCGTTCAATCCGCTTGGTAAATTATAAATCTATCGCCCTTTATCGGTATACGGTCATCCATTACAGGTGCTCAATCTAAATCGTTGATACCATATATTAAAGGGATTTGCTTGAAAGGTTTCCAGGTGCATGTGTTGGTTCAATTGTTAATGGAGTGAAATCTAAAGTAGATATGGGATTAGTACATGTCATACAGTAATTTATTAATTTGAAATTGTTTATCATAAAAATCATTAATGAACAGTAAACTGCATTCATGCTTTATTTTACAAAGTATATGCTTTAAAAAGAATATATTAAAAGATGTACCATAAACAGTAATTATGGTAATGTTTTATGTACATTGATCATGACAAATATTGGAATGTAATTCTGCATTGATGTATATTTTCAACAGGAAATAATTTCCATTTGTAATATTTTGCAGTCAGTGTAGGTTACTTTAAGGAAAATACCTATTTAAAGCCCCACTGTCGTTCTTGTAGCTACTTGCTCCCTCTATATAGAAAACTTCCCCAATCGGTGCATGTTGGTCCCCCATGATCCTCTTTTTCTTATGTTAGTTGAGAGCTGAGTTAATGAGATAGCCACCTGTCAGTGACCTTGCTGTGTGGTCTAATCACTTCTGGCCCAGTAGTATTGATGATCTTTAAGTTAAATTTCCTCCTTTATATTATTTTTCCAGAACTCATGATTACATGAGCACAATATAGAAATTGTCACTTTCATTCATAACATACATTTATTTCTTTTTGGGGGTTCCATCCTGAGTTAACTCATGCTTAGTATCTGTTTGAACTATTTATAGGAATTATGTCTACTCTCATACGGTTCATCTAAAAATAGCTTGTGCATAAACTTTAACTTTACATCAACTTATTTAAATTCCTATATGGTTTTGATTATGAGCTAAATGCTAATGATGATTTTTACAAATATTTTGAAATTTTAAAAGGAAATATTAATGTCATATTCTCTTAAGTGCATGCTGAATGGATTTTATACGTTTCAAGAGAAATTTGCAATTAATTATAATCAAAGAAATTGAAAAAGGTTTGTAAGGTTCAACACTGTAGAATTTAACCTCATCAAATACTATGCTTGGGGATATATTTACAATTTTTGTAAATTCTACATACATGTGTTCTCAAGGTTTGTACATGTACATGTGCCTGTATTGAAGACAGACATTCATTCATTCTTTCAATTTCTTTCTTATGTAAATGTACACGATTCTTTGTCGATGATGTAATGTGTTCCCTAATATTTTGAAGCGCCTTGAGCATTTAATTAAAATGGATAATGGCGCTATATAAATCTCATGTATTATTATTATTATTACTACACGTAGTAGTACAGCATGCAGTAAATGTACCGGCACATTTAGGTCATATTCTGTGTAGATTTGAAGGTTACAAATCTTAAGCGCTGCCTTCAAGCCTGAACCCGACCGATCGCAGATGTGTCCATAATAATCAGTGCCTGTGTCTTAACCGTCACTGCGCCCGCACAGTGCCCGCACCGCTCCAGACGTTGCCAATTAAGCCTCGCATAAATTACCCATCTCCCCACTGCCAGCGCTAGCTGACAGCTCGGTCTGCTCCCTAGCTCTCTCTCTATCATGCGCTGGGTACATAATCACAACCACCGCGATCAGCAGAGCGTGTATGCTGGGTGCATGTTATGATCCAGTGCTGTTTATGAATATGCTTTGACCGTCCGTCCGGTAGCGTGCATCTTCTTAACGAGCGTATAAGGATTGATCTGGGGCAGGTGGATTATTAGATACTGTGATATTGGACTACCAAATTGGTACATGCACGTACATGAAGAGGTTTTCCATGTATTAAACCAACTGTATTAGGATAAAGGTGATATAACAAGAGTAATATTTGGTGAGTAGACCTGTTTTTGTGGAGGTTTTTTTTTTTTATAATTTGATTCTGATTGATGAGTGTAATACATCCGAGGATATTGTTCAAGAATATGTGTATTGTGCTGTCCTGGATATATTTGTATGTAGTGTTTATACTTGTACCAACAAATTGACACAAATGCATGTATTGTTATAGCTTTGCACGCCCATATACATGTGCATATTTACTGAGTGAAGATGGTCGTTCAGTATTTTCGTCTGGGTATGTAAAAAACATCAGATTTCATATGAGCAGCTCTATCAAATTGATATATCAAAAAAGTTGATTGAAATCACTGATAACAATTGAGCGATAACTAAATCAGTGATTTAGATGAATCAAGAGTGTTGACCTTTTATGACTGTTCACCAAATTTTCATGTAGCATTTCATGATATAAATTCCTGTTTGTTAATGAAAATTATTTTGAAATGAAATGACATTATCAATTTATGAAATAACCATTCCTCAACGAATGGTTGTTAAATAAGATTGATTATGAATAATTAATGTCTGATTTCCCTTCCTCATTTGTATTATTGGTAAGTCAAAGAAAGAATAAAGACCAACCTACTGAGAGATAAATCCCTGAAAATCAAAGATAGGAAAATAATCAAATCTGGTGACCTTTTTCCTGTGATCGATCATTGTCCTTGATATGGAAAATCTGATATTTCATAGTATACCAGCACAATAAACAGAATTCAACCCACATTGGTCTCACTTTTCACTGGCAAAGGTTAAATTTCAGGTCTTTTTGTAGGCAAATCATATATCCTTCTTCTAATTTATGGTGGCCATACATTTACAAAGTTCCCTTTCATCACCTTTTGGACCCAATTTCAGCAGGTATTTTGGATTTATTTTGGATTAAGAATAGCAGTTCTGCTGAAGTGTTAAAAAACAATCTGAAGAAATATCCGTTTAATTCAGCTTCTAATTGATTACCATTACCTTTCATGTCTGTACCTTTCCTATTGCACTTTATATCATGTATTTCATCTTTTGCACAAGCTGCGCCTTGAGCATTTGACTGTCCAGTGGATTTGGCGCCTTATAAATCTTTTGTATTATTATTATTATTATAAGATTTGGAGGTTTAAATGATCGATGAGCCTATACTTTATATACCTTACATATTTAGACAGAATAAGCTGCTTTGCCAGGAACCGTTTGTATTCATATACATGGAGTGTATGACTTGTATGCACACTTGTAATTCTTGAAAATACACCCGATGGAAACAAGATATTGGTTTTATTAAACGAACCTTGAGGCTCGTTAGGATGCAAATTGATCTATATTGATTATGCAGTTTACAAGTAATTATACGGGTTGACTGAGGTCGGGCATAGTGAAGATTTGCAAATGCCCTGTGTACATGTACATTTAAACTGTACATGTACATATAGGCTCATTGGAAAGGGGAGGGGGTTGCAATGGCTTTAGTTGCACTGGATTTTTTCCAGGATTAAAATATACTGGTATCTGCCAAATGCTAATTAATTTTTCATATTTTTTTCTTTAACTTTAACTTAACCCAAAAAAAAAATGTTTGCTTCTGTAACAGTGAATTTTGAATAGTGTGCCCAGATTACCAATCATGAAATATTTCTGTGAATGAAACCTGCGCCCCCTTAAACAAAGAAGAAGCTTTGTTTGGAAGTGGTACATATACATGTAGGGGCTACATGCAGCTTTTGATATGTGCATCAGTGACTGTTAAAATATGCTGTTTGACTTGAAGGATATTATTGATTTTATTAATGAGGCAATATATATGGCAGTGAGCTAATTGCTTAAATGATTATTCTACACTGTCATTGTTTGATGAATCATAACACGTCATATCCCAAAGTGTCAGGGCCCTCTTGTAAAACAGTGATGGAATTTTACTGATGAAGCCCCCCTGGTAAAATAAGACTAAATAAATAAGTACATTAGGTTACATGATGGGTTGGTCACTCATCACCATTAACAACAACTATAACTGTAAAATCAGACTATGCAAAAAATGTATTGTATATCTGTGTTGCTGACTAATGTGCACGCTAATGTGCCTTTTTTTACCAACTTTCTGTTATCCAATACCTGTCCAAATAGACTGATGCAATACACATTTTTATTGGTGATATGGGACCATGCAGTCCTTTTGAAAACTTTTTATCCAGTGACTTGAGAGAGAGAGACAAAAGAGTAGATGTAAAACCATAGATTTTAAATAACACAGGCATGCAAATATGAAAGCATAATCTGATGAAAATTCTAACATTTTTATCATGTAATTTCTGATATTCTTGGTCTACGTGTACGTATTTGTACGTATAGATAACATGGACCCCTGTTATACCAAACCCCTGGGAAGCCGAAGAAATTACTTCGCTGTGTACTGAAACTATAATTATAATTTTATTAACATAAATTACTTGATGGTTCATTCAACATGTAGCACTTTAATACTGTTTTTGTGTATTTACAAATATCTAAACAGCCAAAAAAGGATATTCATAACACAGAGAAGCAAATTATTCTATGTTTGTGCAAACTTTATATTTTTTTAAATTATAATGATCAGGTTCGCTGTACATCATTTGTGCATGAAATTAGCTTGATGATGTTCTCTAAATACATTTGGGACATAACATGTATTAACTTACAATTAAACCCAGGCATGGGATTGTTGTATACACGTGCAGGAACAAGCTATTAGAATCTTTCTTGTTTACACAGTGTCAGTGCAAATATTGACAACTGGAAATGGGAAACCATCCTGGTGGCAAACAGTCGTAATGGTTGTAAACAACAAAGGCAAATTACTAATTTAAATCAAATTAATATTCCAGCCCAATCGATTATTGAATAGACATTTGCATATTTATACATTATAAAAGGTTACTTACTGCAGTTACTTGAAATGAAATGAAATGAAATTTAATAGGGGTTGAGAATTTATAATTATACTATACTGTAATAATGGTTTGTTTATTCAGAAATATACAGTACAGTTCGTGGCTGAATTGTACAACATTTTTACAAGAATATTTACATGATATACCATTGACTAATTTGCAATTTTTAACTGTACAGTTGAAATGTCGAAAAAAGTGTTTGCAAAGGATGACTGTACTAGAAAAAAAAAGTGATATGGTACATGCTCCATCATGAGAGTGAGAGAGAGAAAGAGAGAGAGAGAGAGAGAGAGAGAGGGAGAGAGAGAGAGAGAGAGAGGGGGGGGGGACTGTGAGTAATTAGAAAGAGCATGATATTAAGGTTTGAAATGAATTTACAAATATAATCAATCACAAGCAGAACTTGATTAACAGTATGCAAAATAGACTGATAATGGAAAGACTCACCATCACTTAATTTCCAATCTGTCTCTTTAATATCTAATAGTGTTTTTACCTCTTTCTCATTTTTGAAGCAAAATGTATCTTTAATTCTTGATCTACAGGGCATGGCTATAACACTGAAGTCTATTCCCTCTGATAATTATATATACAACAATTATTGTACATGTAGGTGCAATTAAAAGTCACACGCTAGATAGATTTGTATGTTATCTTGTCTCTAAATCTTAGATATACATCTGTAGAAACAAGATAACATACGATTCCATTTGCAAATTTCAACACCCACCAAGGTTTATGCACCTTCTGCAGCACTGTAAATGTCAATATGATTAATCATATGACAAGTATAATTTCTAAATGTCAAGTGAGGTAAACACTTCATATTCATCATTATGGACATTATTGTTAGATGAGTGGATAAAATCACACCTTTAAATACCGTAGTGGTGTAGCCTAGCTGCATGTCTCCATGACAAATATGCACAGGTGCCAGAGAGCAATTTGGGGACTTGAAATTATAAGGTCCAGAAGAATTGTGCAAACTCAACAGTGGTTTGAAAAACAAAAGATATTAAACAAAAATCTGCAAGGATGCCTCATCCCCCCTTCTATGTTGTACCTAGGCCTATAATCTATAATTCTCAAACATTTGAATGGGTTGCAACGACACATGCTTCAGTGATGATTAGTTCATCAGCAATTTTGTACACTTACCAAATTCCTTACTGTACCCTGGACCAAACTTTATACCTAACCCTAACCCTAGTTGACCTTATCCCTTATTATCTAAACCCCAAACTAAACTGAACCTAAAACCCAATTACAATTATAAAACTTTAATCCTAAGATTACTCTTTTTAGTTGTCCTAGCTCTTTTCCAAAAAAGTGCCCTTTATTTTGTTGGCTCCCTTCCCCCACTTTGCAATATGCTCTGCCGCCCCTGCTCATATAAACAGGATTTTAAAAGGTATAATAGAGGCTAAAAGTCAAACAGACCCTGGTTTGCTGAGAACAAAAAGACGACTCTCTGCACGAAATTGTATTATGGCGTTGATTTGTACTTTAATCAAATGACCAACGATGTGAGTCAAATGTCGTCGAACAACGCAGTTCAGATGTTGAAGAATATATAATTCAATCTGCATAAAAAGAACAAACAAATTGAACCGGAAATTAGACATGTACCTTCAGTACCTTGATTAACACTGAATACATATTTGTCTAGACTATGAAGCTCTGAATTGTACTTCTTATATAAATAATAAACTTGACTGAACTATCAAAACATGTCTCTCTGTGTCATTATTGAATAATAACTGTTGTATCTTATCTTGCATCATGACCACTAGTCATCAGATACATATGTAGTCTAAATCATAATTATCTTCATGAAATATCTGCAATAATTACCTTGCAAATATGAAAGTGTAAACTACTCCAGTAATCCTTTTGTATTGGAAAATAAATCTCAAGCCATGTATATCAAGTTCAACTTGAGCAAAATTCAACTTGCAATATTATTATGCACATCACAACTCTTGCATAACTTTTCTCTAACCAAGTTAAAATAACCTAGCCCAGTTTGATTCATTTCAGACACTCAGTTAACATATAAATCCCTCATGCCTTTTTGATTTCTCCATTAATAATTGTTGTACAGATTTATAAGCTTTCATAAACATAAGCCCCTGACAAAAACACTCATTGATGTAAACAATGCAACAAATTGATGTGCTAACTTCAGTTTTGGTTTCATGCTCAAAACCTATGTAAATTGCACCTCCTTTTAAACACAGGAAAGTAACATTAAATTCTTGAAGAATTATTAATAAAAACAGCTTGACCTCATCTCGATAGTTATTTCCTTTCATACCCTTTTCCATTATAAGGATTATATTTTGTTTTCATATCTCATTTTTCCCACGAAACTTGTCGCATTCTTATATCTTACTGCAGCGACAGGAAATATGCAAATTAAATGCAAATGAACATAAACCACGAGAATTCACTTTTCGTTTCACATTTTAGTAATTTGTTCATAAAGTCATTAAACCTAATATTAAAGCAAACTTACTTCTTGGGCAGGAACTATAAACTTTCTTAAACATAATGAGAGTCGGCCAAACTTCTAGCTTGACGAAATCTGCACATACGGTTGAAATTTCAAGCCTTCGGTCGAAACTTGTGCCTCGGGTTTTCTGACATGTTTCGAAGCTAAAAATAGCCACCTATAAACGGCCGTAAACCGAAAAACCTATGGTATCTTTCAATAAACAAGAAAAAGAGTAAATATCAGCAAATCCACTAGAAATAAGTTTCGATCATCGAAACTTCCTCCCGCCCCACCGGATGAGGAGTCTTTCTGAAAGCTTGAAATTTCTCAAAACAAATACACTGTATATCATATGATTACATGCATGTGAATCATTACATATATTATATCAACAGTCTCAGTTCAAATGAGAACTCATTCTCTATTGTTCAGTTCGATCTAGTCAATATAACCTTCTGCTGGGTAAATTACTGCTAGTTTTGTAATCGGTCTCCGATACTCTCCGGAAACAGTTTTTAGCTTCACATTCCGAACTTTACCATCAGGTCCTGGATAAACCTGAATGATCCTAGCTATAGTCCACTTTCCACGTACTGCATTACTATCTGCAGTCATTACAACATCTCCTACACGAACGTTCCTACGATCTGCGTTCCACTTTCTGCATGGTACTAAAAGTGGTAGGACGTTTTGCGACCACCGCTTCCAAAAGGAATCTACTATCTGCTGAATGAATTCTACGCGATGACGCGGATTCTTGGTTTGCTTAAACGGACCTTGAGGAACATTTCTAGATGACCTACCTAACAATATATCATTGGGACTCAAATAACTTCCATCATCTGGGTCATTGCATTTCCGTCCTATCGGTCGCTCATTCATGAGATTAGCTACTTCGAGAAAACATGTTAACAACTCAAAAGGAGTGAGCACCTGCTCACCGATTGCTTTCTTGATTGCAATTTTAGCACTCTTCACGAGCGATTCTGCGCACCCATTTTGGTGGGGTGCACCAGGGGTAATGAACTTCCACTGTACCCTGTTTTCCGCACAGAAATCTTTGAGCTCATCTTCACTCCATCCCGATATCATCTCGCGAAGTTCGCGTTGAGCTCCTACAAATTGGGTACCATTATCGCTAAGAATCTGAGCTGGTTGTCCCCTCACTGCGAAGAATCTCCTTAAAACTTGGAGAAATTCCATTGTTGAACAATCAGTCGCGATTTCAAGATGAACTGCACGGGTGTTTAGGCATGTGAAGATTACACCGTAGTGTTTGGCCCTCTTGTTACGACCAACTTTAACTTGAAATGGACCAAAATAATCACAGGACGTGTAATAAAACGGTGGAGTATGGGGTGCTACGCGACTGCTGGGCAAATCAGCCATCTTCTGTGTCTCACGCTTACATTCTGCTGACCTGCACTTCACACATCGATGCTTAACAGTTTTAGCTAGACGATGTCCCTGAAGAATCCAAAACTTACGTCTAGTCTTGGCGGTTGTTGTCTCAATTCCCGGATGTCCCATCTCATGAACATGACGTGTGATTAGAAGAGCTATATGATGGCTAGCTGGCAGCAGAGCTGGGTGTTTAGATTCGTAGGATGTCACTAAGTTCTCCACTCTACCCCCTACTCTGATTATTCCTTTGTTGTCAAGGAAAGGAGTGAGAGTTTTAAATTCTCCTTTCTCAAATCTGCTCTTCAGACCTTTCTGAGCCTCCTTCGTCCAGTAGTGCTCAGCCTTCTCTAATTCTCCAGGAGTTAAAGTTACATCATCTTCCGGTATGGATGCTTTCATGAGCTTTGACTTGAGAATCTGCACATATCTGAAAACGTAGGCAGTCACTCTTACTAACTTTCGCCATTTTGAAAAGCGTTCACATTCGATGGGGTTGACTGTCATGTTGATGACTAAGACTGTCTGAGTCTTTCGTCTTTCTAGATTCTCAAGATTCTGATCGATTATAGCTTTGTCCACTGGCCACTCTGGTTCATTGAGGTGGAGAAAGTTAGGACCGCACATCCATTCATCCATTAGTTCCTTCACTGCGATTCCTCTCGAAACTTTGTCTGCTGGATTATCTTCACCAGGAATGTGTTTCCAACTTGATGGGTCAGTGAGAGTCTGAATCTCCCCAACTCTACTTGATACGAAAGGCTTATATACCCTGGCTGAAGACTTGATGCACTGCAGAGTAATCATGCTGTCAGTGAAGAACACTACTTTCTCGACCTCTATAGTCTCATCTCTTCGGTGATTGACTTGTAAAGTCTGGCAGCTAACACGGCAGCTTGTAATTCCAATCTCGGTATTGTCAATGCCTTTAACGGTGCTACCTTTGACTTTGATGCAATGAAGCGAGTCTCATACCTGTCATCTCTGGTTTGCCATCTCAGGTATGCACAAGCACCATATGCAATTTCGGAAGCATCAGAGAAAATGCACAACACTGGCTTGCCTTGAGCATCAGGAGGAGTAAGGCATCTTTCTAGTGATACTCCATTCAATCCTTTCATTTCCTCAAACAGAAGCCTCCATTCAGCATCTTCTTCTGGTGAAAGATGATCGTCCCAGTTGTAGCCTCTCTGCCACAATTTCTGCATACCTATCTTTGCTCTAACAATCACTGGTGCAGCAAATCCTATGGGGTCAAATATGTGGGCAATCTGACCAAGGATCTTTCTCTTAGTCAATTTTTCTTGACTCTCTCCATCTGTTGCTGATCTCATTACACTGTCTTTCAGCTTTACTTTGTAAGAGAAGGTGTCATTTTCTCTGTCCCAAACTACTCCAAGGACCTTCTCTTCAGCTATCTCATCCAACAATTTCATCTTTCCCTGGGTGAGGTCTCCGACATCTGATTCATTAGAAATCCACCCTTTGACCTTGAAGCCACCTTCATTCAACACTTCATCCATCTCGGCACTGAGTTTCCTGGCTTCATCTACAGTCCTTACAGAGTCGCAAATATCATCCATGTACACATTCCTCTTTAAAACAGAAGCTGCCTGAGGATGTGTACTCTCTCCTTGCTCTGCTGTAAGCTTAAGGGCAGTCTGGGCTATCGCAGGTGCAGGTTTGTCACCGAACGTGACAACTTTCATCATATAGATGTCAGGTTCTCTGTGCTCATCCATGTCCCTCCATAGGAACCTGTGAACATGTTGGTCACTCTCTGGGATTGATACTCGATGATACATCTTAGATATATCCCCGCATAAGGCCACTTTGTTTTCCCTGAATCTCAGAAGTACTCCAATCAGATTGTTCAGGAGATCAGGGCCTTTCATCCAGTACTCGTTTAATCGATGACCTTGGAATGATGCTGATGAATTGAAGACTATTCGGAGAGGGGTGCTCTTCTTTTCTGGCCTCACAACCGCATGGTGTGATATGTAATGAACTGGCCCTTCATAATTCTTGATATCTGCTGCTGTTAGTTTCTTAGCAAATCCCATTTCTTCCAGTTCATGAATTTGCTTGTTATAGGCCTCTGCATGCCCTGGATTTCTAGCAAGTCTCTTCTCAGTAGACTCCAGTATTTTCACTGCTTGACTTTTGTTATCTGGGAGTTCATGAGGATCCCGTTGCCATGGATAGGCTATCTCCCATTTCTTTCCTTTATTCTGCGAAGAAGCTCTGATGATTTCTTCCTCTATCTGTTCTTGCTTGGTTAGCTTGGTAGTCTCTTGGCACTGACAACCTACCCCTTGTGATTCCAGTCGCCAAAATTCTGACAGATCGGGGTTCTGGACTGCGACATGTAGCACATTCACACAAATGGTTCTCTTGTCTGTGCCGCCGAAGATTACCCATCCTAACGGAGTCTTTCTTGCGATACAGTTTTTTCTCTTCTTCAGTTTTCCGCCTACAATGTATCTTGGATAGTCAACGCCTATCAGAACTTCTACAGGTCCACTATCTCGATTCAGGTTGGGAATATCGAACTGATCTGCTAGGTCTTTCACACTTACAGCTTCTTCCTCCGTGATTGAAGGTACACCTACAACTTTGATGAACTGATGTTTCTTGGATGTATTCGCTTCCCGAATCGGCAACTTGTATTTGAATGTCTCCAACTCTTCCTCAACTTCACCAAGTTTTTTAATGGTGATTCTAGTTCTGGTACCAGTCAAGTGGAGTTTCTCTGCTAGTGAGTTCTTGATCAAACTAACTTGTGAGCCGCTATCTAGCAGAACATTTGCTCTTGTCTGTAAATCACTGGCAATGTCTATGGTTAGGATTGGCAGAAGTGAAGCTCCGACAGTAGTTGCAACGTTAACGTTGTTTTTACTGCTCTCATTCTCTGATTGGTGACCCACTTCCATATGAAGCAAAGGATGATGGTAGTAAGTACACCCTTGCTCTGGACACCTCTGCCTTCTTCTGCAGTTTGCCATGAAGTGATTTTTCCCTGCTTTTTTCAAACAGCTAAAGCAGCATCTGTTTTCTTTGAAGAACTTAAGTCTCTCTGGGGCACCCATAGATGTCAGGCGCTTACACTGATCGATCCAGTGTTCATCCGTCTTGCAATACCAGCATCGATGTTGTCTTTGAATTCGGTCCGGTGGCTGATCTTCATGACGTCTATCACTGTAGGCTGGTTTATTCTTCTCTTTCATTGACATTTGGTTGACGTTTGCTGAACGGCCTTCGCTTTGGGATCTCAATGGCGCTGAAGATCTAATTCGTGCCTTCATTTCTAGGTTTAACCATGTCAACAAAGTTTGAAGACCTGCAGTTTGCTTCTCTGTTTCTTGGTATCTAAACCAATTCTTTCTGTCATTAGGGCACATCTTTCTTTCTATGGTGGCTAGCATATGACTGTTGTCCATATCGCTCTTCTTCCCCACAAGCTTGAGGATGTTGTAGCTTCTTCTTACAAGATTAACCAATTCACAAAATCTATTATCCTCGTTTTCCTTCAAGGGTCTGAATTTGGTTAAGTCATTGATGATAGTATCTGCTACGATTCTGGGGTCGCCATACATAGAGTCCAAGAGCTCCCATGCCGTGTCATAATCACTTCCTATCCCTTGGATAATATCATGTGCACGGCTCACTAGACAGCTTCTCAAGATTGTCATGGCATCACGTTTTCCATACTGCGATTCAACCATGTGAATGAAGTCTGACTTGAATATCTCATAGTCCCGAACATCTCCAGCAAACTTGGGCAACTTTGGCTTCTCCACTTTAAAACTACACCTGGCAGCTGCCATGCTTGGAGAAGTGTCTGGACTCTGATCTGGAGGTGGAGGCGCACTTGTAGACTCCGGTGGTGTAGAAGCCTCTCTCTCTACCGGCGGCATCTCAAACTGTGATGATACTTGTTCTGCTGGTGTCTTAACGTCTGGGCTTGTTTGAGAACAGTAATCAGTGACCGTTATCTGTAGTTCCATGAATTCCTTCTGGCAATCATTTATCCACTGCTCCTCTGTCTCAAACTCAGCATCATCATCAAGAGTCAAAGCGAAATTTTCATGCGCTTCTTGTAATGCTTCAAATGCTTGCTCAACTTTGTCAAATGCAGATTGAACCTCTGGCTCTACTCGGTTGTTGTCGAGCAACATCTGAAGACCATTGCTGTGTCGTGTAAACCTGGCCTTCGCTCCCCTTCTCTTGAGTTTCAGTGACTTCTTGTCCTCCGCCATCGTAATAATTCAGCGAAGCTCCAGCAGAAATTGAATAGTATGGTTTGCTGAGAACAAAAAGACGACTCTCTGCACGAAATTGTATTATGGCGTTGATTTGTACTTTAATCAAATGACCAACGATGTGAGTCAAATGTCGTCGAACAACGCAGTTCAGATGTTGAAGAATATATAATTCAATCTGCATAAAAAGAACAAACAAATTGAACCGGAAATTAGACATGTACCTTCAGTACCTTGATTAACACTGAATACATATTTGTCTAGACTATGAAGCTCTGAATTGTACTTCTTATATAAATAATAAACTTGACTGAACTATCAAAACATGTCTCTCTGTGTCATTATTGAATAATAACTGTTGTATCTTATCTTGCATCATGACCACTAGTCATCAGATACATATGTAGTCTAAATCATAATTATCTTCATGAAATATCTGCAATAATTACCTTGCAAATATGAAAGTGTAAACTACTCCAGTAATCCTTTTGTATTGGAAAATAAATCTCAAGCCATGTATATCAAGTTCAACTTGAGCAAAATTCAACTTGCAATATTATTATGCACATCACAACTCTTGCATAACTTTTCTCTAACCAAGTTAAAATAACCTAGCCCAGTTTGATTCATTTCAGACACTCAGTTAACATATAAATCCCTCATGCCTTTTTGATTTCTCCATTAATAATTGTTGTACAGATTTATAAGCTTTCATAAACATAAGCCCCTGACAAAAACACTCATTGATGTAAACAATGCAACAAATTGATGTGCTAACTTCAGTTTTGGTTTCATGCTCAAAACCTATGTAAATTGCACCTCCTTTTAAACACAGGAAAGTAACATTAAATTCTTGAAGAATTATTAATAAAAACAGCTTGACCTCATCTCGATAGTTATTTCCTTTCATACCCTTTTCCATTATAAGGATTATATTTTGTTTTCATATCTCATTTTTCCCACGAAACTTGTCGCATTCTTATATCTTACTGCAGCGACAGGAAATATGCAAATTAAATGCAAATGAACATAAACCACGAGAATTCACTTTTCGTTTCACATTTTAGTAATTTGTTCATAAAGTCATTAAACCTAATATTAAAGCAAACTTACTTCTTGGGCAGGAACTATAAACTTTCTTAAACATAATGAGAGTCGGCCAAACTTCTAGCTTGACGAAATCTGCACATACGGTTGAAATTTCAAGCCTTCGGTCGAAACTTGTGCCTCGGGTTTTCTGACATGTTTCGAAGCTAAAAATAGCCACCTATAAACGGCCGTAAACCGAAAAACCTATGGTATCTTTCAATAAACAAGAAAAAGAGTAAATATCAGCAAATCCACTAGAAATAAGTTTCGATCATCGAAACAGACCCCTTTATATATGTCCATCAACTAGGGTGTATTATGATTAAATCAAGGGAAGTAAAGCTCACAGAATTTCCCTTAAAAGCAATTAAGCTCGCATCCTTAGAGTTTATTACAGGTCGTAGCAACACGTCAACATGTACATGTATACCTTGGCTATTCCTTAGATTACACAGTTGACATTTCAGCGGAGGGTAAACTTGTGTTCCATCATGCATATTTATACCTCATTGCCTGATGTACCGTGTGAAATGAGCAATTTAGAGTGTTTTCACACTGGCAATATTTTGCTTAACCCCATACTATAGGTGGGGTTAAAGGGTATTTTTAATAGCCCTACGTATAGTCCGGGGTTAAGCTTATTCAACTTTCTTTTCACACTGGCAAAAATTTGCTTAACCCCGTACTATAGGTGGGGTTAAAGGGGGGTCTTAGCCCTACCTATAGTCCGGGTTAAGCCTATTCCACTTTCTGTTCAGACTCGTATTTACCAAAGTGGGCTAGCCCCACCTATAGTACTGGGTTAGCTGGCCCTGCAAAATAGCAGGGCTAACCTCGCAATTGTGGTGCTAACTCCTGCTACCTCCGCAATTGCGGTTCCAAGCAAATGAATGAGAACAGAAACGAAAAATAGTCCGGGACTACGCAGTGGAGCGAATTAATGAATTCCATGGCCATGGCTAGTACGGGGCTAAGGAATTGCAGTGAGAAAAGCCACAAAAGTAAGTCCGGGGTTAAGGACAGTACAAATTACGGGGTTAAGCAAAACAAGCGTGAAAAGAGTATTAGAGTGTGAGGGTTCATGCTCGGAACATGGCTGCATGCAAAATGGTGATTTATTACGAGGATGACATTTTGTTTTCTGTTACAGTGTGAGTCAAATTTTACTGTTATGGGTTGAGGTTTATATAGTCCATTAATTGGTTAAGGTTTTCGAACTTTGTATTGTTGGATTGAATTGGTATAATAATCTTCTTAAAAGGTTAATGGGTAATTAACTGAAAGAAAAACAAGTAGATATACAAAAACAAGTTCTCCTTACTTTTGTTTAGATGACAAGACTTGTGATTAATCTTGTAAATAAATATTTAATCTGCCTAGAATTTGTTTAATTTGAAATTGAATACATATATGTAGATAATAATCTTTCTAATGGATGAATAATATAATGCAAAATTCATTGAAAAGGTCACATCATTTATTCCTGAATGACTCTATATATGCTGGCTGAATCCTTATAGCTCGTGGAATAGACTCCATTACATGATGGGAGAATAATCATGAGAATCAATAAGAATATATAGTGTTTATCTCATTCGATACCACAGGTACATTCCTAGATACACTAGAGTGCTCTTGTGGTGTCTTAAATTGCAAACAGTATACATGTGTTTGTAGATTGGGTTGCCCTGTGGTTTCTGTGAAGCATTGATATGGTCTTATATGCAAACAAGATAATCAATGAGTAGGACAGTACCACACAGCATTGATGGCATAAGCTTCCAAACTTGTATTTATTTGCAACTATAAAACTTTAATTGTAGATAATTCCACCCTTGTACTTTTTTTTTGAGAGGTCAGCTAGAGCGTAATATAGTTAGAACTCGGTGATAAAGGATACAAGTGAACCCATTGATTACTGAATGCTCCTCTTCCCATGCAAATTAAGCTACCAGATACTCGTTTTGCATTGGCAATACGTCAATGACTCTGTAAGGCACCCGCCTTCACCTTCGTCTAGTGTTGTAATGCCTCAGTCACACCTTTGCGTATTTGGCTTGCGTATTGCTGCATATTTATGGAAGCCGTTTTAACATTTATTTCTATTTCTTGATATCAAGAAATGAATTCTTGATATCAAGAAATTAATTCTGTTGTAAAGCAATGGTAATTCTTGATATCAAGAAATAGGAATAAATGTTAAAATGGTTTAATTACCATGAAAACGCAGCAATATTCAAGCCAAATACGCAAAGGTGTGACTAATACTCTTTTCACACTGGTTTTGCTTAACCCCGTACTTTGCTTAGCCCCGTACTATCCTTAACCCCGGACTATTTTTTTTGGCTTTTCACACTCGCTGTTTTTAGTCCCGTACTAGCGCCTATTCTGGAATAAGAAAACTCCAGCTGTTCTCACTGCATTTCGTTAACCCCGGATATCGTGAATGTTATTATTGGACATACTTCGCATCTGGCCAGCTGCGATACGCTCCATTGCGTAGTACCGGACTATTTTTCGTTTCTGTTCTCATTCATTTGCTTAGCACCGCAATTGCGGGGTTAGCAGGAGTTAGCCCTGCTATTTTGCAGGGTTAGTTAACCCCGTACTATAGGTGGGGTTAGCCAACTTTAGCCCACTTTGGTAAAAACCAGTCTGAAAAGAAAGTGGAATAGGCTTAACCCCGTACTATAGGTGGGGCTAAGACCCCCCCCCCCCTTAACCCCACCTATAGTACGGGTTAAGCAAAATATTGCCAGTGTGAAAACAGTATAAGGCATTTATTAGTTTCGTAATTTTAATTAGAAGACCTGTGCTGTACACTAAAATCTGTACTCCTATAATTTGATTTCTTTATTGTTTTCTTCATCCAGCTCAGTCAGCATCTTGAACAACCGCACCCTGAGCTGAGAGGCGCAACGAGAGGTCCTCCACTGTATCACCTTGATGGACCGCCTTCTCTTATCCGTTACCAAGGCAACCACTTCCAAGCAGGGTTACTGATCAGAGCCAACGGGAACAACTGAGTACTTGATAACCTTGGCAAGATCCCTGACACACTACTCCACAGTGGACGTTTAGAAGACGACTAGAAGTAGAGATAATTTAACTGCCTGTACCGTCAGTACTGCCACTACTACCACTTCCATCCACACAATAAGGATGGGGGAGTTTGCAGGGGGAAATGCTGTGGATAGATGGACCTGTCCAAATGATAGACAGCTGGCTCTAAGAGCAAAGTAAGTATATACAACACTAATCCTAGCCTATCCGATAGGCGTCGGGCTAAACGGCAAGTGTACTAATCGCGTTATGGAGACTGACATCGGCGCAGGCGTCAGCCCGAGCGCCTATCATCACTGGTGAACTCATCATTATTCACATACGTGTATCGTATGTGTGATGAGCGTATTCTCATGCATGATTCATAAGACTAGCCTTATTTGGTGATTGATCACTTTGATTTATATCATCTCCAGGTTCCCCATCGCTCATTTGCCTATTTTGGTCCATGCTACATAAATATTCATGAAAGAGCTTTACAGGGGGTTCGTAGATTTTCTAGGAAACGAAACATGGTACATAAAAGAAAATAAAACTTTTCGCATGCACCAGTGATGATAGGAGCTCAGGCTAACGCCCGCGCTGATGTCACTCTCCATATTAAACGCGATTAGAATACTTGTAAAGCCCGATGCATATCGGATAGGCTACACTAACCATTGAGGGATCCAAGGGTATTTGGAGACACACTCTCCCCTCTAAACAAAACAAAACAATACAAGACAAAAACAAAGCATAACCAGCAGATGTTTTAGATAAATACCATGATTTATAGGATTATAACACCCTCCTCGCTCTCAGTTACTGAAATGGAAATTATAGGGGGGGGGGGGGGGGGGGGAGTGGAAAAAGTTTAAGTGAGATAGCAGAGAGAAGAGAGACAAAATGATAGGTCCAGCTAACAACTAAATTATTAATATTTTGTAAAAGTAATGTTGTTTTTTTTCCCGTAATTCAAGAAAGAAAATTGGACTGGTTGAATTAAGACCTTTGTTAAATACTTTAAGATATAGAAAGCTTTGATTAAAACGTAAACCAAGCGACAAATTAATTTTTCACACACTTAAAAATTGACCTAACTTAATAAGAGTTTAAATAAAGAAGAAAGACAGAGAGAGAGAGACAGTCAGAGAGAGAGACAGAGAGGTACAGACATAGAAAGAGAGGGAGAGAGAGAGAGAGAGAGAATTATGTTTTTTTACAACAAATACATGTACATGTTATATATCATGAGGAGATAACAGTACACGTAAATATGTACCTCCTTTCTGTCTTTCTAACCCTCTTTAGACTAGGGACAGGTTGGTCTTTCCATACTAACTCTGCTAAAAAATTTCAGAAGAGTGAAGGATTGAATCGAGATGAACAAGACACCATCCTGAAGGTGATAGAGAAGGCTGAAAAACTGGAGGTCTCAGAACAGGAGAGAATAGGGTAAGTTATGTTAAATTATTGATTGATTTATTGATTCAGTGATTCATGAACTTTCAGATAGATAGATAGATAGAACATTTGATTGATAAAATTATTGATTGATTGATTCATTCATTCATTGATTGATTGATTGATTGATTCATTCATTGAATTTCAGATAGATCAGTTGATAGATTGAACATTTGATTGATTGATTGATTGATTGATTGAACATTTGATTGATTGATTGATTGATTGATTGAACATTTGATTGATTGATTGATTGAACATTTGATTGATTGATTAATTAAACATTTGATTGATTGATTGATTGAACATTTGATTGATTGATTGATTGAACATTTGATTGATTGATTAATTAAACATTTGATTGATTGATTGATTGAACATTTGATTGATTGATTGATTGATTGATTGAACATTTGATTGATTGATTGATTGAACATTTGATTGATTGATTAATTAAACATTTGATTGATTGATTGATTGAACATTTGATTGATTGATTGATTGAACATTTGATTGATTGATTGATTGAACATTTGATTGATTGATTGATTGATTGATTGAACATTTGATTGATTGATTGATTGATTGATTGAACATTTGATTGATTGATTGATTGATTGATTGAACATTTGATTGATTGATTAATTAAACATTTGATTGATTGATTGATTGAACATTTGATTGATTGATTGATTGATTGATTGAACATTTGATTGATTGATTGATTGAACATTTGATTGATTGATTAATTAAACATTTGATTGATTGATTGATTGAACATTTGATTGATTGATTGATTGAACATTTGATTGATTGATTGATTGAACATTTGATTGATTGATTGATTGATTGATTGAACATTTGATTGATTGATTGATTGAACATTTGATTGATTAATTGATTGATTGATTGATTCATTCTTTCATTGAATTTGAGATAGATCAGTTGATAGATTGGACATTTGATTGATAGAATGATTGCCTGATTAGTTGAAAGATTAGAGTGTTTGACTGAGTTTAGTGCTTAATTGATATATTGATGCTTAGATGGATCAGCAATTAATCAATTGAATCGAAGATTGATTATCATTTATTTCATTGGTTGATACACATATTGGCAGCTCAGCAAATTGATTATTGTATTGATCGATAGACCAATATATAAAGCGAATCACATAGTTTATTGATTGCTCCAATGATAGAGTGATTGAATGAATGATTAAGTGAGTGATTGGTTGATTTATAGAGTGACAGATTCATTGATCAGTTTATTAATGAATGGACTGGGCAATACTTGACTAATCAATCAGGGAACCTACAGCGCCACGTCCTGTTTTCTTGACTGCACTTATTGACACATAATGCTTTATCAAATACTTTACATATTGTTATGTTCTGGCTTGATGTCAAATCCTGGATCAATGGAATCTGTTGTTTTCTTTGAATAACGTAACACTAGTTGGCTCTGCATTGTAGACATTTTCATACTTTAAAAAATAATGATATATTTGTGCGGGCTCACAAAAAAAAAGGATTCCATGACATTTGCTCCGGCGACAATTGCTCCGCTGTAAATTTCATACACTAATCGAATGGCTAACTTCAACCCTGGATTCAACACTATACCCTACCCTAAACCTAACCCTAAACCTAACATAAAACCCTATTGAAACCCTAACCCTAACCCTACATCTTAGACGAAATAAAGCCCGGAGCAATTGTCGCAGGAGCAAATGTCGTGTCACCAAAAAAAGCCCTGCCAATAGTACAGTTTTAATATGACATTAATAGGTGAGAGCGAGACTTTGATTCTTATTTAAGTAAGTTTCCTTCGTTCAAAACGATGCTCAAAATACGTTTTGCTGCACATGATATTTGTTATACAATGTTTTGTAATACATGACGCAACTTCAGACCAGAAAAAAATTAATTCAGCATTGTATAGCTGTACGTTTTTTTTACAGTCTGTTTTTGTCTAAACAGTCTGGAACTCTATACCAGTTGGATCCCTATACCAGTTGGATCCATGTATTTAGGTTGTAAACCCTATTTCTTGTTGATGAGTTTGTAATATTGTTCGGGTTTAGGAGGAAAGGAATTGGTGATGATGACTTCTATCAGTGCAGACTGTAAAGCCAGAAACACAATGAATATTTTATTGATGAACTTTCAAATGCATCCTGTTTCTTAATCTGTTTGTAAGGTCTATGCTATTTTAGGGGCAAATCCATTTAAACAGAAATGCATTAAACTGTCAAAATGGAGGCGGTTGAATGATAGTGGGATTACTTAACGTGATGTGCTTGTTTTATTTCTTTCACCAAAGTCCATTTAGAAATTTCTTTAATATGAAATAAAGTGAGAATTACATATTTAGATGGTGCCAAAGAAAAGGAGACGATGAGAGAGACGGAGAGAGAGAGGGGTGGGGAGCTATTGGGAAAGAGTTGGAGAGGGAGGAGCAAGGGAGGTAGAGAATGAGAAACATAAATACATAGAGAGAGAGAGAGAATGAGAGAATGAGAATGAGAGGGAGAATGAGAGAGGGAGAGAGAATGAGAAAGAAAGGGGGAAGGGGTGTACAGGAGATTTAAGTATGGGCATGGCAGCTTTAGAACTACTTGTTTTGTCTTTTGCCTGTAGATATACAAATATCGTCCTTGTTTTCACGAAGTGACGGTAGTGAGGAAAATCGTCACGCAAAGTGAATGCAATTTTTTTTCACTACCGTCACTTCGTGAAAACAGCGACGAAATATGGTTACTTTTACTTCTTGTATATCTTTATTGTGAACAAATTGTTTAAAATAAATATTATAGTCACTCTCTACCTCATATTAGGACAAAATCCTAAAAATCATATGTTCAAATTCTTTCTGCTTTAATTGTTTAAAATGAATCAATCTTTTAAATAGAGGGGAACTAAACAGGATGCGAGAGAATATGGGCATTTTTTTTGAAAGGTTTATACCAAATTATGTAAACATATTGAGCATTGCCAGAAGGACTATAACATGTATCATTTTACATATTACACTCCACACTCCACAACAGATGATTTAGGTAAATACCGCCATTCCTTTTTGTTTCACAACATCTTGAATTGCCATCAGGGATTGTTTTCTCCTCTTTATTTGAAGCACTTAATGTTATGCCATAAATGGAAGCACAATCTCTTAATTCTTCCCAAGGGAAGGCGAAACCTACTTTTTGGTTGAACCCAGAGCTGTCAAAACAGAATGAAACAAAATGTCCGTAAAATGCCCAGATAGGCAATTATTCATGAGGTTTTATTACGTGACAGAGAAATCTTTTTTGTAAAGCAGGCTTTGGTGTGGAGCTTCTTTTAATAGATGTTCTCTCGATGGTAGGGCCCAGGAATAGAATCAATTTATATTATCCTGGGGACATTTTAAGTTGAGAAGGAAGCATGATAGATACAAGAAAACTGAAAATGACATTTACCGCTTTATGACATCTTGCATTCTTAACTAGCTGATTCTTTTGATTCTGCAGTAAAAATTCATGATGGTAATTTGTGAATTACTTTTTGTGGGTGCTGGTAAAATGCAAATTCCTTTTTTTTCAAGAAATTCAATGGGGAAATGCTCTGTAAGAGTTTGCACTGTATTCGCTTGTGATCTTTCTAAGTTTTCTTTTGTTACTTGATATATGCTTGTTTGTTTTCAATTACAGTTGTGTGGTTTCAAATGGGAATAAAATAATGGCTCGAGTATTTGGGATATAGCTCTCTTCATCTTATAGAAAAGCTATTATTATATATTTTGATATATAAATTATATATTATTAAATTTTACGAAGATGATAAAATTGGTCTCAATTCTGTTGTGGTTTTAAATCATTTATTATACAAGGTGATGTTTTACCCAAATATCCGAACTTTAACAATTCTTGTCAGCAGGGGAGGGAGGGAGGGGGGGGGGGGGGGGGGGAGGGGGAGAGGATGAAAGCCCCCTTCTTCTTACTCCATTTACTTACAGAGCATGCTTAAAAGATATAACATTCCATGAGACAGGTTTTCAATCGCAGTCTCTTTCTTTGAATAACTTTGATTGTTTATCTTATATGTTCAGCTGTCCATGAAAAGGCAGTTACTGCTCTTAACAAGACATAGCCTTTTCTGTCTTCCCTCTTGCTGGAAGTTGACATTAAAATACACAAATTATTTCATGATAGTTATCTTAACAATTGATAAAGCTGTTTTGAATCGCAACAAGAATGATACATTCTTTGACTGAAATTACTAGATATATCTGATTCTTCTATTATTCTTAGTCGAAAGTGACTAACTTCACAAATCATGTACATGGACATATTTTGAATTCCATAAAAAATGACCAGAATTTCTTTGTCCAAAAATACCAAATGCAATACAAAACAAAACTGCAATGTAAACCCCCTGTAGCAGTGAAAATGTTAATGGACAAAGAAAGCCAATAAAGCCTCTTGGTTTGATATAGATGTAGACCAAGGAGGCAAAATGATGCTAAAAGCTTTTCCTCATGAACATCAATCTTTTCAAGTCCTTTTGGTTTTTTCTCTCGATCACCCTATATTTTCATTATTTTGACTGCACATACTTAAAAGTCATGTGAGTAGAATAAATCCATTTGCAAGCGATGATGAAAGGCTTAGATATTCATCTGAGAGTATGCTATGACATTTTTTTCAAAATCCTGTTTTCCTTTCAGCTGACATTCAAAAGTTAGTCTGCATTTAGATCAACAGTACTCAATTGCTCTTACGTGGCTTGCTTAGCAACAGGTTGAAATCAATTAAAACTGTTGTTTTGTAACACTCTCGATTACGTAAATTGTGAACACATTTGGATTAGTAATTTTCCATAAATAGTGTCGTGATCAGTTGGTTTCAAAGTTCACTTTTTTATCAGAGTTTGAAATGTTATTCCTCAATCTGTCATGTGGGTTGATGAAAAATTATAAATAAAAGACGAAGAGATTTTTTCTAGTTAACCAACATCCAGAACTTTTTCAAAATGATTTCAAATGTTGATGCAGGATTTGAGGTAAACAAGTAGTCATATTTATAGATTCAAACACAAATAATTCACTTATGATGGCATAGAATGTAGTTGTGTTTTTGGATTTGAACACAAATAAAGCACTTACATCCTTTGAATTTCCATGAGGACAGTCTATCCCTAATGGTTTTTAACTTTTAAAGCTGTCAGTCTGACGTTGAGAGCACAGCCCCAGGCGATGACGGCACAGACGGTTTTTGAAGAGGAGAAACATTTACTTTAGGGGGCCGGAGTAGACGTAGTCACTGCTAACGTATAATCTGTGCACACACTTGAGTCTAACCAGCAACCTTTATTGGACCCCATCGAATGGCTTGCAAGCCTCATCCTGGTTCTGTTGGAAATTTTAAGTTCATTTTTTTTCTCCAATATTTAGATTCACAAACACATTTAGTTGATTAGGGATGATTATTATTTAACACACCACTTTGAATTCATTTTTTTTTAATTGTTTGTTTAATTGCAGTTGGACTAGATCATTTTAAAGAAAAAATACAAAATTTGTCTTCTACAGGATATTGAGTGAAATGTATAGCAATATCCTTTTATGTTATTAAGTTGTCACTTTACTATTTGAGCAAAAGCACACAACTGGTGCATCAAAAGATCTCAGAATTTGTGGTGAGTAGACAACCAAAATTTTAATCCTGCATTGAAAAAATAAATTATTGTTGTTCGATCTAGTCAAACAACAGCTTTTAATGTAGACCACAAACTTTCGAAGAATTTTGCCTAAGTTTTGCCTGGTCCATGCCTTAATGCATTCACATCTTTGGTAGATTTCTGGTACACCGTATAACACATGGTAAAGTGTTTTACAATTTACATTTTCCTTGTTTTCAATTGAGAGAACATTTTTTTGAATAAAAAACTAATAGAGCTCTGTGTATCAAATAAGGAGTACTTAGAAAAATCCTGGAATAGTCTGTTGTTGACTGCAACTTCTATTCTGAGTGAAATGCCCCATCTTGATCATCTTCCTTGCAATGGCTTGGAATACAGTAAAAACAAGCCAGAAATAACATCCCTCAGCGGCCATGTAAACACTGGTCCATGCAACTCTATCTCTCTGTTGTTCAAGTGTGTTTGTCCATGTGCTTTGGATTTGGAAAGGGAAGAAGTATTTGAACATGTAGTTAATGTTCAGTGCGTGTGCCATCCAGATACAATTTTCTCATATTTCCATTTTAGCAGGGCTCCACATTTAGTATGTTCACAGGATGTCGGGCTTGACCCCTCCCCCCCCCCCCCCCCCTCCTCCGCCTTACACTTTGTGGCCCGAATTCACAAAGGAGGTTTGTCGACAAACCTTGGTTTTCATCCGTCATATGACACGTTTTTACACATTTTTTTTACAAACCTGGTTTGTAAAAACAAATGACGCACAAAAACCAAGGTTTGTCGACAAACCTCCTTTGAGAATTTGGGCCTTAGGGTTTGTTTGCCTTGTTTCCCTATTCAAATTTTCAAGTTTGGGAGCCTTGAGATTATTCTGAAGGCCAACAAGGTCCAGTGTTGAGCAATATTAGATGTTTCATCATGCTGTAGACAAGTTGAAACATTAATACTTTATTTTCATGAGAGAAGATTGACAATATGTGACTGTATGACAGTAGCAGTTGTTCTCTCGTTACCATCTAACATGATTAATAATTGGTTGAATCCTTAGACCTTACTCTATCTATCTGTATCTTCTCCCGGTTTGGAGGTTGATTGCAACATCTCCAATTTTACTCTATCTTCTACCATTCTGGTGCACTCTTGAAGTTTTAGTCCACTCCAGTTCTCGACATTCTCTTCCCAGTTGATTCAGGGTCTCCCTCTCGGTACAGTTTTCTGAAACTATACCTGTTCTGAAACTATACCTGCACCTACCCATGACCTTAATCTTAAACTTAAATCCTAGCCTAAATCCTTACCTAAAAGTCCATTTGCAATCATTATACCGTATAAGAATATGATATCTTTGATGAAATACAGTTTGGAGTAAAATGTAGCCTGACTAAGTAAACAAGATTTTTTAAAATTTAATCAAAATAGAAGTGGGAAACCTTCATGTTGTGTACAAGTTGTAAACAATACTGTAATATCCCGAGAGACACTAATCTGTTCATGCGCAATTCAAAGCCCCGTCAATCAATGATTGTCAGATGCCAAAAAGCACTTCTCTCTCAGCTTTTTCCAATCAAATAAATAAAATCCCTGTTCATCCTGGTTTGATCCATGTCTGGGCCCTCTAAATTCTCTTGAATCCGAATCTATACTTTCATCCCTTCTCATTTGTCAGTCCCACATCTTGAGGTTGATGTCAAGAACGAGAGAAAGCGGAGTGATGCTAGATCTAACCGTCTTGTGTATTTCCCACAGGTTATAAGAATCAAATGTCAAAAGAATTTATGATAACAGAGGCACTTGTCAATGTCTCCTCTTAAAAAGCCATTACAGTGTAACTTTATCGTACATAATAATAATAATAATAAGAATAGCCTAATAGTCCACTCCAAATTTTATTAAACCAAAACAGAAATTCTCTTTGCCCAATTGATCGTGAGCCCGGCAGCCACTGAGCAGCGCGAGATCGAAGTTGCTCTATCCCTTATTGTTGAACACCAAACAAGGTAGCAACAACTCCCATATTTTAACGTCTTTTGGTATGACGCGGCCGGGGTTCGAACCCACGACCTCCCGGTTGTGAGGCGGACGCTCTACTGACTGAGCCAACACTCCGGTAACATATAGGTGAAAATGTCAACAATTTGTGTGACCAGCATTGTCCAATAAAAAGAAAGAAAATCTTGGTGCATCCAAGTTTGAAATGATTTCACGAAATGTTGCTTACTCTATTCTCTCGACACTTGCACCTGTCTTGTATTTCCTCTATTGCTTATTGGAGCTTGATACATGTTCAGTTAGTAGTATTAGTCGTCAATCATTTATTCAACAAAGTGCACTCCATGATATATGGGTAGAAGTATGATTTAAAAGGTAGAAACAAAAAATATTGATAGAGCAAATTCATTGCTTTGGGTGTGGTTATTCTAAAATATGCAAAGTAGCCCCTTTCCATGTTTAAAATATATCGTCTGCATTTTTATGAACCAAGGAATCCATTATACATGTGTATCTGTACGGATTTGTGAGTTCTTAGTAATGCCAACGATATGTGAATACTGTGGCTGATTTGTTGTTCCATATAAGCATCGACACAAGTCATGTACTGGGCTCTGTTTCACAAAACTTATTATAATAAATGCTCAAGTTCTATGACAAATTTGCAATGATATGCCCTGATTTCTGTTGCTTATTGATCTACTGTGTAAAAAATAATACAGAAAAATTATAAATAGATAAAGATGAGTTGAATTAGATCCCTATTTGTGATATTCTAATTGGATATTGGTCGATGCTAGAACATAACTTTAGATGAACATCTGGGAACTAGAGTATCGGGGAACTAGAGTATCATGCTCTGGACTTGTGTCACATACTTACATGTATTATTCATTACTGGAACCTCATTTTTAAATGGGTTTTTAATACAGTAATTAGGCCATGCGATGAATCTTTTGGATGGGAGCTCAGAGCTGTGTTGAATAGTGAGTAGCCCAATTAGCTTTAGCAGGCTAATGAAGGAAATGAGGATCTCATATAACGAGAGAACATACGTGTGTGCACCTGTTTATTGATTTCAACGGCAAGATGCTGTACTCAGCATATTAGGTACATGTATGCTTATGGATAAACATAAGTGAGAACGAAAGTGAAGTGAGATGAAATGACTGAATCACTGTTGCTTAATTGTTCTGAAGATTTCTTAATCTGTGAAAATTCAAACACGCTACCATCTCACATTACATGTGCTGAGAGCATGAAGGGCATCAACTCATTCATGAAGTAATAAATAGATTCACCACCATTTTGGTTACCATTTTGGTTACCAGCAGTTACAATGTAGTACTGTACCGTATCTGTAATTTTTGTCTTTGCAGCCTTTTTTTCTTCTGGAATGATTAAGTAACTATTCATGCAAATTTACAGAATACAGAATATTCATGCAACATATACAGAAGAAGATTATAAAAAAATATTAGAAATAATACTATTATGTCAGAGAAATAATGAAATGCTGATTTAAAACTCTCATATTTTCGAGAGGCATTCATAACAACAATTGAAAGCTACTTCAGTTGTTTGCCAGATGTGACACAATCCTGATTTTAATAAAAATTATGAGAAAACTAGTAATGTCCTGATAATCAAACATAAGCAATCAGCTCGGCAATATTCATTCATAAATGGTTGAGAACCAAATGCAATCTTGGGCCGATGTGGAAACACTTTCAGTTAGGCTGATAGTGCACGTCACACTCGTACACATTCTGCATCGTAATAAGATGGAGAGGAGAACATATCATTACGATCTCATTTTATGACATGCATAGTGCTGTAGTGTTGGTAACTCTGCCTTTCAGGTTGCCATACTTATTAGGTACTGTTATAATACAGTCCAACCTAATGTCGCAACCACCTGTATAGAAAGACCATCTGTCTATAAAGACCACATATTTTCCCCTAGAAATGATGATTCGTATTGAAACATGTCGAAGGAAGCCTGTTAATAATAATTCCTCTAAATTTTTCTTTTAATACATGGTGTACCACAAGATTCTATCCTAGGTCCCCTACTGTTTTTTTTAATTTACACCAATGATCTTACACACACACAAAAAAAACCTCAGCAATTTTTTTTTTTTTTTTTTTTTTTAACTCTTAAGCTGCCACCCATACAATGCACCCAGTGCCACAGTGCTAATCCCTATTGTGCCACCCACAAATCTCCTGTGTGCCAAGTTAATTTTAAGGTTGGTTCAAACGCGTGTTATTTAAATCTTTACAAAAAACAATTCGCTAAATTGCTCGAGAAAATCCAATCTGACTGTTGTATACAAAGATGCGTAATCCAAAGCCGATAATCTGATGCAGCGATGGTACTTTCAATAGCGCTGCAAAAGCACTCAGCACGGTGCAATGGGCATGAACAATGACTGTTATTACATATGCGCCCTTGCGTGCACAAAGCATAGTAGCGATGGCTCGCTAGCATGAACGTGGCGTTCAATCGATAGCGCGCTCGCGTGCACAGAGCACTACAGTGTGTCTCTAAAAAAAGTAAACCCAACTTCAACGGCAAATTTTCAGAAAACTATAAAATATTTACACATTATTTTTTATGGTTAGATAGTCCAATAAGTCCTCTGTCCAATGATACCACGTAGGTTATGTAACTCTCATGCATGACTGAGCATGATTCAACTTAGTGAATGGGTGTGAAATCATCACTGTGGCAAGTTAGAATTGCACTGGAAGTTCATCAATCAAATGACATAGGAAATGTCTGATTTCTTACAAGCATAGCTTAGGGATGTGTACCCTCGACATGACCGCCATTCCTTTCCATGCAAAGCTCGCAACGCCTCCTCATGTCCCTGACAGCACGCCTGATCATTCCCTGATCTTGTCGTAATCGGTTCACTTCACCTGTTATCTGTTGCCTCAGCTCCTGAATTGTGGCCGGTGGGGTTTGGAACACTTTTCCTTTAAGATACCCCCAAAGAAAGAAATCGCATGGTGTCAGATCTGGTGAACGTGCAGGCCACTCAACTGGGAAATGAAGAGCAATGATGCGATTGCCAAAGAGTTCAGTCAAACGATTCCTCACAGCAATAAGTATGTGGGCTGGGGCCCCATCCTGAGCCCACCAGGCCCTGCGGAATGCTCCACGTCGTTGTCGGGGGAAGATCTGTTCCATCTCAGGCACAATAAAATTGTTCAGCATGTCAAGGTACGCCCTGCCATTGATGTTGCCTTCAAAAAAGTAAGGTCCCACCAATGAACCATTGCCACAAAGACCAATCCAGACACTCACTTTCTCCCTGCTCATGTTCTTATTAAAAGCATATCCCGGTGGATGATGGAGTTCAGCATACTCGTGCTCATTGTGGGTGTTTACCATTCCATCCATGGAAAACGTTGCTTCATCCCCGATGGTAAAAAACTGGAGGAACTGTCGATCTCGGTTGCACCGGTTCACAAACCATTGTGAAAATTGAAGTCGTCTGGGAAAATCAGCTGGTAGAAGTTGGTGCTGAACATGAACATGATATGGATGGAGATGCAAATCCAGTCTTGCTATTCTGTTAAAAGTTGCGCGTGGTATTCCAGTATCATTTCTCCTGGTGCTTATGCGTGGGTTGGCTTGGATGGCCTCTCTTACCACTTGGATGTTTTCAGCAGACCTCCCAGTTCGTCTGTGGCCAGAGTGTCCTTTATTCCTGTTCAAACTGGTTCCGTGATCAGCATACTTTCTCACATTGTACCAGATGGCTCTTTTTGTTGGAGGCTGCCTCTCGGGGAAGTGCACCCGAAAAGCATCTTGAACTTTCACGAAACTTCTTGTTTCCTGGTATCGAGTTACCAGGAATACTCTCTGCTCAATTGTCAACTGTACCATGTTTGGAAAGCATGTGAAGTGTGCCTGTGTTAGGAACAACCTTTGCTGAAGTTGTTATGTAATCATAGGCCTAACATGTGACAAAAATTTAACTTCAAATAGGCCCTGAATGCATGACAATAGCAAGAAATAACTTGCCACAGTGATGATTTGACACCAGTTCACTAAGTTGAATCATGCTCAGTCATGCATGAGCGTCAGATAACCTAAGTGATATAATTGGACAGAGGACTTATTGGACTATCTAACCATGAAAAAATAATGTGTAAATATTTTATAGTTTTCTGAAAATTTGCCGTTGAAGTTGGGTTTACTTTTTTTAGAGACACACTGTATAACAATAGCGCGCTAGCAGTCTCATGGCAGGATATGAGTTAAGGGCGAAAAAGGGGGGTGCAGTTAATACACAAAGGCGGTTTATACAACGTTAATTACGGTACATGTTTTTTAATTTTTTAAAAGGATTGGGTAACTTTGTCTCAGATTCTGAAACAAGATCCTGGATTTAGTTCATGCTGCAATGATATTGCTTGTCTGATTATCAAGATCAAAGGGAAAACGAGTAAGGTAAAACCGGTCACTCAAAGATTTTTACTTTTTGATGCACTTCTTGGTCATTTTGAAGAGCTATTTTTTTTAGGGCTTCAATATTACACCATATCACAGACACTAATAACACGTAAGGCCGTGCATCTCAGATTTAACGTTGTTAAATGATGCCTGTAAACAGAGTGGCCATATGTTTATTTGTAAAACAGAGTGGCCATGAGGATTGTTTTTGTTGAGTTGATGTCATAATTGCATTAGGGGATACTCAGGAGATAGATTTCACATTTATACCTAGTGTACTTCTTGTGTCACCCCTGGCAACATAATGTCTTGTTTTTTTTTTTAAATATAGAATGACTGTTTTTGCATCCTATAAAGTTACAGGCATGAGGCGACAAAGCTTCTGTTTTGTTTTCGAAAAACTGAAAATAGTCACCCTGACAGACTTTTAATAGTTTTAGTCACTCAATGATAAATTACATCAGTCCATATGGATATTATTTCTTCTAACGTGGAGATGGATTTTATGGATTTACAATTTTGATTTTCAGATGGAAAAATAAATAGTTGATTAATATATACATGTACTGTATTACCAGCAATTCTGAATGACTGCAATATTGTTATTTTTCCTTCTGAAGTGCAGTTTTATAAAGTAAATATGACATGTACAATGATTTATACTGCCTGAATGCACTACATATAGAACTTTGTTTTTCCTTTATGTAATTTTTTTCTCAATTTGTTTCATCTGTAGTGAATGGGTTTTCGGTACATGTGTAAGTATATTTATGAAGGTGGCTGCATTCAATAAGGTCTCACGACTCCCTATTTCATGTGTCCATACATGTATTTGACTTGCTATTATACCACATGAAACATGAATTGATACAAAATATAGGCCCTAGCTAAGAAGATTCATTTCTTGGAAATTGATACTACAGTGTATTAGTGATCTTTTTCATTAAAGCAAATATTCCGTGCTGCCTGTGCAATAGCAAGACTACTTGAGATGAAATTATAACACCACTTTGCGCTTAAAGAGAAGGTGGAGTTCTGAGGAGAGGTGAAAAATAATTTGTGAGCGTTTTCATTGTTATTATGCAAGTGTGGAGGAACATCAAAGGAAAAATGTTCCCTTAAAAGAATGGCTCTTCAAATGCCTAAATATGACATGTCACAACTTAAAAATTAGGACCTCATTTGTGTACGTCCCTTGATAGACCAATGCCAGGAATGGTTAGAGGAACTAGTGGCGCGAACGGCCTGCCATAGTTCAAGTTCAACTTAAGTCGATCTTAGTCTTTGTGAAACACCCCCGTAGACTCGATTTCATGAAAGTCTTTGTGAACGTGTTCATTGCAATTTTCCGGTCTGAATAATGATATCATGGAGCCACCCATTAGACTCAATTGATGATTGAGAATGACTTGTAGACAATATCTCTCCTTTTAATGTCCCATCCCTGCGGTTTTATGCTTCTATCACCGACGTCCCCCGAGTCGGCGGTTGCAATAATGGTTGCCAGCCTATTTCATTTATTTTTCGTTTTCAGACAATCCTCAGAAAGCATACATGTGACATTTTGGTTCGAGTACATCAGGTACCTTAATGGGGCCCTCTCTAGTGCATTTAGAAGACTTTGTTTCATGTCATGTTGCAGTAATGAAGATGAAAGATGAGACAAATGAGTTCTGGCAGAATATGGAGAGAGAGAGAGAGAGAGAGAGAGAGAGAAAGACCTATGTAGAGACTCTCAGGGGTCGATGCTAAGGGGTGGAAAAGCAAGAGAGAGAGAAAGAGAAACAGTCACAAAGGCAGAGCATGAGAGAAAGAGAGAAAGAGAGAAAGAGAAAGAGAGAGAGAGAGAGAGAGAGAGAGAAAGAGAAAGAGAGAGAAAAGAGACACAGAGAAAGATAGAAAGAGTGAGAGAGAGGAGGGGGGGGGGGGGGGAGAAAGGGAACTACATGACATTATTGGAAGAGAAACACTGACAAAGTGAGAAAGATTGGAGCGCTGCTACAATTAAATAGAAGCAAACGTGTGGATGATTAAACAAGATGAGAGTAATGTCTTTTAAATTTGAAAGAGTGACAAAATTAGAAGAAGGAGTGAGTAACTCAATAGTAGATGGGGAGAAGAGAGAAGAGATAGAGAGGCAGGTCTAAGAGATTTTACACAAACAGAACAAAACAAAAAAAAGAAAAAACCTTAAAGGTATAGACCAGTTTTGGAAATGCCACCCTTTCAAAAATAGAAATGGAAGCTCTTATTACCAATCATGTGTAAGAATATGTTTTGACTAATACGTGATGATATAAATTTTGCTGGGAAATTGCCTACTAATTGATATATTTGATAAATTATTGTATCTATCCGGACTGGAAAGATATAGTGTATTCCCATATACATCTTTCTGTGTACAGTGCTTGTGACTTTACCAAGACTGGGTTGATTTTCTTATCATTTTGATGATTCCAGAACCTTGCAATACTTAATGCTAGATGATCAACCTTTTCTGATCGATTCTACAACGTTTCTTTCATAATGCAATCGCATGATCAGTCCTGGTCTACATCTTTAAAGGAAAATTTCAAAGTGGATCGACATGTACGCTCTATACACACAGATTCAAGTCTTCTATAAATGTACAGGTCAGTTGTCACCCACTGAGCTGTGGCAAATAGCCACTCTATATATGAAGACATGCGGTAATGCCCTTCTGGCTTTCAGCAGATGATCTGAAGTTTCCAAGGTGATGACACCCTAATTATCATGGTTGATGCACCATCAGCAGACCTTAACCCCACTTAATACCATAGACTCTCCAGAGCCAGAAGGGCATTAATTTACTCTGTGTTAGAAAGGTTTGAGTTAACACCCTTCTGGCCATAATAGCAGACAGTATGAAAGTATAAAGATTAGTGTTACATTAATAAACCTCCTTCATGAGCACCTTTTTCTGTCTTGCCTTCTTTTTAGAGTCAGAAGGGCATTGTAGAGTTAATACCCTTCTGGCTCTCAGCTGTATGTCTATTGAAGAAATGCCAAGCTCAAGGTCATCTCAAGATGGGTCACATGCCTGACTGAGATATCACATTCTCTTTGGAGCCATAAGGGCATTAACTCATATCATTTTACTCAGAGTTAATTCCCCTGTGGCTCAAACCGGACGATATCATATTTGGTCCTTTAGATATATCTGAGAAGGAAGGTGATACAAAGTGCCCTCAATATTGCTACATAATTCTGCCTTATGACACAGAATGGCAGTAGGAAAATTCAAGCGACACTTTTTCACCCTAGATACATATACGGTTTTCAAAGACGTTAAGTTCCAAACATGGTTGCATTCAAGCGATTTCAAGTGATTTTTTGTCGGTCATAAAAATAAACATGTTTCAAAACGCAAACGTGAAACGCTGACAAAAAAGAAGTTTTGTATCGTGATTCTGCAGAATCATGGTCTCTAAAAATCGCTTGAATGAACAGAGATCTCATTCTATGATGTCATTATCGTGGCTTTTTTATGGTTTGGCCCACAGTCAACCGTAAAGCAAAGTTAACCTATACTTCCTGGGTCAAACTGCGCAGTGTGATGAGCAGTGGCTGGGCTTTAAATGAGCGAGAATCAGCATTAATGAAAAATTGCTTAAATGTGGCACTGCAAGAGTTAAATTGCCCTAAATGCCCTGAGGTCAATGCTAACCTTGCTTATAATTATTGACTTTTATTTAGGAGGAGATGAAGATGATTGATGAAATAAATTAAAAAGCTTGTAGCAATATGGCTCCTATTCCCGGGAAACTTCGAGGAAAAGGTCACGTCCCGTTGGCGTTGCATAGCTTTCTACATGACCGGTTCTGATGATTTGCACTTTGCTGTGGAATGCATCATTCTGATTAAACTGGAGCGGAGAGGTTGACAGCAGGCAGATTATTGAGGTTAAATGGTGTTCTTAGCTTCATAAATATCCTTATACACATCACTCAAAAATCATGTGGCCTTCTGTTGTTTGTCACTGGTGACATATTTTTTTAATTTTCTGTCTGTCAAAATTTTAAGTGTTCAAACATTATTTGTTTATTTTTTAATATTATAGTAATATATTGAGAAAGAGAGTAAAGGGAACAAATAGAAAGGAAGAGTGAAAGTGAGAGCAAACTTATAATAATAATAATAATAATCTGTTTTTTTATACAGCGCTCAATACACCGATCCAACGATGTGCGTAAGCGCTTTACAGATATATTATTACCCCGGTCATCGGATTCAGGCTTACCCGCACACAATGTGTGCACATTTTCCACTCCCTGGGGAGCATTATCTGGAGCCAGAAGGGCATACTTGTATAGCACATATCACATTATTAACGTCCCTATGCACTTCCAAATTAAGAGCTTTGGAAATTATTACCCTAGCTTTAGCCCGGCAGCTGTTATCAGCGCACGTTGCATTTCAAGGAATAATCCTACTAGGTACCCATTTACCTCACCTGGGTTGAGCGTGTGGCAAATGCAAATTAATGTCTTGCCAAAGTACATTCGTGCAGCGGTGGGACTCGAACCGCAGACCTTGTGATCAAGAGTCCGGTGGCGTTTCCTCTCGACCATGACACCTCTAACATCTTTCTGGCTCTGAAAGACAAAATAAGAAATCAGCGACTATGTTGTTTTATGATATGTTATGGTGTGGGAGCATTGTGGTTTATTTGCTTGATTCTCAATCAAAATGTTAAGGGTTCGATTATCTGTCCGATTCTACCTGCTTAGACAAGGCATTTACGATCTACAGTCGTCTCTCTCAACCCATGTCTTAAATGGGTTTCTGGCAGGTTTTTTGTTTGTCCTCAAAATGCATAATGCACTGTCTAATAATGGCACTCGCAGGAGTTTGAGCTAGAGTATATGTATAAACCCCTTGGAAGTACATTTGGATCGTAATGTGATATGTGCCAAAAAAGCAGTTTATTATCACAATAATTTCTTCTTTCCTGTATATATATCATTCTGATGTGCTCAACAATCATTGACAAATTAGCAGGAGAGCATTAACAATATAACATATGCTTTGAAGATGTCTCAGGCTTCATGTTTTACCCTGGAATTATTTTTTCTGTCATGCTTGTCAATTATCGATATCATCATGCACAATTGAATAGGAAACCAGTCATATTCTTCGACTTGAGCTGAAACTGAGCTGGGTTGAAGCCAACATGTCCATAATATTCCGATCTCTGCAGTATTACCTTACAATGATGAAGGGTTCTTTGCACTTTACTTCCTCCGTCGTTGACAGTGTAGACGTGGGGGTGGGATTCGAGGGGAATTAAATGTTCGTGAGGGACATTTTGTCGAGCATCTTTGTTGTTATGAGGTTCCTTGTATGTTTTTCCTTCTGCTGGTTGGGTGGTCACGAGGGAAAAGTGCATTCTTGGAAGAATCTGTTTGATTTGGACCATCATGGGAACCTGAATATAGGTCAGGCATGCTGCTCATTTTGAGGGTAGCCGCATCTAACAAATCCAGGGACGTTCTCTCTATGTAGAAGTTATGTAGAAAACATGTTCCCTTATAATATCTAAGAAGAAAAATGTGTTAATTAAGAAGGGCTCACTTTTTCTTCTATATATATAAATAGTATCTGGTCACACCTTGACATGAATGAAGTTTATTGCAATTAGAGATATCTCTCTTCATAAATTAATGCAGAATAATGAATATTTAAACTAGAAAAGCCTCTTTAAAATGGGCGTATTTCAATAATTGCTCATAAAGTTGAAGGTATAGTCAGGGCTTAAATATACCCAGAGTAAATATGAACATAGATTTGTGGGCTATGCACATTTTCATTAAAAATGTTGCTTTCGATCTGTTATTCGTTCCTGTACTTGAATGTCTCCTTCAACATATATTGATCACACATAGACCTGTATTGGTCTGAATGTCAGGGACTTTGTCCACTCTTGATTCGCTGCAATATCTTGCTATTGCAAGTTCAAAAAGGTGGAATTAATGAACATTGATCCAGTTTGCATCGATCAGAAGTACCCTGAACAACACGTTTTGTCACCAGCATACAAGAAGACGATCACTGCCATTGAAAATACATAACTGTTACAGCCTTTTTGCAGACAGCCACATCATCTGTTTGGAGCCATATATGAAGACAGACTCAACGTCCTATTGTCTCTGGTAAATTATCGGCAGAAGCTTTGCATTAACCTATCCTTTGCTACCACATTTTGAGACAATTGTCATATATAAAAGACCAAGAGTGATTTTGTTGTTGATGAAAGATGCTTTGTTCCAAAGGGAAAGTGGGCATGAGTTCTCTTCAATCAATGTAAACTTAATAGAGCTATCAGGTTTGGTTTTTGAAGAAGCACAATCTTCATATCTTTTATTTATTTATTTATTTAGAATTTTTTTGTTTTGTTGGGAGAGGGGGATACAGAAGAGGTTACAATTCTGATTTAGTTTGAGGTTATGATGACAAATCCAGACTATCTCTCTCTTTTGAGATCAGAAAGGCAGAAGTAATGAGTATTGATCCAGTTTGCATAGATTAGAAGCATCCAGAACAACAGGTTTTTGTTGGATGTACGCAAAAAGGTCGTCAGAGCTAAATATTAGCAAGGGCAGTAATGACCTTCTTGCAGGCACCCGACAATTCCCTTTAGAGAACTTGTGCCATAAGTTGTGGACTTGCCCTTTAAGTGACTTGCCCTTTAGTTATAAAGGCATCGTTTAACAATGTTAAATCTGAGATGGCCTACGTGTTAACAGTGTCAGTGATTTGATGTCATATTGAAGCCCTAAAAAGAATTGCGCTTCAAAATGATCAAGAAGTGCCTCAACAAAGTAAAAATCTTTGAGTGACCGTTTTTGACGTACATGTACCATACTTGTTTTCCCCCATAGACTGTAGTGTTGTGAAAGCCATTAGGAAAACGTAAAATTTGGTTTCGATTTCCAATCATAAACATCTTGATAATCAGACAGGCGATCGGCTTGTAAAAGTCGTGGGGTTCCTGACTGACATTAAGTTTTATAATTATCATTGCAGCATGAGCTAAATCCTGGATTTTGTTTCAGAATCTGAGACAAAGTTACCCGATCCCTTTAAGTTTTAGCCTGGTGCAGAGAGAGAGTACTATCATTTTCCTCTTGTGGTGGGTAAGGCCTGTTTTGTGAGCGTCGCCAGGCTGTGACATTTTGCTGTATCATCACGTATGCATACCTCGTGTGGTCTTCCAAGTACCTGTCTGATTGCAGCGCCCCGTGAATTCAAATTTATTCGTTTGTTAGGAATCCTCTGATTTCATCTTACATGCAGAGAGTGAGTGAAGTAGATGAAGAAAGTGCCTTGCATAAGGTAGACAGGACAGGACATTTTTTCAAGCTCTTAAAGAGAAGGTTGAGTATTGGGAAGAGGTGAAAAATAATTTGTGAGCGTTATCATTCTTATTATGCAAGTGTGGAAGAATATCAGATAAGACATGTTCTCTGAAAAGCATGGCTCTTCAAATGCCTTCATATTCTAAATATGTAACATCGTAAAAATCCAGGGTAGGATTTTTACGCCACATGTTCGTGTAGTCCCATATACATCTTTCTGTGTACGGTGTTTGTAACTTAACCAAGACTTGGCCAAATTTCTTATCATTGTGATGATTCCAGAACCTTGCAATACACACAAATTTTTATATGCTAGATGATCAACCTTTTCTGGTTGATTCCACACCGTTTCTTTCACAATGCAATCGCATGATCAGAACCCAACTTCATCTTTAAAGGGATTGGGCAACTTTGTCTCAGATTCTGAAACAAAATCGTGGATGTAGCTCACGCTGCAATGATAATTATAAAACTTTAGGTCAGCCAGGAACCCCATGACTTTTACAAGCCGATCGCCTGTCTTATTATCAAGATATCTATGATGGGAAATCCAAATTTCGTTTTTCGTTTTCCTAACGGTTTTATAAACACTACAGTCAAATATTTTTTTTTTTGAGGCACTTCATGATCATTTTGAAGCGCAATGTTTTAGGGCTTCAATATTACACCATATCACAGACACTGATAACACGTAGGGCCATGCTTCTCAGATTCTAATGTTGTTAAACAATGCCTTTTAAGCTAATCTTGAGCTCTGGTATGGGAATCGTATGTTGAGAGAACATGGCTATAATTCGTTCCTGTTTTCACGAAGTGAGGAAAATCTGCACGCAAATTGTATGCGATTTTCATTCACTACCGTCACTTCGTGAAAATAGGGACGAATTCACTCCGGATCGTTTATTCTGCAGTAGATTGACTGTTTGAACGAGTCAAATAAAAACAAACTCACAAAAACTTATGCTATTCTGTTTTTCTCATTTTCTGATTTCATACAAATGAGATTCTTACAAGGGTTGGATCGATTGTCCTTTAAGCACTTGTTTTCCTGTGTCTCTGGCACCTGAAATCGAGTGCAAGCAAATTAAACCACTTCACCTGACGATCAATAATCCACTTTTAGAAACAGACTGTCACCAGAACAAATCAGATGAGAACTTTTTTCTTCTTTCTCTAACTACTTTTCACTTATTTCAATGTGTGATAATCTTAACACTCTCAGATAAAGAACTTGTTCAGACAGTACGCTTCAGTCTCAATGCATAACAGTCCTCTGAATATAATGTTTGTTCTTTGTTAGTTTCAAGTACCAAATGAATACATTAGTAGCAGACATCTACAAATTAAGATCTTATATTTCTTGAATTTAAGTAGCGAACCCCTTACATGTACTTTATAGTGACTTTTGTCTCGGGAATCTACGATCGTGATCCTTGAAAAAAACAGCTAAACCCCACCTTTCAGACAAAGAATTCATGAGACTCTAAGGGTTAACAGCTTGTCTTCCCATGTCTCGAGCACCTGAAAGGATTGCAGCAAATTAAACCACTTCACCTGACGATCAATAATCCACTTTTAGAAACAGACTGTCACCAGAACAAATTGGAGGAAGACTGTTTTGCTGTTGTTGTTGTTGTTGTTCTCCTTCCACATCTTTGACAGCTATACCCAAGGAATAAGTGTATACATCTTTTTCTTTTCGAGACAAAAGTTGATTATGTAATATTTAATATATTTCAGGAGATAAATACTTATCTCCTCCTTTTGCCTTCATCATGTTTTGGAGCAATTATCAACCTTCCAGTTTTAGGAATTATATGATTTATTTGAAATGTTCGGTTTATTTGCTTTTAAAATCGGAAATAGGATGTTTAATGAAGTTACTTGCTTCTGTTTTAATGAAGAAAAAGCCAAAAAGAGTCCAAACTAATCGTTCAAATCTCAAAAGATTGGGCAAAGTTTGCCCCTTCCCCCCTGGCACAGATGGAGTTGTTAAAGATGTTCATGCATGGGTATATAGTTCGTGAAGTAGGCAACTTGGCGATAACTACATAACACTAATCTAACGGGTATTACGCTTCCGTGCATACATGTACATCTGTGTGCTGCCCTATGTTTACCCATGCTTAAGCAACTTTAAGCAATGAATATATGTGCACAGCTCAAGCGCAGTTGGTAATGTACTGTATACTGTATTAAGTTGTACCTTGTTTTGTTCAGCGCTTTATAAATGTAATTTATTACTATTTCATTATTATAAGATATCCTGTAATATTAAATAGAGCCTTCAAGTATAACGTCATTGCTGAACATATCAACTTTCTGGATTGTCAATATCTGTTTTGACATACTGCCGTGAATTTTGGGTTATACAAAAATATATACCGTAAAAACAAGGGGCTCACATGAATGAAATTGGAAAATAATCTTGAGCTAGAATTTATATCAAGATTTACTATCTGGATTAATCAAGTACGGCATGCGATCATGTGTAAAATTAGCATGACGGTCTGGTTCAGCAGTTTGGCAATTAAGGAACTTGGTAATGATAATTGATTGCAGGAAACATCAATCAAGGGCTTGAGAGTTAATTAAAAGTTGCGGCAAAGGCTAGCTCTATCACATGAGCTTGGAAGTATGTTCCATGAGGGTTTTGTATTGGAGATCGTAAAGTGCATGCATGACTAACAATTTACTCATCTTGTTAAACAAATATTTGTTTATTTAAAAAAAACTGCACTACTTGCTATTTGGTTGAATTTCAAGTCATGATACAGTGTACAGATCACACCGTATTTGTTTATTTTATTTCAAGAACCTAACCTGCAGATTTTGTTATGATTTGTGTTTTTTTGCATTGTTGATTTGTAAGAACTAAGGGGTCATAGGCACAATTTTGCGAGGGGAAAAATGAAGTGACCCTTGCTAAAAAAAAGTGAAAATTCCCGCATTCCTTCAGGGGAGAGGGCTGCAGCCCCCTGTTCCACATGCTTCATTTGCCTGTAGATGCCAAGAACACCATGAATACCAGGCTTTTTGAAATTCAGCTGAAACAGTCTTCACCCCCCCCCCCCCCCACTCATTGTTATTTAGGGTACGCATATGCATGTTTCCTTCTTTTGAAAACACCCCCCCCCCTTAGTCCGGTGTGTGAAGTCCATACGGGCCAGATTTTTGTGTACTGCACGTCGGACTTTGGTGCGTGAAAAGTATCCCTTTACCGGACATTTTGGTAACACGCATGGTATCCCTTGCATTCACGGAGTGAGGGGGGGGGGGGGAGGGGGGTGGGGGGCCGGGCTTCATCCTTTGTAAACTGAAAACTTATTATGTTGTCATATTTTTTCATGACAGTAATACAAACAAACAATTACAAAACAACTGTGATAGCAACATTGATGCTCGTAAGGATAAAAACAACCAACCTCGGTTGAGACGTGGTTTATATGACAGACAGAACTTCGGCTGCCTTTAGGCAACTTCTCCAATTCCTCATGGCAGGGTTTGTAGGCCCGAGAGATGCAACCGCACTACATTCAAACCATTATTCATTCAGCCTTTTCAAACGTCAAATCCGAGAATTAATGCACCGGCAGTAAACAATTTAGAAAGAAGTAGGAGGCCGTGAGAAAGGTTGAATTTACAGTAGAGGATTTATTCCTTCAGTTCACTAAAAAACACCTCGGTGATATCATTGCATGCAACCAAAGCTTTCTATTTGCTCTTTTAATCTAGAGTGATTATCGTATAATATCATTGATTGTATTCTCTTATTCAGTTTTTGAAATACAGTATACACACATTACTTAGTAATGCATTGTATGAAAGTAAATTCCTTTGGTTTACTGAAAACACCTCAGTGATATGACTGCATGCAACCAAAGCTTTTTATTTGCTCTTTGAACCTAGTGTGATTATCGTTTATCCTTGATTGTTTTCTCCTTCAGTTTTAGAAACACAGTATACACACAGTGCTTACTAATGCTTTGTATGAAAGTAAATGTTTTCACATTAGGGTTAGGTATAATTTGATAATCGTTTCGTCTTGAGTGTTATCTCTTCTTCATGTTTTGACACCCAGTGCTTTTAATAGTGTGACTGCATATGAGATTTTAAGTGCTCTCATATAAGGTGTAGATCAAATTTGATTATCATTACACCTTGAATGTTATTACACCTTTGGTTTTAAATACCCAGTGCTTAGTTATGCACTTTATGATATTTTACATGTTCACATCAGGTGTAGATCATGAGTGATTATTACAACACCTCTTATGTGACACCCATTGCCTAATGATGCATTATATATATGATTGAACATGTTCATGTCAGGTGTATACTTAGTGTAATCAGTATGATATCCTTAACACTTTTAATGTTATCTTTCTTTCGGTGTTAACAACCCAGTGCTTTATGATATTGGATGCAGCATGTTCATAACAGGTGTAGATCTATAGTGTATTTATCATAATGCCTTGAGTGTTATCTCTTCAGTATCAGAAACCTATTGCTATATATGATTTAAAGTGTTCACAACAGGTGTAGATCTGTTTTGATTATCACTACACCTTGAGTGTAATTGGTGTTTAACACTAGGTGTGTAATGATCATTCAACCTGTTCACATCAGGTGTATAGATGTAGATTGAATATCAAACACTTGAGTTTTATACCTCCTCTTCAGTGTCCAACACCAAGTGCTTAATGATTCATTATATATATTTCAACCTGTTCACATCAGGTGTAGATGTAGATCGAATATCATAACACTTTGAGTGTTATACCCCCCCCCCCCCCCGCCCCTTCAGTGTTCATCACCTAGTGCTTCACGATGCACTACATGAAATTCAGCATGTTCCAACTAATGTAGATCTATATCAGCTATATTTACTTTGGTGTTATCTCAGTGTATGACACCACATGCTTAACGATGCATTATATGGGATTGAATGTGTTCATATCAGGTGTAGATCTATACATTTTGAGTATCAGCTATCATTACTTTTGTGTTATCTTGATGTTTGACACCAAATGCTTAATGATACATGATACGGTATGGGATCAAATGTTTTCATATCAGGTGTAGATCTATACATTTTGAGTATTATCTCCTATTTATTGTTTCACACCTTGTGCTTATCTTTTTGTAAATCATATAAAATCAAATATGTTGATATCAGATACAGATCTACTTTGATTATCAAAACACCAGAGGAGTGTTGAATGTTGACTTGACTATGGCAGGCCGCTCATGCCACTGTTGGCTCTCACCATTATGATCTGAAGATAATATTTTTTACTTTCATAATGAATTATCAATAAATGCAAATTCTGTAGATCTGTGACCATGATTTGTACATTCCTTGAGAGACCAATGCCAGTAAATGGTGAGAGCAAACAGTGGCATGAACGGCCTGCCAAAGTTTAGTCCAAATTAAAGTCGGAGTGTTATCTCTTCTTCAGTGTTCGCAATCCTTGGACAACCAGTGAAAGTCTACACACTATTTGTGCATATCCTACTTATATCATGCCAGTATAGACCGAAGGACATGCATGTACTTCTTTGCATCGATTTTTGGATCACACCAATCGGAAAACAAACCGAAGCTGGTTTGTTTTCCAGATATAATGTTCCATCAGACATATTGATCCCCGCATTCTCATTGGACTAGCGTATAATCCTTACTCATCTGGGGATCGTATCGGTAAACAGATCGGGGCTTCTAATGCATTATCCCTTCCATTTGAAGTTATATGCGGAACATTAGTGTGTGTCAACAAACTGTGTATTTGAAAGTAGTGCAGTTTGTTTAAGAGATGAACACAAAATTAGGACAAGGGTTAAGAGGGATTCATGTGAAAGAGGGGGAAAGAGAGAATATATTAATTCATACAGATGAGAGGGAAAGAGGGGAGAGAGAGAGAGAGAGAGAGCAAGTGTAAGTGGGGAGCAAAAGAGAGGACAGGAAAGCCAGCAAACAGGAGAGACAGAGGGGAAAAGGGAGAGAGAGAGGGAGAAAGATAGAGAAGGAAGTAGAGGGAGATGGAGAGTGGAATAGAGGGAGGTAGAGAAAGACAAGGGCAGAGAGATGTGGGTAGATATCATAGAAAATGGAGGGGAAAAATGTGGCATTGAAACAAGAAAAAAATAGGAACAAGAAAAAGTTAACATTCATGAGAAAAGCAGAGGTGCAATACAAAAAAAACGAAATGAGGGGGACTTTAATTGTTCAAATTTTATAAGAAATATACAGCGGTACTGAAAAAGTCAAATGATTGACGTAGCTTTTCCTCAGCGAAATATAGAATTATTAAAGTCTACTTGAAATAAGCCTGCACATTTACAGCAGCATGTGATGTACAATTTAAGAATGTGTGCATTTGAGAAAATCAAAGGGGCAATATTCAAAACAAACGGAGGGGGATTTTAATTGACTTTTTGGAGAATTATACAGTCTTACTGAAAACGTCACAATTGACGTAGCTTTTCAATATGTAAAAATAGCAAAAATATTGAAGTCTACTTGAAATAAGCTTTAACGAAAAGTTAATAATGTATGCAGGTGAGAAAAGTGAAGGGGCAAAATAAAAAAAAAATGAGGGGGATATTAATTGACTTTTCTGGTAAGTACACAATCTTACTGAAAATGTCACAATTGACGTACCTTTTCATCAGCAAACAAAAACAAAATATTAAAATGTCTCCTTAAAATAAACCTGCACAATTGCAGCAGCGTGAGGGATTTATGCAATGTCTATAAACATTTAACAACGTATGGAGGTGAGTGTCTCGGTGCTGCTAGTTACCAATGGAGGCGTTTGGGATCAATTTATTCAACGAGATTTGCAGCTGAGCCTTGTGCAAACAAGGCCTGTCTGGCCCCCTCCTACACGTTCTTTATATCATGTAGTACCTTACATCATCACATGGGGTGGCAGACAAACTGAAAGTAAAGGAAATGTGTGTGCTAGCTGAGAGCCGGAAGGTTGTTGATGAAAATACTCAGACAGGGTGTCATTGCCTTTCTGGCACTCAAAAGATGATATAAGCGTTACTATAATACCACCCAGACAAACTGAAAGAAGAGGAAATGTGTGTGCTAGCTGAGAGCCGGAAGGTTGTTGATGAAAAACTTAAACAGGGTGTCAATGCCTTTCTGGCACTCAAAAGATGATATAAGCGTTACTATAATACCACCCAGACAAACTGAAAGAAGAGGAAATGTGTGTGCTAGCTGAGAGCCGGAAGGTTGTTGATGAAAATACTCAGACAGAGTGTCAATTTCTTTCTGGCACTCAACATATGACATAAGCAATACCATAATACCGCCTAGATATGGAATTATATTTAAGAAAAATGCTCAATTACGAAAATCAAATAGTATGCGTATATATTGAATATCATATAATTTTGAAAGACAGACCAATGTGCTGAAAATATATAAATATATATATATTTAGAGCAGATGTCTCTGCATTTTTTGAAAAATCAAATACAAAGTATTCAAATAACAATTATGATATATAACATAATTGATTCACATAAAATTATGAAAAGTAAAATACAGAAAAAATAAATAAATACCGCTATATATAATTCAAAACTTTAAAATATGAAGGTAAAGCAAAGAATCAAGATAAATGCAGAGGCCAACTATCAAAAGCATGAATGCTTGAGTCGATAGCAGCCGGGGAAGGGGGGGGGGGCACATGACGCTGTTATAGGAGTTGTTATATACAAGAGCACCCTAGTTAGCAGGTATTAGTGCTGTAGAGTTTTGCAGTGTGTAAACAATAGACAAAATATAAATCAACAACCTTGAATATTAATGAATTTTCAGAGCGTTGCAGTTTTAATGGTCATTATACAAGGCACTACATATAATTACAAAATTGAACGATAAATAATTAATCATTTTTCTTCTTTGTGCATCAAAATAGATTGCAAGCTGTATTCTCTTCATCTTAATTGTTAGTTAAGTGCCATAAGGTTGTTAACCTGTGTTCAGGTTAATGAGTTTAATGCCCTCCTGGCTCCAGGGAGATGTATGTGGACTTTAATAAGAGAAGAGATGTGTCTGTTGATTTACCAAGAATGAATCTGAAATTTATAATACAAATTTCTGGAAGGCGATTTAATTCCCTTACCATATATTGTAGATATGTTATAGGTAATTCAGGCTAGCAGATTGGTAACGATTCTTCATTAATTGATGTCAGAGTCAAGGAAAAGTTTAATTCTTGAAGCACAAAAGATTTTCTTAGTTGTAAACAAATAATGACTATATTTATGCGAAATTACTGACTGCCAAGTTCTCTAATAGTACCTCATTCAAAAAAACATTTTGGACAGAATTTTTTCAGTATGTTTTTCTAACAATTCAAAGTCCAACATAAGATCTTTGTACCAATCAGTAAAAGTAGAAGAAAAATGAACACTTTCAAAATGATATGCAGTTTCAAATGGTTTGATGTAAATGAAATGTTACATTTTTAATGAACAATTTGTGAAATTACTACATTGCAAATACACACATCGTCCTTGTTTTCACGAAGTGACGGTAGTGAGGAAAATCGTAACGCAAAGTGAATGCAATTTTTTTTCACTACCGTCACTTCGTGAAAACAGCGACGACATGTACATTAATTCAGTGTTGTAATAGTGGTTGGGAAATGAAAGCTTGTTCGCACCAGGCCTGCTGTGGCCTCCCTCAGTTTTGCAGGAAATACCTACAGCATGTCGAGGGTTCAGTGACACAAAGACGTAACTTCATATTTTGCCATAATGAGTATTTGATATCAAAATGTTCAGAAAAGCTGGGCTTTCCAGGAAACACAAAGACATAACTCCACCCAACACCCCATTGAAGTCAATGGTTAGTGAAACATAAATTTTTAATACTCCTTAAGGCCCAAATGTCAAAATCTCAAAATGGCCAAAATGGAGTTACGTCTATGTGTCACTGACCCCTCGATGTATTGTAATGGGAGTAGTGGAGAGTTCAATCTGTGAATTACTCTCCATGCAATCTGGTGATTTTACATTTCCACAGGCAGACGAGCACCATGGCAAACCATTTCCTCTCATCATGGTGCAGCCTGACCCTTGGCCTGTGTGGTATCGATCCCATCTCTAGATTAAATGGCATGATTCCACCTGCTTGGGTGATGAAAAAAGGTGTTCCAGTCTAGAATGAAAAAGAGGGGGGGGGGGGGGACCCACTTCATTATGTTGAAAGCATACCTTGATTTAATGTGTTTTATGATAATGGTTTGTTTTATTCAAAATCATGCAGCTCGAAGGCTGAATTGTGTGACTTTTTACAATTTGATTAAAACATTAAGATGCAAGAAATACATGTGATATCAAACATTACATGATATAAATTTAAAAAGGGGTTTGTAATTATTTAGTTTAAAAAAGTGTATATCTTCTTCCATTACATGACAAGCACACTTTGATTCCTATTTGTTGTTGATAATAGTAGAGGGATTTTAAAATTTAAATTAAGAAAAAAAAGAAATATGTATAGTGCTTAACTGTGTCATGTTAAAAGAACAATTCGTCCCTATTTTCACGAAGTGACGGTAGTGAGGAAAATCGTAACGCAAAGTGAATGCAATTTTCATTCACTACCGTCACTTCGTGAAAACAGTGACGAATTAGACTATTAGATAGTTTTTGTGATAAGAAGGGTAGTTTCAGTCACAAAAACCTGTATTTTTCTTTTTCACTCTCTGAATTATATACCTTAAAATCTGGTAATTTCAAAATTTCCTCCGGCAGACAAGCACGAAGCCATTTCCTCCTGTCATTGTGTAGCCTGACCCTGGGCGAGAGGCGGAATCGATCCTATCTCTAGATTAAACGGCATGATTCCACCTGCTTATGTGATAAAAAAAGGTGTTTCAGTCTTGAATTAGTGAAAATAGAAATGCTGTGTTGTTCATTTCCACTTCATTGTGCTAAAAGCACACCTTGCTTGTTAGTTGTTTCATAATGACAAAAAGGTATTCAAGTCTAAAGTAATCACTTTAAAAAAAAAATATTGTGAAATTCTCCCATTTTATTCTGCTAAAACTACACCTTGATTAAACCCATTGCTTATTGGAACTGAATGGTCCCTGTGAAGCCTATGTGAATTAGATAATCTAGTAGTCAGCATGTTTTTAAAAAAAATCTGTATCAGTGTGTAACTGAATTATTTCTATTCTATTCATTAATTTAAATGCATAAATCTATATCCATATCATGGTAACTAAATTGAAACATAATAATTTATGCGGCAATTCTTTTTTAATCAATTTGATTCTTGCATACATTCTGAGTAAGTTTACGTGGAAGTGCTTATAGTTTTAAATGCCCTTTTGGATCTCAGAAGATTATAACCTGCATTTTCAGTGCTTGAATCCTTGTATTATCTTAACTGGTCATCATGTATGAATGCCGGTTTTATATAATCTTCATATAAGTGATCATATTAGTTGACAATTATTCTGTTTTTCAAAATATGGTTTACAGAGGTGGAAATCATCAGGGATTAAATTTGTTTTACGGTACACAAATAATCTCACTGTGTCACATTTGTTTATCATGGAATAAATATATATCATAAAAGACTTCAAGATTATCTAATGATTTCCAGTGCAAGATTTAACATAAATTGACATGCTGGAGCTAATTGAAGATAAACTTGAGTTCTGGTAAAAAAAGAAAATGAATTCTCACAGAATCTAACGAAACTTACACTGAATGTTCAAGATTTCAAATAAATGTCATGTGCCAAACCATTTTGGAAGAAAATGTATACTGGCTGAGTAATGAGCATAGAAAGATAAGGAAATCAGGGTAGTACTAGCCCCGACACCATGTGTGTTGTCCCATATACATCTTTAAATGATTGTTACTTTACCAAGACTCTGCCAAATTTATGATGATTTTGATGACTCCAGAACCTTGCATTACACACCATTACTTACATGCTATATGATCAACTTTTCTGTTCCATTCCACATTTTTTCTTTCACAATGCAATTGCATGCATATTACCAGAACTCAAGTATATCTTTAAGACCAGAAATTGGTCATTTTGCAAGGCCAAAACAGAGTTCAAAGGTTGTCTTTTGTTAAATTCATGCTTATCATCTGTTATATACATTAGAAACGCCAAAGCATTTCTTATAAAAAAAAAGTGTAAATGAAGAATATAAAATCAGTAATTCAAGATGTCCGAGGACAAGTCACAAGAATTGTGATGCAAGCTTCACTAATTCAAGATAATGTCACCAACAGCCTCTGTCCTCATCAAATTATCAGGTGAATTTAAATCCTGAACACCCTGCAAAGTGCTTTCAGGGAAAGAGCTTAATGTAATGGAGCCTGGATTTAAGAGATAATACCATCCCCTCCTTCTCGAGAGGGGTATCGTTTAACCCTGTGGATATGAGTACGGTTCTACGATATGTGTTGCGGTGACAATTGCTTCCCTGTTAATATCATACTCTTACCTAAGTCCTAACTTCAACTGTGGTAGAAATTTAAACAATGTACCCAACCATATCTTTTATGATTTCCCAAAGATCTAGGCACTAATAGTCAAATTAGAATGAGCTTGTAAGCTTTCCATTGATAAATAATTTATCTATTTAACTTTTAATTTTTGACAGGGTCTTTAAAAAAAAAACAGTGCCATAAATATCCCACAAAAGCCATATACCTGATGTAAAGCCACAAATTGGCAATGCACTCGCCCCTTTTGAGCTTTGTAAAATTTGCTGTATCTGACATGTAATGTCATTTAAACTCAAATGGCATACATCATGCTGCATGAATGCATTATAAAATCACATAACTCCTCATGCAAGTACATGTAGCGCCATATAGGCCCAACAGCAATGTTTGGGACTAATTTTATATGGTAAAATAATATGAAATTTAAAAACTGGTGTCGATATTTGAAGCAGGCTCCACCAAGATCCTGTAAGTTGTAGATCCGAAAGTCTCCCATGAATTATGTTATTGCAAAATGATAACCGTGTCCCACCTGTATCACATGAATGGTGTTATGTGGCTCTTAATTACCACTAGGTCTTATTTGAAAGCATGTGTCTTCTCAGTTGGTCATGTCTGAAGTTATTTAGGGCTTAGTGTGCAAGGGGTTAAGATTCCTTTCCGATCCTCTCTCTGACGGGAAGGAGCTTTTAACGGCTTAATGCAATCAGAGATTGACTCATCAGTTCTTCAAGATGACAGCTAGCTAGGATTGGAAGACACGATTTAAAGAGAAGGTTGAGTTCTGGTAAAAGATTTGAAGTACTTTGTGAGCTTTCTAATTCTTTTTGTTATCCTTGTTTGAAAGAATATGATGTTATTAATGTCACATGCAAAGGATGGCTATTGAAATGCTGTCATATTTAAAAAAAAAAAGTAATAGAAACTGCATAATAAAACCAATGGTGCTAATTTTGATGCCACACATGCATGTACATGTAGTCCCACCCACCTACGCATAGACTGTGTAAAGTGCTTTTAGATGGCCTGCGGTCCTGAAAAGCGCTTTATAAGAACGAACTTATTATTATTATTATGATTTACACCATTAGTGACATTTCAGGAGGATATAGTCAATTTCTTAGGAATAATTTTAAACCCTCAGAATACAAAAGTTTTTCCTATGCAATACATCTCCCTGTTTAAGTACAGTAAGTAACTAGGTTATCCACACCCATTTGTATTGTGATGATTTTCTTCTGCTTTGCAAATCGAGAATAAAAGATGGACTGGTTGAATTAGGGCCTTTGTTGAATACTTTTAGATGTAAGCTTTCATATGTCATATTCTCTAGAAACATAAATTGGGGCAAATAATATTTTGCCTACCTACTTAAAAAATTGCAATACTAAGATAAGGGTATAAGTGATTTAGTTGTTATCTGTATAAAAATGTACAAATGTCTAGTGATATGCAAAATCCTTCATAATGCAATTTCATGACCAGGGGGGTGTTTCACAAAGATCCTAAGTTGGACTTATCTCTAAGATGGACTTAAAAATTATGGAAAGCCATTAGAATCATTGAAAATATTTTGTAAAAGTTATTTTAAAAGGCATAAAATGTTGATTCAAATCATTTATATTTTCTATGATCATGGGAGATTTCATGTTCTTGATATAGAATTTATGAAAAGTCTAAATTACTTATATTTTTACTTTTTAATATATTTCATTTTAGGCTACAAATGGCTCTCCATAATGTTTAAGTCCAACTTAGAGATAAGTTCAACTTAGGATCTTTGTGAAACACCCCCCTGTATTCAACATCATCTCAATGTAAGCTCTGGTCATGTTTTTTTTATTTATTTTTTAAATTTTTATTTCCAGGTAGGATGATAACATTCAAAACATCACAAGGTTGACAAAATGATATAACACAAACATAATGATATTTAGCATCACCTAAAGGATCACCTAAAAGAATTTAAAATTCTGTCTAGAGGCTCTCCACATTGGCTGGTGCATACATAAAACAAAATATAAAGATAAGGTCAACATAATTTATAAATGGATGTGTAACTAAAATTAAGTTAAGATTATTATCAAAAAGGATTGAAACAATGTGATTGCATTGTGAAAGAAACCGAGAAATGGTAAATGTGTAGTACATGTACATGGGAACTAATTTATTGTGCGTAATATTTGATGAAAATTACATACACTGCACACATAAATAAAGGTATATGGGACTAAACAAACATGTATCATGAAAGTTTGGTCAAAACTTTCCTTTCTCATTGTATTTCTTATAGTTATTACCATAATATACCGTGAATATTATGTTCCATTATGTTATCTTTGATAAAGTGAAAACAAATAAACTTGAAACTCAAATATAATGAAGGGCATCGAAGATTATAATTTTTAGTAAGGGGACATTTTTAGTAATGATATTCTTCCTAACTGACATACTAAAACTGAAACAGCTCAAAAATTACTTTTCATCTTGACAAGAATCAAGGATTGTCTCTTTAATACTGGAGTGATAAGACCCGATCTAATAGATTACTTCAGCTCCAGTGGCCTGAGTTGATGAGGGTGCTAAGTCTGGCATATAGAAGATTTAGTCTGATTAATTGCTCTTGAGGTTGAGTTGATAATTATAAGAAGGCGTAACTCCTAATGGACGCTCCACGTTTACTGGATCTTCATTTCTTCTTTTTGTCTTTTGTTCACCCCTTCTGTCTGTCTGTCTGTGTCTCTCTCTGTCTCTTTCCGTCTGTCTCTGTTTAACGATCTGTCTGTTTCTGTATTTCTCACTCCCTCTCTCTCTCTCTCTCTTCCCCTTCCCCTTGTTCTTCCTTCCTCTCTCTTTCAACCTCTTTCTCTCTCTCTCTCTCCCTCCCTCTCTCTTTTCTCTCTTTCTCTATCTTTCTTTATTTCTCTATCATTTGCTTCTTTTTCCTCTCACTTATTTTATTTGCATCTCTTTCCTGTTAATATGTCCCTTACGTTCTTAATATTTTTGTTTTGTCTATTTTTTGTACATATATATATATATATATATACAAACATTTTTTTTTTGGTAATGGGGTTTGCCGTTGATAGGCCTGTGGCCTTTGAATATCCCATCATATTGGAACTTAGATGTGTTTTATAATTGTTATTTTCTCTTTTAATGTATGTCTTATTTTCATTATGATCAGTCTCTTTATTCAAATGTGAAAATAATATGAAATGAATTGAATTGAATCCTCAAGTTTTGCAAATCAGGAAAGGGTTTCCTTTTCAACAATTCCCCAAAGACTGTGGCTGTACCGTAATAATCGTCTTCGACCTGTAGCCTGAGCGTGGGATAATCCAGCATAGATACCTAGCTGCCTGATCGAAATGTATCTGCTTCACACTCTCTCTCTCTCTCTCTCTCTCTCTCTCTCTCTCTCTCTCTCTCTTTCTCTATGCTGTGAACTGGTTTTGGGTGGATACTATATCCTTGTCTGGTGATTTGGGTTAATCGGGTGAAAGAGGCCTGGATTTGCCTTTTTTTTCTCTTGCTTAATATTGTTGTCACTTCGACCCATTTGAAACCTTATTGGCAGTTCTGGGTTCGCAAGCCAAGGGGATAGAGTAGAAAAGCCTGAAAAACCTCTGTATATTAAAGCACCAGAAATAATGAAAAAGGTCAACAGTTTTGGAGGTGTCTTTTCAGCCTCCTTGATTAATGTCATGAGTATTTTGTTTGCAGTGGTTCCTCTTTACATCACATAGTCGTGTTGAATCTTGTTAGGCATTTGTATGCCATCCTATCAAAAACATTGAATAAAGAAGTGCAAATTATGAAGGACATGGTTTCATCCTTATTACTTGCATGAAAATGCAACAGTGTATAGTGGGACTCTCCCTCACTGCCTTATTGATTGAATGCCTTATTGATTGAATGCATTATTGATTGAATGCCTTTGCTATTTGCTCACACCAATCATCCTTAACCTCTCATTATCTTGTTAGCTTTTTTTTGCATCTTCTCCAAGACATGATAAGGAAAACAGAAAATGCTGAATTACAGCCAAACCTCCTTTAGTGACCACCTGTCTACAAAGACCACATTTTTAGTTTCCGTTGAAAAAGTTTTCTCATTGAAACATGTACTAAAGGAACCTGTAGTACATAAAGACCACCTGCCTATAAAGACCACTTTCTTGTCTCACTTGAGTGGTCTTTATATACAGGTTTCACTTTATCATCATGTGATTCTCTGCCTTGGTTCCATTGATGCCCTTGGCATTTGTATGTAGTGGTTAATCTATACCTCCCATAATCTTGTTAGGCTTATATCTGCCATCCTATCTACTCTCTGGCAGTCTGCCATTTCGAACTCACAGACAGCATATCCTTTCCAATGTGTGTAAAATGCTTCAACATAAAACATGTAAGTCTTGTAGTTGTACATGGTTATCCTCTATTTCAGCTGCATTGATTGAATCTTGATAGGTCTGTATCTGCCATCCAATCTACTCAATAAAAATCGACTATAGGAGCTCAAAAACAACATAACAAACAGAAAGTGTAAAAGAACATGCTACATGTACATACCCTCAACCATGTGGGTGAGAAAAGGGCGGCAGAAAGTTCTTGAATGTAGTGCTTTTCTATTTCTGCTTTATTGATTGAATGTCTTTGGTATTTGCTCATGCAAGTTCTACTACACAACACTCAAAATCTTGTTAGGATTATATCTTCATCCTATCTTCTTTGTGACAATCTGCCCTTGGAACTCATGGAAATCATAAAACAGAAAGTGCAAAAGAACATGTACATACCCTTATACTATGTGTGTGAGAGTTTATAAAATAACATAAAGTTCTTGTATGTGGTGCTTCTCTATTTCTGCTTCATTGATATCAAACAAGTTTTCCTAAACCATATTTAATCTTGTTAGACTAATATCTTCATCCTATCTTCTCTATATGGCAATTTGTCATTGGAGGTCACAGAAAACATATAAAACAGAGAGTGCAAAAGGACATGTACACCACGCCCTTATTGCTTAACCATGTGTGTTAGAATACACAACGAAAAGTTCTTGAATGTGGGGATTCCCTATTTCAGCCTTATTGATTGAATGCCTTCGGTATTTGATCACTCCTACACCAAAAATAATCTTGTTAGATATCAGTCATTCTATCTCCTCCCTGGCAATCTGCCATTGGAACTTGCAGACAACATGAGAAACAGAAAAATGCAAAATCACATGCTTTTAATTTCTTAACTTATGCATGAGAATGCACCAATGGATACTCATAGTTCTTAAATGCTGTGGGTCTCTATTTTAGCTGTATTGATTGAACGTCTTCAGTATTTGCTCACACCAGTTCTCCTAAACCGTATCTAATCTTGTTAGACATGTGTCTAGAATCCCTACTCAATGACAATCCACTGTTGGAGCTCAGAGATAGAATGAACAAAAAAAGAGAATTGATGCCAAGGAGCATTGCTTACAACCCTTAACCACGTGAGTAAGAATACACCAATATAGAGCTTTTGTATGTGGTGATCCTCTATTTCAGCTTTATTGATATGTCTTTGGTATTTGCTCAAACCATTTCTCGCAAACCCTACTCAATCTTGTTAGACCTATGTCTGCCATCCTATCTTCTCTCTGGCAATTTGTCACTGGAGCCATTGTCATAGGACAATTTGCTCACCCATTTCCTGTGTTTATGTAACATTGAATTGTTTTTAAATATTTGTTATGGTGTATTCATTTACAACATGAAAAATTACAGTTCTACATCTATAGTAGATGTAAACCTGTCATTTGAGTAAATTTATAACTTGATGAAACCCTGTAATATTGAGATGTATTTCTAGCTAGTCTGGCACTAGCTAGTCTTCTGCCATCTGTGTGCTAGTGTTGTAAATTGAACTTCAGAAAAGCAGCAGATGGTTTCATCTGCCCTTTACATTCTATTCATTTTGTTTTCCATTTAGTAAACATATATTCACTCTCTTATATTGTAAATGCACATTCTCTCTTATATTACACTCTAGAGAAAAACATTAATACTACAGTTATTACTTTTCATTTTTTATCCTGTCAATACAGGTTTTATTTTAGCAAAATATTTTATATTAACTTGTAAAATGCACAACATTATTTCACTATTTCTGTCTTTTCTACCAGCTCTTAAACATTTAGAAAAAATATAGAATGTATAATTGCCTTCATGAAAGATTATCTCGATCTTCATAAAAAGAAGTGCCAGATATTTGTTTAAGTATCTTTATTCGTGAGTTGATTGGTGCATCATATTTGATTATATATTTTTTGTCAATACTAATATGTTATTATTATTTATGAGATTTGCTTTTATAAATACTTTGGAAAAAAAGGAAACAAAGTACTAAAATTATTAAAGCACACAAACCTGACTTCAAATGTCGTGGCTCCATTAAACATCTCCATCATCAGTCAGGGTTGTCGTTGCTTGACAGTCATCTACTTTGTAATATAATATATTATGGGAAGTGCCCTCATTATTAGAAATGAAGATATACAGGTAGGCCCCCAAGCAAAAGATGTTTACAGGATGTACGCACCACCCCACTGCATATTGGATATAAGCAAGGTTCACATGACGGTTCGTTAACTTGAGTTAAAGATACTGTATGTCCCTTTTGCAGCCATCATCAAATTCTGTAGAACTTTGCAGGAATTATGAATATGTCATGTATGTACTATCTGTAAAACTTAAACATTAGCAGTGTGCTATTATTTAAATTGTGCAAGGAAATGTGTTTACTTTCTAAACTTCACTGTCAGACACTATTGAGTGACTGACTGCCTTTTTTTTCTTTGGTAATAACATACATAAAATGACCTGTAAAAGTACATACTGGTAAGCATTTGTCTACATCAATATCCTACTTTTTATATTGGCCAAAATTAAACTGATTGAATCTTTGTGCAGCACAAAACGTACAACCATTTGGTAAAAGGGTCTGAAAATCGTCTGAAAATCGGACGCACCCACACTAACTACAAAAAGTCAACTCAAAGTTACAAACCATGACAGATCTTAAAGGTAAAGACCAGTATTGGAAATGCCCCAATTTAAAAAAATGAAATAGAAGCTCTCATTACCAATCATGTGAAAGAATATGTTTTGACTAATACATGATGATAAAAAATTTGCCAGGAAACCGCCTACTAATTCATATATTTGGTAAATTTGTTTCTCTCATGGTCTGTGAGAGATATAGGGTAGTCCCATATACATCTTTCTGTGTATAGTGCTTGTAACTTTACGAAGAATGGGCCAAATTTCTTATCATTTTGATGATTCCAGAACCTTGCAGATGCTAGATGCTAGATGATCAACCTTTTCTGATTGATTCCACAATGTTTCTTTCACAATGCAATCGCATGACCATAACTGGTCTTTACCTTTAATAGAGGTTATGCCAACTTGTAGTTGAAATAAATGCTTTCCCCTGCATGCAGTAAACTTTGAAAATACTCCTTTTTCGGTACCGTGTGAACCCTTGTTGTGGTAAGTGGATCATTGTTTATAATTTTGACGTTTCACAAACGTTAAGTTTAAAACTGTGATGCTACCGTGTGAATGCAACTATTCATATGCATTTCCATAATGGGATAATTGCCCGTGGCCTGGGGATGTTTTGCTATTCTTCGTGAGACGTGCAATCAATTAAATGCTCATTTGGATACAGCGCTGCTCGGAGGAGAAGGAGGCAGCAACTTGTCTTAAAGTGAACCAACATCTGATGATGTATCTTTGAAGCCCCTTTCAGACAGATTGCTGTAAACTGCGTAAGAAATAACAACCTCATGAAACTCTGCAATTAAATGAATCTGGGGCAAGTGACAATATTGTGGGGGTAAAACAACATCCATGTAATGTACCTGCTTGAAATAATAGCCCCAAATGAGCACTCATTGATCTGGGTGTTTATTATAAAATATGAAAACATGAAATGTACTACAGGATATGTTAATCTCGTTGAAATTTGCTATGGTAGGTGTTTTTAAGCAGTTAACCTTCCCAGGTCTGAATGGGACTCTAGGGAGAGAACACATGTAAATCCAATTTCATTAGTAACATGTACGCTGTACGTCATGTTGTGAAGCATTATATTAAGCTTTAAAGGGCAGTCGAGAAACTGAGGATGGAACTTTCAGAGGAAGTTTCAGCTGACATACCCACATAAACTTCTGCTTTATTTGGGTTTTCAAAAATAGATGTTTTAACATTCAGTCAATGTTGTGAGATATGTTCGATTCTTTAGTTAGAGAAATTAATTTGTTGTTAAATATATTACTCATTGCTAATGTAGTATTGAAAACGTTGTAATCTTTTAGATCCCTTGTTCACCATACATTGTGAGACAAACAAATTTCACTAGCGATATTATTGTCTTTAAATTGTTGTTGTTGATTGAATCATTATAAAGAAACAAATACTCTACGCATGCGAAATATCTTTTGCTTTTCCCAATCTATCTAGGCATGATTCGCATTAAACATTAACAAATACACATATTCATCTTTAGACCATTTACAATATAGAAGAAATTGCCTTTCCACCTACAGGTTGTTTTAAAAGCAGGTTAATTTCTTTTCGTCTTCAGCTAATTGGTGCCTCTAGATGTAACTTGTCATATGTCTAGTCCGTGAAACACATCTGTGTACTTGTGTGCCAGGGGCAGACTCATTAAATTGATTGATTTTGTCTTAGGTTAATATGGCATACCCTGCAGAAATGTCAGTTTTACTTTCCTTTTCAAAATATTGTTTTAAAATGGATATTTATTATTTTCCAGGGAGAAAACGAGTTATTTCATTTTCATGTTTGATATGGTTCCAATTAGTGATAGCTCATTCTCATCATCAGGCTGGCAGTTTAAGTTTTCTAAATATGTTTTAAAAATCTGTAAAACGTTCACATTTTCTGCTTCTCAAATATGAATGGATTTTTGTCTGATTTTTTTCCCCCACTTTGATATCATTTAAGGCAACTTACTGTCAGGCTTAACAATTAACATACTGTTATCTATTTTTAGCTCTGTTTTCCCTTTTGAACTTCCTATTTCAGTACTATTTTGAAGTATTTTCCATCATCTTCAGTTCGTGCCGTCATTGATTTGTTTGTTTGTGTGCTCTATTCCGGGATCAAGACCGATATATATATACCGTCTAGCCGTGTTTACCCACTTATTCCATTCCATCTCATCTCATCGTCATCCATGAGGTGTTGGTGATGGCATGCATTATCAGTTTCCATGGCAACCGTCTCCCTCGTCGAGGTCTCCAGGGAAATCAGAAGGGTATATGGAGATTGTCGGGGTATTAGGGAATACTCGGTTGAATTGGTAGATGAGAATACGTTTACCTCCTTTCATGGATCATAGCCACCATTACTAATAGGTTTTACACGTCTTTTGAGCAGATTTAGCTCTTGCTGCGCTGATGTCACGTATATGGCGCTTTCTATGCTAAAGTGTTTCAAAAGCTATTTTTAGGTTGCTATTAGTCCCAATCTATTTCCAGCCTTATTTCACCCGATAGATATGACTTTTAATATAAAGTTAACCTCTTCTCAGGAATAAGTATGAGGCCGGAGGCTGAGTAAAACTTTGAAATTTTATTTCACATAGGCAAAAGTTGGACAATGCTCCTTTTCCTGATATTGCAAGCTATTATAATTTTTATTGATGTGTTCCTGACATTTAGATATTATACCAAAGGATTTTGTTATTCTCCATTAGAAAGAGAGAGAGAGAGAGAGAGAGAGAGAGAGAGAGAGAGAAAAAAAGAGAGAGAAAGAGAGAGAGAGAGAGAGAGAGAGAGAAAAGAGAGAGAGAGAGAGTTATAATGGAAGAGCAGCAAAGAAAAGAAGTAAGATAATAAAGAAACTTTGGTCTATCGCTATGAAGTTAATCTATAATTTTTAGGTTTAGAAGTAATTATGTATATGGATATGAGATATTATGTATAAGATGGAATAAAATAAGGAAACCACATTGATTTTTTTCAGTCTACGTACATGTAAAGCTCTTATCTTTTCATCTCAGAGTAATTTATGAATGAATACTAGTCTATACGCCTGTGTCTATTGATATGGAAACTAGTCTTGGCAGTCCTCCATCCATCCAGTCTTCAGGGAAAACACATGATCGGTTGTCTCGTTAGTCATTAATTTGTGTGCGTGTGTTTGAATTTATTCATGAGAGAGAAAATTGGTTGTCGATGGGGAGACACGGAGAGAGACGGAGCAGGGTCGATGGAAAGAGAAAGGTAGAGAAATGATGTTTCACCGTATATTGATGAGATCTTATCAAACAATGAGATTTACTTTAGTAAATGGAACTTGCTACAACCTACGTAAATCTACTATCCGTTCATCTCATGGTAACTTATGATTAAACACTTCAGGTAGTTCATGCATTTGATTCTATACTGTCTGTTGATATGTAAACATGAATTTTGGTACAACCTACGTAAATCAACTATCTTTCAATCTCATGGTAACTTAGGATTGAACACTTCAGCTAGTTTATGCATTTCATTCTATACTGTCTGTTGATATGTAAACATGTCACGTCAGACTACACCTAGCCTCTAGGGAGGAGCATGGCCAGCATTCTCATTAGCAAAATAATTGTGCGCGCACGTCGTCGGTATTCATTCGTGAGGGGCAAAAAATAGCGTTTTGGAGGAATAACGCATTGTTCAGATATGATGCAGTAAACCGCTGCATTTTTTTTGGAACGGAGTAAGTGTTATTAGCTTCACATTTATGTACCTTATAACACAATGCTCAATGAATACGCTTAGGACTTGTTGTGATACAGGGAATAATTTTCCTCAAATTTTTTGATTAGCAATTTCAGGCGATGGATAAATATTTCAAATGAAATTCTGTACATTTCTATGGAAGAAAACTGCTACACAAAAGATATTTTGTATAGCAGTCGTGCAAAAATGCATAGCAAATTGCGATGCGATACCAGGAAAATTATTCCCTGTGATAGTTACCATTCCTTTACACAGTATAGGAAAAAAACGCTGTGGTTAACCGCTACTGAACAAGCATTTAGAGAGAAAGACGGACGGAAAGAGACAGAGAGGAGGGTGCATGAAGAGAGTTCAAGAGAAAGATGTGAATATTCAAAGAAATGAAATTAGAGAGAGAGAGAAGTCCAAGACGGAGCAATTTATAAGCGTTTCTTTGATTTCTCTCTATTTCAGTGAATTTTAGGGTTTGCATAGTGAATAATGGAGAGGGAGAAAGAGTCAAGCACGTAGAGAGGGAGTTAAGGATAGAGAGAGAAAAGAGAGAGAGAGAGAGAAAGAGAAAAAAGGAAATAGAGAGGGAGAGACAGAGAGAGGGGGGTGGGAGTGGAGGGAGAGGGGAGGGAGATGGGAGGGAGAGGGGAGGGAGAGGGGAGGGAGAGGGGGAAGAAAGCACACGAAAGGGATCTACAGTTTGAAGGAAAAAAAGAAGAGATGTGTAGAGAATGATGGGAAAAGAGGGGAGAAAAGGGTGTAAGTAGATGCCGACTAGGATTTCAGAGATTTGTGAATCCTCAATCAATAATGGGACGGTTTATGACCTTCTTGTGAGCCTCCGTGGCCTACAGCTAAGAGAACATTTTATGAATCAGTTATGACCTCGCACGTCACCTGGAAACTTCATACATTTACTATGTGAAGGGTATACCCACATCAAACTACGGTTGATTCTGCATAAATAGCTAGCAGCCATAGGCCTCATTCACACCATAAGTAGACTGTATACCGACATGACACTGTGGTTGTTACATAGAGAAGCCTTAGGCCCTATTCACACAGGATACTGTCTGTACATAATATATACCCATTCACACCCTCTTGAAACCCTCACACATCACACAGTCGTTGTGTTACTAATATCAGCAATAGGCCTCATTCACACCATACTTGGATTGTATAGCCACATTACACAGTGGATGTATTACGTAAAGAAGCCTTGGGCCCTATTTGCATTGGATACTGTAAATCATGTTTAGGTGGTTGTACCTGTAGGCACCATCTTGAAACCCTCACACATTTACTACTTGAATCCTTTATCTGTATATAATCGTATATATTTTGTAGCATATACCAGTGTTAAGCCCTGTTCATATGTGATGCAGTAAACTCCCCCCCCCCCCCCCCCCCCCCCCACCATAAAAAAAGACTGTCATGCTAAACATCATATGTCAAAGAGTGGCCTTAAATAGCATATCTGTAATTTAATTTAAGTATTATTAAAGCATACAAGGACTCCCACATGCATTTACTGATCTGCATGTATGCATTAAAAGACGTAAACACCTGAGGCACAATTTGCTCAACTTGTTTTGATTTGGCTGTGGTTATCTGAATGGCCTATACTGCTTCTTGATTATTTAAGATATGAAAAGAGAAAACGAGAGATTGAGCAAAAGCAAAGTGGAGAGAGTTGGGGGAAAGGGATAAGAGAGAAGAGAGAGAAAGAGAGGGAGAGAGAGAGACTTTGTATATATCCAATACTGAAACATTCATATCTAAACTCAAAACTCATCTTTTTAAATCAGCATATCAATAGTACTAAAGGAGATCAATGTAATCTTGTAATTGTTCTCTTTGTAAAAACTTCACTGTCTTCTATATATGTTTCTGTTGCATTGTTCCTTTCATGATCATGTAATACTTTATGTATAAATATATTGTAGAGTGCACTAAGATATCAACAGATATGAAATGCGTTATAAAAGAACAAAGTATTATTATTAAATATATATACACAAGTAGCGAGAGAGAAAGAGAGAGAGAGAGAGAGAGAGAGACCAGCCAATTGACAGACAGAAAGAAGCAAAGACACAAAGTATAAATATATATATCTATACTAAAATGTTAGAGACAAGTTCTTTTTTTAAACAACAGGTCTACTGCTTGCGTCTACTTAACAAACCAACAGTATTCCTTTGAGCCATGCAGGACATTGACATTTTAACAATCCTTTTACAATTATGTAGATTGTCAAAGAAACATTCCCCTTGAGGCAGTTTAAATGAGTACTGTTACCAAACCGATGTTTGTGCTATAACTGCTAACAGCCTAAAGGCATAGAGTGCATTTTTATGAATAAAATATTCAAAAATACAGTCAATTCCACCCCCTCAGTAATTCAAAACCACCAGGCACTGCTATTTGTTATTTTATTGACACAGGTTCTGATCAACAGTTAGCAGTCACAATTTAAGCACCCGTTCTAACTATTTTATTCATGTTTCTCCCACTCGTGTCCCCTAACTGTATCTCTTGATATCTCTATCTACGTCAGTATTAATATCTTTATCTTTATTTGTAAAGATCTATTTCTATTTTTATATTACACCTAAGCTTCTTCCCCATATATCAATATTTCATCTGTTTATCTCCCCCTTGTCAGTATTCTCTCTGGAAAAAACATGTGCATTTATATTTACCCTTCTCTCTCTCTCTCTCTCTCTCTCTCTTTCTCTCTCTCTCTTTCTCTCTCTCTCTCTTTCTCTCTCTCTCTCTCTCTCTCTCTCTCTATATATAAATATACATATACATATGTATCCCATCATTTGTTTATGATGTACATTGGCAAAGAAGAGAATGACGTGTCAATAGATCCGACTAAAATGAAAGGTCCACATCTACTATAGATCATACTTAGGTTAATGATTGACAGTTTAATTGATTTTAACTATTATTCATTTGTTCTCATAAAAAATAGAATATCGTACAGAAGAGATCGTAGATCAAAAGAATAGGTCTACATCTAACTTAGATCACAATACAAGATAATACATTTTTTTTTACACCTAATCAAATACTTTGATTCAAACGCTTTTAACAATCATTTCTATTTTCTCAATTTAAAAAAAATAAATGAAAAATGTACAAATGGACGATAGATTTACAAAAATACATTTCCATCTACCGTAAATGAAAATAAAAGGCAATCGGTTTAACATTCAATAGCTTGTCAAACACACTGATTTCACAACTGTAATCAATTATTGTATACTACTAAATCAAGAACAATGTTGTAATAGATCCTGGCTGAATTAAGAGTTCTACATCTACTGTAGATCACACTACAGAACAAGAAGTTTGTTGGCAACCTGTCATATGGACTGCTTGTACATGTGGTACTTCTTCTATCATTAATGTCAGTTGTTCAGTGAAAAGGGTTATATTGTACAAATAGGTCATAGATCAAAATGACAGTCCCACATATCATCCTTGTTTTCACGAAGTGACGGTAGTGAGGAAAATCGTAACACAAAGTGAATGCAATTTTTTTCACTACCGTCACTTCGTGAAAACAGCGACGATATACTTTAGATTATACATCATTACAAATTCCTATTCAAAGGTGGAAAATGTTAAATAATTGTATATTGCTAATACAAAACTGTGCATGTGAGCATGGTAGTTCATGATATGGGTTTTTAAATTATGCCATCAAATTCAGTATTCTTAATACATCATTAGTCACAGCCAGGTGTCATTCAGTTATATTTGACATAAATCGTCCCTATTTTCACAAAGTGACGGTAGTGAATGAAAATCGCTTTCAATTTGCGTGCGGATTTTCCTCACTACCGTCACTTCGTGAAAACAGGAACGAAATGTGTATCAACGTGTAATTACAATCCGAAGGAATGTAATTTTTAATGCATTGAATTTGTAATGACACAGATTGCATCTCTCATGAATATTAGATTTGTTTTCATGATTGAATCTAGCTTTCTAACATAATTCACCTGTATACATTTGCTAATTCAAAATACATGTTTGACATGAGATGGAGAGAGAGAAGGAGAGAGAGAGAGAGAGAGAGAGAGAGAGTGATTGAAACATACTGAAAGAAAGAAAGAAAGAGATGGATTGATGTACATATAATTGTATGGAACGAGTGGACCACATGCATTTATTATCATGTACCAGGGGCACCGGAATGGGGATGGGGGGGGGGGGGGGTGGGGGCCGGGGAGTGGGGTGGCACCTATTTGTAGAGATTACTTTAACCCTTTCCATGGCAAAGGCTGCAATTTCTGCCCATTGGTTTTTGTTTTGAATAATGTATTTTGACATATAATGGTTATGGGTTTCTTTCTTAGACATTATCTCCCTATCTGGATGTGGGGGATAGGATGGATGGGAGGGGGGGGGCGGGGGATCACCCTCAGATTTACCCCCCAAAGCCTCCCCGCCGATACAAATGCATTTACAAACACAATCTGTGACCTAATTTAATGAAGTTCCACTTGCATTCTGAGGTAATTCAATAATATGTAGAAGGAAAGTGGTTAGCCTCTCCTCCAGTCTTTCTTTTCAAAGGAGTGATTAAAATATGCAGTCATGCTGGTAAAACTTGTAGATAGAATCCAATTTTTAGTGAAAATTGCAAATGGTTTACTTGTCCTAAAATCCATCTGATTTTTGGGACAATATAGAACCAAGAAGTTCATCTTTCACCTCTCTCTCTCTCACCAACTTTCCATCCACTCTCTACCTCTTATTCAGTCATTCTCCTTCCCTCCTCTCCCCACCCAAAACTCTCTTCCCCCTCATTTATGCAGAACTGTTAGATTAGAGAGTAAACCAGCTCAGGTAAATTTAGTGGCACGAAAAGCGCGTCTGAAACGTTAATTGTGTAATTGCTGAAAATCTTAACTTTATCACAGAGAGGTAGAACCACGTCGTAGGGATATGGAGCTGGCAAATAAATGTACTACAGTCAAACCTGCCTTAGTGACCACCTGTCTTCAAAGACCACATTCTTTTGTTTCCCCTTGAAAATGGTTTCTCATTGAAACATGTACTATAGGCACCTGGCTTCAAAGAGCACCTGCCTATAAAGACCGCTTTTTCTTGTCTCCCTTGGTTGGTCTTTATGAAAAGGTTTCACTGTATCTTGCTAATGCTAAAAGTTACCTAAAATGAAATTCAGATGTCAAAAAATAACTTTTGAGTAACAGACATCACTTGCTAGTATGCCTTTTGCATTCCAGAAACGTTTGTTCGTTCCACTACATTTCTCTAAGCTCCCTTATGTGCAATACATTATTCCAGATAATTAAGATAGTAGGTACAAATGCAATGTGTATTATGAATGCCTCTCCTCCTCGTCACGAGACTAGGGCCTATCCCACCTTCAGGCTCTCTCGGTGAGGTGGCGTATCCCGGGCACCTCGGGGACACGTTTTTCCCTCAGCGGGTAGATCTAATAAATCAAATTTATCATAATTGATGACGTTTCTCCCGGCGCTGCTGTAGGGTGCCGTGTGAACGGTGTGACGGGAACGACTTGCTTGATCATCGTCAGTCTCGGATAGATGTCCAGTGCCAAGATGCTGCTTTAGTATTCATTCCTTGATTCAATAGTTTAATTATTTAAGTGCCTCAATTGCCTCAGACCTTCTTTCCTTGCTTTAAATAGTTTGTGGAAATTACTGAAGTCATTAGGAAGATGACTCTCTTTTCATATAGTTGAATGCTTTGTGATTGGGAACAGTGGCTTAGCTTTGAGGGGCAATCAATTTGCAAAAGGGTGAAAGAGGAAAATTTGGAAGCATGAGAGGGAGGAAGGGAGAGTGAGAGCGAGAGAGAGAGAAAGAGAGAAAAGAGACAGACAGAGGCAGACAGAAAGACAGACAGATAGACATACAGACACACAGAAAGACAGGCATAGAGAGAGACAGACACAGAAAGACAGGCATAGAGAGAGACAGACACAGAAAGACATTGAGAGAGAGAGAATCATATGTTGAGTGGGAAAGAATCACGAAAACAAGTTGACCAGACCTCTCCTGCACCCCCCTCATTTGACAGCCTTTTTCTCTCATTAGTAAGACCTGTGCCCCCCCCCCTCCCACTCATACAAACCATAACTTCATCATCAGTTGAACCAATGCCATGCCTCTGTTTGTGAAGATGGATTAAATATTCATAGTTAAAATATAGGCAACAAATTATGTCATGTGATATATATTTATGCAAGACAAAATAAGTGAGACAGGATATCAAAGGAAGACATGAAAAAAGTCATATATAAATATATACAAAAACTTGTCCATGAAACAATATATATGTGCCATGTGCTCGCCAACTTGATGGCACTTTCAGAGTTAGGCAAGCTTTGCAGTTTAACTCTTAAGCTGCCACCCATACAATGCACCCAGTGCCACAGTGCTAATCTCTATTGTGCCAGCAACAAAGCCCCTGCGTGCCAAGTTAATTTTAGGGTTGGTTCAAGTGCGTGTTTTTAAAATCTTTACTATGTTTGATCCACTATAACTTCTCATTCCTATGTTGTATAAACAAACATTGTACATGAGAGTTGTAGGAAATTTCACCCTTTTTCCATTGATACCAATATCATTTTCATGAATTTGTAATTTTGCTGAAGTAAATAAGCACTATCAGTGAGTTGTCGAACCAATCCAATGCGATGGAGAGGCATAATGATGATATATGATATCAAAAACAAATCTCTAAATTACTCGAGAAAATCCAATCTGACTGTTGTATACAAAGACGCGTAATCCAAAGCCGATAATCTGATGCACGCGACGGTACTTTCAATAGCGCTGCAAAAGCACTCAACACGGTGCAATGGGCATGAACAGTAACTGTTATTACATCTGCGCGCTAGCGCGCACAAAGCACCGTAGCGGTGGCTCGCTATAGCATGAACGTGGCTTTCAATCGATAGCACGCTCGCATGCACATGGCACTATAACAATAGCGCGCTAGCAGTCTCATGGCAGTGTAAGAGTTAATGAAATTCATGTAATTAAACGGATGATTTATGCTTGCCATCTTGGTGACATTCATGTCCATCGGTAAAAGTGGCTTTTGCTGAGGAATAATTGAAACAAGTCCTGGCTGAGTGGTTTTGTTACACAATGATAAATCAAATTCATCATCCATCAAGGCCGTGGGCTGTTCTGGCAAGGCTACATGATATCGTCGCTGTTTTCACGAAGTGACGGTAGTGAAAAAAAATTGCATTTACTTTGCGTTACGATTTTCCTCGCTACCATCACTTTGTGAAAACAAGGAGGATATGAGCTATGTTTACACATGCAGGACCACATTACTGCAGTGTGAAGGCCATTCATATCTAGACATCCGGTTATTCATGGTGTGTCTCTGTTACAAATGGGATTTTTGTTTCAATACGGTACGTGCATAGGAAGTGTCTAGACAGGCAATTATCTTGAACCACTTTTACATTTGTCCTTCATATGATTGCATTTTATTCATGTGACAAAACTTGTCTCAAACAAAATAACATCGTCTCATTTTGCTTTTTCTTTGGGTGATTGTATTTGTCTTTACGAGACACAAAATTAATGATGTTCTATGCGCTTACTTTGTTTTATAAATCATTTTATTTGAAAAGTAAAATTGATCGATATATTTTTTGTATTCATAAAACTTTAATTTCCATACAGTATAAATGGTGATATTTTTCTATACCCCTTCTATATATCATCAAGAATTGGCAGTTCAAAATAAAGAATACATGAAATATTACATCTGAATATTTCTGATGTAAAGAATTTATGGTATTGAGATCAATTTTAGCTTTGAGTGTGCATGTAATACTGTTGCCGATATTCTTTTAAATTAAATAGTTTCATTTTATTCAAAATCTTTTCTCTTTTCTGCAGGCGACTGGTGGATAAGCTAGACAATATGAAGAAAAACTCCCTTGGTAATGGGACAACTCAGTGTATCCTCTGTGGGGATGAGTTTGGTCTCCTAGGAGCTTCACCTATGACCTGCTACGATTGTTACAAGGTAAGCTTTAGTTTAAAGGTGACCTTTGACCTCCTGTAACTTCTGTCAGGCAGGGTTGATAATGACCTTTGATCTGTAGTTACTATAATTGCTGCAAGGTATGCTATAAGGAATAACTTTTTTTTACCTGTTATGATTGCTACAAGGTGAGTTTAAATATGACCTTTGACCTGCTATGATTGTTACAAGGTGAGTTTATGGGTGACCTTTGACCTCATGTAACTTCTGTAAGGCAGGGTTACTGGTAACTGGACCACTTTGTGACACCTCCTTGGGATGAGTTCAGTCTCCCAAAAGTTTAAGCTTGAATATGACCTTCGACCTGTAGTACTTATTACAAGGCGAGCTTCTGTAATATTGCTAGGAAATGGGAAAAATAAGCTTTTATTGATAATTGGTAATGGGACAACTCAGTGTATCCTCTGTGGGGATGAGTTTGGTCTCCTAGGAGCTTCACCTATGACCTGCTACGATTGTTACAAGGTAAGCTTTAGTTTAAAGGTGACCTTTGACCTCCTGTAACTTCTGTCAGGCAGGGTTGATAATGACCTTTGATCTGTAGTTACTATAATTGCTGCAAGGTACGCTATAAGGAATAACTTTTTTTTTTACCTGTTATGATTGCTACAAGGTGAGTTTAAATATGACCTATGACCTGCTATGATTGTTACAAGGTAAGTTTATGGGTGACCTTTGACCTCCTGTAACTTCTGTAAGGCAGGGTTACTGGTAACTGGACCACTTTGTGACACCTTCTTGGGATGAGTTCAGTCTCCCAAAAGTTTAAGCTTGAATATGACCTTCGACCTGTAGTACTTATTACAAGGCGAGCTTCTGTAATATTGCTAGGAAATGGGAAAAATAAGCTTTTATTGATAATTTATTCCAGAACATCAAAGTTCACAAACACATACAATCAGTTGGAAGTAGATTGTTGAACAATTGTTCCAATTGAAATCTCTTGAGCTCAGTGAGGCAGCTGGGAATTTATATAAGAATCTATTGCATTTTGAAATATTCCCATATATTCATTTTTATGTTGTCTTTAAACATCTTTCTCATTCATGCTGTGTGACTTTGTTCTTTCTAGGCTGTATGTTCCAAATGTGGTGTAGACACAACCAACAGCATCAAACAACCAATCATGCTTTGTAAACTATGTAGCGAGACGAGAGAGGTAAGAAATGAATCGACTTAAGGTACATGCTGCTTCATTGTTTTGGAAGATCTGCAATGTGAAACCCACAATATGATGTGTTTTTTTAATGCAAGAAAGAGTCAACTTGGAGAGAGAGAGAGAGAGAGAGAGAGATAGAGAGAGAGCGAGGGAGATAGAGAGAGAGAGAGAGAGAGAGAGAGAAAGAGAGAGGGGGAAAGAGAGATGTACATGTACATGTATAAACAGAAAGATTACTGGAGAACAAGAGGAAGCACTCCTTTTGTATGTCATTGCTACGTATCTTCTACTGTTGTCAAAATATCACCATCTTGGTAAAGATACATGTACATGTGAAAATTTAATGTATCAAAGCAGGAATATTTCATACATATACATGTATATTTCTGTACTTGCCCATCTATAATTATCATAATGAATCAAGTAGATGTACATGTACATATACAGTAATAATAATAATTATATTTGCTTATATAGCGCCTAACACTTACTTTATCAGAAGTCTCTAAGCGCTCTACAATAATGCAGTATAATTACCCTGGCTTTAGCAGTGCAGTTGTTACGCACGCTGCATTTCAGTAGGTTAACAAACTTATGGAGCCTTCTCTACGTAATCCTTGTCCATGCAGTTATGGAAGCGATCGGGAGCTTGGTTCTTCAAGGCTCTACCAAAGTACACAGTCCCCGAGAAAAAATCTGAGATGCATCACAATAGGTACCCCGGTAGCTTCAGGAGAACCGAGGCCAAGCCCATCAGGAGAAGGCGAGGTCAGTTGATCATAGGCGTGTGTTGAGCCATCATACACAAAGTTTGGCCAACTTGGTTTCACTGGGTCACAACATGGTGTATAATTCTTATATGTTGTGTCCAACGTGAACCGTGTTGGCCATACTCTGTATATGGATGGCTTTGGGCGTGTGTTGATTTGGGAAGGGGTTAAAGGCGGGGACCAGGGAACATTAGGAGACATAAGCCATGCCCATCAGGAGTAGGCGAGGTTGGTGTAACCCAGGGCTGTTATATGTGCTGGTGTGTATGTTTGAATATTAGGGGTAAGGGTGTGGTAATGTGTGCATGTGTCTTGCAGGTGTATAATAATGATATTGGATATTTATATAGCGCACGCATCCACCATGCATGCATGGTGCTCAAGGCGCTCCAGCTATTACCCTGGCTCTGCTAGGCAGCCTATTTTGGCGCTCACAGCATTCCAGGAATTGCTTCCTACTGGTACCTATTTAACACCTGGGTGGAGAGTGGCAAATGTAGATAAATATCTTGCCAGAGGACTAGTGCCGCGGCGGGACTCGAACCGCGGACCCTGTGATCCACAGTCTGACGACTCATCCACTAGACTTCAACTCCTCCTAGCAGTGTCAGGAGAAATGAGGCCTCGCCCATCAGGAGTAAGTGAGGTCAATTTATCAAAGGGACTATCAGGTGTGTGTGTGTATGCATGATTAGGGTAAGGGTGAGGTAAGTTTGGCGTGTGTGTATCAGAGGTGTATTCCTGCAGCTTCAAGAGGAAGAAGGTCATGCCCATCAGGAGGAGATAAGGTGGGATTATCACAGGGGTTTGTCTTGTCAGAGTGTGTGTGTAGGTGTTTGTGTGAGAGAGAATGTTAGGGATAAGGGTGTGGTAAGATTTGCAGGTGTATCACAGGTGTATCCCAGTAACTTCAGGGAAAACAATTACGGCCATTCCCACCATGAGAAAAAGGGATTGCGTAGGAAAACGCCAGCAACCGCGTACCACTCCATAGAAAACTACCTCAAACCGTGGACGTACCTGCAATGGGGGACCGTCCACGGTTGCGATACCGGTTCCGCCGTATCAAATTTACGACGTAGAGGGCGTTTGAATATTAGATGTCACAGCGTGTAGGCAACATCGACTCGATCAGTCCGATGTGTATCGCGAAATAGTCACAGCGCCCCCTTTTGACTGCGCGGGAGAGGCGCTCGCTACCTGGATCATCCCATAGGAGGTACGTCCGCGGTTTGATGTAGTTTTCTATGGAGTGGTCCGCGGTTGCTGGTGATTACCTACGCACACACACACAAGTACTAAACTTGGTCCACGGTTGACAGCATTTCCCTGTAGGGGTGTGTGTATGTGTGTAATTAGGGGATGGGGTAAGGGCATTGTGTGTGAGAGAATGTTTGGGATAAGGGTGTGGTAAGATGTGCAGGTGTATCACAGGAGAAACAAGGCCACACCTACCAGAAGGAGGCAATTAGGTCAGTTTAAAATATGGGCGTGGGTGTGGGTGTGTATGTGTGTGAGTAGGGGATGGGGGTAAGGGCTTTGTTGTGTGCATCCCAGGTGTCCTGGCAGCTTCAGGAGAAATGTTTATAAAGAAAAATTGAAATTGCAAGAGAGAGAGAGAGAGAGAGATTGGAAGGAGTGGAAGGAGTAATGATGTGGATGGAATAGCACAATATCAACAGGACCAGGGGGGGGGGGTGGAAGATTGGAAAGAAAGCCTTTAATGATAATGTCCACCAATATACTTATACGGATGTGAATATTGCTATTCAGTATACGCTTACTTGAGACCAGAAATATGTCCAGCTCAAGACTTGTCAAGGATTTTTGTTAGGGAGGAGTGGAGGACATTAATACAAAAAAACAGGAATAGTGTGTGACAACCAAAAAGAAGAAAAAAGATATCACAATTTAATGTGCTTTTGGGACCTAAACAAATGGTATGTGTAGGGGGGGGGGGCTAGTGCAATAACACAATGAAGAAGGCATATTTTGTTATGGCTTAGTAATGCCCAGTAAAAGTGGTTGCATGGTACAGTTTTGTCAATAATGAATCCTGGCACTGTTCCAGGAAACTTGTTTTGTGGGGGGGGGGGGGGGGGGGGGGTAAGCTATGCCCCCTTGTATCTTCTAATAAATGCAAGATGACTCTTCCTTCAGCCTAGCTGTATCAAATGTCCCTTGATCTTAAAATGGATCGTTTGTTTGTCTTTGCAGCTGACAGCGAGAGCTCAGACGCTTCTAGCTCTGATGATGACGTCAGTCTGGGTCGTAAGAGGAGAGCCAAGAGAGACGGAGGTTAGTTACCCAATTAATCTGTCAGGCCTAAGGAGAATTCCCAAAGTTGTTTTGGTTTCCTCTTGTACATCTCATGGATGTGCTTTGTAGTCATGCAGGAGAGAAGATTAAAGTCATTTAAAGAAAACAAAAAGATCTACATTCATGGAGTTTGCATTGTCCGTAGGGTAGGCTAGGCTAACGATTATTTAATTGGTTTAAAGATTAAATTATGATTTATTGATGGAACAAAGATGAATCTTTGATTACTGTTTAATATTGTGAAAATAATCTGTCTAATTCTAATGACCATGATGTAAATCATTTGTAACTTTTTTTGATGTTTTTTAATTGATGTGAAAGAAAAAAATAAACTTAGCTTAATTTAAGTTAACAGTAAAAAATATTGGACGTCACAGTCATTTTAGTCGAGACTATTAAAGCTGAAGTCTAGTCTACTCCACTTACTTGGTAGGTATCATTTGCTTCTTGTCATCGTTTCATAATTTGAGCACTGATTTTTCCATCATTAACAAAAACTGAACAGCACCTTTTAAAGGCATCGTTAAACAAGGTTAAATCTGAGATGCATGTTATGGTGTGATATTGTGCTTCAAAAAAGTAAAAATCTTTGAGTGACCGGTTTACCATACTCATTTTCCCCAATCGACTGTTGTGTTATAAAAACCGTTAGGAAAACATAAACAAGATTTTGATTTCCAATCATAAATATCTTGGTAATCAGACAGGCGATCGGCTTGTAAAAGTCACGGGGTTCCTGACTGACCTAAAGGTTTATAATTGTGATTGCAGCATGAGCTAAATCCAGGATTTTGTTTCAGAATCTAAGACAAAGATACCCAATCCCATTAAATGTGTTTAAATTATATTATTCATATTTCCATCATGTCCTCAGACCAAGACGACACAAGCATATCCAGTAGTGGGCTGAGCAGCGCAAACCTCCTGGGCGGCGGATCCAAGAACGATTACCCTGGGACCCTCTATTCGTCCAATCACATGGCCGGTAGCAGGACGAGTGTCGGTAGCGGGGGATGGTACGGCAGCGCAAACGACAGCAGCGTGGGGGACGCAGGGCACGATGACTCGGACAGCGAGAGGAGCACACCGGGAGGTCAGTAGGTCGATTGGCTAGTGTATGATATACAATGATACACGTTAATGATATGACAGCATAATGATGCATGTATGAATGTATGATAATGTTATTTGTGATCACAGTGGTAATAACGATTATAATAATATTGATAATGATAATGATATAATAATACTAATGATAATGACAATGATGATGATAATGATAATAATAATATTAATAATATTAATAATACAAATGATAATAATAATAATAACAACAATAAGAAAATGAACATGATAATAATAACAATAGTAGTAATAATGATAATAAGAATGATAATTATGATAATGATATGACAATATTGTAATGTAGTAATATGAAAATATACTAATATAATCACATATAATAATTTAACATAATTGTACAATGTCTTTTCTGATACTTTTTTGATAAAACAGACTCCGACATGTAATATCTCGCTTCTACATGTACTTTTAAGTGACTGTTTTATTTTACAATGAAGGCAGGGTTGGTTGAATAAGAAAAATCAAAGTTACATTCCTGTGCTGAATATGTAAGTCACATTATCAACCAACATTTGAAATACAATCTGTTTTCCGTTAAACAGCTACTCTTGGAAAGGACAGTAAGTCAAGACTAGTTTATTTCCACTGGTTCGATGCACTTTTATTCCTTTATCACCCTTTATTGTGTCACTCATGATTGGGCCGAGGTACTCTCACTGCAGCTGTGTACACGTCTCACTGCCATGATGAACTTTGTAGCACAACATTTCATTATTTTTCTGCCTTTACACCATACTTGCAAACAATTCTCAGCTTGCACGGTACAACAACAGCACCATACCATTGCCATATAACTTTGTGGCTGTTTTATCTACTGCAAAATCATTTTGTTTTGTATTTTACTTCACCATGCATACCAAACAACACCACATTCTTGCATTAATTGCCACTGAAATATATATTGGTGATGGGTTGTACACAGCATTGCTTTTAAATACAACACATATCCATTACTATGGAAACAGACCTCAATCAATTATCTGTATATTTCACTTTTGCCCATGTAACAACTCGGTCATGCATTTAAAAAAAAAAAATTAAATATTAACTTTATTTATTATTATTATTTATTTTTTTTTTTAAATTTATTTTTTTATAATTTTTATTTATTTATTTATTTTTTTAAATTTTATTTATTGATTTATTAATTAATTAATTATTTTTTTTTTTTTTTTTTTTTTTTTTTTTGGGGGGGGGGGGGGGTCAATTCTGTTACATTATCCTTTGCCATTCTGTATGAATGTACACGTATGTACAACTACGGCTGGCATATCGATTAGGAGATTGTGACAATAGAGAAGGGATTTGGAGTCATGATATGATTTAATTGTCCATGAAATCATATTTCCCTTTCACCTACACTTTCATTCATGCCTGTGTTTTCAAATTCAAAGATCAAATTTAGTTTCATTTTATTATTATTTTATTCAATTATTTGCCTACATTTACAAATGGGATACCAATTTTATGTACAACATGACATGCATTGTAAGTTAAACATGGTTTAGTTTGTCTGAATATTGGTAATTTCTAAGAGTTGCAAAGGGATGCACATGCATGTAGATATTTATTTCAAGTCATCTGTAAGGAGTTCTTAAGAAGTTAACTCTCTAAATAAAATGATAATTCATGAAAAACGATTCTCTATTACCACTTTAAGAGAACCTTTTTTCATCTTCTAAATCCCAGTTTTCATCCATTTGGAGTTAGTGATCTATGTTAGATATTAACTTCTCTGCCAGGGTTCAAATCGCTTGCGATGTGTTAAGAGGAAAGATATCCATCTATGAAGGCTATAATAGAGTGTTCACTTGTTAACATGCAGTTAGTGGCATGAAAAAGGCACCTCAAAAGTGAGATAATAATAATAATGATGTCAGGCTTTATATAGCGCATAATATGTTGCCATCTATATGCGCTAAGCAAAAGAACAAACTTATATCTCATATAACATTTTAAATAGCTACAGCAACTAAATTACATCAGTTAAGAAAGTATGGCAAGCCGATATGTTTGATTTAATGATGTAATGCATGTTGCACTTACGTCTAGAATATCAAGTTTCGGAATTGGATGATAATCCATTATTTAAAGACCGAACACTAACGAGACGGGAGTTGATTGACAGATATTCATATATTACCCCAAGAAACATCTTTTTCTTAATTTCCATATGCAGTTCATGATCACCAAGACTTTCAAAATTAAACTTAGGATGGTTTCAAAAGCCTCTATCATATATCACCAAATGGAATAGACAATGTATACAGTGACATATACTGCGTACATAATGATCATAAGGAACATGAATACTATAGGCATCATATTACCGTAGAAAGGTTGCCCTTGAGTTGTGTTTTGAAGGTCTTTGCAATTATGTCATACATGTATATGTACATATATTTATCTATTTATTTTCAAATCATCTGCCACTATTAATTTCATGACCATATTGAATCACTAATACTAATCTGGTTAAATTGATATTCATCTCATTCCATTCCATCCTCTTTCCTTCCATTTCTTTCATGGTCCATGGTATCATCCTCCATCCAGAGCTCTCCCGTACCAGCTCCACTCGTTCCACCGGTGGTGGTGGCTCCTCCGCCCCTCACCAGACCTCCTCTTCCCGTGGCGGCTCCCGGTACGAAGGCAACCCGCGACACTCCCTCGCCGACGCCGATGACGACATGGACCGCGCTTTTAGCCAGTACGGAGGAGGGGTGGCAAGCGGTGATGGGGATGATGGTTATACCGGTGGTGGAGGTGGTGGAGGGGGGCAGTATGCAGGTCACTACGGGGGCTCCGGTGGTGGAGGGTATGGTAACGGTGGTAAGGCGGGCTTGCAGGTGGCTGGTGGTGTTATGATGAGCGGTGGTGGTGGTGGTGGTAGCGGCAGCGAGGGGAACGGGTACGATCCCCAGGAGTATGTCGGCGATGCTATGGATAGCTCACCGGATGAAGGCAGTATGTATAGCATTCCTAAACATGAATGAAAATTTCTCTGATGAAAATCATGAGAAATACAGATCTAAAAGCCCCTCTGCACTAGTTTGGCCAGGAGAGATTAGACCTCCCTGCAAGGTAACTAGCAGATGGTTATCTTATCAAATCAGCTCTCAATTAACATAAGAAAAAGGGCATCATGGGGGACAGGTACGCTTAGGCATTGTTGGCTGTATAGAGGGTGCAAGTAGCTACAAGTAGTGCATTGGGGCTTTAATGTATCTCTTCAATGTACTTTTGGTGGTTGGATGAAAGCATTTTAACTATCATTTTGACTCCTTAAATCATGCCATTTCAAATTTGCACTGTCAAACAAATATAATTCTCAACCAAACATCCATCCTAACAAAGTATCCATTCTTAACCAAACATCATTCCTCTATTCCCAATGAAATATCCATGCATTATCAACCAAATCACTTTTATATTCTCAACAAAATTTTCAATCTTCTCAGATATTTTCAGATTTCCTTTACATATGTTCATTAATATACATGATCTTGAATTATTGAGCATTCTGCTAGGCATGAGGTGCTTTATTTATTCATTTTGTAATTGCAATTGCATTATACATTAAACTTTTCTGAATGGAAAGCATGATTGATCGGTTCTTCCAAATTCTGATAATGAGCCAGTATTTCAGTGAATATGTATTTCATCTCAAAATCTCAAAATAATTCAATGATGAATTCTCTCCAGAGATGTTATTCTGTAGCTCTACTATAAATGTTTTAAACTATAAATAACATATCTTTCCTGTATTTGGCATGCATAGGTATGTATGCAGATTCATGGTCTGATTATTGAAAGGCAGTCATATATTCTGATATTTTTAATTTGAGAAGTTGTAGTTGAAAGGTTTTTGGGGCTTTCCACTAATCACTAAAATCTCATTGCTAGCACTAACCATTCTATTTATTATTTATCCTGATCTCTTACCCATTCCATCTCCCCTCTCTATCTGCCTTTCTATTTGTCTGTATGTTGTCTCTGTCTCTCTGTTTCTGTCTCTCTTTCTGTCTGTCTGTCTGTCTCTCTCTCTCTCTCTCTCTTTCCTCTCGCTCTCTATCTTGCCTTCTCTATCTGTGCTGTTATTCTCTCTATTTCTTTTCTTTCTTTTTTCCCTTTCTGTTCCTCACTCTCCTCTCCTTTAACTCTATTCTCTTGCTCACTCACTCTCTCATTTGCTATCTCTTTTCCTATCCATTGGCCTCTGTCATTCTCTCACTCACTCTCTACCTCTTGCTCTTTCTCTTACTCTGTCATCATCCATCCCTTTATTCTGTCATTCTCTCTTTTGTGTGTGTGTGCATATGCATCTCTCTCCCCCCTCGCCCCTTCTTCGCTCCCTCTCTATCTTATCTCTCTTCCCCTATCTCTATCTCTCTTTCTCTCCCTCTATTGCAATCTCTCTCTCCCTATCTCTCTGTCTGCCCCCCCTCTCTCTCTCTCTCTCCCTCCCTCCCTCCCTCCCTCTCTCTATCTATCTATCTTTTCCCATCCCCTCTTTGACTAACCCCAGGTTCTCTGGGCACTCTGGAGTTCTCTGTACTCTATGATGGTATTAACAATGCACTCCATTGCACTGTCACCAAGGCACGTGGTCTCAAAGCCATGGACTCTAACGGCCTATCAGATCCTTACGTAAAGCTACATTTGTTGCCTGGGGCAACCAAGGTAAACAGAGATAAAAAATGTAAGGCCAGGATTTTCTCCAGCCATGATGAAGTGAAGTATAAAAACAAAAAGAACAAATGAATTAAATCCTCTTTCAAATTGGTAACAAGCAGACTTAAAAAGGTCTTAAATAATTCTTTTTAAATTTGATTCATCATTTAACCTTATCTTCAATCATTGGTGAGCACCCATTTTCTTTTTAGTTATACTAACAGTTTTGCTTGAGATGTTTGGAGTTCATTAAAAATTAATTATTGTTATTATTTGTTTCTTTCTTTTGTTTTTTTGTTGCTAAGTGGATCATTAATCTTCATAACCCAGTAAATCAAAGAGAAAATTGCACAGACAGAGATGATTGAATATCATAGACGACTGATTTCAAGATCCTATATGATATATGCAGCTTGTAGATCCTGCCTAGCCACAGATACATGTATATATAAATTGTTTTCAGAGAGTTTTGTTAAAAATGTAATTCAATAATTGAATGCAAATTGTTGACATATATTGTACATGTCCGATGTAAATTGTTGTACCCTGTACTGTAATTCAAAAGTTTCTTTACTTGCAACTACATGTACATGTATGAGTGAATTTTACTCTGTTAAACACAAGCTCCTGTTCATAAGCTTTGGTACACCAATTGTCATATAAGTACATGTGTATATAAAAATTTCCATGGAACAATATCTTTCCATGATAATGATTTGTTGTATCTGTGTCCTATTTAACATCTAGTCTACCAAGCTCCGAACCAAGACCGTTGCCAAAACCCTGAATCCAGACTTCAACGAAACTCTGACATACTATGGGGTCACTGAGGATGACCTCTCAAGAAAGATCCTCAGGTAATATAATAACTTTCCTAGAAAAATATTTGAAGGTTGTTAAATTAATGTTTATTTGTTAAGCTATGTTAGTAATATTTTATTTTCTTGATAATTTAAGTAATGTTAATTCCATTAGTAATATTGATTTTCTTGAAGTAATCTTGATTTGTGTACAGTGCTTTGAAGCTTTTATGTCACAAGCGCTATATAACATTTTTCATATTATTATTATTGTTATTAAGTTAGATGCTTTATTTGTAGAAATGGTGCACTTTTTTGTACTTCCTATCTTTCCCATCCAGCTGAGATATACATGTAGTGTGGATTTTTTGTTAAATATAGGGCCTTTTTCTCAATTATTCAATGTCTTGTACAATTATATGTAAATGTATATTCATAGGTTGTTTCTGTGAACATACTGGCAATCAACCAAAAGATGTAGATTAACCAGAATGTTTGGGAAGAATCTGAATTGAATTTCACTGTAAGACCAGAAACAAAAATGAAATCATTGAATTGCATACAATATGTATGAATTGTTTTAAATAGGACAAAAATAAGAGAAAGTTGAATAAGTATACAGTAGCCAAGTAATTGCTGTAGACAGCAATTAGAATAAATCTTTATTATCATTGTTAATTTAAAATATTTGCCTTATTCATGTACATGTAGATGTTTATAAAGATCATGTACAGGTACAAACAAAAGTATTAATTATACCAACTATTTATAACTATTGGCAAACTTGAAGTCAATCAATATCAAAGTATAATTTAAGTAAATGTAATATGATTTAAATGAATGTTGTATTTTGTTATCAGGTTATCAGTATTGGATGAGGATAGATTTGGTCACAATGATTTCATTGGAGAATACAGACTACCGCTCAGAAAGCTAACACCATACCAAACCAAGTCACTCAGTGTCTACCTAGAAAAACCTCTTCCAGTAAGTTCTCATACTCTCTCATTGGTATTACAATGCCGGAGAATATTCTACATAAAATTTCCAGGCGGAGTGGTATATCCATTGATCATATAAGACAGCTAGACTTAACGTTCCCAAGTTATGTCACCAATTCTTTTTTTATGAGGCCGCCATCCATCTCCAGCCTAACCGCTCACGATGGTGGTCTCCTGCGTTCTAAATTACTTCTCTAATTTATTGAAAATATTTCATATTTCTTATCTTATTTGTATGCTTTGTACATGTTTATCGTATGATATAATTGTACATGATTTTCCATTTAATTACTTTTGTACACACTTTATTCATTGTATTTGTTATTGTTCAAATTGTTGTACTTTGAATTTGAATTTGTATATTTTTGAACGCAGAAATAAAATCAATCAAAAAAACAAAAAAATAAATATGAAATGCCCAGGATAGATTTGATTCTGGAAGCGGCATTGTACTAGAAGCACTACCGTGAATCCCCTCTAGTGCCATCTCGGGTCAGCTGTAGCAGTATGGCCGCGTAACTTGCTGCCTTGTTGGTTCAGGCATTAAGCCCTCTGTGAAGCGAAAATTAGGCATTGAGTTAACAATATGCACTGTCGGCAAGTTGAGCATGAGATGGTGCCGTGCAATAAACAGTACGCTCGGGCAGAAAGTTTATCAGTTCATTATCACTTTAAGTGATAATTCAATAGAAAGTCACTCGCAAATTTATGCTCTTTGACCTTGTCAACTTTATCATGGTGCAGAATCACCCCTTAGCCAAATTGTTTTAATTTTCCTGCAAAGCTGTCAATATATAGATTCTAGATAAGGCCAGAGGAATCCCTTCCTTTTTGCAACTGAACCTCAATTGACATTATGTTATTGATTAAGATACTATTTCATCACATTATACTTTCTCCTTTAATCTGAAATTTTGAGTTATTTTCAATTAAGTATTGCATTAGAATCTTCATGTATTTCCATACTTTCCTAACTGATGTAGCTACATGTATTCTAAATGTAGCATAAAATATTTATTTTTGTTGTGCTATTTATTAAGTGCATATATAAGCCTGACATTATTGTTTTTATCATTGTTATAATTAATTTTTAAGCCACATATTCCTTTCCTCCAAATTGTGCTGTTTAGTTGGAGAAGGATGATGAGTTAGCTGGAGAGCGAGGCAAGCTGATGGTTGGTCTCAAGTACGTCAGCACCAGACAATGCTTGGTGGTCAGTATCATTCGAGGGGCGGGGCTAGCTGCCATGGACTCCAACGGTTACTCGGATCCTTACGTTAAAGTGTGAGCGTTCATTCCTCTTACTTTAATTGCCATAATAAAAAATACATGTCGACCTGGGACCCGTTTCACAATGCCTTTTTTCAATGAAAAATGACAAAAATCAGTGACAAATCTGCTGATAACCAATCAGAAGCAAGGATTTTAGTAGCTTATAACAAAAACTGTCATTTGTCACTCACGACAAGTTTTGTGAAATGGGGCACTATTTAACTAAAATGTATTGAAATTTAGACCGTTTCTTCATTAAAAAAAAAACCTTTGTGACAAGCAATTTATCTAGGTAGTTACAAATTATACCATGTTATATCCCCTGAGAGCCAGAATGGTTGTTAACTTGTGTCACTCAACATTGATTTAAAGCCTTTTTTAATCTAAGAAGATGATGTACAAATGTAGACCAACATCTGCATGTAAATGTAATAGAGATGGAAGTGCCCCTGTTTTGGTCCAATCACAAATGTGGGGTTGAAGATAATTTAGTTGGTAGACTTTAGTTTTGTAATGTTTAGCCTTTCTTGTTTTAATTTCATAATCTTCATGTTTAGGCTAGTGATCAATCTTTTTAAGGGATATTGGACTTGTTGATCTGCACACTTAGGAAATTGTATTGCTTCGATCTTTATTTATCTGTTATAATATTCTGTTGTTTAATGTTTTAAAGGGATTTTGGAAATTGTTGATCCACACATTTTGGAAATTGTACTGCTTCTTTATTTATCTGTAATAATATTCTGTTGTTTAATCTTTTAAAGGGATTTTTGAAATTGTCTATCTGCACATTTTGGAAAATGCATTGCTTCTTTATGTATTTGTAAAAATATTCTTTTGTACGTTTCATTCTTTATTTTGATGTTTTGACAGATACCTGAAGCCAGACGCAGGGAAGAGAACCAAGCATAAGACTGCAGTCAAGAAGAGGACCCTCAATCCTGAATTCAATGAGGTATCAAAAGAAAATCATTATTTACTTTCACACCTTACAACATACGGACATGGTTACCACGTTTCTCTGTACCATAGTTTAGTGTTACCATGGTTCTCCGTACCATGGTTACTATGGTTCTTTGTCCAAATGACCATCCACCATGAGAACCATGGTATCAAACCATGGTAGTTTCATGGTACTTTCTTATAAGGGTACACCTTACAATATGTCGACGAATTGCAGGCTTGGTGATGCCTTCGATGTTGTCTCATAGACGTATGAAACGTTTTAATAGTCATCCCTTGAGAATATAGAAATAGATTATTTCTCCTGGAAGTTCCTGTTTGTGTATTAAAGCGGGACTGCACTTCTTGTAGCCAACTATGCCTAAGCGGTACCTGTTGATCCCAAATGGTCCCCTTTTTCTTAAGTTAATTGAGAGCTGATTTGATGAGATAACCACCTGCCAGTGACCACATAGGGTGGTCTAATCCCCCCTGGCCAAACGAGTGCAGATAGGACTTTAAGCTAAGTGGTATTGTATGGGACAAACTATTATTGTTAGATTTTTGCTTTGTTCTACCCGTGGATACAGTTATAATATTTTTATTTTCATTTGTTTGAAGGAATTCTACTATGAGGTGAAGCACCCTGAGTTGGCCAAGAAGACTCTAGAGATCACAGTGTGGGATAAAGACATCGCCAAGGCAAATGATTATATTGGTAAGATGAAGTTATAACTCAGAGGAATCTATAGAACATTTATTTTGGAATTGCCCAATCATTAAAAAGGTTTTTTTGCGGATGCCCAACATTTCATTTCAGAGGATGAAGTTACTTTGAATAAAATTAATTTCTTATTTGGATTTTATGGAAAAGTTGGAGTTCAATTTAATTTTATTCTTTTATATGCCAAATACTATGTATTTTCCAACAAATGCAAAACTAGCCTATTATCACTAAATTCTTTTAAACATTACATTTATGTTAAAGGGATCGTTTAACAATGTTAAATCTGAGATACACGGCCCTACGTGTTATCAGTGTCTGTGATATGGTGTGATATTGAAGCCCTAAAAAAAAATTGCGCTTCGAAATGATCAAGAAGTGCCTCAAAAAAGTAAAAATCTTTGAGTGACCGATTTTACCAAATTGTGAAATACACAGAGACAAAATACTGGGTACGTGCTCATGAAAGTTATGTTACTTTATGCACAAGCAGTGCAGTCCATGATACACAGGTGAAAGTATTCTTTGAAAAGGGGAAACAAAGGCTATTTATGTAGCACCTCCATCGCTGTTGGAGAGATTGTTTCAAAATGTACAAAGTGGGACCTCTTCATTTTTTGAAGATCTGTTGATATTCGGGGTCATTTGGGACATGTGCTAATCATGAACTGGTCTATTCAATAAAAATGAAAGAAAAGCAATCATGATAAAAATGTCTATTAAAAAAAATGACAGCTAGTGTAATGTATGTTATCATTAATTTGTATCCTTCAGGTGGTGTGCAACTTGGGATCACCAGTAAGGGTGAGCGTCTACGTCACTGGTTTGAGACTCTCAAAGGAATCGACAAGAAGTATGAGAGATGGCACACTCTTTCTGATGAAAGCTTTGGAGATGAATAAAAAATATATGTTCTTTAATAGAGATGCAGTCAAACCTGTCTTAGTGGCCACTTGTCTATAAAGGCCAACTGTCTATAGTTACCGCGCATTTTGTCTCCCTTGAGAGAGAAATGTATGTTGTAGAACCTGTCTATAAAGGCCATCCGTCAACAGTGGCCATACATTTTTGTCTCTTACTTGAGACAGAGATGTATGTTGTAGAACCTGTCTACAGGGGCCACCTGTCAACAGTGGCCATACATTTTTGTCTCTTACTTGAGACAGAGATGTATGTTGTAGAACCTGTCTAGAGGGGCCACCTGTCAACAGTGGCCATACATTTTTGTCTCTTACTGGAGACAGAGATGTATGTTGTAGAACCTGTCTAGAGGGGCCACCTGTCAACAGTGGCCATACATTTTTGTCTCTTACTTGAGACAGAGATGTATGTTGTAGAACCTGTCTAGAAAGGCCACCTGTCAACAGTGGCCATACATTTTTGTCTCTTACTTGAGACAGAGATGTATGTTGTAGAACCTGTCTAGAGGGGCCACCTGTTAACAGTGACCATACGTTTTTGTCTCTTACTGGAGACAGAGATGTATGTTGTAGATCCTGTCTAGAAAGGCCACCTGTCAACAGTGGCCATACATTTTTGTCTCTTACTGGAGACAGAGATGTATGTTGTAGAACCTGTCTAGAGGGGCCACCTGTCAACAGTGGCCATGCATTTTTGTCTCTTACTGGAGACAGAGATGTATGTTGTACAACCTGTCTAGAGGGGCCACCTGTCAACAGTGGCCATGCATTTTTGTCTCTTACTGGAGACAGAGATGTATGTTGTAGAACCTGTCTAGAGGGGCCACCTGTCAACAGTGGCCATGCATTTTTGTCTCTTACTAGAGACAGAGATGTATGTTGTAGAACCTGTCTAGAGGGGCCACCTGTCAACAGTGGCCATACATTTTTGTCTCTTACTGGAGACAGAGATGTATGTTGTAGAACCTGTCTAGAGGGGCCACCTGTCAACAGTGGCCATGCGTTTTTGTCTCTTACTAGAGACAGAGATGTATGTTGTAGAACCTGTCTAGAGGGGCCACCTGTCAACAGTGGCCATACATTTTTGTCTCTTACTGGAGACAGAGATGTATGTTGTAGAACCTGTCTACAGGGGCCACCTGTGAACAGCGGCCATACATTTTGTCTCCCTTGAGAGAGAAATGTATGTTGTAGAACCTGTCTAGAAAGGCCACCTATCAACAGTGGCCATGCATTTTTGTCTCTTACTGGAGACAGAGATGTATGTTGTAGAACCTGTCTACAGGGGCCACCTGTGAACAGCGGCCATACATTTTGTCTCCCTTGAGAGAATTGTTTGTTGTAGAACCTGTCTAGAAAGACAACCTGTCTACAGTCGCCACATTTTCTGTTTCCATTGGATGACCTTAATAGACAGGTTTGACTGTATATGTACATGTAGGATTTTTGTTGTGAAATACAAATGTTTGTATTGTTTATTATGGAGGTACATCATGTACATGTACATGTGTAGCGCAAACTTATACATTACGTACATCAATGCATGTATATCTGAATAAGATTCATGTAGATTGTACATGTACATTATATGAATATTTGAGAGCTCTCATTTGAGGAAGATTGATGCCCCCCCCCCCCCCCCCCCACTCAGTGTTATTTAGGGTACGCGTGTGCATGTTCCCTCCTTTTGAAAACACCCCCTTAAGTCCAGTGTGTAAAGTCAATACGAGCCGGATTTTTGTGTATTACGTATGAGCCGGACTTTGGTGCGTGAAAAGTACCATTAGGAAAACATCCCATTTGAGCTCTGCTCACCAGTTCACCACTTTTCCTGGAGCTACCATAATCTGATAGGAGCACTGACCACTGATAAAGGGATTACCAGTAGGGTCCATGGGGAGAGAGACAGCGGTCAATCATAGCCTAGTTACTGATAAAGGGATTACCAGCTGGTATCTGATATCCAGTCCAGATTCATAGTCTTCTCATCGCAGCCCCTACACCTATATTTATAATAGGCCTGGATTCAGTGTGTCTAAAGTCTCACTTCATATTGTTTTTTTTAGCAAGTACTAGCTATTTAAGTTTCTTTTATGTATAGAAGAGAACATTGATGTGCTTGGCAATGGAAAAATGCAGAAGGAAAATATAAAGGGAGGATAAAATAAGGAAAGACAGGTGATAATAAGGAAAGATGGAAATGGAGGGAAAGAAGGAAGAGAAAATGAAGAATAGCATAAGGAAAGATGGAAAAGGAAGATAAAAAGTTTAAAAAGAAATACATAAGGAAAGATGGAACAGAAGATAAAGAAGGTTAGAAAAAAAAGAAATACATGAGAAAAGACAGAGAGAATAAAACAAGGTGAAAATAGAGGAATACATAAGGAAAGATGAAAAAGATAAAATTAGGAGAAAATAAAGAATAACATAAGGAAAGATGGAAAAGGAAGATAAAAGAAGGTTTAAAAAGAAATACACAGGGAAAGATGGAAACAGAAGATAATGAAGGTTAGACATAAAGAAATACATGAGAAAAGATAGAGAGAATAAAACAAGGTGAAAATAGAGGAATACATAAGGAAAGATGAAAATTAGAAAGACGGAGAAAATAAAGAAGGGCATAAGGAAAGATGGCTAAAGAAGATAAAATTAGGAGAAAATAAAGAAATATATAATGAAAATTAGAAAAGAGATGTTGAAAGAAGGAGAAAAATAAAGAATAATATTAGCCGAAAGGTATATAGAATAAAGGTGATAATAACAAAAAACATGAGGAAAGATGGAAAGGAAAGATGGAAAGGAAACATTGAGAAGATAAAGAAGTTAATTGGACAAATAAACTTAAAAAAAACCACCAACCAACAAGCGTTAACTGGACCAAACTTTGATTGGTCATGTTGCTGCATAATAACCTAAAAAGGGCGACTTGAAATAATCGCACTGTCACAAGTATTTTAGTTTTTCTGCATAAATATAATCATTACCTTAAAACATAAAGGTTAGATGGCTTATGTATTGAACCAAATCATTAATAGGCAAGCTTGCCCAGTACCTCTTTGATCAAACGACACGGCGAATTTTTAAGAACACTAAAAGAAAATACACTGAAAAACGGCCGCGCAGAGTGCCGGGCGCATTCACGATACTGCATGTGGCAAGCTGTTCCGAATTGGGTGGTGGAGTAACGCCTTTAACAGAGGCTATATTTGTCGACCTTACCCGACTTTCAAATGGAGAATCTCACTTTTCGGTGAACGGGGACCGAAATACCCCACTTGCGTGTCTGGTATTACAGACCGCTTTCTTTCCCGATATCTTCGCGTACACCAAGCTTCGTGAGAATGAGCAATCTCAGAATCTGGATGAATGTTGTCCTTGTAGTGTGAGGTTCATGAGTAATTATTGTTATAAACTACGACATATAGTATGGATGATAATGTTTGTCAAGTTTATTGCGGACAATGTCATCCTCATAAAAGTATTAGATCAAGTAAAAAGGCTTTAATTAAAATAGTTAAACATGACCAGAAATCATTTCGATGTTTAGATATTTTTGACGCACTTCTCGTCATGATATTGAATTTATAACATACAACGAAACGAGGACATCATAATCATAAAGACGTTCGTTGTGCAGATATGTATTTGCTTATTAATACATACAGTGACAAAAAGAATAATGCGCTATAATCATGAGCAAAAAACCAAGAGGTTTCGGAGAAAGGTAAAAAATCATCCGAGCAGTCAATTAGGCAATTCAAAAAGAATAATGCGCTATAATCATGAGCAAAAAACCAAGAGGTTTCGGAGAAAGGTAAAAAATCATCCGAGCAGTCAATTAGGCAATTCTTCAACTATCTTTAGTATCAAAAAGTGAAAAGGTTTAACTGTCGTGATAAAAATGAGCTTGTCATAGAGATTTATTATACAAGTGAGCATCGAAATGTTTCTTTAACGAACTGCTATAAAATTTTGAAACCAAATACACTTGTGCTGAAATTTCATATCCTCAGTATCGAGAAGCATAATGTTCCATTATGGTTGCATCAACTATTGTAAAATAGATTAAGTCCTTCGATGTCTTGTAATGCCCTAATTACTCGGCTAATTAATATCTTTCTAAAGGATTGTAGATTTGAGAGTTTCCGTTTCTTTCGTGTTACATGCAATGGACATTCATTCATCACGGCTTGATGTGTTGTGGGGAAATAAATATTGTATCCTATACGTATACAGATCATATTAAATCGAATAAAAGTTTGATGAAATTCAATTCTTATCTTGCCAGAATCATCATTTTTTTAAATACCGTCTTTATAACGAATTCCAAGAAATATGCCGTCTGCCTAAACAACCACCCCCCCCCCTATTTCAAATTTGACGTCTGAGCCCCGGCCACTCCCTATTTTCAAATCCTTGATCTGCCGTTTGGGGGGGGGGCAAGAAATAGGCAAAGAAAGTTGAGTAGACCTTGAGATTACGCACAGAATAAATGTAACGAAAACAATATTTACAACATTCTATTCTTGCTTTAATACCTCAAAAATATTTAACGGTCAAACCAACAAAATGTATGTTTTCCCGGCCTTTCCTAATAGGCCTAGGCCTATACCATTTTTCTAAACGCGTTCGAGTTTATTTCGTCTATGCGAATAAATTTGGTGGCGGAGTAACGCCTTTAACAGAGGCTATATTTGTCGACCTTACCCGACTTTCAAATGGAGAATCTCACTTTTCGGTGAACGGGGACCGAAATACCCCACTTGCGTGTCTGGTATTACAGACCGCTTTCTTTCCCGATATCTTCGCGTACACCAAGCTTCGAGAGAATGAGCAATCTCAGAATCTGAATGAATGTTGTCCTTGTAGTGTGAGGTTCATGAGTAATTATTGTTATAAACTACGACATATAGTATGGATGATAATGTTTGTCAAGTTTATTGCGGACTATGTCATCCTCATAAAAGTATTAGATCAAGTAAAAAGGCTTCAATTAAAATAGTTAAACATGACCAGAAATCATTTCGATGTTAAGATATTTTTGATGCACTTCTCGTCATGATATTGAATTTATAACATACAACGAAACGAGGACATCATAATCATAAAGACGTTCGTTGTGCAGATATGTATTTGCTTATTAATACATACAGTGACAAAAAGAATAATGCGCTAATATCATGAGCAAAAAACCAAGAGGTTTCGGAGAAAGGTAAAAAATCATCCGAGCAGTCAATTAGGCAATTCTTCAACAATCTTTAGTATCAAAAAGTGAAAAGGTTTAACTGTCGTGATAAAAATGAGCTTGTCATAGAGATTTATTATACAAGTGAGCATCGAAATGTTTCTTTAACGAACTGCTATAAAATTTTGAAACCAAATACACTTGTGCTGAAATTTCATATCCTCAGTATCGAGAAGCATAATGTTCCATTATGGTTGCATCAACTATTGTAAAATAGATTAAGTCCTTCGATGTCTTGTAATGCCCTAATTACTCGGCTAATTAATATCTTTCTAAAGGATTGTAGATTTGAGAGTTTCCGTTTCTTTCGTGTTACATGCAATGGACATTCATTCATCACGGCTTGATGTGTTGTGGGGAAATAAATATTGTATCCTATACGTATACAGATCATATTAAATCGAATAAAAGTTTGATGAAATTCAATTCTTATCTTGCCAGAATCATCATTTTTTTAAATACCGTCTTTATAACGAATTCCAAGAAATATGCCGTCTGCCTAAACAACCACCCCCCCCCCTATTTCAAATTTGACGTCTGAGCCCCGGCCACTCCCTATTTTCAAATCCTTGATCTGCCGTTTGGGGGGGGGGCAAGAAATAGGCAAAGAAAGTTGAGTAGACCTTGAGATTACGCACAGAATAAATGTAACGAAAACAATATTTACAACATTCTATTCTTGCTTTAATACCTCAAAAATATTTAACGGTCAAACCAACAAAATGTATGTTTTCCCGGCCTTTCCTAATAGGCCTAGGCCTATACCATTTTTCTAAACGCGTTCGAGTTTATTTCGTCTATGCGAATAAATTTGGTGGCGGAGTAACGCCTTTAACAGAGGCTATATTTGTCGACCTTACCCGACTTTCAAATGGAGAATCTCACTTTTCGGTGAACGGGGACCGAAATACCCCACTTGCGTGTCTGGTATTACAGACCGCTTTCTTTCCCGATATCTTCGCGTACACCAAGCTTCGAGAGAATGAGCAATCTCAGAATCTGAATGAATGTTGTCCTTGTAGTGTGAGGTTCATGAGTAATTATTGTTATAAACTACGACATATAGTATGGATGATAATGTTTGTCAAGTTTATTGCGGACTATGTCATCCTCATAAAAGTATTAGATCAAGTAAAAAGGCTTCAATTAAAATAGTTAAACATGACCAGAAATCATTTCGATGTTAAGATATTTTTGATGCACTTCTCGTCATGATATTGAATTTATAACATACAACGAAACGAGGACATCATAATCATAAAGACGTTCGTTGTGCAGATATGTATTTGCTTATTAATACATACAGTGACAAAAAGAATAATGCGCTAATATCATGAGCAAAAAACCAAGAGGTTTCGGAGAAAGGTAAAAAATCATCCGAGCAGTCAATTAGGCAATTCTTCAACAATCTTTAGTATCAAAAAGTGAAAAGGTTTAACTGTCGTGATAAAAATGAGCTTGTCATAGAGATTTATTATACAAGTGAGCATCGAAATGTTTCTTTAACGAACTGCTATAAAATTTTGAAACCAAATACACTTGTGCTGAAATTTCATATCCTCAGTATCGAGAAGCATAATGTTCCATTATGGTTGCATCAACTATTGTAAAATAGATTAAGTCCTTCGATGTCTTGTAATGCCCTAATTACTTGGCTAATTATTATCTTTCTAAAGGATTGTAGATTTGAGAGTTTCCGTTTCTTTCGTGTTACATGCAATGGACATTCAATCATCACGGCTTGATGTGTTGTGGGGAAATAAATATTGTATCCTATACGTATAGAGATCATATTAAATCGAATAAAAGTTTGATGAAATTCAATTCTTATCTTGCCAGAATCATCATTTTTTTAAATACCGTCTTTATAACGAATTCCAAGAAATATGCCGTCTGCCTAAACAACCACCCCCCCCCCCCTATTTCAAATTTGACGTCTGAGCCCCGGCCACTCCCTATTTTCAAATCCTTGATCTGCCGTTTGGGGGGGTGGGGCAAGAAATAGACAAAGAAAGTTGAGTAGACCTTGAGATTACGCACGGAATAAATGTAACGAAAACAATATTTACAACATTCTATTCTTGCTTTAATACCTCAAAAATATTTAACGGTCAAACCAACAAAATGTATGTTATCCCGACCTTTCCTTATAGGCCTATATAGGCCTACACCACTTTTCTAAACGCGTTCGAGTTTATTTCGTCTATGCGAATAAATTTGGTGGCGGAGTAACGCCTTTAACAGAGGCTATATTTGTCGACCTTACCCGACTTTCAAATGGAGAATCTCACTTTTCGGTGAACGGGGACCGAAATACCCCACTTGCGTGTCTGGTATTACAGACCGCTTTCTTTCCCGATATCTTCGCATACACCAAGCTTCGAGAGAATGAGCAATCTCAGAATCTGGATGAATATTGTCCTTGTAGTGTGAGGTTCATGAGTAATTATTGTTATAGACTACGACATATAGTATGGATGATAATGTTTGTCAAGTTTATTGCGGACTATGTCATCCTCATAAAAGTATTAGATCAAGTAAAAAGGCTTCAATTAAAATAGTTAAACATGACCAGAAATCATTTTGATGTTAAGATATTTTTGACAATTTTAGACAATATCATATTTAATTGTGTCCATGCACTATATCGAACTAGACAATTATGATGAAACTTGAAAGGAACATAATTATAACCAGGAAGTTCCTGATATAACTATGCTTATAAAGTGAAGCAAGGAAGATGAAACTGGCATCTCCCATGTATACCGGTAGCTATGAGAATGGACATAATCCGAACCTATATGAGACTGCGAATAAGACTAGAACATCATGGAGGAGTTCCAAGCAGTACTTATCAAGGTTGGGCTGGCGATGTCCTGGCAAAGTTTGTTTATACTGCAGATTAGGGACTCTAACTCTCTCTTGCTCTGTGGTGAGCTTACCACCAAAATGCACCCCACTTTCGGGTCCAAAGTGGGGTGAAGTTTAAATGGACTGTTTTCGTCATGCCCTTTACCGGACATTTTGGGAACACGCATGCGGTCCCTCCGACCCCACAGTGGGGGGGGGGGGGTGCGGATTGATGCACTGATCTGTCTTCAAAGATCAGTCGAGACATATTTAAAAAAGCTACAGTGTAGTCTGTAGAAATCTTCATGATAGCGCATTTTGCTGTCAGTAGAGATCTTTTCTGCTAGATACGTACGTACATGTATCTTTAGTAGATGTTAAGTAATAGTAAATGTACATCATTCTGTTCTGAATGAAGAACTCTTCCTGTAGGCCTATTTGAATTAGAAAATAGATATACATCTACTTTTAGAATTATAATTTTATATCAATCTATCATACATGTAGTTCTTAATTGAACATGTTTTTCCAAAGCTACATATATCTAACCCTGATGTATATGCATGTCATAGGATAAGGATTGGAACTTGACGAAGGAGGAGAAGGTAGAGAAAAAGTGGAAATTACTTGCATAAGAATAGGTCTACTTTACACACTATAGAAGTGAACAATCCTTTGAAATACTACATTCCATTTGACCAATGTGTTATCACATGAGGTTGTAGAAGCATCGAAATGCATACTAAAATCCTATATGAACAACAGGCCTATTGTAGTCTTGACTGATTATTTGGAACCTAGAACTTATACCTCTAGTATTCCAATGTTCAGATATAACTAGACTAGGATCTTGAACCGCACTAGAACCTCAAATCTTATCGTACTTATACTAGGATATTTGTTTTCTAAAGGTCTAATGGTGGCGACCAGTATGAAGAAGCTATAGCCTTAAAATACCTAATGTCGAAGGATTAAAAATCTGATAAGGTTGAATTCTTCTAGACAATGCTCATCAGCTAGACTCTTTTGTTTAAGTAAAATCTTTAATCAAAAGGGTGTGACTAGATTACGAATCAGAAGAGATAATATGTATACATGAAGTGAAATGCAGCCGTAAAATCTGGCAAAGAAGACAGCTAGTGCAATGGAGGATAGTTTACAGATAATAACTCTGTAAGCAGTATTTTGTGCTCACTGTACATTCCCTCATATTCATTAATTTACAATGTTTCTCAATTTTCTCTTCTCTTTAGGAATACATTATTTTTGAGAATGATAATGTAATTATTTTGTTCACTAGCTCTTTTGTGATTGAGATTTCTATCTACTTCTCAATTTCTATCTTACACTTTGATTTTTTACTATCGTTTTTAAACTGTTAAATATCAGATGAAGAATTTCTGAAAGATGTTGAAAGTTCCTTTTACTCTGCCAGTATTATAGGGAAAAGGGGTAATTATGTATCTTAATTTATTATTTTGCCTTCACCGTGCATGTAGGATTTTAAAGTGCAGTATTCTTTTTTTACCTCATTTTTAGTGTGGCTATACCTGTATTTCAGTTTTAATAACAAAGTTTACATGTATATCCTTTTTAAAAAATCAAACAAAATTTGATTTCATCCACAAATGGGAAATTATTTCCTCATCATCTTCAATATTGAAGCTAAAGTGTTGGTTTAATAATTGAGATACAGTTGCCATTTTATGAAGAATTTGTTCTGAATAATGCATTGTAACAGCTGGAATGAAAAGACACTATGCACCTGTTTATGAAGTACATTTGGACTGGATTGAATTGGATAGAAAGTGGTTGCTTTATTGAATAGATGAACTTGAACTCGAAGTTGATGGATTGGATTTTTTTTTTTTACATAGAACTTGACAATTGATTGTACATGGTCATGTTTTACCTAGCTGTCCATGCTCTATACTTACTGGAATTGGAATCAAATTTATTTATGCATCTGTTAGGAAACAGAAATTTGATTTTTATCAGTGGATGAGACTTTTAACATAGAATTTTTGCAATTGATTGTATATGAACATGGTTAGCCTGTCTGCATTCCATACTGACTGGAATAGGAATCCAATTTATTTATGCATCTGTTAGGAAACAGAAGTTTAATTTTTATCGGTGGTTGAGACTTTTAACATAGAATTTTACAATTGATTGTATATGAACATGGTTAGCCTGTCTGCACTCCATACTGACTGGAATAGGAATCCAATTTATTTATGCATCTGTTAGGAAACAGATCTTTGATTTCTATCGGTGGATGAGACTTTTAACATAGAATTTTACAATTGATTGTATATGAACATGGTTAGCCTGTCTGCATTTCATACTGACTGGAATTGGAATTGAATTTATTGATGCATCTGTTAGGAAACAGATCTTTGATTTCTAATGGTAGGCCTTCATGACGGAACCATAGGTGTGTCACCAAATTCTATACAAAACATACATATAATACATTACAATATGTGACATTTTATTGTTAATTGCATAGTTTTATTTATTTATTGTCTTTCTGAAATAGAGACATGAAGAACATTGTGATTTTCCCCAACATTAAAGTACGTATATATACATGTATTTGGCATCACCTGAGCCTGGGAGGAGAAAAGTGAGCAGAATCACTAGAACTGTTTGGGCTCTTCTCCCGGTATAACATGATTGGGATGTCCAGGTACAGGGATGTCCAGGTACAGTGTATAGAAGGTACATATACAGTAAAACCTGCTTTAATGAAGACCTGTCTACAAAGACCACATTTTTTGTTCCCCTTGAAAATGGTTACTCATTGAAACATGTACTAAAGGAACCCTTCTATGAAGACCACCTGTCTACAAAGACCGCTTGTTGTGTTTCCCTTGGCAGTCACTATAGACAGGTTTGACTGTATTATCTGTTCACTTTAATAATGAAACAGCTAGAGAAGAATCAATAGGAATCAATGTTGGAAAGTTCATTTATGATAAGTATTTGTAGACCAAGTGACAGAGAAAGGGTCACATTGAATGAGAAAGAAGAATGGTTGTGCTAAAAGTCTATGAAGTGTACATTTGTGAATGATGAACTCAAGGCTTCCAAATTTTAAAACGTTACGAAGGATGAATCTGCATGCTTTGGTTAATCGTTAATTGTTAGTTGAAACTTTTTGGCAGTTGGTCTTATTCTGAGAGTGAATTGAGAATTAAGTTTCAGCCAGATCGAGTAGCAGTATAGATGCGTGATTCATAGATTGGATTACTCAAGTACATTTAGGGAGATTTAAGAGTTTCATAGGATAAAGGTTCTATGAAAGAAAATATGTAACACAAATGTAGCAGACTTACACATAGAGTGTAGATGTAGAATTGAACTACATTTTCTTTTATTACTGGCATTAATGGATGTTAACTAAAGAGGGCTTGTGCATGCAGGTTTTTTTTTCCTTCTTTTAAATGTATAGATTCTTATTTTTTACCACTTAATTATAATAAACAAAATTAGAATCCCCCCCCCCCACACACACACACACACACACACACACTAATGAAGTTCAAGGGCTCAATATGTTCTATTTACAAAACAGAGCTTTCACAAAGTATTTGTAGCATTGGTAGTAATACATTTTGTGTAAGTTGTGTTACCTCTGTGTCTTCATGTGACATTTCTAGCTTTCATTCCACAAGATAAAACAGAGAGATAGATAATCACATCTTATGGTCTTGTTTTTCGTAAAGGGACTTAATTAACAAAAACAGAACAAAAGGGTGTGCAAGAGCATTGAAAACCATTCATGTAGTACTTTTTCAAACAGAACATGTCCATCTACAGGCTCTGGCATCCCAGCAAACATTTTGTTTTTGTTTTTAAATTTTTTGTTTCTCTTTTCTTTTTTTTCTTTTTTGGGTAAAGTTTTGTGCCCGTGTAAACCAAAATAAGTAGAAGAGTCATGTAGAAAGAGTAGAATGCCTTAGATAGTTTAGTAATTAAGAAAGTTTGAGAGATTTTGTGAAATGTGCAATTACAGTTGAACTTATATATGTTAAAAAAATGAATTACAGACCCTTAGTCTGGTGTAATTTAGTTGGTTGATTTTTTTTAAAATAATTTGTATTTCCATGAAATGTAAATACTGTAAATAGATATGTAAGGTCAAAACTATATGAGGTCATAAAGTGCATTAATTGCCAAAGCACCATATTCTTCTTACATGTATAGAATGAACAGAGGTATCTAAGAAAGTAGACAAACAAATAACATTGTAATAATGATAGCATGATCATATTGGATATTTTTATATTGTGCACGTATATACACACCAGGCAAGGAGCTCAAGGCAATCCAATATTACCCCGGCTCTACTAGGCTACCGATTTCGGTGCTCACAGCATTGAAGGATTTCCTTCCTACCGGTACCAATTGAACACCTGGGTGGAGATTGGCAAATGTAGATTAATGTCTTGCCAAAGGACATTAGTGCTGCGGCAGGTCAAGCCATGTGATCCTCAGTCCGAGGACGCATCCACCAGACCACGACACTTCTAAAACATGTCTTTAGGGTAATTGAATGTAGACAAGTGAAGTAGTAATTTGACATATAAACACTAGTATGATTATATGTTCACTTTGTTTATAGAGATGATTCTTTTCCATCAAAATGAAATAATCACTCATAAAAGATGCACCATAGATGGAGGTAGACTTTTATTCCCACTGCTCATGCAGGCGGTTCACTATAATTGGAAGTAGTGCCAAACAGGTGTGAAGTTTTCTCTTATTAGACAGCAAAATCTTTTAACAGAATAGATATTTCATTTCCATAACATTATTTTCACTAGGTTCTGAACCGGAGAGAGAAAATGTCATGCATCAGATTTGTTTAAATTTTTTATGAAATTTGGAAAGAAGTAGACTTGATGGTCAAGGAGGAAATATGTCTTAGTATTTGAATTTCTAAGACAATTTGCTCCATTTTCATTTCGGCCATTTCGGAAAGATAAAAAGAGATATTTATCACTACATGGTGCGCAATGGATGCATGAGAAAGTATAGTTTGATGTAAAGAAATACAAAAATCACTGATATTTCTTATTCAATAGGTATATTCTACAATTGCATAGATGTTAGAATCGCAAATTAATCTATTTCTTCACATCTATTTAATTCATGTGACTTGCCAATTGTGTATAAAAAGTATTTTCATGCTCTAAGAACCATATTTTCAATGGACACATGTACTAATTACATTCCACTGATAAGTAGTGAAATGTACATTGCAACAAGCACTTGTATGTTACAACACTGTAATGTACCATGTATTTCTGTAACATAATACAAAATGTCTTGCCTCTATTACATATATGATATTGTACATGTCAAAACAAAGTTATTCTTGCTCATTCAAAAGCAGATGATTTCGTCGGTTTTTTCAATCTTTTGAGATCTAGATAGTTACCCAGTTATATGATTATAGTGTATCATATTGTATCATGGTGTAGTACTAAATGTGAATGTGAATGTTCATAATGATTTTTATGTGCCTTGATGCTGTACAAAGAATAGAAATCCTTCTAAATGTTGCCATATTATATCTTTGGTGTATTTATGTATTCTATTCTAAGAGAGAAAGTCGGTCTGTCATGATATATGTATAACTCTATATGGTAGATTCTATCGTTAGAAACGGAAACATGTTACATAGCTGTGCTATTGTCGGCAATTTTGTGCTCCAATATTTATAATAAAAAAGAACCTTCTGGTCTAAGATATGAAATTTGTCAAAGGTTTTGGAGTTTTTTGACTGTGTGATGATTATACATAGAATAACAATCATTAAGTTTATGATTTCACCATGAGGGTAGTCCTGAAAAGGACTGTTGGATTTGAGAGGGGATAGAAAATAAAATAGTGTGAGAGAGAAGTACATTGTATTCTTCAATTTTTTAAATTTTGCTATGAAGGACTACTTGATATTGCAGGGAGAAAGGTAGAGAAAATCAATAGAGGTTTTCTTTTGTAAGTAGAGACCTGAAAAGGGACTGGTAAACCTGTTTATGAGAGAGAAAGAAGGAAAAAAGGAGAGAGAGAGAGAGAGAGAGAAAGAGAGAGAATTGGAGAGAGGCTCAATATTCTGAACATGGGTTGATGGTAGGCATAGAACTGTAGTTGATATACCGGTACACGTAATACAGCAGAAAGAACAAAAAATGAGGGATCTAATGTTGGGAGGATGAGAGAGAGAGAGAGAGAGAGAGAGAGAGAGCAAGAGATAGAGGAAGGTATAAAAGTGAGGAGAAAAGACTCAAAGAGTGGAGAGTGATGCATGAATACGCAACATGGCTAGAGGCAGGGGAGAGAAAGAGGAGAGAGGGATTGAGGGTAAGAGAGAGAAAGATGGTGGGGGGGGGGGGCGTGTGGAGATACACGTTTGTTGAAATGAAAGAAATAGAGGTACTACATGAACATGAAGAGACAGAGACAAGTTGAAAGCAAGTATTATGATTTCACCCCAATTTCATTGCAACATAAATTGGACGAGGAGATAAAACAAAAGAGGAAAATAAGTTTCAAAGTACTTGCGTTACTTTTTTTCTTTTATTTATATTTCAATATCTGGCTTGGCATATTCCTATTGTGTACATCTGGATACTAACAGGATTTCAACCATTACAATATATTTATATCATTCATGATAATACACTAAAATATTCTACAGAACAGTTATTTACATTTGCAATCATTGATAACATATTTTTCAATTTACATATACATCAAAATGACATTGTAATTCACACACTTGAAGCTCAATGAGACTACTTTTGGTAAGCCCCAAATACTTTCCATTTGATTTCTTTGTGATATAATAGAAAGCAAAAAAGCCATAATTTTTCAAAATGTGAAAAGAGGTAAAAGTTCCCTTGGTCATGATCTATATGAATTGCACATCTGTTTGGAGCCAGAAGGGCATGAATTCATATACTTTTAACATATCTTAACGCCCTTCTGGCTCTGCACAGACTATATGTTTCTTTATTTTATTTCGTAACTCCTTTAATAGAGGAGGTTTATAAAATGGACCGTCAACACTACTGGGCCAGAAGGGATTAGACTTCACAGCGGGGTCACTGACAGGTGGCTGGCTATCTCATTAACTCAGCTCTCAACTAACATAAGAAAAATAGGATTATGGGGGACCAACAGGCACCGATTGGGGAAGTTTTCTATTTAGAGGGAGCAAGTAGCTACAAGTAGGACAGTGGGGCTTCAATAGAGAATGTTTATAAAATGGATTTCAAAGAACGGGGAATATTTTGTTTTAAGTGTCCGAATATCCAGAGGATCTTGTTTATTTTCTATGCATTTTCCTGTTTAACAAATTATTTTTAAAAAAGTATTAAAGACAGGAAAACGCATTGTTTGTATTTTGAAAACCACAGTATCAAGATAATGATTGTGCATAACACTAGTCTGAGTTTGATTAAAAACACAATTTCACAGTACATGAAAACTTAAGACTACATATTAAAGTACACTGTACTATTGCTGCATAAAATTAATGATCTTTTGGCAAGAATTTATAAAAAAAATAGTTGCATCTACTATTCTGATCATGTCATATGACTAAATGCAAACTCCAACTTAAAGTAGATATTCATTGATTTTAAAAACTAACTTTATTTTCATTATTGCAAAATTGAAACTTTGATTCGACAAGGTTATCAAAATCCAATACTTGGAAACATTCGAAGTAATGATTATTATAAATTACAAAACGCTTAAATACAGCCCCGGCATAGCACCTGAAGAGCTCTCCGAACGCTGCTGGGATGTGTGAGATCACAGTATGGACATGATTTGCACAAGCAGACGATGTCCCATGACATCTCAGACATTTTCAGAACCTGTGTTTTCATCTTCTCTTGAGTTCTTTCTCTTACTTCACTACCATCAGGCTAAATGTATAATCTATTGCCTCACTCTAAACCCCGCCCATGGTTTTATTTTGATGACAAATGCAGTGATACAAAAATAAAGGAATCTGTCGCTTGGAAATAAAATAAGACGGCATTGTATATTCAGCTGCACACATCGGGGTATGTTCAGCGTGTCAAGAGGGAACAAATGCCGTCCTTAATATCATTCCGGGGGTTTTTCAATTTGAAAGTCTGGTTTCTTTGATTGTTAATTAACCCCTATCCTGTGTATTTACAAGCAAAAGATTTTAGTTATCAGAATTGGGTCATATCCCCTGTTGAATGGTTTGACATACCATTACATTTATATACACTAAACTCATTATAATTTGACAAATAATAGCTTTGCGATTATGTTCATTCTTTATGGGATGTCGTCTGCTTGGGCAGTATTGGTCCATATAGTGACGTCATTAAAACATCGTTATTTTTCCGGCGAATCTCTTGTATACCCCAGCTGCTATGGAGGTGGTTGTATTCATATTTTTATAAATCACCTGATATGTAGTTGACCTAAAGCTTGTATGATGGCCATCTGTTAGCTTACCAGTTTCTAGTGATACATTAGTTGACATATTTGTGATTTTCTTTGAATTTCACCTTTAAAGCAAAAAGAAAATAACTGAATATTCAATTGAATTTCAATTTCTGTTCTGTATGCTCAATATATCAGCCTACACATTAAACTGGTTGTCTTTACTCATGGTACCCTCTATAAACAAGAAATTGGTGATTGTTACACCTGAGTACTATATGGAATTATGTATACATGGAATCCATCATCACAATCATCATTTATCAAAGTACTGATGTTCCCGCCATGATGACACTTCTCCCTCCATTTTTTCTTGTCTCAAGCATCCTCCTTATTTAGACCAACCTTACTGCTTTTTTTCTTCACCATATCTTTCCCTGAAACCTTTGGTTTTCCTTTCCCTCTTATGCCATCAACTTCCAGATCCCACTCTCTTTTCACATGTTCATGATCTTTTCTTATCAACATAAGACCAATTCATTTCAATCCACTTATTTGTCATTCACTTTCTCTTTGCAGTGGTGGCATGTGTAATATGTGGAGGTCCATTGATCTGGGAGATCATTCTAAGTGTGTCTTGGTCATTCTAGAGATATGTACCAGATATAATGATGAAAGATTTCAAGCTAGCTTTGTCCATCACTTTCTCCGAGGGGTTGTGGTATATGCTAGATCCACTGTTCAAGACATTCTAAGGATCATTCAAAGTCATTCTAGAGATTCAGAAACATACTCGAGGAGAAGTTTTGATGAGAGAGTTCAAGGTGGGTTTACAAATCACTTTCTCCTGGGGGCTCTTGTATGTGCTAGATCCAATCTTCAAGACATTCTAGAGACTTATTTACATACTCAAAGAGAAAATTTGAAAAGATATTTCAAGCCGCATTCATCCATCATTTTCTCTTGGTGGTAGTGGCATATGCTAGATCCACTCTTCAACACATTCTAAAGATCATTCCAAGTCATTCTAGAGATTCAGTTACATACTCTAGGAGGATATTTGATGAGACAGATCAAGCTGGATTTTTCTCTTGCGGCTGTGGTGTGAGTTAGATCCACTGTTCAAGACATTCTACAGATCATTCAAAGTCTTCTAGAGATGCATTTCAAGGGGAAGATTTGATGAGAGAGTTCAAGCTGGCTTTGTTCCATCACTTTCTCTTGGTGGTAGTGGCATGTTTAAGCTACATTGTACATGTAGATCCATCGTTCAAAACATTCTAAAGATCATTTGAAGTCATTCTAGAGATTCATTTACAAACTCAAGGAGAAGATTTGATGAGAGAGTTCAAAGTGGGTTTTTTAAATCACTTTCTCCTGGGGGTTGTGGTATGAGTTAGATCCACTGTTCAAGACATTCTAAAGATCATTCAAAGTCATTCTAGAGATTCAGTTACATACTCAAGTAGGAGATTTGATGAGAGAGCGTTCAAGGTGGGTTTACAAATCATTTTCTCCTGGCGATTGTGCTCATCCTAGAGATACATTTACATACTAAATGAAAAGATTTGAATGGATATTTCAAGCTGGATTTGTCCGTCACTTTCTCTTGGCGGTTGTGGTATATGCTAAATCCACTGTTCAACACATTCTAAAGATCATTCCAAGTCATTCTAGAGGAGGAGATTTGATGAGAGAGTTCAAGGTGGGCTTACAAATCACATAAGTCGATTCAACAACTGATGGTCGTTATTTTCCCACTTAAAGCCATTTTCAAGCCCTTGCGTTTTTGAGGGAAGTTCTACATTAGTATTGACCTTTAAATGCCGTTGGAACTTAAGCTTTTCATTTTTGGGGCCTGCAAATGGGACATAGTACCTTTGACGGACTACAAACAGATATACCAGGCAAGGTTTAGACGAGACATTTCAAGCTGGGTTTACAAATCACTTTCTCTTGGGGGTCGCTGTATGAGTAAGGTCCACTGTCCTGGACATCCTGAAGATCTGAGGTAGCATGGAGCTCAGCTGAGAGAACAGATCATCTGATATACCCTGAAGAGTAAAATGAAAAGAGCAATAAATAAACTATTTATTCATTCATACAGTTCTGTGAAAAGTAAAGGTAAAAAAAAAAAATTACAGGTGTTCAGGTCATCCGTGGTATCATTGTCTTAGTTCTTTATAATAAATTGTTGAAAAATATGTTTAAAGATACCCCTTTGGATGTCATTACAGGTTTGTTGCTGTTCATTTATCCATAAATAATATCCAAAAGTGAAGACTGATGATAATACATGTAGTTTAATAATATCCCACCAAAAATACACATGTCGTGTTGATTTTAAACAGTAATCTCAAGATCAAGAAGTTTGTGTGCAAAACTTCATAAATCTTTTAAAACTTATGTTGGACAGTGCTTTTCGGGATGCATATTTTTCGACAAATCCAAAGGAACAAAGGGACAGCCGGACCCACCCCAATCATAAAATGGAAATGATTCGCTTCATGAGTCGTTACAATATTACTTACCTTTGGTACAACAAACTGAATGGTTCTTGATTCGTTCCCTCCCCATGTGGCCATCTCCATCATGAAACCTTTCACACACTTGAAGACTAGTTCAGCTCGCTTAATACACCAAGGTATTGTCATTTCCTGTATTAAACAGATAGACCAACAAACAAACATGAATTGTCAGGCAAGTGCAAGTTAAAATGAGTGGGAACAGGATACAAAGTCTATGCACAGTACGAAAATAAATGCTTAGCTCAATATCGCTTTCTCCACTAGACTTTTATATTTCGTGTACTAGCTAGAAAAAGGCAGTAAAATAAACCTAGGTGGCTAGAAAATATTGGAAAATTTTGTATGCTAGTGCAGTTTTCACCTTCTCTTGTGGTTAATTTGAGCAAAACCTTGATTGTTTGTTTTCTATGTCACTCATTATATGCTAGTGTCATGTAACATGCAGGTTAATGAAATACCTTTGTATTATACATAAGAGCCATTGCTTGTGGCTCATTGAGAACAACTGACTGTAAACAAGAGGGTCAAACAAAATTCAAGACTGTTCCTTGCGTGTTAGCATGACTAAAATAGAATATAAACCTATAAAATAGAATATATTACAATCTATGAGCATTCATTTTAACATTTGAAGAATATATTTCACCCCAAGCATCAAAGGTATTTCATTCATTCATGCTCAAAATCTATAACGTAAGCTATGTCACAATTCATATTTGATCTGAACAAAGATCTCAGATAAAAAAGAATATAAACTTGTAAAATAGGAAAATATTACAATCTTTGAGACTTCATTTTACAGTTTAAAGAATATTTACCACCCCAAGCATGAAACGTATTTCATTCATTCACAACTTCTACAAAATTAGCTCATAGCTGCCAACATCTGAAATTTTCAATTAGTAATAAGGGTAAAATGGCAATCATGTGTGGTACGATTAACGATTATAAAACCGCAACCAAACAAGTATGCGATTGCGCAACTTTGTTCACTATTCAATATGTGCATCCTATATTTGCACCTATATTTGTAATTCTTGAAGGTGCATTCGTTAATTTGTACAAAAGGTCTGAAATTTGTAGTAATTTCGACTTTTTTGTAATAGCTGATAGCTATGTAAGCCTCGTCACAATTCATATTTGGGCCAAACAAAGATCTCAGATGTACGTAAACCCACCTCGTACATCTCATACATGAGGAACAATGGAAGCGTGATGGAGAGGATATCAAACTGAACGGCGTACTTCAAGATGTTCCGCAGCGCGAGGATGCAGCGGTGTCGGGAGTTGATGTCGCTGGATCGTAAGCTGTCGTCTGACACCAGATGAAAGATGATGTGACACTCGGCAAGATTGGAATGCCTTGTAACGTAGAAATCACCTGTCGGAAGAGAGGAAGTAACATTCTCTTTATTCTGACATTACTCATTGATATTACTGATATCGCTATATTTTGTAAAAGCCTACAATTTCTTCATATCCTTCTGCTAAATGTAGCATTTGTGTGATACCAGTTGCTTATTATCATGACAGCAACAACATCAACGAAAGATGGGAGTTGTTGCTACCTTGTTTGGCGTTCAACAATAAGGGATAGAGCAACGTCGATCTGGCGCTGCTCAGTGGCTGCCGGGCTCACGATCAATTGGGCAAAAAGAATTTCCGTTTCAGTTTAATAAAATTTGGAGTGGACTATTAGGCTATTATTATTATCATTATCTTGTCAAAGGATATTAGTGCCGCAGCAGGACTCAACCCATGAACCATGTACTGCGAGGTATCCACTGGACCACGGCACCACTCCATCTCTCCATTTATGCAATAATCTCATCAAATATCTGCTCAATGCACACGATGGCTATTCTAGAACTGTCGAACATAACAAAAAAAAGATTCCTGAAGTTACAAGAAGGGGAGCATTATGACCAAAACTTCTCAGAAAAGGTAGTTATTAACCCTATTTTAACTGGGCTATTTCAGACCAGGTTTTTACTGGGGGGGGGGGGGGGGGGTCAAATTGACCCCCCCCCTAAGATCTCGGCCGTTTCACCGCCGATCGCCACAAAAATTCGCATGCATGTCAAGTGAAGTGTATAGAATACTATGGTAATTTCAAATTTTTTTAAAATTCACTCATTTGCATATTTATGGTAATTTATGCAAATAAGGTCATCAAGTTCACATTTCTGCCCATAAATCATAGATTATTCATATTTAAGTATTCTTTTTCACTACATATATTTATTAGACCATTTGGAATAATAATACAACACAAAAAATTGGAAGAGCCAGATTATTCCTTATGTTATCTCTTGTTTTTATAATTTCTTATGTATTTCATTGTTTTTTTAACTTATGTATTTTATTGTTTTTGTTGTTTTATTTCATTTATAACTACAATTCAACTATTTTGACCCCAAAACAAACATCTAAACTTTAAACAAGACTGAATAACCAATGTTTTATCTATTTTTAGGAAAAATGACTTTTACATATGTTTTGTACACAAATCACGAAAATGAGCGATTTTCGGGCTGACATGCAAAGACAAAAGGTCACGTGACCTTGTAACCGTAGGTCCGATTTTCAAAAAAATTGTTTTAAAAGATGCGTAAGACTCGAAAGTAAAAAGTCATGAAAGGAAAATTTTATATCTGCCGCGGTTTCAGAGTAGTCGCGAAATTTCTACAGGGGGGGGTCACATTGACCCCCCCCCCCAGTTAACGTAGGGTTAAAGCAACAGAAAAAACGGGTAAGATCTATATATAATCAACTTATACAATTTTTTTCCACTGTGTGCCATATTCATCAATCTGTTCAAACATCTATTCTTAAAGTCATATATCATTTCTCACCTGTTCTGAGGTTTGTGGTGAGTTCACCATCTTCGTGTAATGATGTTGGTCTGCTACTCTCAGACCCACTGCTTGAACTGCTGTCTGTGAACACAATCATAATAAACCAACGTCTCTCAAATCAATGTTTGTACAGTGCTTCACTGAAGGACACAATTATTCAATCCTTTGTAAATTTGATGTGTTTTGTAACTCCAGAATGAAAGGTGGACTGGTCAAATAAGGGACTTTGTTGAATACTTTTAGATTGTAAGCTCTAATACATGTATGTCACATTCTCAAGAAACATAAATCAGGACAACTCAATTTTTCACTTACTTTAAAAAAAATCCCCAAACTTGGTTAGGGTATGATAACTTTAGTTTAAACTGTCCATGTACTTTCTCAGCAATCACCAAACTCATTGAATACAATTGGATTCTTGTTATTATTATTGTTTATGCTTATTATGTTGGTTGGTCTGTTTGTTTACCTGACTGCTATCAGAGAAAGCAGCTTGTGCTTTTAAGTAAACAACCAGGGGACCAACGGCTTTATTCCTCTTCGAGGGTTTTGGTAATGAGAATTGATGCCTTACCAAAGGGCAATAGCGCATCGACTTGGTTTCAAACCCTTGACCTCCCAGGTACGAGACACTGCTCAACCACTGAGCGATCACGCCTTCTCAATTGGATTTTGGTATACATGTAAATGGCATCATCTGTAGACCCCAGCCAAAGTTATCTCAGACATAGTACTAAACAGGTTAAAAGAAACAATCAATACATTGAAACATCCAAGGTACATGTAGAAGAGAGAGTACTTACCTCCGCCACTTAATTTCTTTTTGTCCTTGCGCCTTGCGTTGACCCTGAGGGCGCCCTGATGGATCACTCTGAGCTGGGTCTCTAGGTCCGGGAAATGGAAGTCTGTCGACTGCTGACACACCGTGGCAAAATCTACAAATAACACAAATATACATATAGAAATGTATATCGTACTGAAGAACAGAACAATGTATATCATCTGTATCATATTCAGCTTAAGGAGAGTAATAATAAATCTGAATGCTTCTATAGCATTACGGAAGCTAAATGGTGTGGCTGAAAATATTTATACAGTTATCTATCTGTCGATCTATCTATCTGTCTATATCTATATTTCTCTGTATTTCTGGTTTCGTCTTTCTCAATACATCTGTAGATATATATCTATTGACTTCAATTTTACCTAAAATTGACAAGAGACAAAATAGAGAACTAAAACTAAAACTTGTCAACGTAGTTCTTTACTATGTCTTCAGTCAATTTTGCATAATCATCCCTGTCGTAGAACTTCATCTTGTCTTTCAGTATACATATATACCCTGTATATCAATCAACATGTTTCTATCTTACAGTTACTGTATCTATCCATTTATATCACCCTTTTAATACCAGCATACGAGCTGATTAAATCATCTACGATCAGAACTACACCAGGGGGGCATTTCACATAGCCTTTTTTCAATGACAAATGACAAAGAAGCAAGGATTTCAGTAGCTTATAACAAAAACTGTCATTTTTTGCTGATGACAAGTTTTGTTAAATGGGGCCCTGATAAACTGGTTGAGTAGAGTAAAAAGAACTGTCTGAAATATAAATGTATAAATATATTTAACGTACCTCTTTTAATACCGGTATAAGAGCTGACCCTATCATCCACCATGAGCACCACCCCTGACAGATTGGTTGAGTATAGGGAAAGAGCTGTCTGCAGTCGCTGGGGTTGAGGTATCAAAATTCCCCTGTAAAAGCACAACAAACACAGTAGTTTAGAGCTGTTCAAACAGTTGTTTTCTTTTCTCAGTGCAGGATTTGAATCTATTTGAATATGATAACATAAACAGGGATAACATATGGAAAGAAAGTTCACTACAAGTTGTTATGAATTTCAACATTTTACACATTGGGACAATTAAGTACAAATATAAAAAAATGTCAAACAAATAACAAAAGTAAAACAATTCTATACGGTGCTAGCAGAGGATGAGGGAGGGGTACAGAGGCAGAGAGGAGGAAAATAAAGAAAAAGATACATACATAGGAAGCATAAGAGGAAAAGACAGGGGGGGGGGATTCAGAGTAAATATTGAAATATTTATCTTTTTTGCAGGAGGGGGGGGGGGGGGGGAGGAGGGGTACTTTGAAACATTTCAAAGTTGATCAGCTGGTAGATGAGAAGGAATAAAAGGAGTATTCCGAAAAGGCATTACAATTCTTTTTTTTTCTTTTTTTAAATTTTCATTTGGCATGACAGGCTTGATGAAGAATTGATGTATGAAACAGTTTTAAAAAAAAAACATAAACATCTAAATAACAAAAATCCATGTCTTACCCTTCTCTGTTAGGTTTATGCCTACCCAGATCCAAGACATCTATACTCATCAGTCGCAGGTTGTGCATGGTCTTCATTTGGGCACCTGAAAACAAAATAAATGGATAGAAAGGCTTGAATGTAGGAGCTGTCAATTTCCAGGAAAATGTATGTGAAAGGAAGTTTATCAACATTGTTCTACAGATGCCATCAAATAGAACAGGTATAAGAACTCTGATACTGTGTAGGGTTGTTGGAATTTACAAGCAAAATATACACTTATGTGTATATAATCCCACAATCTTAAAGCAAGGCTGCAATAGTTTGGCCAGGAGGGATAAGACATCCCTGCGTGGTCACCGGCAGGCGGTTATCTCATCAAATCAGCTCTCAATTAACATAAGAAAAATGGGATCATGGGGGACCAACGATCACCGATTAGGCATTGTTTGCTATATAGAGGGCGCAAGAAGCTATAAGTAGTGCAGTGGGGCTTTAAGGGTGTTAATATCTTACCTAGATGAATGGTGTAGCTCTCCTCCATCTTGGGTTGATCAGGAACGTTTTCTTCAGGTTCCACCGGCATCGACTCTGACAATGCTCTGATCCTACGACTGTACAGAGAACATGCAATAATACCACGCTTTTAGTAAAACAACTTTGGGGGTCAAAATCTAACGTCAATGAATTAGAGAACCTATCACTGCATGTCCAGAATTTCTTTTTCTTTTCTGTTCAAATGAATAGCATTTAGAACAATGGTTTGTAAGATGCCTTTTTCTTCTGAAATTTGCGCCAAAAGAAAAGAAAACTACATCAATATTGACTGTGCAGATGAAATCCATTGTCTTAGCAGTACAAATCTAAGTATTTTCCATGTTGGGAACTAAGACAATTAACCTATTAGGAACAAGGGGGCATACCAGTTCTCCGACATTCATGAAGCGCTGATTGCCAAAATGGCATCCTTTGGCTACCAGAACTTGGCAACTAGCTTCAGTTTGCTAGTACAAGCCTGAGGAAGGTGTTTGCACACTGAAACCATCACACAGGTAACCTACTAATATTTGGATGTGGCACAGAACCGTTTTACGATTATCCACACCCCCCTAATGAAATTTTTCAGCAGTCGTTTAGGGGCTTTCTATCTACATTTCGGATGTTTTCCTGAAAATGTCTCAAAACTCTCCTCTTTGACCATGATAAATACCAGATTCTTTGATAATTTTTATGTAAAGCGCTGTGAAGCAACAGTTGGTTTGTAAGAGCACTATAGAAATGACTTTATTGTATTGTATTGTACATTTACATTTGACTGTCTTTAGTTACCCAGGGTTAGTAATGTATAAGGAATGTCATGGGCTCTTACCTTACAGGTCCTTCTACACCGTTCCCCATGTCCTCATGTAAGTTCTTGATCCACTCGTGAAACTCCTCACGCTGAGAATCTTGAAGGTTGCGCAACTCGTTGTCCCATCTTGACTCCTCTCTCTAACGCACAATCACACAAATGAAAAAACATACATTGACACCAAAATACTAAGTGTCCAATCTTGCCTACCCTCGCTAAAAGACAAAATTCTGAACAAAGACACGCATCAAATCATTCATTGCCACATCAGGGCAGCGTTTCATGAAACCGTCATAAGTACAAGTTCACCGACATCCCATTGAAACGCGTGTATTAAGTTTAACACACGTTTCAATGAGATGTCGGTGAACTTGTACTTATGACGGTTTCGTGAAACGCTGCCCTAGCCTCCTCTTCCTAAAAGACAAATCACATCAAACAAATAATCAACACAGAAATGAACCCCAAATAGCAACCTTACTCTTCTATTAATACAAATGTATAAATGTACTGGTCCTTTTAATAAATGGTGCATAAAAGACTCACAATTATTAAGATCTTAAAATAATCTTAAAATAACAAAAGTGCAATTTTATATTTCACATATAACCTGAATTGAATTACTGCAAACAAATTATTGAATAAAAATCAATTTTAAATGACTACTTACTTGAGTGTTTTCAAAGTGGATGGCTGCAAGACGGTTGACGTGTAGATCATCATGGGTGATATCTAGATTCTTGACGGCTCTCTCCATCTCCTTTGCTTGTCTGCAATAAGATCGATGAATTTAATTTAATTTAATTTAATTTAATTTAATTTAATTTAATCTTGTATTCATCTCTTGATGCCCATGGCTGATATTAGTGGTGTGCATAAAAGGATAAATGTATAAAAACAAAAGCCAAAAGCCCGTTTCTAGTAAAAACATATCTTCAGCTTCAGTTTATAGTTTTTGTTAAACTTAGCAGGAATATTACTTCTCCATTCTAAATAGTGGCAAAAAGACATTGTATGCATTTCCAGTGTGTTTTGCAACATTTCAATGATAATAATATTAATAATAATGATTATTTAGATGTGATTAAATTGTGATTATCCCTTTTCACATCATGAGCAGAAAATTCACCAAATCTTGTAGAATTTAGTTGGTATACATACTTGTCTTGTAGCTTACGTAGAGCAGCATCTCTCTGCTTCACTATGTCTTCTACAGCCATTGAGTAGGTGTGTTCTAACTTAAAGATTGTCTCAAGAGCAGGAGAGTGTATGAGGGTATGAAACATCTCGCCAAACACAGCTTCATCTTTGGGTTTGGTGTTTGGTGCATGGCTTACACATTCCTATAAGAATACAAACACATAAAATATTGGTGTTTTAACAACACTACAGGAATAGCGTAGGTGTGTTCTAACTTAAAGATCGTCTCAAGAGCAGGAGAGTGTATGAGGGTATGAAACATCTCGCCAAACACAGCTTCATCTTTGGGTTTGGTGTTTGGTGCATGGCTTACACATTCCTATAAGAATACAAACACATAAAATATTGGTGTTTTAACTACACTACAGCCATTGAGTAGGTTTGTTCTAACTTCAACTTAAAGATCGTCTCAAGAGCAGGAGAGTGTATGAGGGTATGAAACATCTCGCCGAACACCGCTTCATCTTTAGGTTTGGTGTTTGGTGCATGGCTTACACATTCCTATAAGAATACAAACACATAAAATATTTTGTTTTAGCTACACTACAGCCATTGAGTAGGTGTGTTCTAACTTCAACTTCAAGATTGTCTCTAGAGCAGGGAGTGTATGAGGATAAATGTATGGAACATCTCTCCAAACACTGATTCATCTTTAGGTTTGTTCTATAAAAAAAACAGCACATAGACTGGTGTTATAACACTGCGAGCATGAAGAATATATGACACATGTATTTATGGGAAAGGTGTCTTGAGTTTAGCAGCAATGCCAAAGTTGAGGTAACATTATCGTGAAAGTTCTGCTCAATATCTTCATGTACCTCATTTACACTACACGCAATTAATAAATCAGTATGCAGGGAATAATTTTTCCTAAATTTTTTTATTAGCAATTTCAGCCGACGGATAAATATTTCAAATGAAATTCTGTACATCTCTATGAAAGAAAACTGCTACACAAAAGATATTTTGTATAGCAGTCATGCAAAAATGCATAGCAAATTGCGATGCGATACCAGGAAAATTATTCCCTGGTATGAATGTGTTATTGCCTTCTGTGTTAATTGGATTCATCTGCCCAAGACATCATTTTAGTAATGTTTGCTGATAATGATAACATACCTGTGTGAACGCCCTTGCCCATCTATCTGCAATGTTTCCTATCTCCTCATCACCACTGGACTGCAACACTCTGATAGCCTCCTCACCATTTTTATTGTGAAATGCTTCCGTTTCCTTGATAACAAATTTTTCCAGCTCTCGTGTTAGTTCTGAAATTATAATGATGAAAGGTTGATTATAATATGAGCAATGTATCCAGTATTCATGCAAGCTAAACTTTAGATCTTACCCATTTCCTAATCAGTCTGTAACACAAGAAAACTATTCATTAATCATTTACAGTAAAAAATATTCAAACAAATTAAAAATGTATAGGTTTTATTTTTGCCAATTTCTTGAATCTCTGTCTCTGTAGTGCATGGTTTCAAATTAAAATTTCAAGCCAAAGTCAGATGTAAATGAAAGTGTGCACATGCAGTTAGCGTAGATCTAGAGCTAGATGTACAGCCAGATCTAACATTACTCATGCCATGGCTCATAATATGCTAGATCTACTCTTTGTCAATCAACTTCACAACAAAACTTTTGATCAATTGGGCAAAAAGAATTTCCATTTTTGGTTTAATAAAATTTGGAGTGGACATTAAATGATTATTATTATTATTATTATTATTATCCTAATTTATAATAAAACCATCAAGACTATTATGGATTGCACTGAGTGACTAACCTGTACCTGTGCGGTCATTGATCTGCTCAACTAACTTACTATATGTATGGGAACAACTTTAGAATACCCCACCACTAAAATGGACAAAACGTTTGTAGGGTACCAAATACCAATGAAGCTAAATCTCGAGACTTAAGCTTGATAAGTAACCCTAAACCTAATCCTAACTCTAACCCCTAACCCTAGGTCTTTGACGTTTAGATCTATGTAGACTCATTAACCCTAAAAAAAGAAGAAAAAATAGGCCCAGAATTTCAACATTCAAAACGTCTCTATAACTTGAAGTCTAGCCCAGGCTACTCCTTAGGGTCTAGATCTAGACATCAACATCATCATCAACAGTATACGGAAGAAAAGCTAGTCCTGTTGGTCTTCTGGTCGCTACTTCTTTATGAATTATGGTTCTGAATATAGTCTAGTACAGACGAAAACAACTTTGACTGAAAAGCATGGGCGCTTGTTCAGAAAGTGGAAACCTATCCAAAATTTGACCCGTAACTCCAGCGTGGAGATACCCAACTAAAACATGCCCAAAATGAAGTAAATATTCATTAAATGTCCAAATAAAGATCATGAGTTAAAAATCGTTAGACCTAGCTAGATCTAGACCTAGGCCTAGACTAGACTAGACCTAGACTGTCTAGATCTATGTTTAGACTATTACCTGTTTCGTGTCAATTTTCTTGTAAATGTTATTTTTGGAGTATTTTTCAGATGCATAGATCTATGTAGCCTACATGTTTATTTCCTGAACTCTATCTTAATGAAAAAATATCACACAAACTCCCACGGTGGCCTTTTGTATAGATAAGATTTAATTTCTAAACAAAATTTATGCAAGAAAATCACCAATCTTGACTTAGGTTCTATATTACTAACGCAGATTTGAGCTAGTGGGACTGGATTGGACATTGTTGGGTAAATCAACGATCAACTCACCTTCTTCGACGAAACAGGGAAGATTGTGTGCACTGATCAACCGTCCAACAAATTCTTCAGCTGAGATATTCAGAGGTATAGTTATTGGAACAGCTAACTTTGTCAAATATTCCTTGGTTTTGAAGGAATACGTAAATTCTTTCTGGACGGAATCCATTTCAGTCGATTTTGTTTTCTTACCGGTATCGATAGACAGGGAATCGCGATACCGGTGGGTGTGTCCTCTTCATGTTTTTGTGTGTGTTTTTTTTTCCTTCTTTTTCCGTATGTTCGTTTGTTTGTTAGTTTTTAGTCTGTCTTTAACATATGTTCCAATTCATGGGTGTTAGATGCTAAAGGTGTTTATTTTCTTATATATATTCAATATGTTAATTTGAAGTAATATCTTAAAATACACTTAACTGTAATGATCTTGAATTTGTTTATATGAGTTGTATGTCACGTAGACCTACCTTCAATTACATTATATAATTATCAATGTTTGTTGAATGTTTACCAAATATTTATTGATGTAACACCTGTGAATGATGGAAATAAAAAATAAAAAATAATTATTAAAAAAAAAGGTCCCGGCCGGTGACTGAGCAATACGAAAATAAGTTGGTCAGTCATCCGGCTAGCTGCGCTAAAGATTGTATACACTGATTTATTGTACCACTTGGACAATAATGCATAATAATGTGCGTCTTTGTATAAATTTTAAAACAAAGTGATTCTTTAGATGTTATCAATTTGCCTAATTTAAGCAAATTTACGTAATTTTTGTTCTTTTCAGAAATGAAATACTGTATGTTCGAGTGTTTAGTTTAGGGCCTGACCACTCTTTGCTGAGTTATGTGAACTCTGTCCTGAAAGGTTGTTCAAGATACATATTATGGTGATAAGAAGAAAAGAGGAAAAAAGAGAAGGAGGAGAAGAAACTTACTTTATATAGGGAAGAGATTAAATATCACTTCCGTGCCAAAATATGTATTTTTGTTAAACATTTTATTCATCAAATTAAAAGGTGAATCAAATTTATATGATACACAAACATAATAAACCCGGTTACAAAAATTATTTGGTCAACCCTTTAGAAAATGGCATAGAACTGTATAAATATTGTTATAGTTTTTCAATTCAAATTTAAAAAGTGTTACTTGTGTTGTGATTAAAAAATATCAATAGGCCTAGCATTTAACAAAATATGTTTCTTATCAATTTTGTGTAATATCGAAGAAATATTAAAGCTCTGTAATCGATTCCTAATATGTAACTGATAGATAAATAATAAGAGGAAGACAAAAATTCGACCTGGTCAAGATAATTCTCAAACTATGTTCATTAATCCGATTAAACCTTTTGAAATTCTAGAAATTGTTCATAATTTGGATAGCAGTAAAAGTCCTGGAGACGATGATATAAACACATGTGTTATAAAAAGGCGATTGTTTTTTGGCACAGCCTTTATGTAATATTTTTAATATGTCTATTCAAGCAGGTATATTTCCCAGTAGTATGAAAATCGCTAAAGTTATACCATTTTTTAAGAAAGGAAAGAAAGAGCTTTTGACGAATTATCGACCAATATTAGTACTATCTATTTTCTCCAAAATATTCGAAAGTAAATGTACAGTCGTTTGGTAAATTTCTTGCATAAACATGATATTTTATATTCCAAGCAATTCGGAGTTTTTCATCATATATGGCTTGACTTGAACTCACAAATAATATCTCTGAAGCTTTTGAAAGTGATAAGTGCATTATAGGTTTATTCTTAGAGTCGAAAGCATTCGATTGTGTTGATCATCAAATTTTAATTCAAAAAATGAAAGACTATGTTGTTCGTGGTACAGCTTTAAATTGGTTCGAGCGTTACATACATGACAGAGTGCCAGTGGCGTACGCAGGATTTTTTCAAGGGGGGGGGGGGGGGGGGGGGTGGGGGTTTAACATTTTGAAATCGGGCTAAAAAATTTGCAACGACTCAGCCCGCCGCTGAATAAGCGGGGGGGGGGGGGGGTAAGACAAAACAAAACAACACAAAAAATCCACAAAAAAGGGGGGGGGGGTGCTCAAAAATACACACATTAAAACAAATTAAAAGGGGGGGGGGGGTTAACCCCCAACCCTCTCCCCCCCCCCCCCCCCTGCTTACGCGCCTGCAGAGTGCAGTATTTTTCTATTAATAATAAATCCTCCGTTACCAAGTATATAATCATCGGTGTTCCATAAGGGTCTGCGTGAGGGCCTTTACTTTTTATTCTATACATAAATGATATACAGTTTGTGAGCAAAATTTTACATGCAATTATTTACGCCGATGATACTAGCTTATTTTTACCAGGAGACAATGTTGATTATTTATGAAACACTCTGCACACTGATATAAAAAAAAATTCTGGTTGGCTTGCATCTAACAAATTGAAAATTAATCTTGTCAAAACATGTTGTATGCTTTTTCAACCCAAGAATAAAAATATTAAAATAACTGATATAAATGTATTTATTGGCAATTGCCAAATTCCATCTTTACATTTTACTAATTTCTTAGGGGTTGTTTTGGATGATAAATTAAGTTGGACAAATCATATTACTGAGACAGCATGCAAAATATCAAATGTCATTGGTGCGTTAAATCGTTTAAAGAAGGTTTTACTTCACCATATTCTAATTGCTATTTATCGGTCTACGATTGTACCTCATTTGACATACTGTAACATTATTTGGGGTAGTTGTGCGTCAACTTATAAGTTTACAAAAAAAGAGCAATACGAATTATTACCGGTTTAGCACACACGGATCCTCTTAAGGCTAAGCAGTTGAAAGTTCAAGATATACACAAGTTGCAATTAGCCAGTTTTATGTTTTCCCGTAAATTGTTCTTTTGTACCATACTCTACTAGACAGTCCAACCACATTCGAATTCCAAAATATAAGTATGAATTTTCCCGTACCACAATAACATTTAGTGGTCATAAATAGTCTTGGACTGAAATAAAGAATCGCCCTTCCTTATCTAGTTTTAAAAGGAATATATAAATATAATCTTATTAAACCTTACACCCTCTGAGTCTGCAAAGCGGTACGTTTGCCTTGTTTTTTTTGTCTTCCTGTTGTACCACCTAATTTATATTTAATTATTTATATATTTTGGGGACAAGCCTTTGGAAGGCCTTTGGCCTTTGTTTGTCCCCCCCCCCCCCCTCCCCACATTTTGATTCTTCCGTTCTGTTGTGCTATTTGTTTGAATTGACTTTGTATTGTAAATGTTTGTTATTGTGATTTTTATCGGATGTGAAAATAAAACAAATTGAAGGTTAAAATTGGATATGTTTAATGATAAACAAGAAAAGAGGAGAAGAGAAGGGAAGGAGGAGGAGAAGAAACTTTCTTTTTGACATGTGAATAAGAAATACGGAAGAGATCAAATATCGCTACCGTGCCAAAATATATTTTAACTTTCGCGTGAAGTTTTAAACGACGTATGAGAAGGTGAATTGAATTTATAATATACAAAAACATAATAAACCCGGTTACATAAATTATTAGGTCAAAGTTTTAGAAATGGAATAGAACTGTATTAATATTGTTTTAGTTTTTTAATCCAAATTTTAAAAAAAATGTTACTTGTGTCATGATCAGAAAATTATCAGTAGGTCTATCATTAAAAGAAATATGTTTCTTATCCATTTTGTGTAAAATCGAAGAAATATTAAAGCTCTGTAATCGATTCCTAATATGTAACCGATAGAGATGTACAAGTATAAATAATAAGAGGAAGAAAACAAAATGTTGATGATCAAGGAGAGCTAGAGAAAGGGAGAGGAGGAGGATTAGAATGAGCAAAGAAATGGACAGGAAAGGACAATACAAGGAGAGCAATCATGGCTACAGGCTACAGCTAATTTAGGTTTTCTTTTGATTATTTGTAAATTGTATAAATGTCTCTTCTTCTTCTCTCTTTCTTCCTTTCTCTTCTCTCTTCTTTCAAAGTCGCCGTTGCGTAATAGCTATTCTATACTCAGATAATTGATTGTCTCCATCATCTCCATCCAGGCATTTCTATGCCGGAGCACTTCTCATGTTGATTGCAGTGTGTCCGTGTGTGTGTGTGTGTGTGTGTAGGGCGTCTTCAGCAAATAGATTTACAGTTTCTGATATCTTGAAGGAATTTGATGAATATGAAAGTGAGATATCACTATATCCAGGAAAAATGATGTTATTAGGAGACTTGAATGTCCATTGGGAAGATATGACTAAAAATTATGTGCTCCAAATGAAGAATATCATTACATCTGCTGGGTTTATCCAACATGTTCAAGGTTCAGCACATAACCTGGGTCACAGTTTAGACTTAGTTTTACCCGAGAGGATTCAGTGATACTAGGCTGTCACACAGTCGATCTCTACATGCATTTCTGATCATTACAAGTCATGATCTGCTTTTCGCTGGCTAAACAAAAATCAGAGCCAATCTCTATTACTTTTTCCCTACACAACTATCGCAAGATCGATACAGTTCCATTCACTAATGCTTTACATGAATTAGTGTCATCTCAACCTGCAGGATTAGATAGTGAATCCTTATTTGATTGGTATGTTTCTGGAGTCACTAAGGTACTTGATACATAATATGCTCCATCTGTAACCAAGTCTCGCCCTTTCGAAGTTACGTAGACCTTGGTTCAACGAGTCTGTGCTTGTGGCACGCCAACATCGCCGTAAAGCGGAACGGAAATGGCGAAAAACAAAACAAGTTCATAGAGGTTAATAAGAATGTATGCCAAGTCATTGATATCGCTAAAGAAGATTTTTTGAAAGATAAGTTGGGTTCATGTACTGCCAAGGAGGTATATCAGATTATCCATTCTCTTTTAAATAAGAAGTCCAGCCAACTCCCCTTGTATGATTCTGCATCCAGATTGGCTAATCAGTTTTCTTCATTTTTTGTCGGTAAGATAAAGATAAGATATGAAATAGATACTTGTTATGTATCTGTTGATACCCAGTTTAGTGACACTCTAAATGAAAACATTCCTCTTTTTGAAAATTTTCAGTCGCTTACTCAATCAGATTTGTCCAGAATCATGTCATCGGCTACTAAATCCTGTCGACTTGATCCCACCCCAACATGGCTACTGAAAGAGAACTCTGATCATTTATTACCATTGCTTACAAACAAAGTCAATCAATCTCTTTCCACAGGTACTTTCCCCAACGGAGCACAGTCAGCAAATAATTAGACCCCTTTTGAAGAAACCAGGCTTGAACCAAAATGACCTTAGAAATTATAGGCCAGTGTCAAACTTAACATATTTAGGTAAACTCATCGAGAAAGCAGCATGCACACAATTAGTTCATCACATTGAATCTAACTATCTTTCTGATTCTTTTCAATCTGCTTATAGGTCATGTCACAGTACCGAGTCAGCTCTAATTAAAGTAAAAAGCGACATAATGTTTGCTCTTGATTCAAACCAGGTAGTTCTAATGGCACTGTTAGATCTATCAGCCGCATTCGATACGATCGATCATGAAATATTTATAATAATAATAATAATAATAATAATAATAGCCTAATAGTCCACTCCAAATTTTAATAAACCGAAAGGGAAATTCTTTTTGCCCAATTGATCGTGAGCCCGGCAGCCACTGAGCAGCGCCAGATCGACGTTGCTCTATCCCTTATTGTTGAACGCCAAACAAGGTAGCAACAAGTCCCATCTGTTAACGTCTTTTGGTATGACGCGGCCGGGGTTCGAACCCACGACCTCCCGGTTGTGAGGCGGACGCTCTACTGACTGAGCCAACACTTCGGTTATATCCCGTATATTAAAAAAAGCAGGTGTTAGGTCAACAGTTTTGTCCTGGTTTCAGTCATACCTCTCTGGATGGCCTTCCCAAGTTGACATAGCCGGCAAATTGTCAAACCTCACAACCATAGAATTTGGACTCCCACAGGGATCAATAGTAGGACCCATAGGACACTCAATTTATACTCTTCCTATTTGAGATATCGTCCGACATCATAGTATTAATTATCATCTCTATGCTGATGACATACAGTTATATGTTTCCTTTAATCCTAAGACTCCAGGAGCTCTTGATAGCGCACTTTATATCAAACTTCAAATTTGTATTTCAGATATTAGGCAATGGGTGGTATTAAATAAGTTAAAATTAAATGATTCAAAGATTGAATTTTTTGTTGCTTCTTCAGGTCACAATCTGCGCTGTCTCCCCGATGTTCAGCTGGGTGTTGGTGTCACACTCATTAGCCCTTCAAAAACAATAAGAAACCTTGGCGTTGTATTTGATTCTTGCATGTCGATGTTTCACCATTATTTCTAACATCTGTAGTATGGCTACGTTTTATTTAAGGAATATTGCTAGAATCAAAAGGTTTATTGACTAGTCTGCCTGTCATAACGCTGTGCGTTCTTTAGTTCTATCCCGTATTGATTATTGCAAAGGGCTTTTCTCTACCATTCCCTCGACTAAATTGATTCGTGTGCAACGGCTACAAAATTGGGCAGCCCGATTAATATTTCAGGTTTCTAGGGACCATCCATCTCAGCCACTCTTGAGATCCTTACACTGGCTTCATTTGAAACAAAGAATAATTTTTAAATTACTCTTGTTTGTATTCAAAATATTCAATAATCAAGCTCCACAATATTTACATACCTGTTTGAATTTATATACACCTGCCAGGGCATTGAGGTCAGCCAGGGATCCTCTCCGTCTCACATATTCAGTTACCCGCACATTAGCCGGTGATAGAACATTTACTGTATCTGCTTCAAAATGTTGGAATGATTTACCACTTAGAAGCAGGCAGTCTCCGTCAGTTATTACCTTCAGAAAGGCCTTAAAAACATATCTTTTTTTGCAATTTGTAGTTGTAAGACTGTTTTTTCTAATTATATGTATTTATGTAATTTTTATTTTCATTCACTGTAAGCGCTTTGGGCCTTATGGGAAAAGCGCGGTATAAGTAATAATAATAATAATACGGTTATATTGTGCGTGTGTGTGTGTGTAAGAGGTGTGTGCGTGTGTGTGTGTGTATATGGGTGTGTCGTGTGTGTCTTTGTATGTGTGTTGATGCGTGATAGCTGGAGAGGTGTTCCGGCGTGGAAGTGCCTGGATGGACGAGATCAATAACAAAACAAAACAAGCTTTTTAAACTGCACTGCCTTTTCCCCAGTTTTTATCTTATTCTTTTAATGCAACCTTTCTTAAAATTGTAATGATTTTTGTCTGTATTTATATATTTATATATTTATGTACATGTATAGCACCGTTAAATGTCCGAAGACAAATTTTATGTATTTTTTACATGACAATAAATTATCTTGAATCTGGAATCTTGAATCTTTATAAATATTTGATGGAAATTAACGAAACAACAATTAACATAAAAGTTTTGTTTTTCTTGTCCTCTTAACGAGGTGTTTTATTTCACATATTTCACATTTCATACATATTTACATCAATTTACATTTTAATATAATACAAATAGACAAAAGTAATTAAATAAATAGTTATAACCGTAACATTTCTTAAAAAATTGCTATGTGTTTCGTCAATAATTTTTTTTGTTCATTTGCTATGTAATATCGTAGTTTTAATTTGAAATTAATGAACAGACTTTTACTATTGTACTCTTTACCATCACACCGAAGTTTAATATACATTATGTATATTATGTATTGTCCTAAAATTAACATGAAGTTTATCACAGAGTTTCCCTTTTTCCATTAAAATAACCTATAACTAATGCTTTTTCATTAATATTTATTTGTTCATAAAAATTATGATATAAGTTTTCAATAATTTTCCAAAAAATTCTAACTTAATTACATTTTAACAAGACATGAACAGTAGTTTCTGTTTCTTTACATATATCACACTGGTCATTTTCCATTATACGCCATCTGCATAAATTATGTTTTGATGGAAATATATTATGCAATATTTTAAAATTAACTTGCTTTATCCTATTATTTCCGTTTTGTTGAAATTCAAAATTGTATACTTTCTGCCAATTAAAAGAAACGGGTAAGTTCAAGTAATATTCCCAGTAACGTGTAACGTGTTTCGTCTTGAAACTAGATATATCAACGAAATCTCTATTGTCTAGATCTATTAGAAATAAATCATTGTTCATTCCATAAATTGGGGTAAAAATAATTATTCCACCATTATGACCTGATTAGGACCAACATGGTATATATATATATATATATATACCCCCCCCCCCTCACCTTCAGGAAACTACCCTCGAGAGAAAACCGGATAGTATACAGTCTTCACCATGCAGAGTCCTTCTAGGACATCTGTCGATCCAAGACTATATACTCAAGTTGGTACGTAATCTTTTGTTGTGTTTTCCTAAGTGCCTAGATAATTGTCCAGGAGTTAATTAGTGTAATTTTCTGGGGTACATCATTTTTTCGGGGGTGGAAGGCCAGGTATTTCTTTTTTAATTTTTTTTTTTTAAATCCCAAAACAAAATAAAACAGTGTGATATCAGAAAGATAATAATGAAAGCTACATGTACGACAACCTTGTTTTGGAGAAGAAATATAGACACTTATTCATAAAAGGGAAAATCTTTTGTTCGTCGGATTATATAAATATTTATATTTTTAAATTAAGAGTTTGTGCCAGCTTGTTTAGCCATAATATGAACACAGGGAAATGAAGGCAGATGAACAGAAACTACCAAGATTAAATATCATTTAATGTCTATCCTGCCGTGTACCAAAGTTTAATCCTGTGAAGATTGATTCCCTTGAAGTCGCGTTGGCTTCCCTAAGTTACTAATTAAAACACAACGAAAGGGAAAGTAAACAACTCTGTCATGTGTGTTATCCTATATTAGAATAAATATTGCAAGTCAGCGGTGAACACCAACAGTCGAGTTTTATAAGTTAAAGCTAATAGCTTACTGTGTTGGCTATTTGGATAATCACGACTTTAGATATTAAAGGTATAGACCAGTATTGGAAACCCCCCCTCTCAAAAAATGAAATGGAAGCTCTTATTACCAATCATGTGAAAGAATATGTTTTGACTAATACGTGATGATACAAATTGCACCGGGAAACCGCCTACTAATTAATGTATTTGGTAAACTATTATATCTATCCGGACTGGATAGTAGAGGATTATGTTATAGTTTGATCTTAATTAAGGGTATCTTCTTTTATCCTTTTTGTTTACAGACCATGATCATTGTTAAAGTCTACTGATCGACTGACATAAATAGCCAGATCTTATTTATGATCACGGTATTCAAGAGTGACAATAATAGGTGGGGTGCAGGGCAATATAAAAAAAAAGTACTCCCATATACATCATTCTGTGTATACAGTGCTTGTAACTTTACCAAGACTGGGCCAAATTTCGTATCATTTTGATGATTCCAGAACCTTGCAGTACACACCAATACGTATATGCTAGATGATCAACCTTTTCTGATCGATTCCACAACGTTTCTTTCACAATGCAATCGCATGACCAGAACTGGTCTATACCTTTAACCTTTCGTCGTTATTTTTTGTTGTTGCTAGGGGTCGATGATTCGTGAGTTTAGTATCGGACTTCCGCTTTCAGTAAAAGAGCAACTCATAGTTCATGACTTTGCAGACTGGAGATTATTGATAAATCGTTTCTTTTTGGAAGCAGGTTCATTAATTTCTGTTTCACTGACAAGCATAATGACTTATATCAATAGCGGGTATTTTCGTTGCAACCTAATTCCGACACCGAACAATCTCAAGTAGCAATTAAGAGGCTAAGCTTTCGTCAAGTAATTGCACCGGTGTTTCTTATCGACTGTGTAACTAGTACTGAATATTAAACTTGAAAATATGGACGACTTTTCATCCGTCACCACTAGCAGCACCAATGATGACTTCGTGTTTGAAAGCTACCCCCAGCGAATCGTCATCGCCTCCATTCTCTGTCTCGTCACCGTCGTCGGCATCATTGGGAATAGCCACGTCGTGCTCGCCGTGCTCCTCTGCCAAAAGTTGAGATCTTCCACCAACTGGCTGGTGGTCAACCTCGGTATGGCCGACCTCATCACCTGTCTTTTTCTTCCCTTTAACGTCGTGGCGATCCTGAGTAAGAATGGATGGCCCATCGCCGAATGGATCTGCGCAATGACCGGAGGCGTCACGTTGACCTGCATAGGAACTAGCATCATCAGCCTTGCTCTGATCGCTCACAATAGGTGGGTCCTCCTCACCAGGCCTCGATACACATTCTACAGTATCTACTCCAGGTGCAACATTGTTGCCATGGTGATATTATCATGGATGTACCCATTATTGCTTGTCATAGTCCCACCGATGGCAGGACTCGGGAAGTTGGGATATACAGAAAACTACAAGTGGTGTCACCAGGATACCTCCTTGTCGAACTCGGACTACTACAGCCTCATAGCAGCGGTAGGCGTCATCGTCCCGGCATCTATCATCATCGTTATCATGTACGTGCTCATCTACCGAACCGTTTCGGGTCATAACAAAGCTTTGGGGAAAAGATTGGCCGAGTCGAGGGAAGCCGGGACTTCTAGTTTTGACCGAACCAGTCTTGATATGAGTACGAGCAGGACAGAATCCCGGGATCGGCAGAGGAGTGTAGTCACGGATGGCACGAGAGCAACTTCTGGAGTTGGTATGCGACCTACACTTCCAAACAGCCGAAACGTGGAGGATACAGCTACCTTGACATGTCCGGTCAACCTCGCACCATCGAATGAAGGGGGTGATGAAAGTCAACATAACATTTCGCATGTTCCAGAGACAACTAGGCCTAATGAAGTCTTTGAACGTGGGGTGCTTGCCGTGGGTGAAATAGAGCTGTCTAATGTGAATTCCCAAGCTGAGAATAGAGTATCAATAAACGACCATCGCGTTAGCCAGGAGAATCTAGAAAATTCGTCGACATCATCCAATCCCAGAAGGGCTACCCAGGCATCCACTCCTGGCGCCAAGGGCCCGAAAAGTGCGCCAAAGATTTCACGCCACCATATCAACGTCACCAAACGTCTGTCCTTGGTGGTGCTTTCTTTCTTCATTTGTTTCCTCCCATCTGGGATCTGCTTGATGGTGTCTACCAGTGACCCAGCTGTTCCTTGGGCATACCTTCTGATCATGTTCAACACGTGTATCAACCCCATCCTCTATGCGGGAACTATGCCGATGTTTCGGGAAGTAATGGGATGCATAGCACGGTGCAGGTTTCAGAGCATTCCGGAGCCCGTCCAATGTGTACGGTTCTGCCGTGGACCTTAATTCTGTAATGTTAATGTAATTTTTTGTCAAACAAATCGATAATTAACCAAAGTAACCTAGAGATTTCAATAATTTTCGTTTTCTATTATAACATATTTATGATTAAATATTTTTTTAATATTATATTCAAATGATTATTTAAATAATAATTCGATCGAACTTGACATCAGTTTGTAGTTATTTCATTAAGTGTGTGCCTTTTCCTGTTCTTTGATTATAGAATGTGGGTAATCTTTTTGTTTTATTATTTTGAATTCGACTTGAATATAAGACAAGTTCAGTTTTTCATACTATGTAGTCAATGAATTCCATCCGTCCATTGTAATTCCAAGCTATTACTAAATAGATTCACAGTTTCTGATTGCTTGAAGGAATTTGATGAATATGTAAGTGAGATATCACTATATCCAGGAAAATTGATGTTATTAAGAGACTTGAATGTCCATTGGGAAGATATGACTAAAAATGATGTGCTCCAAATGAAGAATATCATTACATCTGCTGGGTTTATCCAACATGTTCAAGGTTCAGCACATAACCTGGGTCACACTTTAAACTTAGTTTTACCCGAGAGGATTCAGTGATATAGGCTGTCACACAGTCGATCTCTACATGCATTTCTGATCATTACAAGTCATGATCTGCTTTTCGCTGGCTAAACAAAAATCAGAGCCAATCTCTATTACTTTTTCCCTACGCAACTATCGCAAGATCGATACAGTTCAATTCACTAATGCTTTACATGAATTAGTGTCATCTCAACCTGCAGGATTAGATAGTGAATCCTTATTTGATTGGTATGTTTCTGGAGTCACTCACGTACTTGATACATAATATGCTCCATCTGTAACCAAGTCTCGCCCTTTGAAGTTACCTAGACCTTGGTTCAACGAGTCTGTGCTTGTGGCACGCCAATATCACCGTAAAGCAGAATGGAAATGGCGAAAAATAAGACTGGACTCAGATCGCAAATTGTTCATAGAGGTTAATAAGAATGTATGCCAAGTCATTGATATCGCTAAAGAAGATTTTTTGAAAGATAAGTTGGGTTCATGTACTGCCAAGGAGGTATATCAGATTATCCATTCTCTTTTAAATAAGAAGTCCAGCCAACTCCCCTTGTATGATTCTGCATCCAGATTGGCTAATCAGTTTTCTTCATTTTTTGACGGTAAGATAAAGATAAGATATGAAATAGATACTTGTTATGTATCTGTTGATACCCAGTTTAGTGACACTCTAAATGAAAACATTCCTCTTTTCGAAAATTTTCAGTTGCTTACACAATCAGATTTGTCCAGAATCATGTCATCGGCTACTAAATCCTGTCGACTTGATCCCACCCCAACATGGCTACTGAAAGAGAACTCTGATCATTTATTTCCATTGCTTACAAACATAGTCAATCAATCTCTTTCCACAGGTACTTTCCCCAACGGAGCACAGTCAGCAAATAATTAGACCACTTTTGAAGAAACCAGGCTTGAACCAAAATGACCTTAGAAATTATAGGCCAGTGTCAAACTTAACATATTTAGGTAAACTCATCGAGAAAGCAGCATGCACTCAATTAGTTCATCACATTGAATCTAACTATCTTTCTGATTCTTTTCAATCTGCTCATAGGTCATGTCAAAGTACCGAGTCAGCTCTAATTAAAGTAAAAAGCGACATAATGTTTGCTCTTGATTCAAACCAGGTAGTTTTAATGGCACTGTTAGATACGATCGATCATCAAATATTTATAATAATAATAATAATAATAATAGCCTAATAGTCCACTCCAAATTTTAATAAACCGAAAGGGAAATTCATTTTGCCCAATTGATGGTGAGCCCGGCAGCCACTGAGCAGCGCCAGATCGACGTTGCTCTATCCCTTATTGTTGAACGCCAAACAAGGTAGCAACAACTCCCATCTGTTAACGTCTTTTGGTATGACGCGGCCGGGGTTCGAACCCACGACCTCCCGGTTGTGAGGCGGACGCTCTACTGACTGAGCCAACACTCCGGTTATATTCCGTATATTAAAAAAAACAGGTTTGTCCTGGTTTCAGTCATACCTCTCTGGATGGCCTTCCCAAGTTGACATAGCCGGCAAATTGTCAAACCTCACAACCATAGAATTTGGACTCCCACAGGGATCAATAGTAGGACCCATAGGACACTCAATTTATACTCTTCCTATTGGAGATATCGTCCGACATCATACTATTAATTATCATCTCTATGCTGATGACATACAGTTATATGTTTCCTTTAATCCTAAGACTCCAGGAGCTCTTGATAGCGCACTTATCAAACTTCAAATTTGTATTTCAGATATTAGGCAATGGATGGTAGTAAATAAGTTAAAATTAAATGATTCAAAGATTGAATTTTTTGTTGCTGCTTGAGGTCACAATCTGCGCAGTCTTCCAGATGTTCAGTTGGGTGTTGGTGGCACACTCATTATCCCTTCAAAAACAATAAGAAACCTTGGCGTTGTTTTTGATTCTTGCATGTCGATGTCTCACCATTATTTCTCACATCTGTAGTATGGCTACGTTTTATTTAAGGAATATTGCTAGAATCAGAAGGTTTATTGACTAGTCTGCCTGTCATAACGCTGTGCGTTCTTTAGTTCTATCCCGTATTGATTATTGCAAAGGGCTTCTCTCTACCATTCCCTCGACTAAATTGATTCGTGTGCAACGGCTACAAAATTGGGCAGCCCGATTAATATTTCAGGTTTCTAGGGACCATCCATCTCAGCCACTCTTGAGATCCTTACACTGGCTTCATTTGAAACAAAGAATAATTTTTAAATTACTCTTGTTTGTATTCAAAATATTCAATAATCAAGCTCCACAATATTTACATACCTGTTTGAATTGATATACACCTGCCAGGGCATTGAGGTCAGCCAGGGATCCTCTCCGTCTCACATATTCAGTTACCCGCACATTAGCCGGTGATAGAACATTAATGTATCTGCTTCAAAATGTTGGAATGATTTACCACTTAGAAGCAGGCAGTCTCCGTCAGTTATTACCTTCAGAAAGGCCTTAAAAACATATTTTTTTTTGCAATTTGTAGTTGTAAGACTGTTTTTTCTAATTATATGTATTTATGTAATTTTTATTTTCATTCACTGTAAGCGCTTTGGGCCTTATGGGAAAAGCGCGGTATAAGTAATAATAATAATAATACGGTTATATTGTGCGTGTGTGTGTGTAAGAGGTGTGTGCGTGCGTGTGTATAGGGGTGTGTCGTGTGTGTCTTTGTATGTGTGTTGATGCGTGATAGCTGGAGAGGTGTTCCGGCGTGGAAGTGCCTGGATGGACGAGATCAATAACAAAACAAAACAAGCTTTTAAACTGCACTGCCTTTCCCCCAGTTTTTATCTTATTCTTTTAATGCAACCTTTCTTAAAATTGTGATGATTTTTGTCTGTATTTATATATTTATATATTTATGTACATGTATAGCACCGTTAAATGTCCGAAGACAAATTTTATGTATTTTTTACATGACAATAAATTATCTTGAATCTTGAATCTTGAATCTTTATAAATATTTGATGGAAATTAACGAAAAAACAATTAACATAAAAGTTGTTTTTTTCTTGTCCTCTTAACGAGGTGTTTTATTTCACATATTTCACATTTCATACATATTTACATCAATTTACATTTTAATATAATACAAATAGACAAAAGTAATTAAATAAATAGTTATAACCGTAACATTTCTTAAAAAATTGCTATGTGTTTCGTCAATAATTTTTTTTGTTCATTTGCTATGTAATATCGTAGTTTTAATTTGAAATTAATTAACAGACTTTTACTATTGTACTCTTTACCATCACACCGAAGTTTAATATACATTATGTATATTATGTATTGTCCTAAAATTAACATGAAGTTTATCACAGAGTTTCCCTTTTTCCATTAAAATAACCTATAACTAATGCTTTTTCATTAATATTTATTTGTTCATAAAAATTATGATATAAGTTTTCAATAATTTTCCAAAAAATTCTAACTTTATTACATTTTAACAAGACATGAACAGTAGTTTCTGTTTCTTTACATATATCACACTGGTCATTTTCCATTATACGCCATCTGCATAAATTATGTTTTGATGGAAATATATTATGCAATATTTTAAAATTAACTTGCTTTATCCTAGTATTTCCTATTTGTTGAAATTCAAAATTGTATACTTTCTGCCAATTAAAAGAAACGGGTAAGTTCAAGTAATATTCCCAGTAACGTGTAACGTTTGGTTTTTGAAGTTTTTGTTTCAGAAGGGATGTATAATAAAGTTTCGTCTTGAAACTAGATATATCAACGAAATCTCTATTGTCTAGATCTATTAGAAATAAATCATTGTTAAAATCATTCCATAAATTGGGGTAAAAATAATTATTCCACCATTATGACCTGATTAGGACCAACAGTGTATATATATATATATATATATATATATATATATATATATATATACCCCTCATCTTCAGGAAACTACCCTCGAGAGAAAACCGGATAGTATACAGTCTTCACCATGCAGAGTCTTTCTAGGACATCTGTCGATCCAAGACTATATACTCAAGTTGGTACGTAATCTTTTGTTGTGTTTTCCTAAGTGCCTAGATAATTGTCCAGGAGTTAATTAGTGTAATTTTCTGGGGTACATCATTTTTTCGGGGGTGGAAGGCCAGGTATTTCTTTTTTATTTTATTTTTTTAAATCCCAAAACAAAATAAAACAGTGTGATATCAGAAAGATAATAATGAAAGCTACGACAACCTTGTTTTGGAGAAGAAATATAGACACTTATTCATAAAAGGGAAAATCTTTTGTTCGTCGGATTATAAAAATATTTATATTTTTAAATTAAGAGTTTGTGCCAGCTTGTTTAGCCATAATATGAACACAGGGAAATGAAGGCAGATGAACAGAAACTACCAAGATTAAATATCATTTAATGTCTATCCTGCCGTGTACCAAAGTTTAATCCTGTGAAGATTGATTCCCTTGAAGTCGCGTTGGCTTCCCTAAGTTACTAATTAAAACACAACGAAAGGGAAAGTAAACAACTCTGTCATGTGTGTTATCCTATATTAGAATAAATATTGCAAGTCAGCGGTGAACACCAACAGTCGAGTTTTATAAGTTAAAGCTTATAGCTTACTGTGTTGGCTATTTGGATAATCACGACTTTAGACATTAATGGAAGCTCTTATTACCAATTATGTGAAAGAATATGTTTTGACTAATACGTGATGATAAAAATTGTACCGGGAAACCGCCTACTAATTAATGTATTTGGTAAACTATTATATCTATCCGGACTGGATAGTAGAGGATTATGTTATAGTTTGATCTAAATTAAGGGTATCTTCTTTTATCCTTTTTGTTTACAGACCATGATCATTGTTAAAGTCTACTGATCGACTGACATAAATAGCCAGATCTTATTTATGATCACGGTATTCAAGAGTGACAATAATAGGTGGGGCGCAGGGCAATATAAAAAAAGTAGTCCCATATACATCATTGTGTGTATACAGTGCTTGTAACTTTACCAAGACTGGGCCAAATTTCGTATCATTTTGATGATTCCAGAACCTTGCAGTACACACCAATACGTATATGCTAGATGATCAACCTTTTCTGATCGATTCCACAACGTTTCTTTCACAATGCAATCGCATGACCAGAACTGGTCTATACCTTTAACCTTTCGTCGTTATTTTTTGTTGTTGCTAGGGGTCGATGATTCGTGAGTTTAGTATCGGACTTCCGCTTTCAGTAAAAGAGCAACTCATCGTTCATGACTTTGCAGACTGGAGATTATTGATAAATCGTTTCTTTTTGGAAGCAGGTTCATTAATTTCTGTTTCACTGACAAGCATAATGACTTACATCAATAGCGGGTATTTTCGTTGCAACCTAATTCCGACACCGAACAATCTCAAGTAGCAATTAAGAGGCTAAGCTTTCGTCAAGTAATTGCACCGGTGTTTCTTATCGACTGTGTAACTAGTACTGAATATTAAACTTGAAAATATGGACGACTTTTCATCCGTCACCACTAGCAGCACCAATGATGACTTCGTGTTTGAAAGCTACCCCCAGCGAATCGTCATCGCCTCCATTCTGTCTCGTCACCGTCGTCGGCATCATTGGGAATAGCCACGTCGTGCTCGCCGTGCTCCTCTGCCAAAAGTTGAGATCTTCCACCAACTGGCTGGTGGTCAACCTCGGTATGGCCGACCTCATCACCTGTCTTTTTCTTCCCTTTAACGTCGTGGCGATCCTGAGTAAGAATGGATGGCCCATCGCCGAATGGATCTGCGCAATGACCGGAGGCGTCACGTTGACCTGCATAGGAACTAGCATCATCAGCCTTGCTCTGATCGCTCACAATAGGTGGGTCCTCCTCACCAGGCCTCGATACACATTCTACAGTATCTACTCCAGGCGCAACATTGTTGCCATGGTGATATTATCATGGATGTACCCATTATTGCTTGTCATAGTCCCACCGATGGCAGGACTCGGGAAGTTGGGATATACAGAAAACTACAAGTGGTGTCACCAGGATACCTCCTTGTCCAACTCGGACTACTACAGCCTCATAGCAGCGGTAGGCGTCATCGTCCCGGCATCTATCATCATCGTTATCATGTACGTGCTCATCTACCGAACCGTTTCGGGTCATAACAAAGCTTTTGGGAAAAGATTGGCCGAGTCGAGGGAAGCCGGGACTTCTAGTTTTGACCGAACCAGTCTTGATATGAGTACGAGCAGGACAGAATCCCGGGATCGGCAGAGGAGTGTAGTCACGGATGGCACGAGAGCAACTTCTGGAGTTGGTATGCGACCTACACTTCCAAACAGCCGAAACGTGGAGGATACAGCTACCTTGACATGTCCGGTCAACCTCGCACCATCGAATGAAGGGGGTGATGAAAGTCAACATAACATTTCGCATGTTCCAGAGACAACTAGGCCTAATGAAGTCTTTGAACGTGGGGTGCTTGCCCTGGGTGAAATAGAGCTGTCTAATGTGAATTCCCAAGCTGAGAATAGAGTATCAATAAACGACCATCGCGTTAGCCAGGAGAATCTAGAAAATTCGTCGACATCATCCAATCCCAAAAGGGGTACCCAGGCATCCACTCCTGGCGCCAAGGGCCCGAAAAGTGCGCCAAAGATTTCACGCCACCATATCAACGTCACCAAACGTCTGTCCTTGGTGGTGCTTTCTTTCTTCATCTGTTTCCTCCCATCTGGGATCTGCTTGATGGTGTCTACCAGTGACCCAGCTGTTCCTTGGGCATACCTTCTGATCATGTTCAACACGTGTATCAACCCCATCCTCTATGCGGGAACTATGCCGATGTTTCGGGAAGTAATGGGATGCATAGCACGGTGCAGGTTTCAGAGCATTCCGGAGCCCGTCCAATGTGTACGGTTCTGCCGTGGACCTTAATTCTGTAATGTTAATGTATTTTTTTGTCAAACAAATCGATAATTAACCAAAGTAACCTAGAGATTTCAATAATTTTCGTTTTCTATTATAACATATTTATGATTAAATATTTTTTAAATATTATATTCAAATGATTACTTAAATAATAATTCGATCGAACTTGACATCAGTTTGTAGTTATTTCATTAAGTGTGTGCCTTTTCCTGTTCTTTGATTATAGAATGTGGGTAATCTTTTTGTTTTATTATTTGAATTCGACTTGAATATAAGACAAGTTCAGTTTTTCATACTATGTAGTCAATGAATTCCATCCGTCCATTGTAATTCCAAGCTATTACTAAATAGATTCACAGTTTCTGATTGCTTGAAGGAATTTGATGAATATGTAAGTGAGATATCACTATATGCAGGAAAATTGATGTTATTAGGAGACTTGAATGTCCATTGGGAAGATATGACTAAAAATGATGTGCTCCAAATGAAGAATATCATAACATCTGCTGGGTTTATCCAACATGTTCAAGGTTCAGCACATAACCTGGGTCCCACTTTAGACTTAGTTTTACCCGAGAGGATTCAGTGATACTAGGCTGTCACACAGTCGATCTCTACATGCATTTCTGATCATTACAAGTCATGATCTGCTTTTCGCTGGCTAAACAAAAATCAGAGCCAATCTCTATTACTTTTTCCCTACACAACTATCGCAAGATCGATACAGTTCCATTCACTAATGCTTTACATGAATTAGTGTCATCTCAACCTGCAGGATTAGATAGTGAATCCTTATTTGATTGGTATGTTTCTGGAGTCACTAAGGTACTTGATACATAATATGCTCCATCTGTAACCAAGTCTCGCCCTTTCGAAGTTACGTAGACCTTGGTTTCAACGAGTCTGTGCTTGTGGCACGCCAACATCGCCGTAAAGCGGAACGGAAATGGCGAAAAACAAAACAAGTTCATAGAGGTTAATAAGAATGTATGCCAAGTCATTGATATCGCTAAAGAAGATTTTTTGAAAGATAAGTTGGGTTCATGTACTGCCAAGGAGGTATATCAGATTATCCATTCTCTTTTAAATAAGAAGTCCAGCCAACTCCCCTTGTATGATTCTGCGTCCAGATTGGCTAATCAGTTTTCTTCATTTTTTGTCGGTAAGATAAAGATAAGATATGAAATAGATACTTGTTATGTATCTGTTGATACCCAGTTTAGAGACACTCTAAATGAAAACATTCCTCTTTTTAAAAATTTTCAGTTGCTTACACAATCAGATTTGTCCAGAATCATGTCATCGGCTACTAAATCCTGTCGACTTGATCCCACCCCAACATGGCTACTGAAAGAGAACTCTGATCATTTATTACCATTGCTTACAAACATAGTCAATCAATCTCTTTCCACAGGTACTTTCCCCAACGGAGCACAGTCAGCAAATAATTAGACCACTTTTGAAGAAACCAGGCTTGAACCAAAATGACCTTAGAAATTATAGGTCAGTGTCAAACTTAACATATTTAGGTAAACTCATCGAGAAAGCAGCATGCACTCAATTAGTTCATCACATTGAATCTAACTATCTTTCTGATTCTTTTCAATCTGCTCATAGGTCATGTCACAGTACCGAGTCAGCTCTAATTAAAGTAAAAAGCGACATAATATTTGCTCTTGATTCAAACCAGGTAGTTCTAATGGCACTTTTAGATCTATCAGCCGCATTCGATACGATCGATCATCAAATATTTATAATAATAATAATAATAATATTAATAATAGCCTAATAGTCCACTCCAAATTTTAATAAACCGAAAGGGAAATTCTTTTTGCCCAATTGATGGTGAGCCCGGCAGCCACTGAGCAGCGCCAGATCGACGTTGCTCTATCCCTTATTGTTGAACGCCAAACAAGGTATCAACTCCCATCTGTTAACGTCTTTTGGTATGACGCGGCCGGGGTTCGAACCCACGACCTCCCGGTTGTGAGGCGGACGCTCTACTGACTGAGCCAACACTCCGGTTATATCCCGTATATTAAAAAAAGCAGGTGTTAGGTCAACAGTTTTGTCCTGGTTTCAGTCATACCTCTCTGGATGGCCTTCCCAAGTTGACATAGCCGGCAAATTGTCAAACCTCACAACCATAGAATTTGGACTCCCACAGGGATCAATAGTAGGACCCATAGGACACTCAATTTATACTCTTCCTATTTGAGATATCGTCCGACATCATAGTATTAATTATCATCTCTATGCTGATGACATACAGTTATATGTTTCCTTTAATCCTAAGACTCCAGGAGCTCTTGATAGCGCACTTATCAAACTTCAAATTTGTATTTCAGATATTAGGCAATGGGTGGTATTAAATAAGTTAAAATTAAATGATTCAAAGATTGAATTTTTTGTTGCTTCTTCAGGTCACAATCTGCGCAGTCTCCCAGATGTTCAGTTGGGTGTTTGTGGCACACTCATTAGCCCTTCAAAAACAATAAGAAACCTCGGCGTTGTATTTGATTCTTGCATGTCGATGTTTCACCATTATTTCTCACATCTGTAGTATGGCTACGTTTTATTTAAGGAATATTGCTAGAATCAGAAGGTTTATTGACTAGTCTGCCTGTCATAACACTGTGCGTTCTTTAGTTCTATCCCGTATTGATTATTGCAAAGGGCTTTTCTCTACCATTCCCTCGACTAAATTGATTCGTGTGCAACAGCTACGAAAATTGGGCAGCCCGATTAATATTTCAGGTTTCTAGGGACCATCCATCTCAGCCACTCTTGAGATCATTACACTGGCTTAATTTGAAACAAAGAATAATTTTTAAATTACTCTTGTTTGTATTCAAAATATTCAATAATCAAGCTCCACAATATTTACATACCTGTTTGAATTTATATACACCTGCCAGGGCATTGAGGTCAGCCAGGGATCCTCTCCGTCTCACATATTCAGTTACCCGCACATTAGCCGGTGATAGAACATTTACTGTATCTGCTTCAAAATGTTGGAATGATTTACCACTTAGAATCAGGCAGTCTCCGTCAGTTATTACCTTCAGAAAGGCCTTAAAAACATATTTTTTTTTGCAATTTGTAGTTGTAAGACTGTTTTTTCTAATTATATGTATTTATGTAATTTTTTATTTTCGTTCACTTTAAGCGCTTTGGGCCTTATGGGAAAAGCGCGGTATAAGTAATAATAATAATAATACGGTTATATTGTGCGTGTGTGTGTAAGAGGTGTGTATATGCGTGTGTATAGGGGTGTGTCGTGTGTGTGTGTGTGTGCTCTCATCTCAGCATTCTTGTGGGGTTTTATGTGCGCTTCACATACCCCTTGTGAGGCATTTTTACTTTGTGGGGTATTTTTTCAGGACCCCACAGAGTAAAGTCTTTCAAATGACTGTATATTCGGTGTCCTATGCCCTGCGGGGCATTAGAAGTGGTACCCCATAAATGACTTTTTGTGAGCGTGTGCTAAAACTTGCACACTTTTTTATGGTAACATCGTAAGCACACCGCCGGGTTGTTATCGCCAGGTTGTACATACCCCACTAGTAGGGGACCACAAGGTATATCTGGAACGCACAGAAATACCCCACAATCAGGTGCCCCACAAAGGCCCTGATGTGAGAATGTGCGTCTTTGTAAGTGTGTTGATGCGTGATAGCTGGAGAGGTGTTCCGGCGTGGAAGTGCCTGGATGGACGAGATCAATAACAAAACAAAACAAGCTTTTTAAACTGCACTGCCTTTTCCTCAGTTTTTATCTTATTCTTTAATGCAACCTTTCTTAAAATTGTGATGATTTTTGTCTGTATTTATATATTTATATATTTATGTACATGTATAGCACCGTTAAATGTCCGAAGACAAATTTTATGTATTTTTTACATGACAATAAATTATCTTGAATCTTGAATCTTGAATCTTTATAAATATTTGATGGAAATTAACGAAACAACAATTAACATAAAAGTTTTGTTTTTGTTGTCCTCTTAGCGAGGTGTTTTATTTCACATATTTCACATTTCATACATATTTACATCAATTTACATTTTAATATAATACAAATAGACAAAAGTAATTAAATAAATAGTTATAACCTTAACATTTCTTAAAAATTTGCTATGTGTTTCGTCAATAAAAAACTTTGTTTATTTGCTATGTAATATCGTAGTTTTAATTTGAAATTAATGAACAGACTTTTACTATTGTACTCTTTACCATCACACCGAAGTTTAATATACATTATGTATATTATGTATTGTCCTAAAATTAACATGAAGTTTATCACAGAGTTTCCCTTTTTCCATTAAAATAACCTATAACTAATGCTTTTTCATTAATATTTATTTGTTCATAAAAATTATGATATAAGTTTTCAATAATTTTCCAAAAAATTCTAACTTTATTACATTTTAACAAGACATGAACAGTAGTTTCTGTTTCTTTACATATATCACAATCGTCATTTTCCATTATACGCCATCTGCATAAATTATGTTTTGATGGAAATATATTATGGAATATTTTAAAATTAACTTGCTTTATCCTAGTATTTCCTATTTGTTGAAATTCAAAATTGTATACTTTCTGCCAATTAAAAGAAACGGCTAAGTTCAAGTAATATTCCCAGTAACGTGTAACGTTTGGTTTTTGAAGTTTTTGTTTCAGAAGGGATGAATAATAAAGTTTCGTCTTGAAACTAGATATATCAACGAAATCTCTATTGTCTAGATCTATTAGAAATAAATCATTGTTAAAATCATTCCATAAATTGGGGGTAAAAATAATTATTCCACCATTATGACCTGATTAGGACCAACAGTGTGTATATATATATATACAGGGCGTATCATAATAAAGGATATTGAAGTTTAATGACGATTTATATGAAAACTACTGATTTCATAATCAAGCATTTTATGTCTGTTGTAAAGGACAGAATGTCCTCTTGTTAATGACACCCCGATCATACTACTACTGTCACAGTTGACTGAATAACAAAGCATTGCTGTCCACCATGTGAAAGGTGCACTGTGACAAGTTAGCATTCACAGATAAATTCTAAAGATTAGTGCTTGTGTCAGCCCAGACATATTGAAATGGTGAACAATGAGTGGATTATGTGTCTAAGAAGGAAATGTTATCAAACTTGGCACAGTGCACCTTTCACATGGTGGACAGCAATGCTTTGTTATTCAGTCAACTGTGACAGTAGTAGTATGATCGGGGTGTCATTAACAAGAGGACATTCTGTCCTTTACAACAGACATAAAATGCTTGATTATGAAATCAGTGGTTTTCATATAAATCGTCATTAAACTTCAATATCCTTTATTATGATACGCCCTGTATATACCCCTCACCTTCAGGAAACTACCCTCGAGAGAAAACCGGATAGTATACAGTCTTCACCATGCAGAGTCCTTCTAGGACATCTGTCGATCCAAGACTATATACTCAAGTTGGTACGTAATCTTTTGTTGTGTTTTCCTAAGTGCATAGATAATTGTCCAGGAGTTAATTAGTGTAATTTTCCGGGGTACATCATTTTTTCGGGGGTGGAAGGCCAGGTATTTCTTTTTTAATTTTTTTTTAAAATCCCAAAACAAAATAAAACAGTGTGATATCAGAAAGATAATAATGAAAGCTACGACAACCTTGTTTTGGAGAAGAAATATAGACACTTATTCATAAAAGGGAAAATCTTTTGTTCGTCGGATTATATAAATGTTTATATTTTTAAATTAAGAGTTTGTGCCAGCTTGTTTAGCCATAATATGAACACAGGGAAATGAAGGCAGATGAACAGAAACTACCAAGATTAAATATCATTTAATGTCTATCCTGCCGTGTACCAAAGTTTAATCCTGTGAAGATTGATTCCCTTGAAGTCGCGTTGGCTTCCCTAAGTTACTAATTAAAACACAACGAAAGGGAAAGTAAACAACTCTGTCATGTGTGTTATCCTATATTAGAATAAATATTGCAAGTCAGCGGTGAACACCAACAGTCGAGTTTTATAAGTTAAAGCTTATAGCTTACTGTGTTGGCTATTTGGATAATCACGACTTTAGACATTAAAGGTATAGACCAGTATTGGAAACGCCCCCTCTCAAAAAATGAAATGGAAGCTGTTATTACCAATCATGTGAAAGAATATGTTTTGACTAATACGTGATGATAAAAATTGTACCGGGAAACCGCCTACTAATTAATGTATTTGGTAAACTATTATATCTATCCGGACTGGATAGTAGAGGATTATGTTATAGTTTGATCTTAATTAAGGGTATCTTCTTTTATCCTTTTTGTTTACAGACCATGATCATTGTTAAAGTCTACTGATCGACTGACATAAATAGCCAGATCTTATTTATGATCACGGTATTCAAGAGTGACAATAATAGGTGGGGTGCAGGGCAATATAAAAAAAAAAGTACTCCCATATACATCATTCTGTGTATACAGTGCTTGTAAATTTACCAAGACTGGGCCAAATTTCGTATCATTTTGATGATTCCAACACCTTGCAGTACACACCAATACATGCTAGATGATCAACCTTTTCTGATCGATTCCACAACGTTTCTTTCACAATGCAATCGCATGACCAGAACTGGTCTATACCTTTAACCTTTCGTCGTTATTTTTTGTTGTTGCTAGGGGTCGATGATTCGTGAGTTTAGTATCGGACTTTCGCTTTCAGTAAAAGAGCAACTCATAGTTCATGACTTTGCAGACTGGAGATTATTGATAAATCGTTTCTTTTTGGAAGCAGGTTCATTAATTTCTGTTTCACTGACAAGCATAATGACTTACATCAATAGCGGGTATTTTCGTTGCAACCTAATTCCGACACCGAACAATCTCAAGTAGCAATTAAGAGGCTAAGCTTTCGTCAAGTAATTGTACCGGTGTTTCTTATCGACTGTGTAACTAGTACTGAATATTAAACTTGAAAATATGGACGACTTTTCATCCGTCACCACTAGCAGCACCAATGATGACTTCGTGTTTGAAAGCTACCCCCAGCGAATCGTCATCGCCTCCATTCTCTGTCTCGTCACCGTCGTCGGCATCATTGGGAATAGCCACGTCGTGCTCGCCGTGCTCCTCTGCCAAAAGTTGAGATCTTCCACCAACTGGCTGGTGGTCAACCTCGGTATGGCCGACCTCGTCACCTGTCTCTTCCTTCCCTTCAACGTGGTGGCGATGCTGAGTAAGAATGGATGGCCCATCGCCGAATGGATCTGCGTAATGACCGGAGGCGTCACGCTGACCTGCCTGGGAACCAGCATCATCAGCCTTGCTCTGATCGCTCACAATAGGTGGGTCCTCCTCACCAGGCCTCGATACACATTCTACAGTATCTACTCCAGGCGCAACATTGTTGCCATGGTGATATTATCATGGATGTACCCATTATTGCTTGTCATAGTCCCACCGATGGCAGGACTCGGGAAGTTGGGATATTCAGAAAACTACAAGACGTGTCACCAGGATACCTCCTTGTCCAACTCGAACTACTACAGCCTCATAGCAGCGGTAGGCGTCATCGTCCCGGCATCTATCATCATCGTTATCATGTACGTGCTCATCTACCGAACCGTTTCGAGTCATAACAAAGCTTTGGGGAAAAGATTGGCCGAGTCGAGGGAAGCCGAGACTTTTAGTCTTGACCGAACCAGTCTTAATATGAGCACGAGCAGGACAGAATCCCGGGATCGGCAGAGGAGTGTAGTCACGGATGGCTCGAGAGCAACTTCTGGAGTTGGTATGCGACCTACACTTCCAAACAGCCGAAACTTGGAGGATGCACCTACCTTGACAGGTCCGGTCAACCTTGCACCATCGAATGACGAGGGTGATGAGAGTCAACATAACATTTCGCATGTTCCAGAGACAACTAGGCCTAATAAAGTCTTTGAACGTGGAGTGCTTGTCCTGGGTGAAATAGAGCTGTCTAATGTGAATTCTCAAGCTGAGAAAAGAGTATCAATAAACGACCATCGCGTTAGCCAGGAGAATCTTGAAAACTCGTCGACATCATCCAATCCCAGAAGGGGGGCTCCCAAGACATTCACTCCTTGTGCCAAGGGCCCGAAAAGTGCGCCAAAGATTTCGCGCAACCATATCAACGTCACCAAACGTCTTTCCTTGGTGGTGCTTTCTTTCTTCATCTGTTTCCTCCCATACGAGATCTGCGTGATGGTGCCTACCAGTCACCCAGCTGTTCCTTGGGCAATCCTTCTGTTCGTCTTCAACACGTGTATCAACCCCATCATTTATGCGGGAACTATGCCGATGTTTCGGGAGGTAATGGGATGCATAGCACGGTGCAGGTTCCAGAGCATACCGGAGCCCGTCCAATGTGTACGGTTCTGCCGTGGACCTTAATTCTTTAATGTTAATGTAATTTTTTGTCAAACAAATCGATAATTAACCAAAGTAACCTAGAGATTTCAATAATTTTCGTTTTCTATTATAACATATTTATGATTAAATATTTTTTTAAAATATTATATTCAAATGATTACTTAAATAATAATTCGATCGAACTTGACATCAGTCTGTAGTTATTTCATTAAGTGTGTGCCTTTTCCTGTTCTTTGATTATAAAATGTGGGTAATCTTTTTGTTTTATTATTTTGAATTCGACTTAAATATAAGACAAGTTCAGTTTTTCATACTATGTAGTCAATGAATTCCATCCGTCCATTGTAATTCCAAGCTATTACGTTACGGGCATAATTTGTTTTCATAATGGATTTTCCCTATAAATTTAGTTTAACGAAAGCGATTTATATTTGTTTTTATTTATATTTACTCTGTTTTGATTGATTTACCCCTCCGATCTTAGTTATACATCTCACATTCTACTCCGTCTCCCCTGTATACATTCCCCTCACCCTCTCCCTTGCTCTCTCTTGCTCTACATCACTCTCTCTCTCTCTCTCTCTCTCCCTCCATATTCTCGTTATTTGTTACCTCAATTTCTATCTCTACTCACCTCTCCCTCTTTCTTCGTTTTTTCAGATCATTTAAGTCATAAATGTCAAAAATAGGAGTAAATTCAAAGTAGGCCTAATAAAATTCATTATTTTATTCTTAGAAAATATAGTGAATTGATTTGGTAAAGCTATTTAGAAAAGGTAACGATGTCATGCACATTTTCCCACGTATATTTCAATTGGATCAGGTCGGAATAAGGGAACTATTGCTTACATTTGAAAATACGAATATTAAATCTGAAAAGTTTGAACGACTATATTATTCAAATTCTCCTAAAAAAAGTTTATACCATCTGATGATTCTATGAACAAAACAACAAAAAAAAAAAATCATATTTTATTTCTGCACGTAACAGATAGCCTGTATATATATGCACGATTTTATGGCATAGTCTACTTAGTTCATCTACGAAAAACAACCTTTGGTCCTAGAATGAATCTTACGAAAATCCTTTTTCTTTGTGATTTGATCACGCACTTAAATCAAGTGAAATTCTTGAACATTATTGAGTAGCATTAACATCAACATAATATGTAAATAAATAGAAAATAATTTAACAGCGTTGCGTCTACATTCTCTTTTTTAACACAAAGTTAATCAACCTCTTCAAAGCACTATAAATGAATATCAATATCTATATTTAAAACGGCTAACTTTCGAGCTCATCACAAAAAAAAGGTTATTCAATAAATGGCATTTGAAATATCAATGATGTACACATTAAGAAGAAGAATAAATTTGTTTACTACAGTTAACTTTGATAAACAACACTGCATGGTCTTTGCCTTTAAAGAAATATTTAATAATACGGCATTATGTGATAATCGGCACTGTTGTAAGCCCTTTGCTAAACAATAACCACAGGCTCTTCTTATCAGGTTTAGTTTCCACATTCCTCTTTCCATTCCTTCACATTTCTCCATTTTTGTTTAACCATTAATGTCATAATCTTCTCTTTTAATCTTATCATTCTCTTTCTAGGGGCCTGCTTCCCCTTTCATTTTCAGCCTATTGATACCTTTTCTATTTTTTCTTTCCCATTTCCTTTTCCCCTTTTCCCTTTTTAGTATTATTGCTTAACGTCATATCTCTACAAACTTTTCATCTCCTCTTATGTAGCTTTAATGAAATAACTTAAAAATAAATGCAGACACCGCCAGTCAGTGACGCAGGCCTGTGTCGGGCAAATGGCGCAGCAAGTACAACGGGCATTAGTCAAATAAAAACATAGGTTCTAGGACACCTACCTCCTGGACATCCACCCCCCGGAAAACCACCCCCAGTCAACTACCCCTAGGACGACTACCAACGGAACTACTACCCCCGGACAACTACCCCCAGACAACTACCCTCGGACAACTACCCCCTAGGACAAGTATCTCCAGGACAACTACCTAGGGTAGTTGTCCGGGGGGTAGTTGTCCTAGAGGATGGTTGTCGTAGGGGATAGTTGTCTGGGGGGTACTTGTCCGGAGGGTAGTTGTCCTGGGGTACTTGTCCGGAGGGTAGTTGTCCTGGGGTACTTGTCCTAGGGTAGTTGTCCGGGTGGTAGTTGTCCTAGGGGTAGTTGTCCTGGGGGTAGTCGTCCTAGAGGGTGATTGCCCTAGGGGGTAGTTGCCCTAGGGGTAGTTGACTGGGGGTAGTTATCCGGGGGTGGATGTCCAAGGTGTAGGTGTCCGGATACGAAAAACATAGACATAATTATAGTTTGTTCAAACTTGATGAAACTTTACGAAAATCGTGTAAAGACAGAATCATCGTATACAGGGCGTATCATAATAAAGGATATTGAAGTTTAATGACGATTTATATGAAAACTACTGATTTCATAATCAAGCATTTTATGTCTGTTGTAAAGGACAGAATGTCCTCTTGTTAATGACACCCCGATCATACTACTACTGTCACAGTTGACTGAATAACAAAGCATTGCTGTCCACCATGTGAAAGGTGCACTGTGCCAAGTTTGATAACATTTCCTTCTTAGACACATAATCCACTCATTGTTCAGCATTTCAATATGTCTGGGCTGACACAAGCACTAATCTTTAGAATTTATCTGTGAATGCTAACTTGTCACAGTGCACCTTTCACATGGTGGACAGCAATGCTTTGTTATTCAGTCAACTGTGACAGTAGTAGTATGATCGGGGTGTCATTAACAAGAGGACATTCTGTCCTTTACAACAGACATAAAATGCTTGATTATGAAATCAGTAGTTTTCATATAAATCGTCATTAAACTTCAATATCCTTTATTATGATACGCCCTGTATATAGCGAAAGGAGCGTACAGACTAGATAACAACATGCGTATAAAGAAACTGGTTTTTAAGAGGTCAGTTGACATGTCAGCAGGCTAATGATGAGCGCGCGGTTACGATAAGCCCCGCCAAGTTTTACGATTTTCGTACGATACGACGTTCAGACAACAACGGGAAGCTGATTCTTTATCGAGTTTTCGTACACTTTAGCAGCGGGTTACACTTTAGAAGCGGCTAACACTTCAGCAGCAGGCTACATTTTAACAGGAGGTTACAACTTTTAGTAGCAGTTTACACTTTAGCAGCAGAATACACTAATCTTAGCAGCAGTTTACACTTCAGCAGCAGATCACACTTTAGCAGCAGTTTACAATTTAACCAGTAGCGGATCTAACAAGTAGTATCTTTTATAAAATGACATCCTCTTTCACATAATTACACAATTTAAGGAACCAATATTGGATGATACTCCTTGAGAAGCTGTTGTAAGCAGAAAGGAGCCAGTTTCGTTAACCGACATTCAGACTACAGAATCGTAATCACTCATCGTATAGCCATACGATGAATTTCGGTAGCCTGAACGCAAGGAGAGACATAACGGATATACCAGGGCGATCAAGTTAAAGATAAACTCCAGTACTGGTAAAAAAAATAAAAATAATTCTCACAGAATCAAACGAAACTTACACTGAATGTTCAAGATTACAAATAAATGACATGTGCCAAACAATTTTGGAAGAAAATGTATACTGGCTGAGTAATGAGCATAGAAAGACAAGCAAATCAAGGTAGTACTAGCCCCGACACCATGTGTGTTGTCCCATATATAGCTTTCTATGTGAGTGCTTGTTACTTTACCAAGACTCGGTCAAATTTATTATGATTTTGGTGACTCCAGAACCTTGCAGTGCACACCAATACTTACATGCTACATGATCAACTGTTTCTGATCCTTCCACACCTTTTCTTTCACAATGCAATCGCATTACCAGTACTAAAGTTTATCGTTAACCTTGCCAGTTTAGCTGTATGATAGCTGCCATCGGGATTATCTCTACAAGTAAAGGATGTTCGTTCCTTGATGGGAGTCGAACCCTAAACCCTTGGATTGAGGGTCAAGTAAATGAACCACTATACCATAAAATCTTTAGTAAGTTGTCAGTGTGGTGTCGGTCTCGTTGGTGCAACCGGGGTCTTAGTCGAATAAAATGGGGAGAGGGTTAAGCAGCAGTGCCGTTTGTAGTTGGATTTTCCTGTCTTCTCGTTTCCATGTATCGCTTCTCGCGGTTATTCCCGTAGACATAGATGTAGATAGGATACACCAGACCGACCACGTTGAGAATCATCATCCCAAAGATCACCTGGAAGGAAAGTAATAATTTAATAACAAAATGACAGATGATATCAAATCTATAGAGCGCATTGATTGTGCAAATAATATTCTACCGCACTGCAAGATCCTCTGATGTGCTTTACTTACTTTATGGACAACGGACAGTTAAGTGAAAAGATGTGCTTTATATAGGGATCTTAGAATTTACATCAAAAGTAATACGGGAGTTTACAGATAGCACATGGTACAAATGACCCCAAATATCCACAGATCTTTTACACATAGAGAAGTTCCACTTTGAGCATATTAGAATAATAACTGCCAAAGTCCTAGATGTGCTTCATGAATACCTTTTGTTTGTCCTCTTGAAAAGAATACTTCCACCTGCGTATCATAGAATGTACCGTTGGTGCATAAATGAATAATGTTACATAACTTTCATGAGCGCATATCCAGTATTCATCTCTGTGGGTTTTAACTTTTTGGTACAAATGACCTTTATCTGCCCATGCGCAGATTGTATCTGTAAACTCCCTTATTACGAATGGTGCAAGCGGATACGTCGGTTGCAAAACAATAAGATACGTCACAGAGTTGACAATTTGTGTTTGATTGATCGTATCTTCAAAAGTTCAAAACTTTCTTATTTTTAATCAGTTTTTGCTCAAACTTTCACTGACCTGTTACTCTCATGTTTCTGCTTCTATTAAAAAAAACTTAATATCAGGGTGAGCTTCCCTTTCAGCAGGAAACAATCTCTCTTTGACTATCCTCGGGCATTAGTCGGTGGTATTTATTACTTCCCTTGTCTCTGTATTTTATTTTTTGTTTAACTCTGCCTGGAAATGAAATAACTAAATAAAATAATAAATATTATAGATATATTCCATCTTACCCATCGGGGATCACCGCCTAATGATTCCTGGATGACGATGAAGAGAGGATACTGTGTGAGGGAAACTAGACCAGCTATAAAGTTTGCAACTCCAAATACAGTCGGATAAAATTGCATGGGAAAACTATTCAGAAACATAAATGAATAAAAGAAAATGTACAATGTACAATGTAATGTGTATGGATTATTGCTAGATGCTAGTAAAGCATTTGATAGAGTTAATTATGTGAAATTGTTTGACATTATGCTGAGCAAAGGGGTCTGCCCAATGATATGCAGGCTATTGCTTAATATGTATAAGAATCAAAGGCTAAGGTTGAAATGGAACAATGCATATTCTGATTATTTTACAGTTAAAAATGGTGTTAAACAGGGTGGAGTTATCTCTCCTTGCATGTTCTGTTTGTATCTAGATGGGCTGATAGAAGAGTTATGTGACAATGGGATAGGGTGCTTTATGGGCAATGTTTTTGCAGGAGCATTTGGTTATGCAGATGACTTGACACTGCTGTCACCTAGCGTGACTGCTCTTCAAGAAATGATTAAAACTTGTTTAGATTATGCCATTAAATTTGATATTCTGTTTAACCCTGAAAAGAGTCAGTTAATAGTTTTCAGCTGTAATGGTAAACCAGTTATGGATCCAGGAATCACGATAAATGGAAGACATATTGATATTGCATCAAAAGTAACTCATCTAGGGAATGATATTTCTAAGAATATAAATGATTTTGATATCTCAAAGTGTGTTGGAGATTTCAATCGACAATGTAATATGTTTTTGTTTAATTTCAAATATGCTAACTCTCACATAAGAAATATATTGTTTCATAAATATTGTTCGAGTTTCTATGGCTCACAGTTATATCCTCTGTTTGATAAATGTTTTGATAATATTTGTAGACAATGGCGGGTTGCAATAAGAAGGGTTTGGAAAATTCCATGGCAGACACACTGTCATCTTTTGCCTTATTTAGCAGGTGTTATGGATCCAGAGTTATGGTTTGCAAAAAGATGTTTATCTTTTGTTGTGAAAGCTATGAATTCCAAAAATTATACAGTGGCACATATAGCTGGAATGGCCAGGTATGGAGCTCATTCTGTGTTGGGAGGTAACATAAGATTCTTGAATGATAAGTACTTCATGGATAACAATGAAATTCAAAAGCAGTGGGCTGTGCAATGCCAAGTGAATGATGAGACAATACGCATAGTTGAACAAGTAAAGGAATTGATCAACTCGAGGGATGATTATTTATGTAACGGTTTCCTTAACCGAGAGGAGTGCGAGGAAATTATCTTGTATTTATGCACACTCTGATCTTACCCTGTTATACATGTATTCTGTTGTTGATGTTTTTTTTTTCTTTTGTCTTTACATATATTGTGAATGTGCCTATTTGTAGAATATATTGTATATTTTTTGTTATTTTTTTATATGTGCTTTTTAAAGCGAATAAAGAACTCTTGAATTGAAAAAAAAGTGATGTTGAAGTCCAAGGTCGAATTCATAGATTTTCAAATAAGTAGACATATAGATTTAATGATGCTTACACAAAAAACTTAAGGAGCACAAAAGTCCAATCGTTCTTTAATTATTGATAAAATGAGAATAAACAGAAATTGTCAAGGCATCTGGTTATAGGATAGGACGTTGGGGGGGGGGGGGGTTCTAACTTTCGAAATCGCCCCTTTGCCCTTCTCAATTTCTTTATTTCTTCCTTCTCTCTTTCTTTCTTTCTTTCTTCTCTCTCTCTCTCTCTCTCTCTCTCTTGCTTTTCCCTCTATCTCTCTCCTTCGACCCCCTGTCTTTTTGTTCATTTTTGCCGTTCGATGGGCCGGGGAGGGGAGGACGCGTCCACCAGCCCCTCCCCCCTCTCTCTCACTAGGCCTTGTTACATCTCTCATAATTTCTATCAAAGATCGATAACAAGTTGAAACCTACGGTAGCATCTACTACCTATAAACTTACCTTATTGGTACTATGGCTGCAGATGCAGAATAAAACATAGCTCTGACAACAGTCAGTGCTACGAAGGTACCGAACTGTGCGGGGAGGTTAGGGATCATCAGTAACAAAGACATAACTATGGCTGTACCCGAAGCCAGGGCCACTGGTAGCCAGCTATCTCGCAAGTCCGCATATGGTCCTTTTGTGTTATCTGCATTTTAAAAAGAAGAGATAAACACAGTTTGACATGTTTGAGAAGTTAATTATTATGGAAAAAACACTTAAAGAGAAGGTTGAGTTCTGGGAAGAGGTGAACAATAATTTGTGAACGTTTTCGTTGTATTATGCAAGGGTGGAAGAACATCAAATAAAAAAAAATGTTCCCTGAAAAGCATGGCTCTTTAAATATTTTAATATTATAAATATAGCATGAACCATCATAAAACTCGGGAATATATTTTTATGTCACATGTTCGTGTAGTCCCATATAAATTTTACAGTGCTTGCAAAGCTACCATGACTCGGCCAAATTTCCTATCATTTTAATGATTCCAGAACCTTGCAGTACACACCAATACTTTTATGATCATCCTTTTCTGATCGATTCCACAACATGAATCCATATGTCTAACCCAATGTTATATATCTTTGAGAAAAAATATGTCGGGTCACCCCTGAAATATATAAATTTCATCAACTAGTTTGTCAACAATTTTACCTTTCTTCGGAGACTTTTCAGAACGCTGCTTTCGTCGGTCGAAGACATAACCCATAATAGGCGACCCGAACAGACTTCCTATAGTTGCTATAGCTAAGATGTTGGTATAAAAACTTACTATGTAGAAACAAGAAAAAAGAGAGAAAGAACAGCATATTTTAACTTATTCATTACTCTCTCGAAAAAATATTGAATCTCATGATTAGATAAAAATAGGATCTCTGAATGTTTAGAGTGAGCGATTCATACTAACTAAACAGGCAGATTCAACACCGGCAGGGAAGGCGTCATTATGTACATGTATACTGAGGGGGTCGGGGCACGTGGCAAGCAACCCATATACCAGTCAGACACTCCCAGTGCCCTCATCAGGAAAAACAGATTTGATTTGAATTGATTTAGTTTTGAAGCTGATGAGGCTTCCCTGAGTTAACAATATTGTCATTATTATCAATAATATTATCATTAAACCGGTTATAATCATTATTACACAACTTCGGAAAACCGAGTACATGCAAATAGCTGAAAAACGGGGAATAACGCACAGTGAATATAAAACCCTCAACGTGCAAAATACAAGACTGTTTATTGATTTCAATCATGAAGATTCCCGTGGGTATTTATTAGCATTGTTTCCCATTTCACTTCAGTCTAAGAAATGGTTACAGGACATTTATAGCTTCTGCGACAATTGCTCCAGGCTTTATTCGGTCAAAGGTATAAAGTTGGGGTTGCAATTGTGTTTGATGTCAGGTTTAGGGTTAGGGTTAGGGTTGGCAAGGTGTCGGGTCTAGGGTTGAATGTATGAATTCGGTTAGAGTAGGAAATAGGCGCGGAACAATAATTGTCGCAAAAGCAAGCGTCGTACAGTCAAAGAACAATTTACAAATATAATAGGCCTACGTCACCGACCTGTTTCAGTATCGCCATCGGCTAGAAACGTCAACCACGGGTTCATGATGCCGATCACGAAGAAGATCTCCCCTTGAACCGCGATCGTCCACAAGGTCATCAGGAGAAACATGGGCGACCTCAGGACTGACCACGTGGTCGGGAAATCTTCGACTCGCTGGTCTTCGGTCAGCTTATCCCTGGTCGCCCGACGAGCCGCCTTGGAAAGCTCGACGTCGACGCGGACGTCGGCCTCGTTATCGAGCTCCTGACCAGCACTTTGGTGACCGGTTTCGGGAATATCGTCAAAGTTCCCATCTTGTGCTTAACGCGAAATGAGCAATGGTTTGCGTGAAAATGAATATTCTAAAGTGGATCCTCTAGTTGTTTTGTCAGTGTTAAGATTGCACATTACATCACTTTTGTTCTCGCAGACATCGTTCAGACTTTATAGTAATGACATGCATTTTCGTCTTTTATCTATTCATTTATTCATTCATTTTTTAAAAACTAGTATTATCATTATTATTATCTTTATTAATATCATTACTATTGATATTGATATTATTACCATTATTATCATTATCATTATTGTTATTTTCATTATTATTATTTTTATTATCATTATCAATATGATTATCATTATTATTTATTCATCACCACCATCATTATCAACATTTATATGAATTTCTGCAGATAAGTTTATTAATAATCATTGGTTAGTTCAACAAAGTGAATTAACTTTATATTTTACTGCACGTAGCATATTACTTCAATATCATTAAAGTAAAATCTTAAATGTACCTTGCTCACGCTCGTGTTCATATCCTGCGTTA